>NC_068394.1:21379481-21995656 GCF_023724105.1 Carassius gibelio
AATAACCAACAGGTCTGGTGTTTGGGTGCCCTTTGGATTCCCTGTAAGCTATAATGGTGATGGCAAGAGAGTGGTGGATAAAAAAACAACGGTATGTTGCATCTGCTACATGACAATAGGGTACACCAGCAGGAATACAAAAAAAACACCAGCGGGAATACTTGAAACATGTCAACTCATTTACGCCGACATCACCTTATTGTGTCAGTATCTGGGAAAAGACGAAAAAAAGGAGAAACATACACGCAACAAACTATCCCCGCAGCATTTAGACACCGGTACACCATTATAGTTAACAGGGAATCCAAAGTGCACCCACACACCAGACCTGTTGGTTATTGGAGGATCTTCTATTTCTGGTCTGTTAAATGCATTAGACATTAGAAAATGCTAGTCGCGCCGCTTTCTACTCCTTTCCAAAGCGCTCGGGCAGAAGCGCTCATGAGGCGTCTCTCTTTGCTAAGCAACAATGACATGCTCTCTCCATGAGACGCGGAAATTTCAGCAAAGGATAAATGGATTTGCAGCTCTAAAAATCGCTTGCAGTAGCTCTGCTACTAAATTTATTTCAAAATTGCAATCCATATACAACTATGATCAGCTGTTCCTTCATCTTGGCTGAGCTTTCAACGTTGTTACGGGAAAGGATGAAGCTGATTGGTTAGTTCTTGTCACATGACCCGCGGTGCGCTTGCGGCATTCTGAAAAGTTGAGATGTTTTTACATTTTGGTGCATCTAAAACGTACCGAACCGAACCGAACCGTGACATCAGTGTATCGTATCGAACCGATCCGTGAATTTTGTAAACCGTTACACCCCTAATATATATATATATATATATATATATATATATATATATATATATAGACACACACACACTGGCCACTTTATTAGGTACACCTGTTGCTTGGTAACACAAATTACTAGTTAGCCAATCACATGGCAGCAACTCAATGCATTTAGGCATCTAGATGTCTGTGGCGTTTCCACCGAAATTACCCGAACATTTGTACCAGGAACTTTTTTTCCCGGGAACTATATTTTCCCTCCAGACCTGCTGCTCTCTGCGTTTCCACCGCGGTCTAAAGTACCGGGAAGTTTAGGGAAATAGACTGGTGACGTAGGTCCGTGCGCGTTTTGGACTTGCATCCTTGGTAATTCGGACTTTGCGCATTCAACTCAGGAGTGTGATGTCCTGCGAATCTGGTAATTCTGCAGACAGCAGCATACTTGATAAGGTCAGGCAGCTCGCCTTGACTACTGCAATTTTTCTCACTGTACATTAACAATAAAACGAAATATGATATCAGATACCACTGCCTCCTTTCGTTTTCATTTACACATAATAACAGCTGAAATGTTCTTAGTTCAGAGATATGTGTATATATACAGCCACTGAAATTAAAAATTATATAAATTTGCCTTTTTTTATTTTCATTTTAACATATAGATAAAATGAATACAGACCAAAGATTACCTGTTAGATTTACCCAAAACATAATTATATTTTATGTTTAACCACTAAAGAGACATCAGAGCCAGCAGCACATATCAGAAGGTCTAGTCAAGTTGAGAGTGCTCTAGGCGGATACATGAGGACTGAGCTCCCTCTGATCACGTGGAGCTCACGTCTCTGAGATCGGCAAAACACATTTTTAAATAGGCTCTGTCTTTATAAATAAACCACAGATTTGAGTTTTAAACAACTACATTCTCGTCTTAAATAATTGTAAAATTACATTTCATGACACAATAACAGTAATATTTAGAAATTTTTGATCCAAATAAATGGTGGTTGAACTCAACCAATCAGGATGTTTAGCATCCGCAGAAAGTTACGGAACTTTAAAAAAGTACTACTTTGCCAGCAGGGACTTTCTGAGGGGCATTTTTAAGGCATTAAGGCAGTTCAGAAAACAAAAGGGGGTCCAACCCGGTACAAGCAAGGTGTACCTAATAAAGTGGCCAGTGACTGTGCATATATATATACAAGTAGTACTAGTAATTTGTAGTAGTAATTACATGCAGGTAAATGAAAGTACAATGTAACAACACACATTTAACTAGCCAGTTAAGACACCTAACATAAAGTACCTTTAATAATTATTATTATTATCATAAGAATAATAAAACATAAAAATATAAATAAAAAATCAACAAACTTGTGGATCAGACTTAATGCAGGGCTACAAATGTTATATAAGTCGAAATAAACTGTGTAGAATGTGAAGCAACCAGATCATATTTTTAATTCTGACCTTTCAACGTTAATGCTTCTTGTCTGAAAGTTGTCTTTTGTTTATTTGGTACAGTTACTGGACATTTTAGTTAGTTAGTTAGTTAGTTAGTTAGTTAGTTAGTTAGTTAGTTAGTTAGTTAATTAGTTTATTTTGTTTTGTTTTGTCAGAGATGTATCTTATTTATGTCCATTGACTGTCCACATTTCGAATTCTGAAGAGCAATTTTGCCTGTCGGATGCCAGTTTGAAGTCAAGTATTTATTTATTTATTTATTTATTTATTTATTTATTTATTTATTTATTTATTTATTTATTTTTCGGAGCGTAAAATGATTTGTTTATAATATGTTAAATATTCAGTTTTAATAACTAAATATGTTGTTATATAACATTTAAGTGTCAGATCAAGTAGCCAATGATCAAGGTGCGGATAGAAGTTGGAAATATCACAAGATTTGTTTTTTATATATAATTTCACTGTAATCGACGCAATGAGGCATCACTTCGAGAAGGGTTATAAATTGGGATAAGCAACGCTATGAATAAAATTCTAACCAACAAGGAAATTACCAAAACAAACATACATAGACTGTAGGTCCCTTCATACGCAGAGAAGCGTGAAGAGGTTTGTTAAATGTTCACATTACTGGCGAGGTTCTGAGGTTTGATAAAAAGAGACAGCCCTCAAAAGCAGTTGATTGAAATGGCGTGTGCCTGGCTGACGGGAGCCAGAGTGGGACAAAGCCCAGCAAAAGCACGGCCACTCCAGCAATTATTCCTGCACTCTGAATTTGGATTAGTGCAATGGAAAGAAGCATATGTTTGGCCCGCGGCGACACTCCCCCCGGCTAGCTTCAGAGAATGAGGAGAGAGAGGGAGGCAGAAACTAGAATATCAACTATTTGGAGGAAAAGGGCGAAACATAACACAGTAGTGGACTCTTTATTTTGGGGTGCACACGAATGTGTGAAGAACTCGGATGTACGAGGTCAGGGTATAGTTTTATTAAGATTTTAATGCCAGAAAAACTGAATTAAATAGACACTGAATTGATGAGTTTAGATACACGGTTAGCATAATCAAACATTCAACTTGTTCCGTCGTTATAGCTATCTGTTTTTTTTTCTCCGTTTGTGCTTTTCATTTTTCCATTCATTTTACGTACTTTCATATTCAATTTTCCAAAGAAAATGTATTTTCTAGTTTCTCTTTTTGTTCTAGTGTTTTTTTTTTTTTGTTTTTTTAGAAAGTCCAGGAATTAAAAGAATCTTGGTATATCAAATAAAAAGAAGCACATAGTCAATTGAGTGAACGCAACCCATATTTTTAAAGATATTTTATATTTCTGTTCTGTAAGTAGTGCTGTACGCCCCTTGGTAAACGTGTAAAGTGTTAACAATCAAGCAACTTAGCTCTGACTGAGTGTGTGTGTGTGTGTGTGTGTGAGAGAGAGAGAGAGAGAGAAAGATTCATAAAATAAATTGTATTATTATTATCGTTATTATATTATTATTATTTTATCTTTTGTACGTGTATACTAAGATTTGGCTATATTATATCATTTACTGTCAACGCAATTCTGAATTGAATTTACTTGAGAAAGAGAGAGAGAGATACTTCATTCTATATCCAAATGCAAAATCCCTGTACTCATAAAAGAGTCCACTTATTTAGATTAATTTGTTTATTCAAAGGCACTTAATGTTGTCTATTCGATTACCTTATATTTAAGTAATCATGATTCGAGGGAGTTTCTGACCTATTTTGACATTAAGGGGGCCCGCTCTATTTAGTCAGGAGGGTTTGAGTTGAGTGGGTGATGAAGTTACGAGTCCAACACAATTAACTATTTTACGCTCCACTGAAAGCTTCATTGAAAAAGAATCAGTTCATTCTATTGGGGATGTGTGTCACTTGTCCCGAACTATGCGGTTTTTCCTTCCTACAACATTCCTAAGCGTCAGGATTTAGATAAGCAGTAAATGACAATATAGGCTATATAATAATAATAATAATAATAATAATAATAATAATAATAATAATAATAATAATAAAACTTAGCCTAACCGCAATCAAATAAACATTTTGGAACTAGCGCTATTTGTTTCCATTTGATTCATCATTCATCATACTTCCATAAGAGGTAACAATTTTATATGTCGCTTTGCAACCTCCAATTAATAAATGTTTATTAAAACAAAGAAAACATATTACTATAGTTTATTATTCCTTAAAATATGTCAATATATTCAGATATATTACATTTCAACTTTCGCTTTATAAGTTGTTTCCTCTCAACAACAGAGGATATGATGATATCTGAATAAATGTTTACCGATTGGCTTTCAAATCATGCTCTTAAGAACAATCTAAATTGCTTCCTACCGGTTTTTTTTTTTCTTTTCTTTTTTTAGGAAGATGCAGAGAACCAATCTAGCATTTGCACTGATCAGTACGCAATACTTCTTTACGGGAGCTGTCAAGTGCATAGGTCAAAGGCCAAAATATTTTCCAGTATCAATACTGCCAAACAAAATGTAAGTTGTGATAACTAAAAAAGCTATCAATAAATATGGCAAATTAAATCTAATCAAGGCTTTTCTGTAAGTTATAAATAAACAATTACATACATATTTAAAAAGTAGCCCAAGGTGAACTCATGTAGGCTTATGAGATTGCCCGCTATGTGTCAATATATGGAGCTCCTCATATACCATTTAACTCTGATTTTTAGATATTTTAATTTTGCTGCAATTCTGTTAAACAATTTCAACATTGATGTGAATAAAAGTGATATGATGTTTTTATTTTATTTTTTATTTTTTTATAAAATGGCATAACGCTAATGCTCGTGTGTTATAGCCTACATAAATGCTTTCATGCGTTAAAAAAATCGTTTGGCCTCTAATATGTTTAATCAATGACATTATCGTTAATGACATATGCACGTGAAGGAATTCCTAATTCCGATGAATACGATTTAACATGATTGTGATTTCCCTTAAAATTCATAATTATGCCCGTTTTTTCTGCGCCTGAACAGAAGGAACAGCCGGGTACCCTTTCTGAGAGAGCTATTGTGCCCGAGGTTAGAATCCCACACAGAATCTGAGACGCAGCCTACAAAAACAGTCCTGACAGTCAATGCCACGCTTCACCTGCTGCTGCACTGTTCATTGCAATTATTCCAAGGACATGTCGTTAGGATCCATTCAAGGTTTTTTTTTTTTTTGTGTGTTTTTTTTTTTTTTTACAATTGCATCTGAGTCCAACAAACTAAGCACTGAAAGAAGAAGAAGAAAAAAAGATGATGATTATTATATATTTTTTTATTTTTTATTTTTTTTAATACATGGCCAATATTGTGCAGGCATCTCTTTTGCAGCGCCATGACAGACGTCTGCTGGCTGCTGTACCATAATTCAGCAAATCAAGCAAGCTCCAATGGAGATTGATTTCCAGGCGAATGTTATTAATAAACAATCAAACTCTGTTTGAATCCGAGTTATGCAATGTATAAAATAACCATACGTGTTCCTGCATGACATTATCTGCAGGGGTACCCAATGAATAGACGAAATTGGAACAGTAATATTACGACATGCATGATGCTTTTCGTTTTAACGCTTAAGTGCCATGCCCACAATTTCGTTCAAACGAACCGTAAACTTATTTCAGCGAACTATGGATCTGCATTTTAATGACGGAAATATTTAGCATATAAATAGTAGTGTTTAGAAGTAATGTGACGTCTACAAATAAAGGCATGAAAATCTATATCTGACTGATTTAAAGAGCGCTCTTGCTCCAGGGATAAAACTACACACATTCACTTCAAACACAAAAGAGAATTAATTGTTTTCTGAGTCATTTGACTTGGCAAAAAGCTCCTTGCCATATTTCAGCGGACCTATACTTCGACCTAAGAGTTTATTATTATTATTATTACACTTGAGAGAAACAATGGTTTCAGTTGCGTATTGCATAGATCAATCGTCAAGGGAGAGTTAAACTCAATTACAGTAACTGCCAACTGCTGAATAAAAAAGGGGGGGGGGGGGGGGCGAGCGAGCGAGCGAGCGAAAGAGGAATACATCGCAACAAGCAGTGAATAAAAAAGGAACGAATAAAATGTTTATTTTATTTTATTTTATTTTATTTTATTTTATTTTATTTTATTGGCAACAAAGAACTACAATAGGCTACATTAACAGGCATGGGAGCTATTGCCAGTCCAGGTTTATATAATAAATATGAAACCGCCTCCAATTTAGACAGTGGCCACACAAGATATCAGATGGTCCCAAGTGTTGAATTTATTTAAAAAGGGGAAGAAAAAGAAGAAGAATTCGTAACACAATATCCATTTATTGCTCTTGTGGTGCGTTGAGGGAAGAACAAGAGGTGATTAGCACAACACATAAAAAGCTTGTATAAAAACAAGAAGATAGAAACACAAAAGCATCGCCGGGTCTTTGCAATGACATTTTCGATCTAAAACTGAATGGCATAAGGATAATATAAATAAATTGATGTTTGTTTCTTTTAAATTTGTTCATTTCCTTCAATGTGTCGCCTCGACATGCTACAAAAGGGCTAAATTGAAATATCCCAGAGAAGAATATGCCAAACTTCTGTTTTCTAAGAACCATAAAATCACATGAAGAACTAAGCGAATATTCAAACCCACTAAAACTGGAGGCACCAGATAAATAATAAAAAAAGACGTAGTTTGAACAGACGTACCATATTTACAATTCCCATTAAATTACACATAAATAAATATGTACATAGGTACATGAACACAGATTCCCTCATATAACCGTGAATCTTGTTGAATTTCAAGTTTCTCACTTGGTCAAGTGAAAAGTCAGTTCTTGAAGTCATGGCATGGAGCTGTAGATTTATTTCAAGTTCATTATTCACAATACTGATAAAAATAAAATAAAATCATCTTCCTTTTTCAGCTTCTTGTCACATGGATACAATCGTAAATGATTGTAAGATCATTTCGTACAATCGATTACAATCGTACCGAGGGGATGAACCACTGAATTCATACAAAGAGAGTTCATGAAAAGTCCTTCTGTGGCAGATCTATAATCCTTTCATTGGCATACTGCTTTATTTTTAAAGAAATGCCTTGTCCACGAATCCCAAATTGAACTGTATATAGCCTATATATATATAGCTATATATATATATATATATATATATATATATATATATATATATATATATATATATATATATATATATATATAGTTTCAAAATGTCAAGCTCTGGAGGTGCTGCGTTCACTGTTTCATCTTGATCACTAGTGTTTGCTATATATGTATTTTGTCATCAATTGGGATGTGGTAGTCGGACATCACTTTCTGTGCTTTTCGTCTTTGTCACCCCCCTTCGACCCCGTCTCATTGTGGCTGTTAGGATTGTTGTTCAGGTAGATTTTGTCCATGGCTTTAATGCCCTCCGTCAAATAGTTCTGCAGCGCCGTAAGGGCCGCGCACATGGCTGGAGTCCCGAATCCGTGAGAAATAAGACTGAAGTGGGTCAAGCAGCTCTGAATCCCAGGCTCAAGAATTGGCTGTGGACGTGAATTCCCCAGAGGTGAGCGGTCTTGAGAGAGCAGGTCCATGAACTCTTTGCAGATTTGTCTAGAAGGAGACAAAATACAGGATGTGTGTCAGGATAAAGCTAATTACACTTGAAGGTATTAAGGCAGAATTAAGACTGTGCTTCATTAACACAGTATTAAGACTGCTCCTTATGTCCCTTAATCAATGGCAGTGTCTATCAGAGTTACGAACATCTCAGTTGTATGTCAGTAATACGTCAAATGGAGACGTAGAATTTAATAAGAGTGATTATGATAGAATAATATATTTTAATTAAGAGTGGTGCATATGTTTCTAGTTTTTTTTTTCTTCATTCATTCATTCATTCACATTCATTCTTCAGTAAAAATACTTATTCGTTACTGGTTGCGAATAATGCACATATTGTATTTTACGAAGCCACTTATTTCCAAAATACAGACATTGACTACAGCCATATGGCACCTGTGTATCTAGAGGAAAGCAATTTTCAATGTGGTGTTAAATAGCCTATAACACGACAATTATCGAAAAACAAATTATGCTGTCATAAACAATTAAATTAGCGTTGACATCTCAATAAAATTTTTAGCACTTACTTCGTTGCCAATAACATGTTTTTTCTTTGGACTTGTTCATTTGGGTCGGAATGCTGTCGGTTCATGTATTCAGCTGCCGCCTTGGCTGGAAACTCAGTCTCGCATACATAACCAAAATCTCTGGCCAGATGCACAGCTTCACCTAGAAGAAAATGAGAGTCAGTATGTGTAGCATGTTACTGCAATATAATGTAGAGTAATCTACAATTTACCATTTTTCATAAGTGTTTTCTAATTAATGCCTCGGCCCTTGAGCAGGACATCAATTCTGACATCGTTCATGCATCAAAATGTGCCTCACCTTACTATAAATGACACATTGTCATTGATTTGTGATCCTTTTATCAATATTAGAAGGATGCTATGTATATAAATCTAAAAAGTAAACCTTCTTATAGGCTACGTTAGCCATGTAAAGTATTTTAGCTACTAGATATGTGTGTTTGCCTTTCTTCTTCTTCCTCTTTCTTCTTCTTCTCCTCCTCCTTTCTTTCTTTCTTTCTTTCTTTGTTTATTTCTTTTTTTCTGTCTTTGGTTTTAATTTCCTGAAACAGTTGGATTTTTACTGCGAGCCTTCCTTTCATAAACCCAGAATCCAGAAGAACGTATGCGCCTATCACCATCAAAGCTCAACGCTACTAAACTGCTTTCCATAAAATGGAGTAGGTCATAAAAAATAACAGCACTTCAGAAGCCAGTGTCCTCCGACTAAATCAGCGCATGCTTGCTTGTCCACCACCCCGCCCCCTCACCCTTATCTCGCAGGAATCATACATTTCTTCATGCTCATTACCATACAAGACTAAATTTCAATGAAGCGCGATGAATATTACATTCAGTCTTCAGCGGCAATGATTAACAGGAACCAATGAACCGTCTCCAGCTTTCACCTTTAAAATCCATGGCACACCAAATACCACTGCACGAAATAATCACCTTCAACTTTGCAAGTAAAATGGATTTATTCAACAGCAATGGTATCTTCGCTGTGCAAGATAATTAACTAATTTATATTTTATAATAGCCTTTCATCCTGCAGGTCAACTGCCTCAAGCAGGCAAGGATAAAATCCACACATAATAATAATAATAATAATAATAATAATAATAATAATAATAATAATAATAATAATAATAATAACTTGTCATACTGATTACGGTTGTTGTGCCATATATCCAGCGATTGTACAGTTTGTTTTCAAAATTGTGTCTCTGGAATCCGTTCTCTTTTATTTTATCCTTCAGCTTTGTTGCTTGTAAGACAAACTTTCTCCTTTTCACGGATGAATGTAATCTGATTTAGAATGGCTCTCATGTGACGGCGAATAAACACCTGTTTTATTAAAAAAAAAATATTTATCAGGAAACTTACCTTCGACCAGTGATGTCAAGAGTGTAACATTAGCAGCTTTGCGCCTTCCTGCTGGTAGATTTAATCCGATTTTATCTAGTTTTTCTCTTAAAGATCTTCCGCCATTCTTAGATTTGGCCCTTTGAAGTAAATTACAAAAATTGTATTAAATGTTATTACACGTGCTGTAATTATGTTATAATTTATTATCTTACTGCTATTTATGATATATGCTATACATGCTATATATTTACATATCACTTGATAATATATAACTACTTATGCATGCAATAGATGTCCTGCTCACCTTCTCAAGACCCCGCCAAGCAGGGAAGCATTAAGGCACTCAGGCGGAGAAAGCCTTCTCTGCACCTCCGCTACTGTGACTTTGTATTTTGACGTTGAGCTAAGAAGAGACAGACGACCCGGAACCGAACAGAATACTTCGTTTGGGTTTATCACACCTCCAAAAAGCCCATCTTTATTTATTGGTATGGCAGATATATTGCTGTTGTTCTTGGATATTGAAACAGGACCTTAAAAAAGAAAAAAGAAAAAAATTATTTGCTATGCAGCAGGCAACTTTTGAGTAAGATTATGCGTTTATATGCACATCATCTCGCACGCCTATGTGGAATCAAAGGTAGATACCACAGCAATAGGTTTTCATTCAGCTCATGAATGTACTGCTGCAATATGCCCCAAGTAATGAAGTGGCCCAGGCATCAGAATATTTCATATTATCGAAATGGTGACTCCACACTAAGCTCGGAGAATATTACAGCTCAACAAGCATGGCATAGCCTCAAATTTTCCACTAAACTGTTCAGTGTATCTGTTATTTGTTGGAATTCATAAAACAGAAACTGATAAACGGAGAGAGAGAGAGAGAGAGAGAGAGAGAGAGAGAGAGGCATAATCCACGGAAATTTTGTAAACATATGTATTTTTACTATTGCATTTTTACAATTATTTAAATTGTAGCCTAATAATAATAATAATAATAATAATAATAATAATAATAATAGGCCTAATGCATTTTACTTCAATACTTCCGGAAAATAAAACTGCGCATTATTTCTTATTATTACAAGCTAGTTCTAATCTCTAAACAGTCGGTAATAGCCACACAACCACATGAATTACACCCACAAATCCTAAATCATCAGACTCACACAAGAGCGCTTACAAATAAGTGTTCAGGCCTATCTGGCAGCAGCACCCGTTGTTTCTTTATGTGCTAACCGGAAACAAAAGCACAGGCATTAGCCTACTGGATGGATCGCTAGTGACATTAATTGCTCAGGGGAGACTAATAGAGACAAGAAGAGTTAAACGAACTGTATGCGCAACGTGCATTTTTATGGATTTATACATGGTGCATGAAATTTAACGTCAAAGCTGTGAAGAAAATCAAATCTAACCACAGCGCACGTAAATATGAGAAAATAATTCGATCTCAACACACTCATTCTCATGCAGCCTTGACCATCTGCGGTTCGAAACGAAACAAAGAGACACGTAATTGCAAAATAATGACATATACTGAAATGTACACAGTAGGCATATGTTTAATTTACTTCAACAAATGTTTTTCATAGTAAACTAAGTCTCTACGCGCCTTTCTCATATCATCTTTGAATGAAACATTCAGCATATTTTAAATTTAGTCACAGACTAAGCTAAGTCATGTACCGTCACACATATAATACACAAATAGGCTAACATACATATAATATACGAACGTTTGGTTAAAATGATTTGTTGGTGCAGGCTTTCTTAAGGCCTAAAAATTAACCTGATCTGTCTCATAGCAAGCACGGATAGACTTTACGAGCGGAGAGCTGCTAGTGGAAGCACGTACGGTATTTGGGAGGAAATTGCTTACCTTTCTTGATTACAGTTTGGTCTGGGATGTGAATTCCTTGATCTTCAACATGCTGTAAAGATCAAAAAGCATATTAATAATGATCAAAGAGAAAAAAAAATCTTAATTTTTGGAAGCGAAATTAAATGCAATTCAAAGAGAAAATGCACAAAACTTTAAATAGTGGGCTATTTTTATTCATCAATGACCCATATTAATTACGTCTGTACTGTTTAAACTATCTGTTTAAAATAACAAAAGCTTAAATTATATTTTTATATCATAAAATATAATAATAGTAAATATGTTTATTTGAGTTGTATCTACACAGAAAATAAACAAGGGGAACGTATAAAGCATGCAGTTATGGTGGGACAGAGAATTTTGTCCAGACTCGATTCGTCAGATCCCTTCAGCAGGCACAATGCATCGAATCACTGATGAAAAAGGGGTCAGCCAAGAATCACATCCTAAAATGACAGATATTTCGGAGGGGGGTGGTGGGGGGGGGGGGGGGGGGGGGGGTTCTTTATATTATTGTTTAATTATTATTGTTAGTACTCGTCTGTCGTTTAAAACAGAATTTTACATAAAATAGGCTTCATGGTCCCCCTAAATTGTTTTACTTACAAAACATGCTACGTTTATCATAAGCCATCAAGGCAAAAAATATCGAACATAACTGATATTTGCATGCAAATAGGCCTATACGTGTAAATAGTAGGCTATATTTACGCACGGCAATTTAAAAACTTCCACATTTTTACTAACTTTACCAATGTATCAATTCATTCTGTTGTGTATTAATATAATATATTAAATAAAATAATAACTTAAAGAAGAATGATATAATTCTTATAGCCTAATTTTTAAATATATGACACGATATTGGACTGTCCGAGATTCTTCCAAGAACAGTGCCAGCAGTAAATCCGAATAATGGCGTTGGAGTATGACGGTTATATGTTATAAGATTTAAGCTTTTCTCTTTACCTGAACATCTTCTAAAGAGTGAGGTATTCCGTGGATAGGGATTGAATCAGTGAGTCCAGTCTCAATGCCGTGACCAGAAGGAAGTAGCACTTCTCTGCGGTACTCTCTGCACAACTGATGGGGTAACCCGCGGTGCTGGTGCAGCAGGCTGTTCTCCTGACTCTGCCGCTGGCCTGGCCAGCCCGGGTGCTGTGTCTGAGGCTGGGCGTGCAGAGAATTGATGGAGTACGGGTCATTAACGTGAGAGTAAGGGTCTTGAGACTGCGGGTAGATGGGCTGGTAGGGTGGCGGAAAGTATGGAGGCTGGAAGTCTGAGTTAGGCGTGTGAGAGAGCGGAGGAGCGCTGGTGTACGGAGACTGGCCCACGCTGCCTAGTTGGGGTAAACGGGTTGTGCCATTGCTGGTCCCGTCATGGCGATCCTTGGGAGAAAGAAAGATACAGTGCTTTTTTAGTCCTGTTATATACATACACAAACACATATTTATACACACACATTATATATATTTCATTTCTTTTTGCATTATTATTATTATTATTTTATTTTATACCGAACATACCTTTGATTTGGTCAAGAACAAAAATATTTAAAAAACGACAACACTACATTGAAATTAGAATAATAGCAATAGCCTATAGAATAAGCGAATGTTTTATACTATATTTAAATGTACATCGATTGTTTGGTATTCATTCAGCAATTAAAGATCCTACCAAGAGTCAGATAAAAATAATCAGAGCTCACATTAAGTAAGAAGTCTTTGTAGTAGCATTTGATGCTAACCGCTTGCATGATTGAACAAACAAAACGACTAGATAAAAAAAAATAATGATACTAAATAAAAAACAAACAATCGGAGAGTAAATGTGGAGCGCAGTCTTCAAATTTTACTCCCGACAGTCACTCACCATCGCGGAAAAACTGTGCACTAACATCATAGAGAATTTCCGAGGGCTTCAAAAGACAAGAATTTCAGAGGGACAAGACGAAAATGAACGTGCAAATTAAATAAAGCCAATGATAAATTGAAGGGCGAGGTGGCGGTGGCCCAGCGTTCAAATAAATTATTAATCCATCAGAATCTGGGTAAATTCCCACTGTTCTTCATCTGCTCTTTAGATGCAAAGATTTTCTCAAAAGTTTCTTAGATCCCCATGGCGTCTCCAGGCTCTGTCAGTGAAATGTTCCCTCGCTTGAGCTCATGTTAGCACAGATCTTCCTCTTCCTCTGCACTCTTAAAAGTTTAGATATTCATGACTTAATATTACACGAATACTTAATAAGAGAAGAATGGTCGTAAATCGAGCGTGAAGGGAGGAAGCAACTCAAGGCAGACTGCACTAAATGACGTCCATTGAATGGGGAATCAGTATATCTAATCAGAGATGAGGAGAGAGTGAGTGGGTGAGAGAGGGAGAGAGAGACAAAAGAGGGACATTCTTCTGCGTCTGACGAATCAGAGAGGGGTGTACATTTTAAAAAAGGTTCGAGGGTAAGCAAAAGTGAAAGAAAACAGAACGAGGGGGGAGAACACAAGGAAGGAAACAATGTGCACCTTTGATTCTGGTGAAAATCCAGCAAACGCTGAGGGCATCTGGGCTGGCACATCTTTACTGTTCACTGGATGCCCGTCTACCTCATTGTTTTTCACATTAGTCTTCGTCTGTTCCTGCTTCATGGCCCACTAACCATCCCTCACCACGAATTTAACCGCGGTCAAGACACAGCAACACACGCCGATGCAACTTAACTCACCATCAGAACAAATATTCAACCAACTTTACGTGTGTATACTCATCCTACACACTTCCCTCTAAGCTTTCATATCATGCGCGATTATTATGGAACGGAAAGTAATTACGTATTACAATTAATGCAAGTTTGTGCGTAGAGAATAATGAACTGGCGTATGATTCTCCGGAAACGAGCGAAAACACGTTTTACTGGCTTCACCACTATTTAAATATATTACTGCATTCACCAAACAAATCATGTCAAATATGAGGGGAGAGACAAGTAGCTAAGAACTTAAAAAATAATTTGACAAATAGGCCTACGTTTATTTTAAAAACAAATTATCCACTCTAATTAATGTGTTTGATTATTACCTTTATTACATTTCGATACCAACTGTTGAAGCTTATTTTTTTGTTGTTTTTTTCGTAGGCCTACATAAATTCTACATGCATTTAATACGTGATACGTGTTTTTATTATTAATGTGTTGAAAATTACATGTTTTCTGGATCATGCAGTATTGTAGTATGTTATTTATCACTTGTTCCTGTGTTAAATGAAATGGTAGGCTACACACAGCAAGAAAAAAATAAATACAAATAAAAGCTTAAATGCCGTTCAGAATTATGGTAAATATCATGCAATAATTTGTATTAAAAGCCTGGTTAACCCGCTTACCTCGCAGTCTTCATATTTAATATTATCAGTTAATTTCCAAAGCATTTTCATTGGTTGTGGATAGAGTGATGTTTGCCTTCGCTTGAGTTTGACACAGTGCACAAAGCTCGAGCTGCGCGCGCTCAGATCTCCCTCTAATGGTGGGAGAGAAAGACTCGAGCTCTACTGTAAAAACCTCATTAGCATATCAAGAGACCAAAGCCAATGAATATACACAGGTAGAAACTGTAACAGGAATTCCTTTGCTGAGTTTCATTTTTATTTCAAAAGGGAACTGTAAATACAGGGGTTAATATCAGAGGTGAAGAAGGACTTCACCTTTTCATTTGAATTATTCATCCAATTGTTCCATTCAGAGCGGAATTAATAGGCCAAGAATAGTATGAACAATTAAAAATATTTCTCTTTTTTATATTTCTTTATATATATAAACCACATTGATTCCAGTCTTACAGCTTTAAACTGTTGTTTTAGTCCTATAGTGAGACTGGGCCTGTGAAATACTCTCAATAGTGTTATGCAAAAAAAGTCGATTCTTCAGTAGGTATACATCTATTTAGTGTCTGTATCGGCACAATTTGATAAATGTAAATAATTAACACAACAACATGGCTTGTTAAATGTGAATGAGGGCAGGAGACAGGTCGCCGAGTCTACAGTAAGGCGTTGTCTCTCCCTTATCTTCATTACCATTTTTGGTGGGGTGAGTCCAGTTGTCATTAATGAGAAGCCTAAAGAAACTAAGACACAATGACGATTAAGACAGGCAGTGAAACGCGCAATAGAAATGGATGGGTGTGCTGCATTGTTGTTCGCTGCTTATTGATTGGGGGTCCGCATCATTGAAATCGCACGAAAGAAAGGCAGAACTAGTCTTCATTCTTAGCACTATTTGTCAATTTTCCATGTGGGAAAATTGTCCATTCACAATAGTCGTATCTAAATGAACACTGTCTGTCAGTTTAGGCTACGGTTTTGTATTCGAAAAAAATAAATAATTGATGATTTTCATATTTTCTTTTTTGTTCAGTTTATTGTTTTATAATGCCATAATGGGCCAAATCGAATTGACAAAAATTACACATTGTGTCTTATTGTTGCATTATTGCAAAGTATATAGAGAAAATAATAAATAAAGTATTTCCCGTTTATGTTACTATAGGACAAAGTGTTATGTAGGCATGTACAAAATAGCCAAATTGGAAAAATGTCGGAAATGAATGTAAAAAAATAAAAAAAAACATAAAAGATAAATAAATTCCACCAGTGAGCAAAATTAAATAAACTGTCTGCGTATCCAATATCTAACAATATATTTGTACTTTCTCACCAGCCACCCAGAGAGTGCTTTATTTAAAATAAAATTGATCATGAGATTTATTGTTATTATTATTATTATTATTGGTGTTGTATTTCACCGCGGTCTCGCCTTTGCATAGCCTACTCTTACCGTCTCAAACTCAAAACTACCTTCGTGAACTACAGGTTTTGTGTGAAGCATTTTATTTGCATTGGTTAACGACTAATACTGTCCGGAAAAAAGTTCTCAACAGCAACCGAGTATAAGATTACTCACTAAAATACAAAAGTAAAAACGTGCACATTCATCACCCTAATTTGCCTTATAAAGAACTTACCTGCCAGTCTCCCATTTTGCCCATTAATGCCATTCTTGTGTCTTCTTTCTGAATGTGGTAAAAAAAAAAAAAAAAAAAAAAAAAAAAATCCATTTACCTGAACAAAATCTACTCACCTGCCAAAAAAAGAGCCTCACTGGGCATGCGCTCTACTATATTGGCACGAGTAAGGAAACAATAAAAGATAAAAGCAGTCCTGAGATTCCTGCTGCACATTAGCATGAGAAGAAAGCAGCTTTTTTTTAACCTCCTGTTTTAAGTGTCAACATGTTAAAACTGAATATTATGCAGTCAACATGCACAAAAAGTACAACAAGTGTGTTTGCACCTTGTGTTTTTGGATAATAGACCTACTGCACAGTTACATTCGTTGTCCTTAAAATAAAAGGTGTTTTATCATTTTAAACTTATAAAAGGTAGCACTGTAGTAATATATTTTTACTGTAGATTTTATTTTACTCATTCAAGACATCGGTTAGTTCTTGATTAATATCAGTGTTGACAAGTCTACTGACTAATTTAATAATTGTATTATTTATTTTTTTTTTTACACCAAGCATTACATGTGAGTGACAATTTCTAGGTTAGAAAATAGTGTTATGTATAGTCACTTCTTCTGAATCACCTGAAGTTCTCCGGCGCCCTCTTTTGGAAAACAGTAGATAGGCCACCCACTTGTAGGCTAGTAAGTCAGCAGGAGTCAGACCTTAGTATGCAACGTTTCAACCTGTCGCTTTAATATTTTAATAAAAGGCCAGTTATCGGCATTTTTCTCTTATGTTTACAAGGGAGCCTCAAAATAGCTCTAATTTGATATAAATTAATTATTATGAACCCACTTTTAACTGGGATTTAAAGGTATTGGAAACACAATTCAATAAAACATTAAACTTCATATTTACAGTATGTTTCTCGTTTGGTCATCTGGCGCCATCTAATGGTATTTTTTTAAACTGCAACTGCATTACGATTTACTTTATTAATGTGGATTGCAGTTGTGGTACTGTATGAGGAAGGACCTTAGCCCTTTTATGTTTGTTATGGTGATTGACAGGCTAACTATGATGTTCGTGGATGATATTGTGATTTGAAGTGAGAGTAGAGAACAAGAGGTGAAGGTACAAGACAGAGGACAAATGGAAGAGATGGCAGCATAGTGGCAAAGTTACAAGGAGCTGAAGTGGTGAAGGTGAATAAATTTAAATACTTGGGATCAGATCTCTAATTTAAATACTTGGGATCAGATCTCTAAAAGTAATGGAGAGTGCGGTAGAGAAGTAAACAAGAAGGGTTAAGTTAAGTGTAAGTGAAGGGGAAAATTTGCAAGATGGTACTGAAACCAGTTGTTGTGTGTTTGGAGATGGTGGATGTAGCACAGATAAAGATGCTGCAATTTTCTTTGGGGGAGACAAGAATGGACAGGATCAGAAATGAACATATTAAAGGGACAGTGAAGGTAGGACAGTTTGTAGACAAAGTTATAGAGAAAAGATTAAGATGTTTTGGGCATGTGCATAGTATGATATATGATACATAGATGCAGGGTATTTTGGAAGAAGAGTGTTGAAGATGGAGCCACCGGGCAGGAGGAGAAGAGGAAGACCAAAGAGGAGATTTTTGGATGTGGTGATGGAGGACATTGGGGTGGTTGGTGTGACTGAGGAAGACAGAGAAAAATGAAGACAGATGATCCGTTGTAAGATGACCTCTTATCAGGAGAGGCTGAAAGAAGAAGAATTTGGATTAAAAAAGACAAAACAAGAATAGGTCATGTTTATTTACTTTTATTTTTAAAGTACCTTGTTGGATACTTGTTTAAAACTATATATATATATATATATATATATATATATATATATATATATATATATATATATATATATATATATATAATGAATATGATTTGAAATATTAATTTAGATTTGTTTGTATAAAAACCTAATATAATATTAAAATATAAATATCATGTATTTTATATTCAATAAAATGATTGAATATTTACACATTTCTGAACAATAACATTTTCTTTTCTTTTTTTTTTTTCTTATTAGCTAGTAAAACTACACTCTAAAAACTGATGGGTTGAAAACAACCCAATTTGGGTTATTTTGGGAACCCAGCGCTGGGTCAAAAAGGGACGAACCCAATTATATTGGGTATAATATGTCACAGTTTGCCTAATTTTGCTATACTCACATAAATGTATTCTAGTGTCCTGTACCTACTAGTAAAATTACACCTGGTGTCTGGATAGTTTTTGGTCTGACTGTGCATTATTCATGTTAAAACTACATTCAGTCAAGAGCAGTGAGTGTTTTTTCTTTCATTTTCTTGGATTAACATGACAGCAGCTATAGCTAAATTAGACATAACTGTGCATTAATTCATGTTAAAACTACATTCAGTCAAGAGCAGTGAGTGTTTTTTCTTTCATTTTCTTGGATTAACATGACAGTAGCTATAGCTAAATTAGACATAACTGTGCAATAATTCATGTTAAAACTACATTCAGTCAAGAGCAGTGAGTGTTTTTTCTTTCATTTTCTTGGATTAACATGACAGCAGCTATAGCTAAATTAGACGTAACTGTGCAATAATTCATGTTAAAACTACATTCAGTCAAGAGCAGTGAGTGTTTTTTCTTTCATTTTCTTGGATTAACAATGCAGCAGCTGTAACTAAATTAGGCGCGGTCACTTTAAGAGACAATGAACGCATCCAAAATATATATTTTTTTCCTCAACTGTTTACTAGCATACTTTCCAAGGCGGGTATTTTGACATATTTTGTATGTATGTCGGCACAAAAGCAAAAAGAAGCAAATTTGGTGTGCAAGCGTTTTGAGAGACGCCTCTCTCTGCGTGAGCCCTGAACACCAAAACACCGCGTTACAGAACTTTTTGTTTGTTCAAATTGCGATTTGTATTTGTCCGTTCAGGTGCAGGAGGGACTTCGAGGAGAACTCAGAAGAGAGCTCGGTTCAATTCTTACGCCGTGATACGCAGCTCTCTCTCTTGCGCTCAGAACACATAATGCGAGTAACCAGCTACTGTTAAGCTTTTCCGCGTCTTGTGTTTGGATACTTTAATGTTCATGTAATGCTTGAGGAGGCAGCGTTTGTGAGCTCAGCATCACTTTGCCGCCGTTACTGGAGAAACCTTTACCTCTTCCGCTCTTAGCACCTCCTGCTGGCAGAAAATGAACTTGCGGAGTGCCGCCATGAATTGAATGTAAAGCTGTGGGAAAATGAATCCAAATTGAGCTAGGCATTAAACCTACAAATCTTGTTCATTTTAAAAATCACTTTTACACACAAATAACAACTATCAAAAGGTAAATATTTATTAAAAACGAGAAAAGTCAAAAAGTAACATGCATGTAAGAAGAAATGCAGAAAAGTATGGCATTAATAGCTACAGATTTCATAAATAAAGCATTGAACATTTGTTGAATATAACTTTTAAAATCAAATTGGACTTTGTTCAATTTTATATATTGTATAAAAATATACGAAAACACTATTATACAATAAATGTACAATTAGTTAAGTTCTTTACCAAATATTCTGGCATGACAGTACACAAATAAACCACAACATTAACATTGATATTATAACATTTAACAGACATTTGAGTGTGAAAGAATGTGAGCATGTGTATAAATGGCAGCGTGTAAACTCTTCTACTAAACAACACAGAACACGCATTTAACATTGTTTTTACAAATTATACACTTACAATTGGTTTTATAGTCCATGAATACAGATCATGCATCACTGTCAACTTTCATGATCTCTTTAGCATAACTGATGTAGCCATGAAGAAGCCCCATCAGCACATGTGATATCATCTACATCATTCAGGGCAGCATCCTCCTTTAAAACCACTGTTGCATCAGTTTAGGGGAAAGGACGTATTTTCTTTGAACAGCATTCATCCCAGTCACCACCTGTTCTTCATCAGTGGCCTAAAAAGAGAAAAACATTTGAAAAACTTGGCAGCACTAGTGTGAGGGCAGGTGAAATTGTTTGAATAAATGTATAGCTTTCAGAAAGCTACTTTACTGAAACATTAAAACAGTCATGACATTCACATACCTCACAAATGTTCATGTACGTGGAGGGCTGCACTTCTAAGGATTAGTTTCTAAGTTCTAAGGAAAAAAAATGGTCATAATTTACTCTCTCCATGTTGTTCAAGACTCAACACAAATACAAACACAAATAAATATTTAATATTCTCTTAATTTTTGTCCTCCATTGCTAGTTTGGGAGACCAATATTTTATTTTGAAAACCAATATTTTATTTTGCTATCATATAATTTCAGATTTATTCATATATAAATATCAGAATGAATTACTTCTACAATAACTCTGTATTTATGAGGCTTGAAAATACTGATTATCTAGACTATAAATGGATTAACAAAATTATGAGAAAATGAAAAAATGTATTATTTTTTGTTGTAAGTCTTAATAAGTCTCATAGGTTTGAAATGACATGAGGGCAAATAAATAATTTTTTGTGTGAACTTTTCCTTTAAGAGGGAAGACCAAGAATGATGACTCTCCAAATCAGACAACTCCAAAGTTGGTTTGAGTTCTGCAATGAAAAACACAGACATCAATGGTTTTAATGAAATGAGCACGTAATCACACTGTTGTTGCATCAAAGTGTGAAGTAAATAGGCAGGAGACAAAAGAAATTGATTTGATTTTTCTAATGATAACTTACATCTCAAAAGAGTGATGCTCTCCTATGTCTCTGACTTTCAACATCTACAAAAAAAAAAAAAAACCTTATTTTACTCTTAGCAAAAAAAAAAAGAACTGATAACATGATATTATGAAGTTTACTTGCCTTAAACTATCTTTCCCTCTCTTCCAAAGAAGCTGAGAAAATCGCCTCCTCACACAAGCAGACTTCTGTGTCCTTAACTCCAAAGTAAGTTTGAGTTCTGCAAAGAAAAAAGGGACATCAATAGTTAAAATATGAACATGTAATCATACTGTTGTTGCATCAAAATGTGAAGTAAACAGTCAGGGAACAATAGAAACATTAATTTTCTAAAAGATAACTCACATTAGTCTAAAAAATATTAAGTTATGTTGTCTCTGGATTTCAATATCTACAAAATACTTGCCTTAAACCTGTCTGTCCCTCTCTTTGGACTTGTTTTTCTGTAAAGTCGCTTACAAATATTGGTAGTCGTGGGTAGCGTTTTTTTGGGCTTGTTTCTAAAGTGTAGTTGCTTATTTGGGCTTATTCCCAGCTCCATAATAATTTATCAAGCAGATATTTTCTATATGTTATTTAAACGTAGGAGTTTTTCTCCACCCACATCCTGCTTCTAACTGGCTCTGATCCAGACAAGTAGAGAGAAAACATCCCTGGGGGGTGCCAGTACTGATAGTGAGGGTTCTGGATGTTAGTTTCCCCAACCTCACTAGCTGTTGCCTGTCTGTCAGGAAGTTGGTAATCCACTGACAGAAGGTGGGCACAGAGACCTGGGTCAGTTTGTCTGAGAGAAGATCGGGCATGATGGTATTGAAGGCCCAACTGAAGTCCAAAAATAAAATCCTTGTGATCCAGTGATTTAGTTTTTTTGGGTGGTGGACCAGGATGATGGCCATAAAAGATCTAACCTCAAATAAATGTTTTATATGTATTATAATTGATTATTTATATTTAACAACATAACTTTTTATATAAAGCATTATGCATTCATTATAATGCCTTAAGAATACCCTTATAAAGTGTTATAAAAATTGGCTCATAGAAGGTGTTATCCATTATTCATTTAAATTAAATGTATTAATTTAACAAACACTTTTATTCAAAGAGAAGAAGAGGAATACAACAAGCAATTCATCATAAAGAGGCAAATAAACACAGGAACTGCTCGTAATGCAATAACATGGGCCCCTTCGGGACTGGCATGCTGCTGCATTCTGAATCATTTGATGAAGTTTGATTGCACATGATAGAAGTCCAGCCAGAAGAGCATTGCAATATAGTCTAGCCTAGAAATGATAATGGCCAAGAAGTTGTGCAGTATGTTCAAGTAAAATCTGAGCCAGGAGACTTTTCTGAAGGGCATTTGAATGTCTGTGTGGGTTTCCTCCATGTACTCTAGTCCCCCCACAATCCAGAGATGCATTATAGGTTGAATTGGAGACACTAAATTGTCAGCAGGTGTAAATGTGTGTACGTCTGTGTGTGAGCTCTGTGAATGACTGGCCATCTGTCTAGTGTGTTTTTCCCTCTTGCGCCAGGGGAAGTCACTGGGATAGCCTTCAGCATCCCCATGATGCTGCAGACTGCAGAGGATAAGGAGTTTGTAGAATGGATGGATAGTTAACAAATAGGCCTAAACTGAGTTAACTTTTTAAGTTTTTGAATGGCAAATCTATGTTAAAAACGACTTCAAATCTAGACAAAGTGTCTTGAAGTTAAACTATTTGCAATGCAAAACAAAATAATTAACAGCAGGGTCACACACACACACACACACACGCACACACACACACGCACACACACACACACACACACATATATAATATATATATATATATATATTTTTTTTTTTCAAAAAGCAATTAAATAAAAAGTTAAATTCTTCCAAAAATCGGTTTGCACTTATAAAAATGTATTTAAAAAATGTATTCTTACAGAAAAAGAAACATCCTCAAATCCTCAAAACTGCCATAAGTTTTTGTAATATATATATATATATATATATATATATATATATATATATATATATATATATATATATATATATATATATATATCACACACACACGCCAGTCATTCAGAAGAGTTAAAGTAAACTTCATTTCCCATAAGTCAACTAGAAACATTTCGAAACGATTAGGCTACGTCAGGTGCGTAAGCTAGCGTTCATTTCACGATTAAGCAGTACACAAGTCGACCGTTTTTGGATCACGAGAACTTCACCTCAGCGAAAACAGATTCTCAGGCAGCGGTATTATTTAATATTTTTATTGCAACAATGTGATGAATGTAGAATATACTTTTGAGAGTAACACCAGTCTATGTTTTTTTATACAGCAGAAATGCAATTTATGACCCGAGTTATGCAAAGATCTGATAACAGCTAGAGTTTCAACAGCGCATTTTGTGTGTGTTTGAAAATATGGTTTATGGAGACACAATGTCTATTGCAAAATGTGTTTAATGGCATTGGTATAACAACGTAAACATTGTTTATGAGGAGGACACACAAACAAACATGCTAAACGGTGTTTGCCAGTAGGTTTGTGTAAGGTTACTTATGTTTGTATGTCATCCTCATAAACAATATCCTAATATTATGCTGTCACACAGTTCGTACGAAATAAAAACCATCGCACCTCTGGAGAGTCCCCGTATACCAGAAACATTATGTGTATGTTTGTGTAAGTTTCATTCAGACTGTCTGTTCCTGTCTGCAAACTTTGAAGCTGTGAATGTTTGACATTTTTATGTAACTTGTGTGTTGAGGTGTTGATGATGGCAGTGGACTGGGCTGGATATGGATACGCAGCACTAGTAGCATCTGGAGGAGTCATAGGATATGTCAAAGCAGGTAATAACAAAGCTCAAGAGATTATAATTTATAGAGTTTACATTATTAAGAGCCCAGGCTTGTTTGCTGGCCATTGCTTGTCAAACTGGGAAATTAGATAAAACATTTATCAGCTAAACCAGTTGGATCTCATCCCACAGTCGACTGGGAGAGGGTGTGGTCTATGGGTCTAACCTCAGTTTAACCTCAAAAAATTCGGTTCATCGTTTTATACGTGTCTATGTTGTTCACAGAGCATATGCAACTCCTCACAAAAGATTCAAAATTAAACTACAACCAAATTACAATTGCCATATCTGTAATACTGCATCATCAGATACTTTTCTTCATACGTTTTGGGAGTGTCCTGTTGTCAATAATCTGTGGACACATGTAAACTTTGTTTTATCGTCTTTACTACAAACTGATTACATGGCTAAGCCTAGTTTATGTCTTCTTGATGATTCTGGCTTCTGTATAAGCTCAATACAAAAAAAAAAAAAAAAAAAAGAATGCTGCTTGCTGGTTTTACAGCAGTAAAAAAAAGATAATACAGAACTGGTTTACACCACACATGTGTGGGAAAACGTATTGGATCCATAGTCTTCTCAAAATAGTTGCCTGTGAATGTACAAAAGCACAAATTAATAAGGCCAAACCTAGTACAATGGATGTTTGGCAGTGTTTTTTTACACTAAAATACAGGATTATATAAAAGTATATATATATATATATATATATATATATATATATATATATATATATATATATATTCTCCCACTGGAATATGTAAATTGATTACGTCTGTTGTTGTTTTTGCATTTTATTCTGAATGTTTGTAATGAGGTTATTTGTTATATGTAAAACATAAGTTTAAGATTACATCCCACACATGCACCACCTTTATCCCATTTTTAACAAAAACAGTTTTGCAATCATTTATTTTCACACAGATTTTGTTGGTTCCTCTATATTCAGTGAAAATGTCACAATTTGGAACCAAAAACCTGTGCATGATCTTTAAAGGTCTTCAGTTCTGTTGTACAATTGCTATTTTTTGTTTTACAAGTTTTAAGTGGATTATTACAAACATCTAAATGTTTTAAACACTCTTTATTTTGCACTCTGAATTCCTTTTGACACTTTATACAATTTATATCATTCATCAACACAGTGTTTTTGTATATTTTATGTTTTATTTATTTTGTCTTGCAGGCAGTGTTCCGTCCCTAGCAGCTGGGCTGCTCTTTGGTGGTTTGGCTGGTTTTGGTGCTTACCAGACATCACAAGATCCCAAAAATATTTGGGTTTCTTTAGGTGTGCATTTATTTTATTTTTTTCATGCATTGTGCAATTATTATATTTGTTGCAGTTGAAAAGTGATCAGCAGTATTAATGTTTGTTTTATAAAATTAGGTGACAGTGATTTTGAATTACACTACGTGTCATCAATATTTTTCCTCTCTCAGCTGCATCTGGGACACTTGCTGCTATCATGGGAAAAAGATTCTATAACTCGCACAAAATCATTCCAGCTGGTCTTATCGCTGGAGCGAGGTACCTACCACACATCACACTTCATTTGTCTAATACAGGTTTTCCCTTTTTCCTGCACGATAGAGCTCTCGACTGTTAGTAAAATATTTTCACTTATTAACAACTAATAAAAAAGATAAACAGGTCACATACCCATGCAGACTGCAGCAAAAAAAGAGATTAAAGTGAAGAGAAACAGAAATATTAAAATTCTGTTCCTGGACTTCTGACCACTTTATACTAAATCTCACTTAGCCTCTCACACTCCAAAAATTTTAGCATGTCATTTATAACACAAAAAGTACCATAAATATTACCAACTTTGACTTGCTTGCTTCCATGAAACAAAAGGGTTAGAACTTTAAATTAACTTTGATGCAGCTTTTCTATAATACCATGACTGTCAAGCTCCAAAAAATACCATAAGTAGTATTATAAAAGTTGCCTGTGTGCCTTGTCAATACATATTTTGTCTTCTTAAGTCATTCAACAGCTTTGAGTAAGGAACGGACCAAAATTTGTCATTTCTGATGACTATTAAGAAGTTTTATTTTTGCCTGACCTATTCCTTTAATTTTTTCTTGCAGTGTCCTGATGCTGGCAAAACTCGGAGCCAGAATGCTACAGAAACCTCAGCAATCGTAATACCCAAACAGAAATCATGGTCTGCTTTCATTCAAACATAATTTTCTTTGAACAACATGTCATTATAGTTCATTGTCATATTGTTGTCAGGTGAATATCTGAATTAAAGACTTCTGTTGAAAACATGCCCATTTTATGCATATAATACACTAACAAAACATTATTTATTAATTTGAGTTCAGCCCGACCCAATCACTGTTATCTCCATTATATGTGTTCATGTGTTAATTCTGAGTAATGTTTACAGAAAAAAAAAAGAAAACAAGAATATATTTAAAAACTGCATACTATAAAAAATGTCAATAGGGTTACAAAAAAATACATACAATATATGGAATATAGATCTAACCATTTCATTGAAAATAGAGATTACAGGCATTGGATGCATAAACTAAACAAGACAGATTTAAAGATCGACAAATTGTTAGGTTTGTAAAAGTCCATTGTACAGATTCTTGTTTTTAATTGAACAATTAAGGAGCCGTGGGCTTAAGTGTTGTGGATCTATCCTATATACTCCTCTTAGAAACAAAATAAGTGTTTATACAATATTCACGAGTGTTGAAACAGGCCTTAGACCTCACGGCAGCCGTAGCTCGCATGATATATATATTAGCGATGGCTTCCATATTTTGCAGCCCAGTCGACCCGCCCATGCACTGGCTGAACTGGTGGAGCACGAGTAATGAGATTGGTAGAGTTTTTGCCCAGAGCCGAGTAACTTGTTCCTTTATGATGGGTTCGATCAGCTCTCCTCTTCCATCCTTCATAATCTGAGAAGCAAGAAAGAGCATTTCACACTTGTGCAAAATCAGCAAAGCCAGAGTTAAGGGCTCCTTCTGACAGGATCATGGTAATGAAGAGGCCAAAAATTTACATTTGCCAACGGGAAGAACTGTGACAACAGCCATTATACACTGACTGACTCATATATGATGCTGCAAATGACAGTCATTTCAATGTATGTATTCAATGAAGTCTATAATAGCATTAAGTATCAGTTATGGTATCAGTTATATAAATTCACTGTACAAACAATAACAAAATAAAAGTAAAAATGAACCTGGAAGGTGTAACAACGTTAATTTTGGACCCTGGAAAGAAGTGCTGACCAAAAACTTAAACTGTTCAGAGATTTTACCTTCAGAGATCTCACTGACTGAAACTGTAGAGGAAGGTTTGGACTTTGAAGGTTTAGCTTTGCCAGTTTTTGAGTCAGCAGTGGCAGAGAGATCAACTAAGAGCAGATATAAAGATGAGAGAGAGACACAGACAGACAGAGACGGAGTGAATGAATGAATGAATGTAGAAAGAAACAGCAGATTTTAGAGGTCTAGCAACAGATGTGTAGAACACTTTTTTTTTTTTTTTATAACTAAGAACAAGAACAAACAAACAAACAAAAGCTTATATGGGGAGTAAAAATTTTGGGTCACCAAATGGATTTCAAATCCCAAACACAGCACTATTTGAGGCAATGTTGCTATGTCAGACTTGTCACATTTTTAAAATGTAGAATTGGGGGAGGGAGGCTGTTTTCATCTTAAATAATAATGTGCCTCCTCCTACCATTGTTTTGGGAATTTTCTGGTTGGTCGGGCTGCTCAATCAAACAGAGCAACGTTTTGATAATGCCTTTGTGTTTCCATTTGTCAGGGAAACAAACATACATATTATAATAAACAAAGAATATATTTTAACTTTACAAAAATTACACACTTCACCTTTAAATTTAATATCAGTATTGCAAAGCCAACATACATGCAGCATAAAAAATATGAATCTATAATGCTGTTCTAAAAAAAACAAAGAAAGGCAAAAGTTAATTATTTGAGGATGAATTCTAAAACCAAACTCTTACGTGCATGCTGGTGTCCAAGAGGGGCGAGCTGAATCCTTTGTCCTACAGTTCCCACTTCCTTCTTCTGGAAAGAAGGTATATATCCTCCAGAAAGATTGTATGTGGTTGTAACAATATTTCCTGTGAGGAGAGGCCACAACTTAAGAGTCAAGAAAGAGAACATAACCAGCTAAAGAAACAAATCAAACAAGTTTTTTTATTATCTACATTTTTGCTAAATATACCCACTCAATTCTTCTAAAAAAAAAAATGAATTTTTATAGTTTATTTAATGTTTATAGACATAGAAACTCAGTACTGTGTGTAATGCATAAAACAGACATGTATCATTTGTTGTTTTTAACTACCCTACACAGTAAACACTGCTTTTTCTAAATTCCATTTTAATTCTACTTTATTAATTTCAATTTTGAATTGCAATGCTGCATCCTGTTTGCCGTCAGTTCAAATTCAGTAAATGGATGAGTTTAATGCAATGTGGCTGCTCAATACAACGCCTAATTTAGTTACCCTAGAATGCATAAAGGAGAACAAATTGACTAAAAATAATAACATTTCTTAATTCGGCATGTACAAAAAATAAATAAAACAAAATAAATAAATAAAAATGTTATGACCCTCATCAATATAATTTTATTAATAAAAAAACAACAATTTAATAAAATAAAGTACAATGTGGTTAAAGGGTTAGTTCACCCAAAAATGAAAATTAGCCTGTGTTTTAATTGCCCTAAAAGCATCCTAGTTGACTTTCTTCTTTCAGACGAATCCACAAAATGGCACCGGTGAGCTTGCATACTTACTTCCGGTCTTGTGACGCTCGCAATTACTGTAAGGGAAACTTGGATACGAAACTTGGCTAGATGTATATAATTAATGATTTTCAAATTTAACAGCGGATAGTGGTATATCAAAGACATGGGGAAACATCATCCCTACATTTTTGCGTACCTCTGTGTGGAAATTCATCAAGATACAACACTTTATTCTTCTGTTGATTATCTGGATCAGCGTCAGGTTAGTCAGTCCACAGGGATTTCTTCTTTCAAACTCAAACCACTCAAATATGCAATACTTTACATTTTCGAAGAGCTGATTTCGTTCCGACTGTTATGTAAGGTCAAGGTTTCTAACTGTCAAACGAGAGCCACAGACATTTCTGATAAAGCATGTTTTATTAACTGTTTTTGATAATTTATAACTGTAACTGTACAATTAAATGTAATGCAATTATGGTAGGTTTGCACTAATTAAAAGATCACTGTTTGCATTCATGTGTGTTTTTAACAATGTTTATTTGTTTTGTGAAAGATCTGCAGCATAAATCATTATCCGTCTATGAGCAGCGCAATTATTTTGTTATTCTTTTGCATTAATTATCAGAAAAAAACTGATATTAAAATTAGTCATGTATTAGTTAACTGTGTCAAATAATAAAATATGTTGTGAAAATAATGATGAAACAAACTGATGCATGTGCACAATTGAGAAATGGATACTTATGAAGATAAATCGCAGTCCATGTCTCACGAGGTAAATATTTAATAAAAAAAAATCGATGTGATACAAACATTTTCGAGAAATAAGTAGTTTGTACATTTACATAATTGATAAGATGAAAATACATTATGTAGCTGTGTATACACGCCATGAGTTCAACTTTTAATTTCATGAACAGTAGGGAACATCAGTGTATTTCATTCATTCTCCGGACCCAAACACACACACGTTTCAAATCCGCTGGCTCAGTTAACATTTATAGTATAGTAATAATAGCAGTGTATATCTTATTTAAATTTGAAGTGATATTATAAATCCTGTAAACATATAGAAGGTAATATTTGGATTTCTCCGGGTGTCTGCACTGACATTTAGCACAACCGGAAATATCTATGCGCACACACTCGCAAGACCGAGATGGAGGAGATATGCAACTACCCCATTGGAGTTACCGTATTTTTCGCCTATAAGTCGCACATAAGTATAAGTCGCATCAGTCCAAAAATACGTCATGATGAGGAAAAAACATATATAAGCCGCACTGGACTAAGTCGCATTTATTTAGCACCAAGAACCAAGAGAAAACATTACCGTCTACAGCCACGAGAGGGCGTTCTATGTTTTCAGGGGTAGACTACAAGAGCACTGAGCAGCATAGAGCCCCCTTTTGCAGCTGCAGACTGTAATGTTTTCTATTGGTTCATTTCTCTCGGTTCATTTCGAATTAATTTAGATAAATAAGTCACACCTGACTATCACAGGACCAGGCAAACTATGAAAAAAAGTGCGACTTATAGTCCGGAAAATACGGTATATAAAAAAAATTGTCCTGGCCCCTCCAAGCCTTTCAATGGGGGCTAGCAGGTGTTGGTTGTCAACAGTGACATGATGTCAGAAATAACAGACGTGAAATAAAGACGTGAAATTAAAGTGAGTGCATCTGTAACAGACCTGTTAAATGTGGAGATTTGTTTTTGATATCATCAGCAGGTGAGCTATTTTCTCACTTCTGCTGACTGTGGTATGCAGAAGATGTTCAGGCCAATGATGTAGGACGTATGCATCATGCACGCGCCTCTGAGAAACGCAGGAACAAAGGAGAAAGAGTTTCCTTACTTTAGCAAAGGAAAACCCATCTCCTCTTGGCTTATATCAAAATCCTCCGACATTTCTTTCGTCACTAATCATCCAATGTCGGTGTCTTGCGTCATCCGCAAGAACGGCTTCCGTGTATGACAGTCAGCAAAGTAAAAAAAAAAAAAAGGTGTTTAAATATGTATATTTATCTTACAAAAATGCATGGATTCACTACCAGGAGGCCTTTATTCACCCCCCCAGTGCTTTGTGAGGGATGTTTTATTAGGATGTGTGCACTTTATATCACGTCGTCTGAAGTTTTTACAACCAACACCCACTTACCTCCATTGCAAGGCTTGGAGGGGCCAGGATTTTTTTTTTTAAATAACTCCGATTAGATTCGTCTGAAAGAAAAAAAAAGTCACATACACATAGAATGCTTTGAGGGTGAGTAAAACACAGTCTAATTTTCATTCTTGGGTGAATTAACCTTTTAATTTTAACCACCTTAATGCATTTGTATAAGGTTATCCATTTATTTATTTATTTGTATTCTGTGGTTGCACATTAATTTGAGAAGTTAGTCTCAGCTTTAATTCATTTGTGCTCACCTGGGCCGATTCTAGACACTGGTGCTACTCCAATGGGTGCAAGAGGTTTGTTCAATGGAGCTGAGGTGTCCCACAAGTCTTGTTGAGATTCCTTGTTGCTCAGATATGGCGTGTTCTTGCTTATTAGCCCTAAGATTGATATAATAATGTAAAGTCTAATTTATGAAAAATAGTCTAATGGGGTGTTTACATATACATCGATTTGCTGCATTAAAGGAACATTTGTTTAGAAGACGTGTTTTTAATGGGTTCTGAAAAATCTTTATGCAAATAAGCAGTGATGTAATGTGGCATCTATCAATGAGATCTAAACATGTGATGTGTGTTTTGTGAGATACTCATCTCAAGCCATTCCAAATGATCTGTACCTGTGTACATGCAGGGATATTACTTACAAAATGTGTAGAAAGCCATGTAAGGAATTGTCAGCCATTTGAGCCATTTTGATTTATGCACTGGTAATCATTCATCTTATTTTTGATATAATGTATTGTGCACCACTGCAATTCAGAATAATAAATAAAAAATAAATGAAAACAAGAAAAGACTAAATTAAACTTAGATCTTGCCTGGCAGGTATCTGGACTGGCGAAGGTAATGTTGTCTGGCTGAAGAGGTGCTCTGGTGACTAAAGTCTGGCTGGTTCAGTCTGCTGGTGTTTGGTAATTTGGTTACAGTGCTAAATGTATAAAGGGGTTTCTGGTCCTTGGTCCTGCAAAGTTTTTCATAACATAAATAAGGAAAGAGTGAAATCTCAAATGGAATAATTGAAACTGAACGTACAATAGAGAAACACAAAAGCCCTGTTATCAAACTTAGTCAGCACCCATGATACTAGACAGGTTTCGCAGGCACGCTCCCAACACAAAAGGCTGCTAAAAAGATAGGCAGCAATATAACACAGCTTTCTAGACTAGACAAGTCCTCAGCACAGATCCTTATGACCAGCCATGAACAAATCATGCTAGAATGAGTTGGGACCAAAGTTTTTTAACAAGAAGGATGTTCTTTGTGCATATGGCCATTGATAAGCCATTCATCTGCTACTAGCTAAATAGCAGCTCTACCATCATGTTCAGACTACAACTCTCCATTTCCCCTAATGCCAGTGTGATGTATGCTGATATTATACATAAACACATTGATGCAAAATTTACTGAATAACATAAATCTAGCAACTTCCTTAAATCACAGAATTTTTGTTAATTTGGCCATGGAAGAAATGGTCCCAAGGATATTTCCTCCGTTTCTGTCACAGGATGGAGTTTGGGTTCCCTGCCACTGTAACATTTGGCTTGCTTAGTGGGGTTTAAAATATACTTAATATTCATATTACAGATTTGATGGCACTGACACTATTAGATGAGAACAAAAACTATATGACACTATTGTCTTCTTTAAAAATACTTTTGAGCTGAATCAAATTTGTTCATAAGAGACAAATTATGTAGCACTTTCTGTTATTGAACTGAACTGAATCAACATTGAACTGACTCGAGCTAAATAACGACACTGTCTTCAGTTTAACTACTTATCTTAATTTCAAATAGTTCAATTTCACTTTGGATGCTTTGTTAGAAGGTAAGTAGACAGTAAGTCTGCTCACTAGGTTTCAGAATAGTGTGCTCACTGAAATGTGCTACAAATTAAATAAGTGTCAAAACTGTTTATGTTAAACTGAATGTAGTCATCATACTGTGTAGCAGTTTTCTCCTCCTCTGGGCCTTTGCTGGGTTTTTTAGAGAGAGAAGCTGCAGAATCAGAACAGTCAGACTCATCCCAGCTGTCTGAGGGTTTCATGTTGGTCTGTCCCCACCTTCTTCGTCCATTCTTCAGCCCAATCAAATTGTTCTCAGCCCCGACCACCTCATGTTAGGAACACAAAGAATCAAGCAGGCTCACATATAACAACTTTTTACGTAGGATTCAATTAAAAGTAACTAAGAATGTAATATGGTTTAACGCAATTATCAAATTACAAAGACTCCATTGTAATTATAAAAATAGGTGTCAGAGTGATTCAGTTTGCATCAAATGCTGCTCCACACAAATTCCATCTCTGCAAGTGCTATGAGTTTAGGTCACTTATAATATGCATTTGAAAATGTAATATAAATAAATAAATAAATAAATGTATGCATTTAGCAGACAGACGCTTTTATCCAAAGCTATTAACAGTGCATTCAGGCTATAAATTTTTACATATCATGTGTCCCCAGGGATTTGAACCCCCAACCTTGCGCTTGATAAGCAAATGCTCTACCAGTTGAGCTAAAACTAAACATAATAAATTACGTGTATTATTATGAAATACTTCATATTTTTACTTCATAAATTCTTCATAAATACTTCATAAATTTTAGTCACTAGCAATCTGCATGTGTGGCGAAATGTTGGTTTTAGGCCCTTTGTACATTTATATTTACTGTAAAAGAATTCACTGTTCATATTTACAAAGAGATAAACTAGGTGAAATCATTGTTCATGATAATAAAAACTTTGCCAAAGATGCAGTAAAACAAAATATAAAGTTAATAACAAAATACAAACTTTAAGATTTTGTTATATCATGTGGCATAAAAATATGGGAATCTCAAGTTTTTTAAAGGTAATTACAACATTCATTTGAGAAGGAGGTTTTGTACCTTTTGTGTGTATGGAGCGAGAGGGTCTGTCTGAGAAAGAGACTGGGGCAGAAGAATCTGCTGCAGTGGCTGATGGGAGTTTCTGCTTTGGCCTTTAGTCTGTGATGGCAGCACTTGTTCTGAGACAGACTGCAGCTCTGATCTGGGTTCACTAGGCAGAGTCATCTTTATCTGAGCCTTCCGTACATCAGGAGTCATGGGTAGGGGGCCAAGAACTTGTCCTACTTGAAAGTATGGGTATCTGAGTGCCTAATAAGATATTTATAAACAATTACTTATGCAAACATAAAATATAGATGTCAAAAATGAACTCAATTGAAATAACACAAAAAGGGACGAAAGGGTCATGTTTGTTGTGGAAATGAACTAAACAATTATTAGTACATTAGCATTACTATAATAATTCAACATCATTGATTGCTATATACATAACAATTACAATCTGTACTGGAGTCCACATGAACAATATTCCACTGTTTCATGAAACAGAGTTTAGAAAATGTCTCCGTCACTTAATTAAACATGGTGCCTTGAGGTCCCTGAGACCATGTGTTGATGCTATGGAAAAATCCTCTGTTGTGATAACTGTATGAAGCCTATACAGAATTAAAGGGGGGTTGAAATGCTATTTCATGCATACTGAGTTTTTTACACTGTTAAAGAGTTGGATTCCCATGCTAAACATGGACAAAGTTTCAAAAATTAAGTTGTACGTTTGAAGGAGTATTTTTGTTCCCAAAATACTCCTTCCGGTTTGTCACAATTTTCGGAAAGTTTTTTTCGAGTATGACGTTAGATGGAGCGGAATTTCCTTATATGGGTCCTGAGGGAACTTCTGCCGGAAGAGCGCGCGCTCCCATATAGCGAGGCTGAGCACAGACATTTCACAGAGCGATTCACTGATCAGAGCGAGAGCGTCGTGAAAAGTCACAAAAGAAGTGTGTTTTTGGTTGCCAGGGCAAGACAACCCTGCACAGATTACCAAAAAAAAAACAGCATTAAGGGACCAGTGGATGGAGTTTATTTTTACAGAGCATCAACGGAGTTGTGCAAGTGTTTTTGTTTGTTCCCTGCATTTCGAAGATGCTTGTTTTACAAACAAGGCCCAGTTTGACGACGGATTTGCGTATCGTTTATTTCTTAAGGATGATGCAATCCCAACGAAAAAGGGTCACGATCGTGTGTTGGAACCGCAAGCGGTGAGTAAAACTGCTTAAAATATCTCTGCCGGATATTGAGTGAAAACGAGCATTTCACCCCCCCTTTAAGTAAATTTATTGGCAGACTGCACTAGCACCACCCACTGAGGTGTTGCTTTACTGATGCCTCAGAAGAATGTGCTTATACTATCATAGACATATTTGCTATGAAGGAAACCAAGCAAAATGAGGATTATAGCCACTTATGCAGCATCTTTTTCCCCACTCAGGGAACCAAGGTTACATATGAAACATGCTGTAACCACATCTTGTATATTGCTAGGATTTTTTTTATAATGGAATTAGGGCTGTAGCTATCTAATATTTTAGTAATCGAGTATTCTACAAAAAATTCCATCGATTAATTGAGTAATCGGATAAATGTGTTTTGTAAAACTTGTAAACTCCACTGCAGACAGATGAATAGTTTGAATAGTGAAGATAAATCATCTGTGCACACATGTCCTTATGGGTTGTCAGTCAAGTGACACCTCAGTGGGTGATATCTGACAATAATTTGGCATGATTCTATAGTCTTCGGATAATGGTCAACTTGGAGGGTGTCGAAGTGAAAATATGAAAGCGGACGCCTTTCACACCAACCAAAAGAACAAATGTCAGACCTCAAACTGAATTCTTTCTACACCAAAACTTAATTTTTTATCAAACAATACAATTTATATATACCTTTGCAGCAGAGGGTCTTTTCTTTGGGTCCCACTGGAGAAGATCTCTCATGAGGTCTAAAGCCTCATTGGTGGCATTGGGGATCAGAGTTTTCAGTGGTGTAGGAACACACTGGGGGAAGCGGAAGTTCATTGCAGCAGCAAGCTGATAACCCTCTGGCCAGTCTGACTGCAGGGGAAAATAACTTGTACTATCAAACACATTTTACCTATGATACTAAATAAATACTGTAAAAGATAAGAACCAAATCAAGACTATTCATTATTAAAGTTACATGTAGCTCACCCTCATATATGAACAATGCCTGGAGTAGAGAAGTGCTCACAATATTGATAATATAATGAAATATTGATGAACTCCTGACAATGCATTTATCGATAGAGCTGCTTCCGTATAGATCTTCATATGTCAGGATTTAAGGCCATACAGTGTTGTTGAGAAATACGAATTGCTCTCGAAACTGTAAGGCCTGCTACATAATGCCCATATGTCAGTTTTTTGCTCCACTCGTTACTTTATCTTAATACAATACAAGTTATAAATGATTCAGTTTATTCCAAACTACATTGGTTTGTGAATCAGTTTGAATGATTCGTTCAGTTCCCTGCAGCATGCGCTGAGCCGTCTGAAGCGTTTCACTCAGAGTTGTAACAAAAAAATGTAAGAACATCAAGAGCGTTGAAGACGTGGCTTTGGATCTACATTCAATTGAAAGCAAATCTGCAAAGGCTATTGTTTGCTAGCGATGGAGATCTTTTTTTTAGATCTAATAATGATTAATAATAATTTTACATTTAAATTTTATAATAATAATTTAAATAATTTTAAATAATAATTTAAATAATTTTAAATAATAATTTAAATAATTTTAAATAATAATTTAAATAATAATTTAAATTTTTATTATTAATTATTATTATTTTTTTTTTTTTGTGCTGTCTACGTTTCAACAGGTATAAATTAGTGGTATCATGTACTGTAATCGAAAGTAGCCTATGACATTACCAGTTTGTTGTAATGTATTTAATGTGTAACTTATAGATTAAATACAATCTATAATTTTTAAATTAAATAAGCGGTCACAGAGTATGAAATGAATACCCTCTATAACTACGTTAGCTCTGTTCCAGGAGAAATGCCTTTGCCTAGACACAATTAATATTTATATTTCCACAGTATTTATGCTTGCAGAAATATACATTTATTTACATTTTGCAGAACAGACAGAAGAAGATCCGTCAATGTGCATTTGGTTCGTTATGTTCAGATGTTTGGAAACTTAGCTTAGTCATGTGAAGAGTTTTAATTCTTCTCCGTGTGAGAGGTTATTTAGACATATATAATACATAATTAATATACTTTAAAGTATAATGTAATTCAGTGATGCAATTCAGAAATTTCATTAGGTGTTTTAAGAATCTAGATCTTTCAGAAATCATTCTAATATATTGATTTATTACCAGTGCTGGAAACAGTTTTGCTGCTTAATATTTTTTGGAACCTGTGACATTTTGTTTAGGATTCTTTGATGAATAGAAAGCTAAAAAGAACATCATTGATAGTAAATCAACATACTGGAACGCTAAGCAAAAAAAAAAAAAAAAAAAAAAAAGAATACTACTACTACTAATATTATATATATATAGGGCTGTCACTTTTGTGAAAAAATAATTTGAACGGACATTGAATATCATGCAATGTATTTGAATATATTCCTCTATATAGTCCTCTACTGGATAAGATGGCAAAGAATAAAATAAAAAACAAACTGTCTAATCATAGACTGTAAAAAATGCGCTACACATGGCATTTTAAAAACTGGATATTTTATTTATAGTTCGATTACGCATATTTCACGTCATGTTCGAATGCATATTCGAATATCGAATAAAAAGTGACAGACCTAATATATATATAAATATATTTAGATATATAGATACAATTTATGTTTTATATATATATATATATATATATATATATATATATATATATATATATATATATAAAACATAAATTGTATCTATATATCTAAATAAAAATAGACTATAGATACACATTATATGACCTGCATGACGAGCAAAAGGTACTTGGAAGTCTTGTAAATAAATCGACAAAAAACATTTGCATGAGGTGGAACAGTGTGCATGACATGTTGGAGTGATTCATAGAACAACAGCCCACAATTTGCACTGCATTACTCTCAACCTAGGTGTGGAAAAATGCCAAAGATATGTGGACATTAACAGAGGCAGAAATAACAATGTGCTAAAGATGAAATAAATGCACTGAAGCCAGTTAATATTAAAACTTAAAATGAACGGACAGGGGGTCTGGAATGGAGTCATCACATATTTAATTAAATTATAAATAAATGATAAGAAAATTAACTTAATGTAAATTATTTCAGCTAGTTACATTATAATACAAATATACAGTATGTATAATGGTAAATGTGTTTTTCTATTTTATAAATTTATTACTGTGGTCTACATAATTTGGGCTACATGAGTTCTATAAAAGTTATTAATTAGAATGTCAAAGCCTAAATCCTGTTGCGAATCTGACAAATCTGACCCCAACCTGCCAGAAAAAAAAAATGTGGACTCTTTTTTGAGGACTTATTTTAAGATGCATTTTCCACTAAAAGACAACATTCTCTTCTGTCACTGCATAATCAGTCAAAGGATGAAGTCAGGAAATACAAAGACACAGAGCCTATTACATAGGATCCACAAATCTGGTGAAAGGAGCATTGTTTTCCTATTACTATCCAACTTGACAAGATGCATTCGGTACAAGTGTAGGAGTAAAGAGGGTGTTCTCCACTGCTAGAGCATGTTAATCAGTTCATGCTTTTTGGTATTTGTAGTATTGTTTAGTCGTGAGCCTTATGTAACACTTCAGCATTTGAGAATATTTGACACTAGACTAATTTTGGGAGTAACCTTAAATGCAGAATGAAGGGCTAATCTAAGTAGTTTTTTTTTTCTTCAGTTATCACAATTGTTTTAACATTATTCAATGCACAATAAACATTACTGTTAATCTTACTGTTACTAATAAACCTAGAAAAACTCATTCAAAATTGACCTGTATCACAAAGTTGTTGGTGTTTCAAAGTTCTACAAGTCAGTTTCTACAGGCCCAAAATGTAATACCTCACAAACAATTTTTTTTTCCAGTCTCCTGAATAGACACTACCTTGGGCTGTTGATCACTTGACCACTACAAATTTCCTAAAACAGGTTGTTCATCTTCACATTTGATCATACCTTCTTTACTGTACCAAGAACCTGGCAGATCTTGAAGATCTCATCCACCTCACTGTTGCCAGGAAACAGAGGTCGAAGCGTGTAGAGTTCAGCTATGATACAACCTACTGCCCAGATGTCTATTGGTGAGCTATACACTGGCGACCTCAATAACACCTCTGGAGCTCGATACCTTAACACAAACACATAAGACAGAACTTTGAAATGCTCACATTTCAGACAGTAGGGAATACCATGGCCAGTTAGACACTAGCACATTCACTCTGTTCTTAAAGTATCAAAGCTGATCAATATATAATATATAGTATACTAAAAATTAACTCATTTTGCAGAAATCCCACTTATGACTTTTCATTGAAACATAATATACCTGACAGAAGAATTGGTACCAGAGAAAAGTGATTAATGGTACTACTACTTTTGGCATGTATACGTGTTTCTTTTACTAGAAAATAATCGGTAGATCTGTATTATAAAATTACACAATGCTATCTGCCCTCCCCTAATACTATGGCCATGTCTCAGTACACAATTTACCTAGTTCCACAGTAGTAGAATAGTTTTATGTTTTGCTGTTTTTTTTTCTGTGCATTTGTCAGTTTGTGAAAATGCACATTTTCACCAAAAATAAATACAATAAAAAATAAATAAATAAATAGTAATAATAATAATAATAATTCCAGTGACAGTTTTTATACTCTTACCATCTTGTTGAAACATAGTCTGTATAAGGAGGTCGAGAGCGGATCTCCCGAGCCAATCCAAAATCAGCAATTTTCACCAGCTCTGGACCCATACATAGCAAATTTTCCGGTTTCATATCCCGGTGAAAAAATCCTACAAGATTGAGCCAAAGAGATACTGATGTCAACATTTACATAAGAACGCCTCTATGTTTATTGCTTCCACCTAATGCAAATGCAGAGATATGGAGCCTATATAACACCATTAAACCTAAATAAACATTAAAAAGTTTAGTTTGTAACAAATATACTTGGATTGTGTACACAAAATTAACACCTGTATATATATAATTTTGTATTTAAAAATTTGACTTCATAAGCTAAACCACCTTGTGTGATGGACAATAATGTTCATTCCCTTCCTTGACTGTGGGTGTAAGATAACCTATAAACATAAAACCTAAAAAATAACCTCATAAACATGTCACATATCACTATTATAAATGTAATAGCGAACTAAATAAAGTTTGTAATGTTGTTATAAAGCTTCTTAACACTTTAGTGAAAAACAAATGAGTGTAAGAAAATCTTACCATGCTTGTGCACAAATGCCAAACCAGAGAGAACTTGAAACATGATGTTCCTTATTTCATTCTCAGTAAACATCTTATTTTCCCTGATGCCAGAGAATTTCACAAAAAAGACACAGAAGAGAAAATAAAAGAGAAACAGAGACAGAGGATAAGAAAAGTACAGCCCTACAAGATGTGTGAGACTGAGTGCTTTTTCTCATTGATTAAAGCTCTTAAAAAGGTGCTATAAGTTAAAAAAGCTACCGCTGAAGAAACATTAGCTTCTTTGAAGGGATCATATCATGGAAAAATAAATTGGATTTATTTTAAGTGGTCATTGTACCATGAAAACATACTTCAACTTGCAGGACTCAAAACACCATTCTTAGTACAAAAAAATAATAAAAATAAACAAAAAAAATTAAAATAAAAACATTTGGGTTATTTCGAGTCAAATCAACCAAATTTCAGAAACTTCCCAGGCTCAAATATTTGATAACACACAAATAAATAAATAAATAAATAAATAAATAACAAATAATAAACAAAACCTAAACATTACAATATATCATCATATATATTTAGAGAGTAGTTTAGTTTTAAATCTCAGGTGAAATTTTTAATTTTGTAATAGTGAACTACTTGGTAAATATTAGTGGTGGGCCATTATCGGTGTTAATGTGCTGCGTTAATGGGAGACTCTTATCGGGCGATAAAAAAAATATCGCCGTTAATCTATTCTCAAAGTTGGGTTGGGAGCTGGGTCTATACTAAGCAAGCTGTGATGACTTTCACCTTGATATTTTAGCGTGGATGTATACCTAACCAATTGCACTGTAGGGGGCGAGAACGAGTCTTCGAAACTGTGTGTATGACTACTGTGATATTACCACATCAAACGTGACGTGCTAACATGGATGCAGCTGAAGCCTTCCCAATGGAAACCTCAACAAGACTCACGCCTGTTTAACACATATTCCGTCTGCAGTGTGTATGCTGTCCATGTGGTTGTCGTATGTGGTGCAGCATGGACTCGATGTGCTTTCACACAGGACGCGTTTGCAGTCCGCTACTCAGTACGTAAACAATCATAGAACGGAGTATGTGTTAAACAGCAGAAGGTTGTTTGCACCTTGTGCAATGTGGAATTAGTTTACTGCTTTCTCAAGCAGTTTGTAATGCATTTTGGAAACAGGAGATGAGCCCCTGATCTAATGCACCACCTAGCTTGATAAACCCCTTCTCAAAGACTTACTTTTTGTCAATGTTTTATTTGGGTAGCATACATATTCTGAATGCCTTCAGCAGAATTCAAATGACCCATTTTAATCTAGATTAATCTAGATTAATTTCAAGATCACAGTGAGATTAATCTAGATTAAAAAATTAATCTATGCCCACCACTAGTAAATATACACCCATGACATTTAATAATTTTTCTAATATTAATATTTTTTTCCCCTAATTTTTGTATTTGTTTGTACAAGAACAAAATCTAAATAAATATATTACCAATATTTTAAAAACATTATGTAAAATGTGATCAAAGGTTGTCAAAATGTTGTTTCTGGATGCGAATAGCACCTGTTCTTCCAAATATTTTTTCTGATAAATATCAACAGTAAGGCTAATTCACACCCCATCAACAGCACCAACCAATGGCAAATATCACCAGATTAAATTACGTCACTTCTCAGACATTCCATGACTCAAATGAATGGCAACTGAACATGAACATGAACAATTGCCAACCAGCAACAGATGCCAAAGGGGTATGCGACAAATACAGACAAAAGTGTCAGACATAGATTAGCATTTGTCGTGCAAGGTGAATTATCCTTTAGAAAGGAGTAACTAAAATTGAAAGATTTTATAAATTTTTTTTATAAGATCCCTAATTATTTTGCCTACCGTGAGGCACTGATATGGAAGGCTCGAAGACACTAACATAATCAGTGAACTTCAGAGGGGAAAAATATTTTAATAAACATGATATGAACCCTTTAACTGCTCATAATACAATGGGTCTGAAGGGAAGACATGGGAATTTCAGGTTTTTTGGGATTTAAACATTTTGGCAGCAGCTGAGATACTCACACATCCTGTCACCACACAGATACAAGAACAACTGAGTCTTCAGCAAAAATAGTCCCAAGATTCAGTCTGTAGTAGGCCCTGAGACATTTGATACAGGACTCAGACTCAGTTGTTCTAGTTTGTTGGACACAAATATGACAGCCCTGTGACCTACCATGTTTATGAATAAATGATAGTCCCTGCAATATCTGAAAGCTTATATTCCTGACGACTGACTCTGGGAACAATTTGGTTCTGGAGACAGAGAATCAGCACAGCTGTCAAAAAGTGCCATTTATCAAGCACAGAGACAACCATTTCAAAATGTTTTAACCAAGGTTAAGTTTGACTTCAAGGGATAGTTGGAAATGTTTTGAGTTTCTTTCTTGTGGTTAAACAAAGAGTTTCAGGTCACCATTGGCTTCCATAGATAGTATTGAACTATTCATTTCCTTTGTATATTATGCATCATGGGGCCTTAATAAATATGAAATAGCAGATGGAATATGGAATTTCTTCATACCTGTCTTTCATGAGCTGGTAGAGGTTTTCTTTCATGTATTCAAAGACAAAGTACAAGTGGTCATTCTCTCGTATCACCTCCTTTAACTTCACCACATTAGCATGATTCAGTTTCTTCAGTGACTGAAACATAAAAATGAAGAATACCAGTAGAAACACTATGAACCCCCAGATTTTACAGTTGTGCCTGTGTCCTTTTACACCGTATCTTAACCAGCTGCGACAACAATATTTGACACGCAAAACATTCTATTTCGGCAACATCACGGCTGGGAGCAAGAATAATAAAAAATAAAAAACTATGTACCCAATGACAAATCATAGTTTGAAAGTAAGGAAATGAAGCAAAGAAGAACGGCCAAACTGTGAATGGTGTACAAACAAGTGGATGTCATGACAAAGACTGTATCTGTAAATATGTACATATTTTTATTAATTTAATAATGTTGTCGCATTGTGGTTAGAGCACAGTGTAAATCCTAAATGTCTGATGACAATTTTTTTTTTTTAGTTTTTAAGGAATTAATGAAAGCTTCAATCATCCTCTGAGATCATACCTTGACCTCCCTTAAATTCATGCACTCCTCCCAAGAGTAGAACTTCCTCTTCATTCTGTGAGAAACACAATGATCATTATATCTCCATGGTTTCATTGCCAACAAACTGCTCAAATAAACCAGTCAATCATCAGAATCTACCTCCATGTTATAGAACAATGCTAATATTAATATTACTTACATAGTTAACTTTAATATAGCACTATGAATCAGTCTTACAGTCTCACAGTTGATTCAACAATCATAATTTAATCACAATAAACACAATATCAGCATCATCACTGATCACAGAATTCTCCATGTGGCATTTGTGTGGTAAAATATTCCTGTTAATTAAGTGTGTGCAATATGACGATTTTTGATCGTGGACAATAAAAATGTCTCCATGATCTGCTTTTGAAGAAATATCGTAGTATCATGCTACAGCACACATTCTATCAGCTGCAGTTCTGGCGCCTCCGTCATATACTGTACAACGACACGTGTATTCACAGCAGTTTATGTGCTTTCACATGTTTCATTCGTGCGCTGGTCTGACTTGTGAATTTTCTGAGCACCTCATACTACCAAAGTGCATGCGCTAAAGCCTGTCAAACAGCATCTGATTATTGAACTAAGTTATCTTTTGCGCTAATACCGTCAAAACACTCAAGGTTTACATGTAGACTCAGTTGGTTATGTCTAAAATGAAAGTAAACAGTTGAGAGAAAAACATATAAGTGTCTGTATATTAGATGTGTGACGGTCTTAAAGGGTTACTCCATCCAAAAATAATTACCCCCATGTCGTTCCAAACGGGAACACAATTTAATATATTTTGGATGAAAACCCGTAGGCTTGAGACTGTCCCATAGACTGCCAAATAAATAAGAATGTCAAGGTCCAGGAAAGTATGAACAGCATCATCAAAATAGTCCATCTGTCATCAGTGATTCAACCCTAACATTATGAAGCAACGACAGTACTTCTTGTACACAAAGAAATAAAAAATAATGACTTTAACAATTCCTCTCCTCTGTCTCTCCAAATCAGCGTAGCACCATTTTGGCAAATCAAATAGCACTCAGATTTGCCAAAATGGTGCTATACTGATTTGGAGAGACAAAGAAGAGAGCAACTGTTGAATTAAGTTGTTATTTTTGTTTTCTTTGTGTAAAAAATATTCTCATCACTTCATAATGTTACAGCAGGCCTATTAAACATGCAGCCTACTGTCATTACTGTTAAGGGATAGATCACCCTAAAATTTCATTTCTGTCATTATTTACTCACGGTCACGTTGTCCCAAAGCTGTATTAATTTCTTTCTTGTGCTGAACACAAAAGAAGATATTTTGAAGAATGTGTGTAACCAAACAGATGATCATAGCAAAAAATAGTATCAAAATCACTTTGGACCAGGAACTGTTTGGTTTTCCACATTCCTCAAAATAGCATTTATGTTCAGAAGAAAAAGAAACCCATTCAGGTTTAAAACCACTTCTAAGTGAGTAAATGGTGATATAAAAATAAAACACTATGACACAATTGACAATTTTTATTTTTGGCTGAACTGTTCCTTTAACGTTAATAAAACAACAAAACACAAAAAGAAAAACCACTCACTGCTCTTGACTGAATAAAGTTAATACAGTTGCTTTAAAAATCATACACCTATTGTACCTGAAAATAAATCACCTTTTTATTTTGTGTAGTTGTAATGTTTTTTTTTTTTTTTTTGTCATTCTTTTATCTTTGTTTTTAAAAAATAAGAACAACATTTTTTATCTCCACCCTCTTTGGCCTAAATATCTGCCATTCTTTTCTTTTTTTTTTTACCTTGAAAGGCTTTGTCTTTGTAATAGGGAAATTAGTTTGGCTGTAATACTCAGACAACTTGCAAAATAGTAAAACCAACATGACAAAGAATTTTGATAAAATCATGAATCGTGATATGTCTAAAATAAATTGTGATATATTTTGTTTCCATATCGCCCACCCCTACTGTTAATTATTAGGCATATTATAATTATTAACTATTATTAAGCATTTATAGACATGAACTGAACTCTATTGGGGTTAGAAAACACGTTTCAGGACCTACTCATTGTCGAAAGCATACTCTAGATTTAATACTCTAGATTTAATACTGTCACATGGAATTGATGTTGATAGTGTTGAAATTATGCAGCCAAGTGATGATCTCAGATCCTTATTTAGTTTTGTGCAAACTTCATATAGCCAAAATTGACAATTCTACTTCTTGTTACAAGTATGGTAGAACCATCACTTCTACCAAAACAGACTGCTTTTTAAGTTATCTTCCTGATGTATCCGAATTCCTTAGCATATCCAAAACCTCAGAACAACTTGATGATGTAACAGAAACTATGGACTCTCTCTTTTCTAGCATTTTAAATACAGTTGCTCCTTTATGAAGGTTAAGGAAACCAGTATGACACCATGGTATAATGAGCACACTCGCACCCTAAAGAGAGCAGACCGAAAATGGAGCGCAGCTGGAGGAAAACAAAACTAGAGGTATTTCGTATTGCTTGGCAGGAAAGTAACCTATCCTACAGAAAAGCATTAAAAACTGCTAGATCCGATTACTTTTCTTCTCTTTTAGAAGAAAACAAACATAACCCCAGGTATTTATTCAATACAGTGGCTAAATTAACAAAAAAATAAAGCCTCAACAAGTGTTGACATTTCCCAACATCACAGCAGTAATGACTTTATGAGCTACTTTACTTCTAAAATCGATACTATTAGAGATAAAATTGTAACCATTCAGCCACCAGCTACAGTATCCCATCAGACTATAGACCCCCTGAGGAACAGTTTAGGGCTGAAACGATTCCTCGAGTAACTCGATTACAAAAAATAATCGAGGCAAATTCCTCTGCCTCGAAGCTTCTTTTAATTTATTTTAAATCTCACATCAGGTTCTTTCGCAATTATTTTTTTACAGCGTCTGCTGTCTCACTAAATAAGGATATGAACACATGAACAACATCTCCAGAACTGCTCTGACAATCACTTCATGAGCATTTGACTTTTTGATTTGAGTAAAACTAACGTCACATCACATACACAGAACTGTAAAGGAACGTCAACCCGTCAAAATAAAAGTCCGGTTTAGATTAAAGTCAAGTATTTGCCAGAGATGTATTACTATTGTTCAGCAGAACGTACTAAGCCAACTACTCTTTTAAAGAAAAAAAAATAATAATAGTTTTTTCAATAATTAAAAGATCAATTAAATTAACGTTTTATGTGTTTAATGTGCATCTCAGAAAATGCTTTATTTAAAACCCCAATGGAATGGCACTTAAATGCAATTAATTCATCTGTCAACTTTACTGTCAAGTACAGACAGAGAAACAATGGGTACTAATTAAATGTTTATTTTTGATGTATGCATTGCATTCTATGCATTTATTATTTTAGCATATTAGCCCGGTCCTGTCAACACTGCACTGGCTCCCTATCAAACATCGTATAGATTTTAAAATATTGCTTATTACTTACAAAGCCCTGAATGGTTTAGCACCTCAGTATTTGAATGAGCTCCTTTTATATTATAATCCTCTACGTCCGCTACATTCTCAAAACTCAGGCAATTTGATAATACCTAGAATATCAAAATCAACTGCGGGCGGCAGATCCTTTTCCTATTTGGTGCCTAAACTCTGGAATAACCTACCTAACATTGTTCGGGAGGCAGATACACTCTTGCAGTTTAAATCTAGATTAAAGACCCATCTTTTTAACCTGGCTTACACATAACATACTAATATGCTTTTAATATCCAAATCCATTAAAGGATTTTAGGCTGCATTAATTAGGTAAACCAGAACCGGGAACACTTCCCATAACACCCGATGCACTTGCTACATCATTAGAAGAATGGCATCTACGCTAATATTAGTCTGTTTCTCTCTTATTTCGAGGTCACCGTAGCCACCAGATCCAGTCTGTATCCAGATCAGAGGGTAACTGCAGTCACCCAGATCCAGTACGTATCCAGACCAGATGTTGGATCAGCACCTAGAAAGGACTTCTACATCCCTGAAAGACAGCGGAGACCAGGACAACTAGAGCCCCAGATACAGATCCCCTGTAAAGACCTTGTCTCAGACGACCACCAGGACAAGACCACAAGAAACAGATGATTCTTCTGCACAATCTCACTTTGCTGCAGCCTGGAATTGAACTGCTGGTTTCCTCTGGTCAGAGGAGAACTGGCCCCCCAACTGAGCCTGGTTTCTCCCAAGGTTTTTTTCTCCATTCTGTCACCGATGGAGTTTCGGTTCCTTTCCGCCGTCCCCTCTGGCGTGCTTCATTGGGGTCACTTCATCTACAGCAATATCATTGACTTGATTGCAAATAATTGCACAGACAGTATTTAAACTGAACAGATATGACATCACTAACTTCAATGATGAACTGTCTTTAACTGTCATTTTGCATTATTGATACACTGTTTTCCTAATGAATGTTGTTCAGTTGCTTTGACGCAATGTATTTTGTTTAAAGAGCTATATAAATAAAGGTGACTTGACTTGACTATTATGTATAGTTATATGGTGCAAATGCGCTTTGCAGGGCTGTGGCCTGCGGGACACAGGACAGAAAGGCTATCCTAATAACTTGTTAATTAATTCCTACGACTTATTAATTTGTGAAACCTGTCCATGTTTCATTAATTTTGTTCCCTAAGTAACCCATGATTCAACTGAAATAAGGGAAAAAATTAATCGATTTAATTCTTAATTCATGGATTTAAAAAAAATGATTAAAAGTGATTAAAAGTGAAAGATAATAAAATAAACCTGTACAATTAGAGTGTTAGAGGGTGAGGATTTAGGAAAAGAAACAATGCCTAAAATGTTATTGAATTTGTGGAAATTCGTGACCAACTGGCAAACCAGAACAAAGCCACATAAATGAAAGCTATAGCCTCGAATGGCACCCCAGAGACATGGTCGCAATCTAACATTTTCCAGTTAACCTATTATTCATCTAATAAACAAAGCTTTTATACGACACTTGTCACAATCAGAGCTTACAATTTGTAAATAAATAATTGCTGGAATCAAAACAGCAATTAATAGGCGCTGTGACTGTTTGTTTGCTTTATTTTACAAGAGCACAAATCTTCTGTGTTTATTGTAAGTGTGCACAAATGAAAGTAAACACTTCTGTGTAATTTTTTTTTTTTTAATGTCTCAGCTGTTTCGATCGTGCCAGAGCCTGGTGCACATGTATTCCAGCAATTCAAACTTACATCGCAGTCTGTTCATTATCAAAATAAAAACCAAATAAAAACTAAACATGTAAAAGGTTACACTAGTCAGTTTAAATAGAACGTAGTATACTGGTTCACTCTGCTGTTATGCGAAGGACGTTTTTGCTCATATGAAGAGGATGATCTTTTATGTTGATATGCAAATGTGTGTAAAGTACATGCCTAGGTTACATTATAAATAATAGTTTAACATTCAAATACATTGTGAATATGGAAATATTTGGATTTGTGCCAAATGAGACATGAGCAATTACCTCCAAATAAATTTAGCCAAACCCGCGCTCGCTTGTCTTCGTCTGCACGCTTTGTCACTATCTAATGGACTGCATGCTGGATTTTTTTAAACAAATAGGCCTACCGGAATGCAAAACTTCTAAGTCTGACATTTTCCAGAACAGAATCCAGCAGGATCAAATTAAGTACTGGTCATAATAATCACATAAAAAGATGTGAACAACAGTGTGTTTTGCTGCAGCGCTGATGGAAGCTGTTCACTTATTGTGCAGCACAGCCACACGCAGTTATGTTTGGGATAATTTTATTTTAAAATGCCATAATGTCAGTTGAAAACATTGCAATTGTGTTTTGAAAAAGAACAACGAGCACCACAAAACCATTTAAAGAGGCGCGTTCAGCGGTCTCCGTGTGGGATAGAAGACTGAAATGATCTTAATCATATCTATTCATTTTATAATAATGCTACTAGAATTTTATTAAGACAAAAACCCCTTTTAATTCAAGTGAGAAAGCGTTATGTGTGTGTGTGTGTGTGTGTGTGTGTGTGTGTGTGTGTGTCTGCGTGTGTGCGTGTGTGGCTTTTGCACATCATGTCATGCCGGTGACTGTGCCACTGCAATATACGCATTTTGCAGTATTAAGGTTAACGATTAATCGATTAATTGATTGTTAATTTAAACGACATTCTGACATCCCTAGTTTCTATACTTGAGCAGCCCTCGTCTTTTCCTACATTTACATTTGCATTTAACCATTTATAATTTTGCAGACACTTTTATCCAAAGCGACTTACAAATGAGCACAAAAGAAGCAAACAAACGAACAAAAGAGCAACAATATGTAAAGGTTGGTACACACCAAGCAGACTTCAAAGAACTAGCAGTAACAAAAGCCAACAGTGTTGTCACCTCGAGTTGGCAACGTCGGGCCAAAAAGGTGCGCTCAACACACCGCACAGACTGCAGCCGACAGCAAACTAACTAACTAGAGTTGTCCATATCTGCAGCTATTAATAGTATGTATCCGTCATTCAATTTGTGTCAGATACTAATGTCAAGTGTTTGAGTAAGATAGATACTCTTAGGGTAAAACATACAAACCCAAAAGGCTGAAAAATATTAGGCACTTCAGGAGGAAAAACACAAGCACAATTACTGTAAACCATACCACTGACATGGTTTTCATTACTAAACAGAGTAAGAGTCTTCTTTCCCTTAAAGGCAATCTGCTAATCTCTCTTCAGAATAGGTACATTACATCTAATATTCTCCTGAAGTTGTTCCCATTTTCTTTGCATAATCTGATTTCTAAGTAGAAAAAAATCATCTTCAACGAGAAAAATTATGTTTTGCACTAGTAATTTATCCGATGTGAAGGGAGTGAGGTGAGATGTGAGGTGCTTGATGTGTCAGTGAGAATAAAAAGAGGCTTTAGTGGCAGAGGAAGTTATAACATTTTGATAAAAGTTTCAAAAGTTAAATGACATGCAACTGTGAATGTGTTATGGGTGGCATGGTTCAACTTTTTCATGGTTTGGTTTGTTTCGCGGTTTTAGAGTAACAGTTTCGGTACAGTTCGGTATGTGCTGTTTATGGAAAAACTATACTTTCTAATAAAAACAAAAAATGAATATTCTATCCAACTACAAGCAACAGCACAAACTAATACAAAAGAGTAAAGATACAAAAAATAAAAAAACAATGATTTTCAGTTTTTTTAGGGAGGTCTAGCATTAGTTTTTAGGTACAGAAATTGAATAAAGTAATTAAATGTAAAACAGCATTGCATATTAGACTATGTTTTAAAGATTATTCTTTAGTGAGTGATTTCTTTGTTGTTGCTGTTCGATTAATATAAATGTCACTTTAAGAGAATACACTGATACAGTAGGCCTACGTTCAGCCGGCTAGGTCTGCTTCACCAAGACGGGCATTTTGACATAATTTTTATGTGAATTTATCCATTTAAACACAATACTTCAGAGAGAGCTTAATTTTTGCATGCGTTCTGAGGCGCACTTCGGATAAGCACACTCACAAATTTTCCCACTGCACGTGCGAGCTCGCCTCCTCTGGCTCTTAAAGGCCATGTTGCAGGTTAAACACCACTTTCGATTAATGGGTACATAAATCACTCAAGATATGTATATCATTTTTAAAATGTCTCAAAAATGGTCTTAAATACCTATTTTTTAAGTTTTTGGTTGTAGCGATATTAAGCTCAAGATCAGCTGAGAAGGAAGGAGAACGGAGTCGCCGTTTCTGAGGCTCGTGGGAATATTTATTAGCTCAAAAAGAAAACAAAACTCGTGCCACATGCGCATCAATCACGTTCACTGAACACTATTCTGGGTTACGGTCTCTCCCGCACGTCTGCTGCTTCCTCCCACGAGTCCTCAGCTCTCTCTGTCTCTGCCGGTTCGCGGGAGACTTAAATGCCGATTCCCCACGCCAATCACTGCAACGAGAAGCAGGTGTTACTTGTTTCTCACTTGAGCCACTTACCACCGCTCGTCTCCTCACTCTCTCTCCCGTCGCAGACCTCGCTGAACCACGCCTCCGCCGCCACATACCCCCACCGCCCGACTCAGGCCGGGGAGCCATCCGGCCTGCAGCCCCCCATTCCTGGAGAGGAAGTCGGCCACAGCCATCTGCGCCCCCGGCCTGTGAATCACCTTGAACTTAAACGGCTGCAGAGCCAGATACCAACGAGTGATTCGCGCGTTGGTATCCTTCATGCGGTGGAGCCACTGGAGGGGCGCATGGTCCGAGCAGAGGGTGAACTCCCGCCCCAGGAGGTAATAGCGAAGGGTGAGAACCGCCCACCTGATGGCCAAACACTCCTTTTCTATGGTGCTGTACTTAGTCTCTCTCTTTGAGAGCTTTCGACTAATGTACAGCACCGGCCGGTCCACCCCCTCCACCTCCTGGGACAGGACTGCGCCCAGCCCCCTGTCCGACGCGTCAGTCTGCAAAAAAAAGGGGACAGAAAAATTAGGAGAGTGCAGGAGCGGTCAGCCACACAGGGCACCCTTAACCCGGGTGAAAGCCTGTTGGCACCGCTCCGTCCACTGGACCGTATCTGGTACCCCCTTTTTAGTGAGGTCAGTCAGCGGGCTGGTGAGGTCCGAATAGTCAGGGATAAACCTCCTGTAATATCCCGCCAGCCCCAGGAACTGCCTCACCTCCTTTTTGGTCTTGGGCCTGGGGCAGGCTGCAATCGCTGCCGTCTTGTCAATTTGGGGACGCACCTGCCCGTGACCCAAGTGGAAGCCCAGATACCTTACCTCCACCCGCCCAACTGCGCACTTCTTCGGATTGGCCGTTAGCCCCGCCCGTCTCAGCGCCCCAAGTACGGCCCTCACATGCTCCATATGCCGCTGCCAGTCTCCACTATAGATGATAATATCATCCAGATAGGCCGCGGCATATGCAGCATATGTGGGACTCCTCGATTACTCCCATCCCTAGCATAGCTTCTAATTCCGCCTGAACTACCTTTTTTTTGTGTTCAGGTAATCTATATGGCCGGCTGCGAACCACCACGCCCGGCTCGGTCTCAATATGTTGCTGAATCAAATTAGTACGACCCGGCAGAGGCGAAAACACGTCGGCAAATTCGGACTGCAACCGCCCGATGTCAGTGAGCTGCGAGGGCGAGAGGTGATCCCCCCCTGGGGCCAGGGCGAGGGATTTCTCTTTGACAAACGCTTCTGGCCCGAGATCCTCCTCTCCGCTCACTGCCGTCGCTAACAGCACTGACGCCTCCGCACTCCATTTTTTGAGGAGGTTGAGGTGGTAAATTTGGCGCGCGTTGCCCCGATCCGTTCGTACTACTTCATAATTGAGATCCCCTATCCGCTGTGTGACCTCAAAGGGTCCTAGGAGAAGGAACAGACTTTGGGGTAGGGGAAGAGAGAAATGTAGGGGAAGAGAGAGAGAGAGAGATAGCTGGAAGGGGTTCGCCGACCCCGGAACAAGCCGCCAGCTGGTCCTCCGCCAGTTGGATGGCCAGATCCAGCGACGCCGGCCGGTGGCTCTGGACCCACTGAGCAGTCTTTTTCGGGAGACGGGAGACGAACTGCTCCAGTACCACCGTGTTGATGATACTCTCGGCGTCGCTTCCTCCGGCCAACAGCCATTTGCGGCATGAGTCCCGGAGCTGCTGGGCCAGGACAAAGGGCCGGCCCGCTTCGGCCAGGTCCAGCGACCGGAAGCGCTGACGATGCGGCTCGGGGCTGAGGCCGACCCTTTGGAGAATAGCTCTTTTTAGGTCGGCATACACCATGAGGTTCGGGACGGGCAGTTGTTGGGCCGCCTTCTGGGCCTCTCCTGACAGCAGTGGGATCAGCCGGACCGGCCAGCTGTCTGATGGCCACCCACATGCCTCGGCCGTCCTCTCAAACAAGTCCAGGAACGCCTCCGGATCGTCGGTTGGCGCCATCTTCGTGAGAGGCATGTGGGCAGCGGGGCCGGCACTGGGGCTTGCCGGCCGCGTCCGAACCTCACGGTCCAGCAAGCTCCGGAACAGCTCGCGGTCCTCCTGCTGGGCCTGCATCATCGCCTGGAAACGGCGATCGTGGTCGGCCCGCAAGTCCAGCAGGGCCTGGTGGTGTTCTTGGTGGAGGCCTGCAAGCGACGTGATGATCTCCGCAAACGGCGATCCCGATGTTCCTGGCGGAGTCTGCATTGCGGGGTGATTCTCCTTCCCTCCCGGGTTTCGGCACCAGTGTAGCGATATTAAGCTCAAGATCAGCTGAGAAGGAAGGAGAACTGAGTCGGCGTTCTGAGGCTCGTGGGAATATTTATTAGCTCAAAAAGAAAACAAAACTCGCGCCACATGCGCATCAATCACGTTCACTGAACACTATTCTGGGTTACGGTCTCTCCCGCACGTCTGCTGCTTCCTCCCACGAGTCCTCAGCTCTCTCTGTCTCTGCCGGTTCGCGGGCGGCTTAAATGCCGATTCCCCACGCCAATCACTGCAACGGTGTTACTTGTTTCTCACTTGAGCCACTTACCACCGCTTGTCTCCTCACTCTCTCTCCCGTCGCAGACCTCGCTGAACCACGCCTCCGCCGCCACATAGGTATTAACGGTTTTTTTACGCAACTCGGTGATGACGTCATGTTGGGGAGAGGTCGAGGAAAGGTAGCCTCAGTCTAGTTTGATGCAGCGTTCCAGGCAACCCGTAACCCGTGTTTTTCCAACCTTAAACCCATGAAAGTGCACTGGAACGGCAATCAAATCCGTGACTTACCACCCGTGAACTCGTGTCTCATACTAGATCGATGCACTCTGAGTTCCGAGGTCACACAGCACGCGAAACAACGATGACAGCCCATACGAATAATACTGCCTACGGATGCAGTGTTTATGCAAGTAGTACACGTTGAAAAAACGATTTACAATAAAATAAATAATCTAGTTACAATTACTTGCGCTCAGAAAGTTTGGCGTAACTTGCCTGGAATGGTACAAAGTCGTTAGTAGTGGTATGAAATAGTGATTACGAGCTCAAAAACCTGCCTGGAACGCAGCATCAGAACTATAGCGACTGACTGGGATGAGGAAGAGGTGGCGAGAGCAAACATGTATGATGCCGCAGCTGTGTAATTTCGATCGAGCCAGACGTGAGAGGGCAAATGAGGAATTGTCAAGAACTGATGTCCGTCAAAGCCTGTAATGCATGGTCCGAGGAGAATGAGTGGAGAGTTGGTGAAGTGTCCTGGTGAGTTGCTATCATTTAGCATCGCAGCAATGAGCACTGGAGCTAGTTTACGAGCAGCAGTGCACAATAACGACACACACACACACACACACACACACACACACATATATATATATATATAAAATTTTATTTATATATTACTGTCATTGAATAGCACCGAGTGAAAAATCAACATTTTCTTTATATCTAGTGTCAGTGATCATCACGTTAGTTCAGATAAGTACCGGTAACCTTTGTCATAGTGTCATAGAACTGATAAACTTTGTCTTTGTCATTTAGAAATAGAAGGAATCATGCTAGCTATATGGACGTTTCTAAGCGTTTATCTCGTCCTCCGGTAAAAATGTTGTTGCAAACGTTGCCGCGTGTGTGTCGCTGTGTTTGGCAGGTGCTTGTGTTGGTGCCGTCCCATGTAAACTGCGTTAGAAAGCTTGTGCTGTAGGGAAGTGAGTGCCTTTGGGTCACTATCTCTCTCTCTATCTGTCTGTCTATCTATCTATATACTGTATCTAGTCTATCTATCTATCTATCTATCTATCTATCTATATATATATATATCTATATATATATATATATATATATATATATATATATATATATATATATATATATATATATATATATGTATTTATATATATATATATGTATTTATCTATTTATCTATAATCTGTGTTCTGCGCTATCTGAATACTCTCGTCTCTCTAGTCACTCTCAATGCTCTCAAGGCGGCTTTGATAAATTCTCTCCCCAACGTGACGTGATGCAATGCATTTTGGGGGAAAGGAGACCGCTGTAAGATAGTACCTATTTTTTTTGTATTATATTCCGTTTTGTGATACCCAACAACATAAAATCGATGGATAACAGTTTAAATGTTTATTACCAACAAGAAAATTGCACATATTCGTTAAAAAATTTACTTTGCAACACGGCCTTTAAATGTTTAAACTGACAAAGCTTAAATGAGTTTAAACACATTAACGTGTGATGTTCAGGTCTCATCTGTGCGCATGCACTATCAGCACCCGGGTGAAGATGGAATAAATGACTGCTCATTTTCCAGCATACAGCATATTGGCATTGAACAAAAGTGAATGGTTTGACCAGAATTGTTTTTTTCCATCGCTATTGTTGTAATGTCTGGGAAGCCAGAATGCACATTCATAAACAGAAACATATATTTGCTGAACCGTTTGCTTTACGTGATATTTATAGTAAACCATATTAGAGATGCTTTCCCAGCGTGTGCCGAACCGCGTGTGGTGAACCGAACGTTTTTTTTTTTTTTTTTTTGTGAACCGTGCCATCCCTAGAATGTGTTATAAGTTAATGTAATTAAAACACAGATGTATGCTTAATTACCTATGATATCCAACAACCATTCAGTTTGGTGTCTGAAAAGCAGTTTAAGGTATTAATTAGCAGTTTAATAAGTTTTTTTTTTTTTTTTAGACTGCATGATTATTTTAACTGCTAAGCATTATAAAGCTTATATGAGTTTGTGCAGTATAATCAGGAATTATTCTGCCTTGGAAGCCTAAGTTTCTTTAGAAAGTGTGAAGTCAAAGTGACAATTAGCCTAAGGCATTGATGGATTGAGAAGCAAGAAAGATGCTTTTGGTTTTGAACAAAGCCTAATGGTTTGACGCACCTCTTGATGGCCACTAGCTCTCCAGACTCATTGCTTTTCCCCATCAGAACACTGCCGTAGGTCCCATCACCCAGTTGCTTGAGTGTTGTATAACGGTTCATCTTTACTCTCACCCAGAGAAACGGTACTGACAGATGGACGTCTCTCCCCTCAGATCACCTGATCATATCTGTCCTGTAAATGAGCTTAATGGAAGTGAAACGGTGAACACCACTCCATCCCAATGTTGGCACTGAAAACAAATACAGAAAATAGAACACAATGCAATGTAACAGTCCTCTATCATGTTGCTTAAGTCAAATTTAATTGACATTAATCAATGCTTCAAAATATTACTGATGGCAAATTAACTTGAAGAACAATTATACATGTAAGTAATTAGAAAATACATGCGCACAGTTTGCATATAGTTTATTAATTGAGTTTACAAATAACTTCTCCATGGACCTTTTTTAAACAGAGTCCATGAAACTGAAGTTTTGACCAACTTTACTTCTGCATTAAGCAAGTAATGACATTTTGATTACAGATTCCAAAGTCCAAAAAAACTAATAAATCGCTAAATACAAAATGAATGAACTGTTAACAATAAGATCAGCAACGAATAGTTAAATTCTAACAAAAATATTTTGAAATGGAGTACAAAATGTTAGGGATGCACAATCATGATTTTTCATGGATTTCTTTTTCAAGATGTTTATTTGGTATTTAATAGGCCAAAATAGCTTTTAGTTATTGAAAACATTAACTGTAACCATCTGAAAACCATCTAACTGCACAGTAGCCTACATTCAATACAAACATAGATGGTACAGATATCAGCATTTAGCTTTTGTTTTTGAATTGGGTTGAAACTACATAGAACTGGCCTTAAATTAAAAGATTAACTGTAACCTTGTGAAATTAAAGGAAATAACTGCATAGTTCTACAGTCCAAACAACACAATCAACACACATTCAATAAGATGTTTCTTAATCAGCATTCAGTATTTGTTTTAGTTTTTAAATTTGGTAAAAAATAAATAAAAGTATGCTATATAAATACATTATTCCAAAATGTTCAAAACAATTAATGTTGGTGCAAATAAAACAAAGATGCAAAATGTTTCATTCATCCAATTAAAAAAAAATAAGGTAATGATTCACATCTATATTTTTTTACTTGAGCCGATGAAAAATAAATAACTATTCTCTCAAGTAAAAAAAAATATATAGATGTGTTCGCTTCCTGCTATCTGTGCCTCAGATGTGTAGCTCTGCACTTTCAGTGCTAAACGGCTGCCCGTGTCCTGCGCACAGATTTCGAAATACTTCCTCACAAATTACATGATAGTGAATGATTACAATGTAGTCTGTGCACACGGGTGCACTTCCGGGAAAATCGGCCCCCCAAAAAAAATAGCAAAAACCGGTTCCGATTGATGGACGGTCAACCGGTATATCCCTACAAAATGTAACACAACAGGACAGCTATCAATTTAGTCAATTAATGAGATCTTTAAAAGTTAATACTATACAGGGGATGTTCAGATTAACTGTTTTGTTACAAGTGATGAGTAAATAAGAAGTAAAAAAAAAATGCTATGTGGAAATATCTCCATGCAAACTGGGTGAACCTCACGTAAATTGTGTATAAATTATGTGTTATATTCCTTGTATGAAGCAACGAGGAGGCATTCGAAAATCAAGATTCTTTATTTAACCAAATTAAATAGCAGAATGGTACCGCACATGCAGTAGCAGCTGGAATGCTCCCTCAGTCTTCGATATTCAACTAAACATATATCATGAACCTCTATTTCCACCTACTGGCCAATATGCACAAAAGAACACAACATATCCCCCCATCACTTAAAGCAACCTACCTACCCCTATATTTAGGAACAACAACAAAAAAAGGAACACAACCACAAAGTTACTAAAGCATTCACTTGTTATATAACACTTGTAACCAGATCAAAGAACAAAATTAATCTTCACAAGATTTATTAGACGTAGCATTCATATAAAATCAATCGTAAGCTGACTTAATAAATTACGCATCCATCATAATCATGCAATGCAAGGTGACTTAGTGACATAGTCTTCCAGCCAACTTGGAGGTCGTCTCAACCGGAAAGACACCCTTTGAAGAGCTTCAGGAGTTTGGATCTCTGGAGGAGGAGACGAAGAAAGATGCTGAAATGACAAGTCCACATCACCTGTGTCAATTGCCTCCGAAATAGGTGTAACAGAACGAGCCAGGTGAGAAGCATGCCAGTTCTTTCCGTCAGATAACAGATAAGTACACGCACCCAATTTACGTACAATTTGACAAGGGTTGGTAAACTTTGGATGTGCTTTCGGAACATGAGTTGGAATACGCACCCAGTCCCCCACTTTAAAATCTGGAGTGCGAACTGCACGTCTGGAGTCAGTGTATGCTTTAATTTTCTTTCGCTTTAAAGAATCTCACTAAAGCAGCGCCGGAGCATCCTGACTTGTGGTGGGAGGAGGAAGAACATTGAGACGCGTTCGCATCTTTCTGCCATGAAGCAGCTCAAACGGGGAAAGTCCAGTAGCAGAATGGGGAGCAGCACAATACACTTGGAGAAATTCCAAGACTGTAGATTTCCACGGCTTCGCTTCCAGAACAGCAGACTGAATACAGCTTTTCAACACACGATGGAAACGTTCTACAGCTCCATTGGCATCAGGATGGTACAACGAAGTACGTATGTGCTGAATGTCTCTCTTTTCCAGCAATTTTGCTAACTCTACTGATGTGAATTGGGTCCCATTATGGGGGTGAAAGCGACTTCATGCCATTTACTGTGATAGTCGATCAAATGTCAGCGCATAATGGCAGTCCCACTCAGCGGTTTCAAATGAACCCACCACATCAATAGCTATCTTTTCCAATGGTACAGACGGAAAACGCACTGGCTGCAGTGGCGCAGCGAAGGTGTTAGCAGTTTTGTCAGAAGAAAGACACATTTGACAGGCTTGGATATGCTAACCAAACAATCAATGCCAGTCCAACAGTACAGTTCACGAAGCCGCTGTTTAGTGTGCACAATACCCTGGTGACCTTCATGAGCTAACTTCACCAATGTGTGCCGTAGCGCAACAGGTACAACAAGACGTGACCTTCTGAACACATAATCTTGCTGAACACTCAGTTCATCACATAGTTGAAAGTAGGGACGTAGAATAATATCCACAGAAGTTGAAGAAGGCCAACCATGAGCTATTTGTGCGCGTAATGCACTCAGTTCAGAGCATGACACAGAAGCAGATGCATACTCAGCTGGCGACAAAGCAGACATCGCAAGAGACAGAAACGCTATAAAGGTTCAGCTTCCAAACAGTCTTCTTCCGAAGCAGGCAACAGCAGGTGAGAAAGACAGTCGGCCTTTTTATTCAGAGCCCTAGGCCTGTAAATCATGTCACAATTGAAGCACAGTAACCGCGCTGCCCAGCGTGCAATGCGCATCCTGGTGCGTTCCTTTGGATGAGAGAAGCACAGTTAAGGCTTGGTGGTCCATGCGCAGGAAGAATTTGTGGCCCCACAAGTAAGTTCACCACTTTTCAACGGCCCAAACACAAGCAAGTGCTTCCTTTTCAATGGTCGAGTTCTTGCGTTCAGCTGCTGACAAGGTCTGCAATGCAAAAACGAAATTAAGTTTCGTTTTATCCTCATGAACTTGAGCAAGAACAGCGCCCAGAACGTAGTTAAAGGCATCTGTAGATACCACTGTAGGCAAATTTGGATCGAATAATGAAAGTGCAGGGCTATGGATGAGCAATTCCTTTACAGCATTAAAGCATTGCTGTGCGTCTTCAGACAAGACGAAATCTGAGGTAATCAGATAGGTAATTGGCCACATTCAGAAGTCCTCATAAAACTGTCGCCAACATTTTCTGAAAAGCGGAGGGTGCTGAAACAAGGCCAAACGGGCCCCGACAAAATCTGAAAAGTCCTTTGTGAGTAATGAAGGAGGTCAGATCACGGCTCTCATGTAACGGTAACTGAAAGTAAGCACTTGCCAAATCGATAGTGGAAAATACAGTCGCGCCTCTTAACAAAGACAACATTTCTTCGATGTGTGGTAGAGGGTAGCGATCCATAACTACAGCCTTGTTGGGCTCTCGCAGGTCCACAAACATACGAATAGCCCTGACTTTCGGGGAGACCCACGGCAAAACATCCACTCTCTCAATTACGCCCAACTCAAGATGGCAACGAATTTCTTCAATGACTGTGTCTCGAACAGACAAAGGTGAGCGGTGGAATTTCTGGAGCACAGGAGTCACATCAGACCAAATTTTTACCTTGTGCACAAAACCTTTTGCGCATCCCATATCGCAGATATCGAAGCAGACAAATCGCAAGACCGGAGCTGACGTGCGCTCTGGCAAAATTGAATTGCCTTTCGAAACGAAGATGCAGCCCATTGATCGGATCCATTCTAAGCAGAGCTGTGCCAGATTCAACCACGAAGAACGATGTGGAGCAGGTGATGTCATCCTTAGAGACAGTCACAGGTAAGCATCCAAGTACAGGAATCACGCACTGAGCGAGCTGTCACTTTTAGTTTGAAAATTGATTGCACAATCGATCTGACCAACCAAAAAAAGTTTCGGAAATGAAAATAGGGAATCGGTTTTAACCAAATATGCACACATCTAAAAAAAAAAAAAAAAAAAAAAAAGAATTAAACAATTATAAAATATATATAAGTGCAGTATGCGTTGCGAAAGCTAGACAGAAAATACCAGCAATTTTACGAGCCTTTAAGACCTCTTATGCTGCATTGCGTTAACACCAAATGTGAATAGAGCGTCTGGCGCAAATGATTTCAATGCATTAACGCGCGTCTGGAGATCTCGTGGCATGGTAGACGTGAATTCGCCTCATTCGCGCATCTAGTTACAGGAGATTCTGAGTTATGAAAAGGACGGTTGCCAGCTGACAGCGACCGGCTTTTGTGGTGGAAAATTGGCAGTAATACCCCCACCTTGCGCAGCTGTACTTGAGTGTCCCTGGGACATCAGTGCGGTCGGAGCGCATCTTCTCAACAGCTGGACATACAGTGAATAAAAAACGCTCTGCTCTGGACCCCGAGAATGTTGATCGACTTGTTTTCCTGTCCAATAAATTTGTAATGGTGTCGGTTACGTTCAATAAAAAAAAAAACACACATGGCCTGTTCTCAAGTCCATTTAAAGTTAAATTTTTTTAACAGTTGTTTGAAATGGATTTAATCATTATTTAAAATAATCTTGGAGATTTCTGAATTGCCTAAATCATAAATGCAGCCGGGTTGAAGCCTGCACTGATGTTTTTCTTTTGTTATGGCAGCTGTCCCCTCTGCACATATATTTTTAGCTGTTTGCGGTTTGTTATTCTGCATGAAACTTCATGCCAATAAATAAGAAATATTGCTGACTTTTACATGGAAAATCGATTTTACAGTCGATTCAATAAACATGTCTTAAAAATCTAAAATGATTTTTTCACAAAAGTGACAGCCCTAGTCCCGAGCAACAGACTTGTGAATAATGTCCCATTTTTTTACAGTTATTACACTGTGCTGATGCAGCAGGACAACTACGGTCCTTCACAAGTTGTTTCCTTGATCCACATCGATAACATTCATGGGACGACGAAACAGGTACCGTAAATGGTGGCTTTGAAGAACGCACTGTGGATGCTGGCTTTGAAGGTGGTCTCTGACGGTGGCGTGCACCTGCAGGTGGAGTATTTGCATGTATCACTCGCACAGGAACTGAGCGATTACTCGATAATAATTTGGCTTGTTCACCAGCAACTTCTGTTTGAGTTGCAATAGTAATTAGAGCCCTGCACTGGCCTCAAATCTAGGCCCGAGCCCGGCCCTGGCCTGAGACGCTCAGGCCCTAGCCCGACCCGTGTCCGACAGCTCATCAGAATTATCAGCCCGAGTCATACACGAGCCCTTGTTTTTATTTATTTATTTTATTACACAGCGGGAGCCTGCCCTATTTGCAGCAATTAAAATAGATCCGTTTTGTTTTATATTTCTTTTCATTTCTTTATCAAATTTAGAAAAATGTTTGGAGCATTTTCTTTTAAAATGACGATTAACGTTAATCAGCCGAGCCGCTCAAATCAACGCTAATACTTTACTTGGCTACAATAAAATTAAGAGATATAAAACACTTCAAGCATATCACACAGACAGTTAGTTTAATAAATGTTTATTTATTAAACCACAGTGAGTAAAATGAAAAATGTTGAAATACAGAGGCAGGCTCGCAACAGCGCTCGCAAACGAAATGAGAAATAGCCTACAATCTAAACAAATTAAATTAAATTAATTAAAAACCAACCTGCAGATTATTTTACCTCAAAAATGCACCACAGAACATGTCTATTCTTTTTAGAGCCCGACCGATATGGATTTTTGGGGGCCAATGCCGATGCCGATATTAACTCGAAAAGAGCCGATTTATAAGCCGATATTTTGATTTTGAAAATAAACTGGATATTAGACCCATTTCCTATATACTGGACTTACACAACATTCAATAGCAAAATATCTGCCTGTTCTATGTATGTGGGCTGTATAAACCATTTTCCAGAAGAGATTATGTAAAAAAAAAAAAGCCTTAGATTATAGTCTCAATGACTAAACAATTGCACATCAAAAGTATATATTTTTTAATGATCAAAAAACAGTCTGGTTTTAAACATTTAACACTTTTACTTTCTTCCAGTTGAAGCTGGTTTTAACAGTCTGTGTGTTCTGTAAATAAATTATAATACTAAAGTTAAAGTATTGGCAGAAGTAGTCCCACACTTTGCTGCTACAGCATTCACCTTTTTCAGCCATCTGTAGGGCAGAAAGAGACAGAGAAAGAATAAGCATGTGTATTAATAATATCACCATGTATCATTACTCGTGTCATCATTAGAATTAGAATTATATTAAACAGGAATCTCCTACATAGGCAAAAATTTGAAATATATATATTTTTTTTTTATTTGTCAAGCAATATGTATTACCTATTACCTACTTCTATTTAACAATATTACAACATTTTCCTGTTATGTCTTTAAAGCTGCTTTAAAACAATCTGTAAAAAAATACATATAAAATTAAATTTTAAAAAAAGTGCTTGTTCAGCTCACATTTATTTACATGTCCCCTCTGGTTAATCATTTCTGACGCACCTACTCGAAGTTGAATGGTTAACGTTAGTGTCATGAACACACCGCTGTCAATTTTGAGAAGAACCACCTTCAAACAAGTTAATAGCAAGCATTTAAGGGGCCTGCTAAAAAGGAAGCTATATTAGCGTTAGAATAACATAGGGCTGTAGCTATCGAATATTTTATCGAATTCCATCGATTAATCAAGTAATCGGATAAAATGTGTTTTTGCTTAATTAAAGTGCAATATTAATTATGCAAGAGAAAAAATTAACAACTAAGTTTCCTTTTTTAGAAAAATGTTTTTATTTTTATTTTTTAAATGCATAGAATTAAATGCATACATGAAAAATAAACATTTAGTTATTACCCATTGTTTCTGTCTGTACTTGTACTTGCACATTAAACACATAAAACATTAATTTTATTTATCTTTTAATTATTGAAAATTTACTTAACTTTTTGGTAAACAAAGGGGATTTACTATATAAAAAAAAAAATAAAACATGGAAGAAATGTTGTGTAATTAAAACTTTAAAAAAAAGTTTTCAATAACATTCAATAACATAACAGCTGTTGTTTTTTCGAGGCACGCTGTACATAACTTCTAGTCATTGCCCCCCTGCCACAGTTTCCCGGTAATTATGTGGGAAACACTGCAGATATATTTAGAATAAGTTAAACGCTAACGTTATAGTTTGACCTCTTATTAACGTTCACACTCTTCCACTGATAAACATGGTAGTAGCTCTGTGGCTAATCTAATATAGCAATGCATTAGCGGCTGTAAGTGATATTACAGAATATTTATAAGTGATAATGATAGGACCGTTAGCTAGAACTACCACATCATTGTATATACAGTGTATGAGCTAAGTCATTTCACATGACGAACGACAGACTCACCGTCAAAACAGAAAAAAAAATTCCGTGACTGGCTTGGCTTATCGCTTTCTTCGCTAGTGGATTTCTGGCGCTGTTCTCAACTCTGGAGCTGCAGAGCTCGCTCTGGTGGGCAAACTATGCAACACTCACAACATGAGTGAAGCATGAGACTCTGTTTCTCATGTTTCATCGGCCGTTATAAACGCCGATGCCGATTTAAATGCAATAAGCTCATATCGGCCGATAATATCGGCCAGCCGATATATCGGTCGGGCTCTAATTCTTTTTTCCATTTTCCAACAGGTAAACGAAAATAAAGTCCAGTCAAATGAAAAGTTAGAACAGTCTCTTACGGAGCATCGTGGAGAAAAAGAATAGCATCCAGAGTGGAAGGTTTTAACCCCGTCCTCCTCTCTTCCCGCTGCACTGAAGACACGTTCGCTGCTGCTGCTGGCGGGACACTAAACACAGAGCGAGCCAGTCTTGACAGTCGCGGTAGCAGGGTCTCGTGCTGTTTCCAGCATAGCAGCACATCTCATCCATCCCCTTCCATGTTGTGATTGAGGGGCATGTATTGCTGTACTTCATCGTCTTCATCCTCGTCCTGCTCCACAATGTTTTCATACTCGGCCAGCGCTCTCTTCTTTGCTCCGTGGCCCGCAGCAACAGGTGCAGACACAGAAATGCCCGCCGCTACATGAATCATCATTTTATAATTATTAGTTGGCCAATTCGTTTATGATTAATACATTAATGTAGAGGCCTATAATATCTACTACTACAATAAGTGGATATAAGTGAAGTATAATCGTGGGTCGCGCTGGCGAAAATACGTGCGTGAGACGGTCATGTCAGTATGTCAGTGTAATTATAACGGATTGAATTATCAAATTATGAAAGTTATGAGGTTATGAAATGTCTTTGTATGTTTTTCTATCGTCGACGTCAACTTCAATTCTTTTTTATTTTTTATTAATGCATAAAAATATAAATAGAAAGATAACCCAAAAAGGCCCGAGGCCCGGCCCGCATGTGATCTATAGCGTGAAAATTGGCCCGAAGCCCGGCCCTAGGGGCATAAATAAAACGGGGCCCGTCGGGTTCAGGCTGAAATGCAGGGCTTTAATAGTAACGGCTCTTTCAAGAGTCAATTCAGATTCCAAAAGCAATCTCTCACGAATGCGATGACTGGACACATTCTCCACCAGCTGATCAAGCAACATGTCAATCCAGAGTAGTTGCAAAGTCACAAGTAGCCGCTAAGTCCCTTAGAGCAGCTATGTACTGAAGTATGGTTTCTCCTGGTACCTGAATATATTTCCTGAAAGCATGACGCTCAGCCACTATGTTCCGTCGAGGAGCAAAGTGCGCTTCCATGGTCACGATTGCATCCTCCATCAAATCACCTTGATTCGGCAAGGTATAGAGCAACCTTTGGCGTTCAGTCCCGAGACAATGTAGAAGCAGTGCTCGTTTTCGTTCGACCGGCCATGCATCTCCAGAAGCACCAACAACGAGCAAATAATTCTGGAACATCCCAGCCACGTGTCAAGCAGAATAGTTGGTTCTCCGGGATATGGTAAAAATGGCGTGGGAAAAGTAGAAATAGCTGCCATCCTCAAGTAAAAAAAAAAAAACCTCATCGCCAATTGTTATATCCCTTGTATGAAGCAACGAGGAGGCATTCAAAAATCAAGATTCTTTATTCAACCAAATTATATAGCAGAATGGTACCGCACACGTAGTAGCAGGTGGAATGTTTCTGACTCCCTCAGTCTTCGATATTCAACTAAACCATATATCATGAACCTCTATTTCCACCTACTGGCCAATATGCACAGAAGAACACAACATTATGTAATTAAAATCAAAAGAAGAGATGACATTAAAGGAAAATGCCACCATTTTTCCATATTCTAGTGTTGTCATGATACCAAAATTATTGTTTCGATACTGATACCTAGTCAAGAATTGCGATTTCGATACTTTTTCAATTTACTTTTCCTGAAAAGGGAAAATACATTCTCAAATATCATTGCTGTGCTTTATTTTAAAACCGGGACAACATCCTAATCATATAACACACTCATAAATGAACATATGAACAGCAGATATATTAAACATTTGAACAAAATATGAAATATAAAAATATAAAAAATAAATTAGAGAAATGACATTCAAGGTAAAGAAAGAATAAATTTAGCAGCATTATCTCAGTTATCCTAAGAAACATAAGAGAAATAAATGTATCTTGATTCTGAACTTTGAATAAAAATATGAACAGCAATTATATTAAACAATGTTTCTGAACTCAGAAGATTAAATGTCAAAAGATAAATAATATCAATTTAAGCAATGGCATTCAAGTAAAACAAAACAAAACAAAAAAAAATTATTTAGCAGCAATATCTCAGATATTGTAACTTATCCTGTCAGTTGTGCAACTTTTTCTTTCAGAGGAGAAAACTCAGCCAGTGAGCTTTAATGAGTGTCATTTTTTTCTGCCAGTCGTGGACCGGCGGCCACTGTATCACTCGTGCTCGCACATGCAGCCTAGAGATGCGCGGGTGGTGAGTGAATGAACAGTGCTCTCTTCCACCCTCAAATCCCATGGCTGAAGTGCCCTTGCAAACCCCCAGTTGCTCCCCGGGAGCTGGATATAGCTTGCCCACTGCTCCGGGTATATGTTCACGGTGTGTTCCCTACTCACTTCTGTGTATGCATTTGGATGAGTTAAATGCAGAGCAACAATTCCGAGTATTGGTTACCATTACTTGGCACAATGTCATGACTTCCACTTTATATTTATAATTTTTTTTATCTGCTTAGAAAATCACCACGTTTTATTTTGTGTCACCATACTTTAGGGATGTGCGACATGACGATTTTTGATCGTGGACAATAAAAATGTCTTCACGATCTGCTTTTGAAGAAATATCGTAGTATCGTGCTACAGCACACATTCTATCAGATGCAGTTCTGGCGCCTTCATCATATACTGTACAATGCCACACGCATTCACAGCAGTGTTAACTCAACGGAGGACTTACTCTGTCATTATTTGCTTGTGCTTTTATATGTTTCATTCGCGCGCTGGTATGACCTGTGCTATTTCTGAACGCCACATGTACACACGAAGCGCACGCTAAAGCCTGTCAAACAGTGCCTGGTTACTGAACTAAAATATATTTTGCACTAATGCTGTCAAAACACAAAAGGTTTACATGTAGACTAGGGGTGCTCTGATCACGATCGGCTGATCGTTATGCGCATTTCGTCAGTAAAGCCGGTTATCTAATCAGCGGTTAATTCCATCAGGTGCGTGATTTCACATAGAGCAGCTGTTACTACACAGAACCGTTGTTAATAGAGAAGATGCGCAAATCCACTTCATTTTCAGCGTTTTTTGGCGCATCTTCTCAGTTAACAACGGCTCTGTGTAGTAACAGCTGCTCTATGTGAAATCACGCACCTGATGTCATTATTTACTCACTGTCACATTGTCCCAAACCCGTATTCATTTATTTCTTATGCTGAACACAAAATAATTTATTTTAAAGAATGTGGGTAACCAAACAGTTGCAGGTTTAAAACCCATTTTGATTGAGTAAATGGTGGTATAAAATATAAAACACTATGACAGAATTGACAGACAGCTTTGGGTGAACTATTTATTTACTGTTTATAAAACAACAAAACACAAAGAAAAAAAGATCACTCACTGCTCTTGACTGAAGAAATTTAATACAGTTGTTTTAGGAATCAGTTTAACTGTTAACTGACAAGCTACAAAAATCCACATTCATTATCACCACTGATTTGTGCAGCTTGTCAGTTAACAAAGGCTCTGTGGAAGTAAAAGCTGCTCTATGGGAAATCATGCACCTGATGGAAATTACAGTTGATTAGAGAACTGGCTTTTGAAAATACACCCCTATTTATTTTTATATTTGTTCATTCAATTTCTTGAATGCTCCTGCTAGGGTTGTCACTTTTGAGAAAAATCAAATTCGAACGGATATCGAATTTCATGCAATGTATTTGAATATACCGCGCGCCTTTATTGGAAATAACGAACATGAGCGTGCAAAAGACGCGATATGTGAACGACCCCTAATGGAGATTCAATCACAAATGTTTAACAGTGAGTCATAAACAGGACTATCTGTATTATTATTTGTTTTACTTAATGTTTGAAACAGCAGGTTATCACCTTGAATATCCATTTATATGAAGTGCCACTATGCATATTAGGGATGGGCATTTTCCGCAAATATCACATTCGAATATTTGAGCTCACAGTTTAAGTTTGAAATCAAGCAAAAACAAAACAAAAATGAAGTTTAATGAGACAGACCTTATTTTTCAGCAACATTTATTGTTTCCGTCATTTTGAACAAGCTTGCACATAATAAGCTTGAACATTGCACATCGTGTTTTGTAGCTGAAAACCTTTAACAATGCTTGCAAACAAACAAAAGTACAGATTAAAAGCAAAAAAAAAAAAGAAAAGTGAACAAAGAATAAACGTAAGGCAGCCTGCAGCAATTAGGCTGTTGTAGAAAGTAGGCTACACTTAACTTTGAAACTTTGAAACTGTCAGCAAATCTTTTTTGCTTTTTTTCTATTGTTTTACATGTTCTTGTTAAGAAATACGGGCATGTAAACATGATCGGGGGAAGTCGGCTACTTAGTCTGTTAACAATAAGGCCGACCGTGGAGAAAACGCGCTCTGACGGCACAGACGTGTGCGAGACTCACAAATAACTAGGGCTGTCAACTTTAGTCATTTAGTTGCATAATTTTTTACTTTTTTTTTTCACCAATAAAGAAATTTTCATTGATTTACTCCTTGATATTGATTCCTTTATTGGCAGTTATATATTACTGTATTCTAAATATAATTTGCCTATGTTTTATCCCAAACTTTAAATGCTTTAATTTAGGCTATTTTATAACAGCGCCAGACTTGGAGTTGGTTAGGTGTGCAGGCCACACCCTGCAGCTGTGTGTAAATGGTGGTGGACGAAGTACACAAATCAAGTACTTGAGTAAACATACAGATACATATAATAAAATATTACTCCAGTAAGAGTAAAAGTACTCCTTTTTCAATTTTACTCAAGTGAAACTACAAAAGTACTTGATTTTTTATGTACTTAAATAAAAAAGTACTGAAAAATAGATGTTTTGAATTTTATATAGGCTACTTAATTTAATTTTATATTGGCACATATTTTTTATAATCCTACTGCTCAAAATGCCTGGGATTTTTTCCAAAATAACTACTATATGGAGTCAAGATATATTTTTGTTGATGATATGGACTACGCTGATGAGAGTGAGGTTAACTGTGAAGCTTACACTCTGATGTACCTGAGAGAAAACAGAGATGACCATCTGATCTTCACCAGTAAGAACAAAGTATTTTAAAGTTTGTTGTTTTACAGAACATCAAAGTTACAGTACAGACCAAAAGTTTGGACACACCTTCTCATTCAAAGAGTTTTCTTTATTTTCATGACTATGAAAGTTGTAGAGTCACACTGAAGGCATCAAGGGCTATTTGAGCAAGAAAGAGAGTGATGGGGTGCTGCGCCAGATGACCTGGCCTCCACAGTCACCGGACCTTAACCTAATCGAGATGGTTAAGGGGAGAGCTGGACCACAGACAGAAGGCAAAAGGGCCAACAAGTGCTAAGCATCTCTCGGGGAACTCCTTCAAGACTGTTGGAAGACCATTTCAGGTGACGACCTCTTGAAGCTCATCAAGAGAATGCCAAGAGTGTGCAAAGCAGTAATCAAAGGTGGCTACTTTGAAGAACCTAGAACATGACATATTTTCAGTTGTTTCACACTTTTTTTGTTATGTATATAATTCCATATATAATTCCACATGTGTTAATTCATAGTGTTGATGATGCCTTCAGTGTGAATCTACAATTTTCATAGTCATGAAGATAAAGAAAACTCTTTGAATGAGAAGGTGTGTCCAAACTTTTGGTCTGTACTGTATATATGACATGATAATAAGGCCTGAAGTTAGGAAGAACATTACGGAAAATATAATTGTATTTTCATAATTATTTGTTTTCCTTCTCAAACCTTGCCTGTGGTTTAAAAACACCACTGGCCAAACGGGGTGCATCTCTTCCCACTTTGATAATTACTGTAGTTACCATGTTCTTAACATCACATCCTTTCTTTTCTACCCAGATGTAATATATATATAGGGGGTTGAATAAAAATATTTGGACATTATTTATAAAAATTACCTCAACTTAGCACCAACAAGCTTGCTAGCTAGACAGATCAGCTAACAATCTTTACTTATTTTCAGTATGGTTATGAATAAACATTCATGTCTGTTTACTTGTCTAGTTAATAAAAACAATATAACGTTACTGTTGATAAACAATATAAAAACAGACGTCACAAAGGACATTTTAATAAAACTGTTAACATTACGGCAGCTGGGAATTTGAACGTGCATGAGTTATTGTGTTTAATCTGTGTTATTTTAAGGTTGTGTTTTTTATTTTTATTTTTTTTACCCAAAATTGATGTGTCTGCATCGTCTACACTCGAGCATTTCAGTGGGCTTAAATAGATCACTCTTTACAACGGATTTAGTTCCCAAAAAACTGACAATTTTGACCTAAATATGATTTTCAGTTACAATAATTAATCCAAAATTTCGACATTAATAACTTACTTTTAGCAACATCAGATGCACGCGCGCTCACAAGATCTCCCAGTTCTTACTTCTGGAGACTCGCACTAAACGGTTCATTTGAATCAGTGAGTGGTCGACTCCAGAACAGCTGCAATCCATAGACAGTAGGCTGCAATCGGATCATTCTAGTTCGTAAACGAATCGTTTGGTACGATTTGCGATCCGATTTAAAAGTATATTTTGAAAAGACTCAGTTCGTTCATGATGAATCAGACACCGCTTCTGCGTGTCGGAGCACGTGATATATTATAGGGAGTAACAATATGTTTTATGAAATGTAGTGAAGTTAAAAGTACGATTTTATGCTTTGGAATGTAGTGAAGTAAAAGTAAAAGTTACTCAAAATAAAACTACTCCAGTAAAGTACAGATACTTGAAAAATATACTTAAGTACAGAAACGAAGTAAAGCTAATCCGTTACTGTCCACCACTGGTAAATGCTGCCTTTTTTTTGTAGCGTGTGGTGTGGTCAGGTGCACGATTGTGACCGTCTCTATAGACCTAGGACAGAGCTCCTCACTTTGCAGTAGAAAAAAAATCACTTAATTTTCAAAGAATTGTATTATTATAGTTTTATGTATTATTGATGTTTTATAAATGCTCTATGACAATTGTTTAATAAATGTTAAATCAAAATGTAAAACATCGCGTTTTTTTTTTTTTTAGTCGACTGATCATTGCGCAGGACAGGACTTCGGTCGACTAAGCATTTCTTTGGTTGACTACAGCCCTACAAATAACGGTGTGCTAAGCGAATAAGTTTTGTGAAGCGCTTCGTGTTTTCGTTTCACCACTGAATGGGATCCTCATCTGGTGGAATACATGGCTCCAGCAAGAACTGTTCCCACTCGTCTCGGCTGGACTCTCTGTAATCATCGCTGAAGAACTGGCTCAGCCTTTTCCGACGAGTGGGCATTGCTCTTCATCATTGGTGACAGCGGCTGCATCCGCACCACTCGCATCAAGGCAAGTGTTCTGATAATGTTAAAAAAAACATTTTTTTTTTTACTTCTCTCATGTTTTCATTGAAAATCTGAGATGTTTGTGCCGAGGGTCTAGGGCAGACACAAGAAAAGGAGTTTTCACTGCATTCTCCAAGTTAGCAGTGTTTATTCGTTGCTTGAGAGATGACGCAACAATGTTCTTGAATTCGGTCACTCTCTGTGATTCCCCACGGCATATTTGAAGTACTGTAGAAGACCGCAGTTCTTAGGGGCAGTTCACATATCGCGTCTTTTGCGTGCTCAAGTTCGTTATTTCCAATGTAGTAATGCTCATAATGGAAGCGACGCGGTGCGACGCGCCCGTCTTTTCCAGGCGCGTCTGCACTGCATCGAGTTAAAAACATCTCAACTTTTCAGAATTTTCTTTTCAGAACTTTTCACCGCAGGTCATGTGACAAGAAATAAACATTCAGCTTAATCCTTTCCCGTAACAACGTTGAAAGCTCATCCAAGATGAAGGAACAGCTGGTCATAGCTGTATGGATTGCCATTTTGAAATAAATTTAGTAGCAGAGCTACTGAAAGCGATTATTTGTGCTGCAAATCCATTTATCCTTTGCTGAAATTTCCGTGTCTTCATGGAGAGAGCGCGTCATTGTTGATTAGCAACGGCAGACACATCAGGAGTGCTTCTGCCCGAGCGCTTTGGAGAAGGAGAAAGCGGCGCGCCTAGCGTTTTCCACGCGTTTTTAGGCGCGATATGTGAATGGCCCCTTAATCATTCATTAATAATTTTTTGCTTGCATACATCTTCAAATATGCCATGGAGAATCACAGAAAGTGACCAAATTAGGTTTTTTTATTTTGAACGTTTTTTTTTTTTTTTTTTTTTTTTTTTGCGAAATTCGAATATAATTTTTATTTATCAAATAATTAGAGCAGACCGAATATTCGATTGTTCGACTATCCGTGCACACCCATAATGCATATCCCACAACATTAGGCTAAATGAAAAAAAAAAAAAAAACGATTCAGAACAGGCACAAACAATAACGTGACCACTTAAACAGCAGCAGGAGTAAGGCATATAGCCTAGCCTAATTCATTTCTTAATTTTGTTTGCAAGAAACACCAGTCTATCAACTTGATCTGGACTAAGTGCGGCTATCTTTTTGTTTACAATGTTCCCCGCAGTGGAGAACACATGTTCGGGAGTGCACAGACGTGCCTGGCTAGCTATTATTCGCTTGATTTGGTCATGGGCCTATGCTACAATACGTCTAGAATGCCCTCAACTGGATAAGATGGCAAAGAATAAAATAAAAAACAAACGGTATATTCATAGACTGTAAAAAACATGGCTACACATGGCATTTTAAAAAATGGATATTTTATTTATAGTTCGATTATGGATATTTCACGTCATGTTCGAATGCATATTCGAATATCGAATAAAAAGTGACAGCCCTAGCTCCTGCTAAATGCACCTATTGTACCTTACAATTAAGCACTGTTTTTTATTATATTGTGTGTAGTTGTAATGTGTATCTTTATCATCCTTTTCTCTTTGTTATTAAAAAAACAAATAATGCACATTTTTATCTTCGCCCTCTTTGGCCAAAATATCTGCCTTTATAATAGTGAAATTAGTTTGGCTGTAATGCAATTTATTCCAAAATAGTAAAAACAACATGACAAGGATGTCCTAAGGAATGAATGGTGCTAAGAAAATCATTACTGCGGATAATATGTGTCCCGGGAATTGTTCCCAGATCGTTAGATTTTGATTCATTCACACTGACAGTGATTTCCCGGAATATGTGCGTGCGTTCACACACAAACCATAAAGGTCCAGTAATAAAACGCGACATGAGGACACATTTATCATCGATATATACAGTATTGTTCAAAATAATAGCAGTACAATGTGACTAACCAGAATAATCAAGGTTTTTAGTATATTTTTTATTGCTACGTGGCAAACAAGTTACCAGTAGGTTCAGTAGATTGTCAGAAAACAAACAAGACCCAGCATTCATGATATGCACGCTCTTAAGGCTGTGCAATTGGGCAATTAGTTGAAAGGGGTGTGTTCAAAAAAATAGCAGTGTCTACCTTTGACTGTACAAACTCAAAACTATTTTGTACAAACATTTTTTTTTTTTTCTGGGATTTAGCAATCCTGTGAATCACTAAACTAATATTTAGTTGTGACCACAGTTTTTTAAAACTGCTTGACATCTGTGTGGCATGGAGTCAACCAACTTGTGGCACCTCTCAGCTGTTATTCCACTCCATGATTCTTTAACAACATTCCACAATTCATTCACATTTCTTGGTTTTGCTTCAGAAACAGCATTTTTGATATCACCCCACAAGTTCTCAATTGGATTAAGGTCTGGAGATTGGGCTGGCCACTCCATAACATTAATTTTGTTGGTTTGGAATCAAGACTTTGCCCGTTTACTAGTGTGTTTTGGGTCATTGTCTTGTTGAAACAACCATTTCAAGGGCATGTCCTCTTCAGCATAGGGCAACATGACCTCTTCAAGTATTTTAACATATGCAAACTGATCCATGATCCCTGGTATGCGATAAATAGGCCCAACACCATAGTAGGAGAAACATGCCCATATCATGATGCTTGCACCTCCATGCTTCACTGTCTTCACTGTGTACTGTGGCTTGAATTCAGAGTTTGGGGGTCGTCTCACAAACTGCCTGTGGCCCTTGGACCCAAAAAGAAAAATTTTACTCTCATCAGTCCACAAAATGTTCCTCCATTTCTCTTTAGGCCAGTTGATGTGTTCTTTGGCAAATTGTAACCTCTTCTGCACATGCCTTTTTTTTAACAGAGGGACTTTGCGGGGGATTCTTGAAAATAGATTAGCTTCACACAGACGTCTTCTAACTGTCACAGTACTTACAGGTAACTCCAGACTGTCTTTGATCATCCTGGAGGTGATCATTGGCTGAGCCTTTGCCATTCTGGTTATTCTTCTATCCATTTTGATGGTTGTCTTCCGTTTTCTTCCACGTCTCTCTGGTTTTGCTCTCCATTTTAAGGCATTGGAGATCATTTTAGCTGAACAGCCTATCATTTTTTGCACCTCTTTATAGGTTTTCCCCTCTCTAATCAACTTTTTAATCAAAGTACGCTGTTCTTCTGAACAATGTCTTGAACGACCCATTTTCCTCAGCTTTCAAATGCATGTTCAACAAGTGTTGGCTTCATCCTTAAATAGGGGCCACCTGATTCACACCTGTTTCTTCACAAAATTGATGACCTCAGTGATTGAATGCCACACTGCTATTTTTTTGAACACACCCCTTTCAACTAATTCAACTAATTGCCCAATTGCACAGCCTTAAGAGCGTGCATATCATGAATGCTGGGTCTTGTTTGTTTTCTGAGAATCTACTGAACCTACTGGTAACTTGTTTGCCACGTAGTAATAAAAAAATATACGAAAAACCTTGATTATTCTGGTTAGTCACATTGTACTGCTATTATTTTGAACAATACTGTATTGTGCACCCCTAGTTCTAAAAACCAAAAAGAGGTTTTAGTTTCCTTACCCAAAACGTAAGTGTCTTGCTCTTATTCATGTTCTTAAAAGACTTATTCCTTTGGTTTCAAAGACCAGGCTTAAGCCTAGTCCCAGACTACAAATAACAATGCATGACTGAGCTGTTTTAATTGGAAGAAACTTGCATTGACATATCTTAAAATGTATCGGTGTCAATGTTTTGTCTAAAGAGTCATAGCAGAAACGTTTATAAAAGGTAATTAATTAATTAAACCTGTAGCTCAACTGGTAGAGCACTGCGCTAGCAAACAAGCAAGCGCAAAGTTGGGGGTTCGATTCCCCGGGAACACATGATATGTAAAAATTGATAGCCTGAATGCACTGTAAGTCGCTTTGGATAAAAGCATCTGCTAAATGCATAAATTAAATTTAATTTTAAATTTTTTAATTTAAATTTAATTTTTACATTTAATTAATTGTCCTAATTGAAGTATGGCCTAAACCTGGCTTAGTCTAAGCCCGGACTGTGAAACCAGGCTCATGAGATTTCACTTTCATCAAAGATCATCACATATAAGGAGACTTTTAAGGTGCCTGTAAGGAGACATGTTCGGTTCACTTTGTTTTGTCATGGCCACGACATAATAACTTGTGGGAACATGATAATATGTCTTAGCCACAAGATATTAATTTGAGGGAACATCATATTAACTCATGGGCACGAGATATTATGTTGTGGCCACGAGATCATTTTGTCGAGGTAACGACATTCTTATGTCGTGGCCTTAAGATGCTATGTTGAGGGAACAACATATTTTTCGCGTGGCTATGGGTTTAATGTAAACAAACTTGCATGACAATAGCAACCCGCAAGTATCAGAGATGAATTCATTAATATTTTATTTTGAATTTAGAAATTATATTATTTATTATAGAAATCATTACATTATAAAATTATTATATTAGCCATAGGCCTTGGCTATCGGACTGTATTACGTGTGATATTCAACATTCAAACTTATCATGAATAAATGTTACGTATAGTGCATAATATAAAATAGGCCTACAAGAAAAAAAAAAATCCATCCTACAGTCTTGTAAGTCCATTAACTGATAATTTTTCTCCATAATATTTGTCTATTATTATTATTAGCTTAATATTATTGGTTATATTTTTATATTTGTTTATATTCATTTTGCCCCTTCATTTCGATCTATTTACTTAACGTTCTGAATACTTTTGTAAATAATAGCCTACTGTAAATGCTCGACATGCCAATAAAGCTTAGTTAATGTTGACTGGAATTTTTGCTGGAATGCAGTTTCATTTAAAAAAAAAAAAAAAAAAGATCTGTTTATTTCGGCTAATTAATGGCCCATAATTATATTGTAGTATTTCTTTGAGAAATTAATCATTCAGTAGTTTCATTTGTAAATGAAAACACAACATGCTCATTTACCATCACACAGTGGCATAAATACAATCATAAAGTCAAAACTTTATTGGCACACTTGTCAGGCGTTTATTTATAAAATATATGGTAGGCTAGCAAATACTAGCATTATTATACAAAACGTTAACTATGTAAAGCGATACACAAATTGAACGGGGAAATAAGCAAATATATAGCAATAAATATAAATATATAACCCTAATAAGTTAATGTAATAATAATAACAATAATAATAATAATGTACAAATATTAAATGTTTAATGTCAATAAAAATGTTTTATCTATTTTTGATAATCCCGGGTTTCTATGGTCACGCAGGTTTGTTTACGTATTAAACTCGTGGCCACGAGAAAAATATGTTGTTCCTCAACATAAGGAGTTGTGGCAACGAGAAATGGATGTCATTCCCTCAACATAGCGTCCTGACGCCATGACATAAGGATGTCATTACCTCGACAATATGATCTCGTGGCTAAGACATAATATCATGTTCCCATGAGTTAATATGACGTTCCCTCAAATTAATATATCGGGCCACGACATACTATCACGTTCCCGCGAGTTATGTCGTGGCGACGACAAAACTAAATTAACCGACCATGTCTCCTTACGGCCACCGTAGACTTTTGACCAGCGCAGGGCAACACTTACAACAACACTTTAGGTTCAGGGTAAAGATTATGTCACACAATTAAATCCAATATATCTAAATATATATAAAAAGCACACATAAAACACACATCTATCACCACTGCACTACTTTAAATACCAACACATTATTATGCACAAATTATTGTGACCAAGCGTGAATAGCATACCATATGGGAAAAATAAAGGTTCACAAAACAGATCTGTCAGTAATCTGGTTTAAGAAGCATTAGTGGATCTACAGATGACACATGGAGTTAAGATGCTGCTCAAGGTCACTCAATAAACTGAACACGTGTGAATTAATATGGGGGCAGAAAGTCAACCTATATAAAAGCATAAACTGTTAATAGAAACATGAATTTACAAGTGTCTCGAGACTGCACTTAACCTTAAACATTAACAGTATTTTCTGACAACCCTCATGAGTATTTATTAGTATTGCAACACAAAGACGTTGAATAAGACATTAGAGTTAAGTCATTTTTAATTATCTATCATTATTAATCTGAAATGTGTTTTCATTTAAATCTCATGGGTTGACTATAAATGTTTTTCTCATTCACATGATCTTCTGCGTAGTTTTGCTCCGCAAACTCACCCGTTGTGATGGCACTCCTCCCTTATAGTCGTTGTCTGTGTCTAGATATGATAGATGTGTTTAAGAGAGATACTACGTGAGTTTATCTCTCTTGCAAAGAGGAGTGATCTAACCTCACCCTGGCAACCGACACTCGCTACAGCTAGCAACACACGGCAAGCCGCAGCCGGAAGTGAGTATTCTTCTTCTTCTTGAAATTTTATTGGCGGTTGACAAACAACAAAATGGTGCATTTCCGCCACCAACTGGTATGGAGTGGGGATCAAAATGACAATCCCTTTCCCCCCCATTTATACATAAGGAATATAAAAAATTTAACTACAGCATTATAGCATGCATTCCTTTATTGAAATTATTTATATTGTAAAATAACTCTCAGTGTAAATTGCATTTTTCTTTTCTAAATTTTGCATTATGCTCCTTCTTTTAATTTTTGATAGTACATTATATGTTCCACTGTTTCTTCTTGTCCACAAGAGTCGCACCTTCCCGTATCATGTTTACCCATTTTAAAAGGTGTATTATTTAATCTTGTGTGTCCAAATCTCAGCCTCGATATTACTCTCTCTCTCCTGTTTTTCCCTGCACTTTTCATCTCTCCCACTTTCCTTTGAATTCTGTAAACCACCTACCTTATTTTCTCCTTATCCCATAGTTTTGTACACCTTTCCTTCAGTCTTTTCTTAATAATACTCTTGATTTCATTCTTAGATTAACACGTAATTTAATGTTGTTGTTTTTAACTGCTTCTCTTGCTTCTTTATATGCAATTTCATTTCCTTGAAATGCAAGCACCCATTCAAACACCAATGTAATCCCCATCATTTGAATTCTACATAACGTTTGCATTATTTTGTTTGGTTCTTCTGTTTTACATATGACAAACTGGCTTTCATCTCTCAAAATCTTAGCCGTATCCACTTCAGCTTTTTCTTCAGCTCTCTAGACAATGCTATTGTACTTAGACTAACATGTTCATCTTCCTTTCAAAATTTAAGAATTACTTTATATTCCTCTCTTTATATTCCTCTTTATATCTTTTTTACGTACAACCATGTTATCTTCATCTGATCTGATCCTTCGAATCCCCTTTTAATAGGTTGGCTATCTACCCAGATCCCTTCATTTCACCCACTCTTTCTCTTTTCTTGTCCTTTCCTACTACTTATTAGATTCCAGTCATCTGACTCCATTTCATCTTTATCAACTACCCCAGAAATCATCTCAATCCAGACAAAACTTTTTTTTTCAATTGCCGTATACTCCAAACCCAATGCCTGCATCAGACAACGGGTGTTCTCTTCAACTTTGCGTGCACGTCACCAAATCAAGGGTCACATATATGTGCGAAGGTTCATGGGGCTTGTTGTTATTTTTTTAACCCCTTCGGTTCTGCTGATGACTCTGAATTTATATTCACATTATTTATGCAGCATAACAGCAGGGTCTCTCTTAAAATTAATCAAATTTTATGTATTTTTATGCAGCCAGTGTATCTAACCAATGTTGGGTAATGTTACATTTATTACATTTTGTAATGTAGGTAATTAAATGTCCCCTTGTGTTTATACCAGGGGCCCATTCTTCGTACCATGCTTAAGACATCTGAGATGATTTGAAAGATGCCAGATCTTCTCATCAAGGCAACTAATCCCTGGCTAATTTGGTTCTTCAGACAGAATTTTTTTATTATTTTGTAATTATTTTAATTATTTATTCCTCGTAAAAGGATGCAATCTAATCCTGTTTACATTAAATAAGCCTGCTCCCGAACAGGTTATGGACCTGTTGCGATGACAACAAGTCCATGATGAGCTTCGAAGAACAAAAATAATCCAAGAATAACCAAATCATCAACAATCAAATCCAGCTAACTAAGTTAGTGACGTACAAAGAACAGGCCCCTGGGGTGTGCAAACCTGTTAAACACACCTGAGTACTATATATTCTATACTTTCTGTCATGATGATTTATGACTTTGACCTTTGACCTTTTGACAGGTTGAACTTCCGGTAACCTTATGATGGATGGGCGAAACTTTCCGAAATGAGTTCAAGGGTTAACCTATGACCCTTCCCCACGCATCGATCATGCGGTTTTAACAGAAAGTTTTACCGTATTGACCTAGTTAGTTCTAAATCATGGTTTTGACGGCTAGTTTTAACGGTGTATGAAAGACTCCCCACGTATCGATCATGTGGTTTTGACAGAAAGTTTTACCCTAATTGACCTAATTAGTTCTAAATTATATTTTTTTGAAGGCTAGTTTTAACGGTATAGGAAAGACTCCCCCCGCATCGATCATGTGGTTTTGACAGAAGCTGTTTGAAGTCTGTTCCAGTTAGCTTGTTTGAAGTTTGTGTCAGTTAGCTTGTTTGAACTTTGTGCCAGTTAGCTTGTTTGAACTTTATCACAGTTATATGGTTATGTGTGTGTGTTGTGCTGCTCTCAGGGCAGGAGTACTCTATATTCATATTACTGTTATTTTACTAAACTATGTGCTGCCCTCAGGGCAGAATTACTCAATATTCTTATTAATATTATTTTACTAAACTATGAGCTGCTCTCAGGGCAGGAGTACTCTATATTCATATTACTATTATTTTACTAAACTATGAGCTGCTCTCAGGGCAGAAATACTCAGTATTCATATAACTATTATTTTACTAAACTATGTGCTGCTTTCAGGGCAGGAGTACTCTATATTCATATAACTGTTATTTTACTAAACTGTGTGCTGCCCTCAGGGCAGAAGTACTCAATATTCATATTACTATTATTTTACTCAACTATGTGCTGCTCTCGGGGCAGGAGTACTCAATATTCATATTACTGTTATTTACTAAACTATGTGCTGCTCTCAGGGCAGGAGTACTCTATATTCATATTACTATTATTTTACTAAACTATGTGCTGCCCTCAGGGCAGAATTACTCAATATTCTTATTAATATTATTTTACTAAACTATGAGCTGCTCTCAGGGCAGGAGTACTCAATATTCATATTACTGTTATTTTACTAAACTATGTGCTGCTCTCAGGGCAGAAGTACTCAGTATTCATATAACTAGTATTTTACTAAACTATGTGCTGCTTTCAGGGCAGGAGTACTATATATTCATATTACTGTTATTTTACTAAATGTAACCCCTCTCTCCCGGGTCCTCTCTGACGCTCCTCGCACTCGCGACGAGCAGGGCTCGAACCCGGGCCTGCGGCATGGGAGGCGGACGCACTAACAAGGAGGCTAAATGGCTACAGCCACTAGCGTCTGTTGCTAGTGCATCTCTTGAGATCGGGGAGTGAGGTTTACCTGTGCAGCACTACTCGCTGGCCTCCGTTACATAAACTATGAGCTGCTCTCAGGGCAGGAGTACTCAATATTCATATTACTGTTATTTTTACTGTTCTATGAGCTGCTCTCAGGGTAGGAATACTCAATATTCATATTACTATTATTTTAATTATCTATGCACTGCTCTAAGGCCAGGAGTACTCAATATTCACATTACTGTTATTTGAATAATCTATGCCCTGCTCTCAGGGCACGAATACTAATTATTTATATTACTATTATTTTAATAATCTATGCGCTGCTCTCAGGGCAGGAGTACTCAATATTCATATTATTTTTTCTTTTACTAAACTATATGCAGCTCTCAGGGCAGGAGTTCTCAATATTCATATTACTGTTATTTTTATTGTATTATATCCTGCTCTCAAGGCGGGATTGTTTAATATTCATAAAACTATTATTTTACTAAACTATGTGCTGGACTCAGGGCCCATACATTTGTTTTTATTACAGCTGTGACTGTGTCATGTCGTTTGTCTTCTCTTTGTAGAATAACATTCTTGGAAAAGGCAGAAGTCTTCAGTGGTCCCTTCTTGGAGAAAGGACATTTCTGGACTTTCTTTGTAAGCTCCTCTAGTTTTATTTGAGAATCTTGCTGATATTTGTGCCCATATTATTGCTGATATAAGTGCCCATATTATTTTCCCCTCAAATATAATTTTTCATGAATTGCAATTTAGCTGTTTGTAAATGTATAAAGGTCTGCAAAGGTTTACAGATCAAATTGCACAACAAATCAAGTTTTGTCTCTGAAAAGTAAGAAAACTTCCGAACTACTGTGCTGAAATGAGTTTCAGAAACTCCAATCTCATGTTATGTTACCAGTTACCTGTTAGGTTTGTTTGCATAATGCCAGCCTATGGACGTCATCGACTGTCCTTCAAACGTCTACTACTCTAATCTGCCCTCAATCACTGTAGTTGTAGCTGAGGCCAAACAGAGTACAGTAGGCTGTAGAAATGGCAGGGTTTAAGGATGTATTATGTGTCATTAAGAAATTGTCAATTTTCAGGGAGTTGAAATGTGATTTTTATGATTTTACTAGTAATTATGTTTGCTTACATTGCTAAATTTCAGATGCTGGACATTTGGCATTCATGTGCGTTCGCGAATGTGAACATGCAAACGGTATAGGCCTAATGCAAGATTTGCAATGCATTTGGATTATGTCACAATTTATGCATCCACATTTTGAAAACAAGTGAAAATACAATTTGCAATTCCATTTGAAAATAGTCCGGAAAATCCTTCCATAATAAACCTCTATAAATTAAGTTTATCCGAATCAGAAATCAGAAAGAGCTTTATTGCCAAGTATGCTTGCGCATACAAGGAATTTGTTTTAGTGACATAGGCTTCCAGTACACAGAGACATCAACACACAGACAAAAAAGAAATGTAGGCAAATAAATAAGTGTATAAACAATTGTGCTATAAATTATAATGGAATAGGATTGAATAAGATGCAGGGATGTACTAGGATGGAGGGGTAACAAATAAATATAAGGATAATATATAAGCATAAGTGGAGAACATTTAACTGTTCATGAGGTAGATTGCCTGGGGGAAGAAACTATTCTTGTGCCTTGCTGTTCTGGTATTTGCGGCTCTGAGGCGCCGGCCAGATGGCAAAAGTTCAAAGATGGGGTGACTTGGATGTGAGGGATCCAGAGTGATTTTCTGAGCCCTTTTCCTCACTCTGGATGTATACAGTTCTTGAAGGGTGGGCAGAGGAGCACCAATAATCCTTTCGGTATTCCGAACAGTTCTGTGTAGTCTTCTGTCTGATTTTGTTGCTGAACCAAACCAGACTGTTATTGAAATACACAGTACAGATTCAATGACGGCTGAGTAGAACTGTTTCAGCAGCTCCTGTGGCAGGTTAAACTTCCTCAGCTGGCGAAGGAAGTACAACCTTTGTTGGGCCTTTTTCACAATGTGAATGTCCCACTTCAGGTCCTGAGAGATGGTGATTCCCAGGAATATGAATGACTCCACTGCAGCCACTGTGCTGTTTATTATGGTGAGTGGGGAAAGTGCAGGGGGGATTCTCCTAAAGTCCACAATCATCTCCACTGTTTTGAGCGTGTTCAGCTCCAGGTTGTTAAGACTGCACCAGACAGCCAGCTGCTCAACCTCTTGTCTGTAAGCAGACTCATCACCGTCCTGGATGAGGCCGATGACTGTAGTGTCGTCTGCAATCTTCAGGAGGCTTGACAGAGGGGTCTTTAGAGGTGCAGTCATTGGTGTACAGGGAGAAGAGCAGAGGGGAGAGAACACATCCCTGAGGGGCACCAGTGTTGGTGGAGCAGCTGTTTTACATGAATTTCCCCAGTCTCACTAACTGTTGCCTATCTGTCAGAAAGCTGGCGATCCACTGACAGATAGAGCTAGGAACAGAGAGCTGGGTCAGTTTGGTCTGGAGAGTTGTTGGGATGATGGTGTTGAAAGCCGAACTAAAGTCCACAAACAGGATCCTCACATAAGTCCCTGTTTTGTCCAGATGTTGCAGGATGAAGTGTAATCGACGTTGTTGAGACGTTGTTGCTGATGCTGCTCTTGTTAAATTTCAGCCTCTGGATCTGATTCTGGACCATAAATATACGCCGAATCTGACTGTTAGCCATGGTTTGTTTTGGATGTTTTTTTCCTCACGGTAATGTCACAGCTTCCAAACGCTCTCAACGCAAAAGCCTACTCGTGCTCGTGATTCTTTAGCTCCGCCCACACGTCACGCCTCCAGCCAGGGAAAAATCGGTACAGACTATCTTTCTCTTATAAATATAATAAAACTAAAGACTTTTTGGAGTTATGAAGGATGCAGTACTACTCTATAGGTCCTCAAGATTAACAGGATATTGAGTGAAAACGAGCATTTCACCCCCCCCCCCCCCCCATGACATATTATAGCATTATACACTTTAGATTACATAACAAGCAATGTTTGTGGTTTTCCTGCATGTTTTTGACCAACATGTCGCTAGGCGTGCCGTCACACTTGTGTTGTGCATGCACCGATTTAGATTTTTTTTTTCTTTTCTTTTTTTGTGGATTAAGTCATTATTTCTAAAAAGTTCCTCATTACGAGAAAAGCTCTCATTATTAGAATATAATGATACATTTTCTCATTATTACGAGGAAGTTTCTCAATATAACTATAGCCTACTAGTCATTATTATGAGAAAGTTTCTCATTATTATGACTTACAGAACACCTATGGACAATGAACAATTCTTGGATGCTTTTAAAATGCGGTGGAGGTGAAAGTTGGATGCTTTGTTGCCTGATAATTAAATGTGAAAGAGACTGAGACGTGTTTGTTGAGCCTGCCGGGTTCAAAGAAAAACTTTGTGGTTGGTTAGCACCACCGGCGTAAAGAAAACCCACTTATTGACCTGGAGGTAGACAGTGGGAGGAAATTTAGATAGAAACAGAAGAGAGTATAGTGGACTTGGCTATTTGAAAATAACCTTCTCAGCATTTTCCGCTGAGGGGAAGGTTGAGTCCTCACAGTGACGGCAGGGTGGTGTCGGTACGGTGTACATTTTATGGCAACCTCAGACCTCAGTCATCAAATAAAAGGGCGTCATGCCTCAGACTAAAAGGCTACAGTCATCGGACAAAACGGCATCGCGCCTCTGACTGAAAAGCTTCAGGTCTCAGGAAAAATTACGTCAGGTGTCAAGTCTCATACAATTAATGTTAGGCATCAGACGAAACGGACTCAGACAAAAAGTCATCAGACGAAACAGACTCAGGTGGAGTATCGCGTTGCCCTGCCCCATGTGACGTCACACGCACGCCGTTCACAGGAAGTGGTATATAATGGTTGATTGATGGCAAAAGGAGGTAAGCAGCGTCTGATATTTTATATTTTAACAGTTTTATTCAAATGTTACACTAATTAAGTTATATAGGGAAGAGAACATGCTTTTCGAGAGTCTTGTGTGGACGTTTAAAAAGTTAGTTAGCCATTTTGCAACTAGCAAAACATGTAGTAAAATCACCTTTACGAAAAATAACCATGGTTTTACTATCAAAAAAAAAAAAAAAAACTTGGTCAATATAGTTAAATCATGGCATCCACAGATTAACCATGGTTTTGCTACACTAACCATAGTTTAACCATGGTGTTACTGTTTATAGTAAAACTGTGGTTATACAAATGGTACGTTAATCATTACACAAAAAAAAACGTTACTACACTTTTACTATAATAAAACCATGGTCACTTTACGTCTGGGTAAAGCGAATTCTCTCAAGCTATTAGATTGAAATCTTGGTCTAATTATAACATACCTGTATGAGTCTAACACTAGTTGTTGAATTAAATGATTTAGTAAAAACAATGGTTCTGTCTTATAATTAAATATATATTTGTTTGTTTCAGTCAATCAAGATATCGCTGACATTTTCTGGGATTATTAGGGCCCGAGCACCGAAGGTGTGAGGACCCTATTGTATCTGCTTCGTTTATTATTATTAGGGCCCGAGCACCGAGGTGCGAGGACCCTCTTGACAATGACAATTTGACAATGACAATTTATTTATATAGCACAATTAACTACAACTTCTGTCGACCAATGTGCTTTCCATTAGGTCATTAAAAACAGAGAAAAACACACAATGAACAAACAAACAAACAAACAAAAAATATATATATAAAATTGAACAGATATCTCATCAGCCAAATGCTTTTGAAAATAAAAATGTCTTTAGCCTGGACTTAAAAATATTAAGAGAAGAGGCTTGTCTAATGGACAATGGCAAGGCGTTCCAAAGCCTGGGGGCAGCAATACAGAAAGCACGGTCTCCCCTGCACTTAAGCCTCGACTTTGGAGTAAACAATAGATCCTGGTTGGAAGACCGAAGGGATCTAGTGGGTTTATACTCGGTCAGCAACTCCCTGAGATAAAGTGGAGCCAAACCATTCATGGATTTAAAGATGAGGAGCAACATCTTAAAATCAATTCTAAAACAAACAGGCAGCCAATGTAGTGAGCATAAAATAGGAGTGATATGCTCCCTCCTTTTGACGCCACACAAGAGTCTAGCCGCAGCATTCTGAACAAGCTGCAAGCGGGATAAAGCTGTCTGGCTAATTCCAAAGTAAAGTGAGTTACAGTAGTCCAGCCTTGATGAAATAAAAACGTGAATTACTTTTTCAAAATCTTTAAAAGAAAGAAAAGGCTTAGCTTTAGAAAGCTGACGCAGCTGAAAAAAGCCAGATTTGACAACTGAATTTATTTGTCGGTCAAACTTTAAGCCATCATCAAAAATGAAGCCAAGGTTTTTTACCCATGATTTTAAACATGGAGTCATCCCTCCCAAATCAATTTTTGGGGAATTTGAAAATTCAGATGGACCAAAAAATATAATTTCTGTTTTCTTTTCATTGAAAATTAAAAAATTTAAGGAAAGCCAAGTCTTTACATCTGCCAAACATGCCATAAGAGACTCAAGACCCACAGAGTTTCGTTTGACAGGCAGATAAACCTGAGTGTCATCCGCATAACAGTGAAATGACAAACCATGTTTTCTAAAAATTGAGCCAAGTGGGAGCATATAGAGGGAAAAAAGCAAAGGTGCCAAAATAGAACCCTGAGGAACCCCACAGGGCAAAAAAGCATTACTCGAGTAATGTTCACCCATCTTGACTGAAAAACTCCTATTTGAACAGCATGATCGACTGTATCGAAAGCAGCCGTCAAATCCAGGACTGCAAAATCACCTGAATCACATGAAATCAAAATATCATTAAGAACCCTCAAGAGTGCAGTCTCGGTAGAATGGCATTTACAAAAACCTGACTGAAATGTTTCAAACATTGAATTGTCAGATAAAAAATGTTGTAACTGTGAAAACACAATTTTTTCCAGAATCTTTGAGATAAAAGGCAGATGAGAAATGGGCCTAAAATTTGTTAAAACTGATGAATCCAGATTCTGTTTTTTAAGCAGTGGGTAAACCACTGCATGCTTTAAACAGTCAGGCATAATGGCAGATTCTAAACTGCGATTAACGATGAACAAAAGATATGGAGCGATGTCAATAAAAACTTGCTTAAGTAAAAAAGGAGGAATAATATCCAAGGACGAGCCCGAGGGCTTTAGGTGCTCAACTATTTCCAGCAAATCTGGAAGAGAGATTAGTTTAAACTGACTAAAAAATGTTTTTGCGATGGAGGAATTAGATGGATTACAAAATGAGGGAGTTCTCCCCAGCCGGAGATCCCTAATTTTACCATCAAAAAATAATAAAAATTCTTCACATGAAAGAGAAGAATCCCCAGAAAAACGACAGGCCGACGGATTAAGAGTAGCATTAATAATGTTAAAAAGAGTCTTTGGTCTAGAACAGTTTTTGTTAATAATATCTGACAAATGTCGACATTTTGCTTTTTTCACTGCTTTCTGATATTTAAAAAGAGAGTCCTTTAAAATCTCAAAGGAAACATGAAGCCTGTCCTTTTTCCACTTTCGTTCTGCTCTTCTACAACAACGTCTGAGAGAACGAATAGAATCATCAATCCATTCCATCCATTCCAATTCCTTAGGATTATTAGGGCCCGAGCACCGAGGTGCGAGGACCCTCTTGTATCTGCTTTGTTTATTATTATTATTATTAGGGCCCGAGCACCGATGGTGTGAGGACCCTCTTGGAATTGCTCCGTTTATTATTATTATTAGGGCCCGAGCACCGATGGTGTGAGGACCCTATTGGAATTGCTCCGTTTATTATTAGGGCCCGAGCACCGAGGTGCGAGGACCCTCTTGTATCTGCTTTGTTTTTTATTATTAGGGCCCGAGCACCGATGGTGTGAGGACCCTATTGTATCTGCTCTGTTTATTATTATTAGGGCCCGAGCACCGATGGTGTGAGGACCCTCTTGGAATTGCTCCGTTTATTAGGGCCCGAGCACCGATGGTGTGAGGACCCTCTTGGAATTGCTCCGTTTATTATTATTATTATTAGGGCCCGAGCACCGATGGTGTGAGGACCCTCTTGGAATTGCTCCGTTTATTATTATTATTATTAGGGCCCGAGCACCGATGGTGTGAGGACCCTATTGGAATTGCTCCGTTTATTAGGGCTCAAGCCTGGAGGGCGAGAGCCCTATTGTTTTCCTTAGGATTATTTGTTATTATTATTATTAGGGCTCAAGCCCGAAGGGGCGAAGAGCCCTATTGTTCTTCTAAGGATTATTCTTGTTAGGGCTCAAGCCCGAAGGGGCGAAGAGCCCTATTGTTCTTCTAAGGATTATTAGGGCCCGAGCCAATGGGCGCAGGGCCCTATTGTTCCCCTAAGGATTATTAGGGCTCAAGCCCGAAGGGGCGAAGAGCCCTATTGTTCTTCTAAGGATTATTAGGGCTCAAGCCCGAAGGGGCGAAGAGCCCTATTGTTCTTCTAAGGATTATTCTTGTTATTATTATTATTATTATTTTTATTTTTTATTAAACCTTCCGGGGGTTTTTGGGGGCCTTAACATGCTCAAAAACTCTTGAAAATTGGCACACACATTGGAATCTGCGGCCATCAGGACGCCGCAGAGGCTGGGACCCGGGCGTGGCACAGGGGCTCTACAGCGCCCCCTGGAACACAGTCAGAAATCTTGAACCATAGCTCACACACACTTGCATGTATTTATATGAAACTCAGTAGACTTATAGATCTCATTGAGCTGAACAACTTTCACACTTTATGTCATAGGCTCCGCCCAACAGGAAATCAGCTATTCAGGGCTGTTTAAAAAAAGCATGCTCTGGAATTTGAAATACTCCTCTGAGGTTTTCAACCCGTTCGCCACGAAACTCGGTGAACATGATCTCAAGACATTGAGGATGAAAAATTGCGAGGGGATTTTTGATATCTCGAACGGTTTGCCCGTGGCGAGGCGTGGAACTTATGGCGAGAAATGAGAAACAGGAAATGTCTAATAACATCCACATACATTTCCTGAATTTGATCAAACTTCATGGGTTTGTTCGTTGTATGATACCGATTGTATATATGTGACTATTAAGAGTCAACGTCATAGCGCCACCAACTGGCAGCAGGAAGTGTGTCATTTTCCAAATGCTTTGAATTCAGCATCTTATTTTTACTCGATTTGCTTAAAACTTCATCAGAATAATGACAAAACACGGCCGATGAAAATCTGTTGTGGGGATATTGATATCTGATATAGTGTTGCCATGGCAACGTGTCAAACTTGAATATTCTGTTATGGTGATTTTGAGGCAGATAACAACCTCAGATTTACATGAAACTCAAAACACATATCAGTATTAGTGATAGCTAGACAATGGCAAAAGCTTTTAAAAGGGCGTGAATGAGGCACTCTATAGCGCCACCTTTTGTCAAAAGTGGGGGGGTTAGTTTTAGCTACAGACACCAAACTTGGTACATAAATTGTTCTTATCAAGACGGACAACTTTCTAATTCACAGTTATCAGCTACGACCAACAGGAAGTCGGCTATTTTGATTTTAATGTGTATTTTTTGAGATTTTACAGTTGTGAATTAATGAATACTCCTCACAGGGGAAGTACACTATACACACCAAACTTTGTCTACATGAAGAAAAAACATCGAGGAACTTAAATTGCGAACAGATTTTGGTTAACGGTTTTGTCGTGGTGATTTTTTGAAATGACAGTAAAAAAGGGAAACATTAATTGTCTTGTATTTTTAAATTGCAGCTTCCAAACACTTCAAAGCATTTTTTCATACAGATATCAAATCATTCTGAGGAAATATGCATAGTTTCACGACTTTACAACACTGTATGGGTAAAAGAAAATGTGAAAACTGTCAGACTTCTCAACTGACATGATCTCACTCTGGCCACTCTGTCTGTGTGAGGAAAGGGAGGGGGAGAGGGAGGGGGAGTGTGAGGGGGTTGGTGACTGTGAATTTTTGGTGACTGACAGTGTGTGTGGACTGTAGGGAGGGGCTGTCTGGCAGAGAGAGAGAGAGAGAGAGAGAGACCTAATCATCCCTTTAATAATCAGGAAAAAAATATCTGTATTTTAAATTGTTATTGTTTTTGTTGTTGCTAATGGTGGCGTTTTTTTCCTTTCATTACAGGTTAAGAAATCTCTTAGGCCTTATCCTTTTCTGGCAGTTTTAGGGATTTAAAAACATCCTAAGAATCCTTATTTATGCTGCAAATAATAATTTAAAACTCATTTGATACTGACCTATGACAAACTGTGACGTGACATGACATTTATTAATCTCATGGATGTAACAGTAAAACTCTTAAACTGACAGATAAAGCTGCAATGCAAGCAAAACTATTTCACAAATGCTTATAGGTTATTAAAATCATTACAAAACACTAATAAATTATTTAAGGATTTGGTAACACTGTAAAATAATGTCTAATTTGTTAACATTAGTAAATGCATTGGTAACACTTTATAATAATGGCACTCATTAGCTAAGCATTAGTAAATAGTTCATGATTATAAAGCCTTTTCGCTTAATAATAGTCATTATAAAGCAGTAATAAATCTATAAATAAATTGTTCTTGGTTTAAAAGCACATATATTACAAAGGAGATTAAAGTCTCAGTTGTCTCATAAAATAAATAAATAAATAAACACAACCCAGTTTGATTCAGAATTCAGAAATATTTATTTCAAGATGCAATAAAAGGAAACTGTACACTTAAATAGCTTTTGAGCGATTCTTGAAGGACTAGCATCACCACTTCTTGTACGATGGTTTGAGGAATATATCTTCCAGATAGTACCGCCGCTCCCTATATGCAGAGTATGCAGTATTCGCAGGGCACCAAATCCCAGAAGGGGCACCATCCCAGTTGCTCAAAAAAAAAAAAAAAAAAAGAAAAAAAACATGCGCCATTCTCCCATCCGCGCTCGTGACAGATCACACCACATGTTTGCGGCTGAATGTTTGTAATTGATGGATGGACATCTATGCCTGGGTATAGGACATCAGCAATCCGGCACAGAGAAAAGAAAACTAAAGAAAGAAAAAAAAAAAACAGGCATAAAGCTGTCTTGACATTGGACATTCGAGAGTCTCAAATTTAGGGACGGTCTCTAAAGTTACATGTGATATTGTTATACACTTTTCTAACGTCAGTAGCATTTGAAGAGAATGACTTTCAAAAACAACTGTAATTGTTCATCTAGGTGACAGCTATAATGCACAATTAATTTGAATGTTTGATATTTATTACAACAAACTGTAAGTCATATGTAAATTATGCTACTATTTCACATGGGCTCAAATGCAAATTTGAAGCTCAATAGCATTTGAGAAGAAAGACTTGCAGTCACAAAACAATTGTAATGTGTTCATATAGGTGATGGCTATAATGCACACCTTATAAATTTTTTATAAATATAAAAATAATGTGTTACTAAAGTTATATATATTGTTCTGTGTATGTGATTTCAAAGTCTAGATTGGTCGGATTAACCCTTTAACTGCCACATCCCTTAAAATTGTATTGTCAGAGGGTTACTGTAAATGCTTATGCCCGCTGGGCACAGTTTTCCTGATGCCACCGGGGTAGCGTTGCATTGATGGCTTGAGCCCGACATCGCTGCTTGCAGCTATATTTCTTATTATTTTTTTTATTTTTTATTTAACCTTCCGGGGGTTTTTAGGGGCCTTAACATGCTCAAAAACTCTTGAAAATTGGCACACACATTGGAATCTGCGGCCATCAGGACGCCGCAGAGGCTGGGACCCGGGCGTGGCACAGGGACTCTACAGCGCCCCCTGGAACACCTTCAGAAATCTTGAACCATAGCTCACACAGACTTGCATGTATTTATATGAAACTCGGTACACTTATAGATCTCATTGAGCCGAACAACTTTCACACTTTATGTCATAGGCTCCGCCCAACAGGAAGTCAGCTATTCAGGGCTGTTTAAAAAAAGCATGCTCTGGAATTTGAAATACTCCTCTGAGGTTTTCAACCCGTTCGCCACGAAACTCGGTGAACATGATCTCAAGACATTGGGGACGAAAAATTGCGAGGGGATTTTTGATATCTTGAACGGTTTGCCCGTAGCGAGGCGTGGAAATTATGGCGAGAAATGAGAAACAGGAAATGTCTAATAACATCCACATACATTTCCTGAATTTTATCAAACTTCATTGGTTTGTTCGTTGTATGATACCGATCGTATATATGTGACTATTAAGAGTCAACGTTATAGCGCCACCAACTGGCAGCAGGAAGTGAGTCATTTTCAAAATGTTTTGAATTCAGCATCTTATTTTTACTCGATTTACTTAAAACTTCATCAGAATAATGACAAAACACGGCCGATGTAAATCTGTTGTGGGGATATTGATATCTGATATGGCGTTGCCATGGCAACGTGTCAAACTTGAATGTTCTGTTATGATGAGTTTGAGGCAGACACCAACCTCAGATTTACATGAAACTAAAAACACATATCAGTATTAGTGATAGCTAGACAATGGGAAAAGCTTTTAAAAGGGCGTGAAGGAGGCATGCTATAGCGCCACCTTTTGTCAAAAGTGGGGGGTTTAGTTTTAGCTACAGACACCAAACTTGGTACATAAATTGTTCTTATCAAGACGGACAACTTTCTAATTCACAGTCATCAGCTACGACCAACAGGAAGTCGGCTATTTTGATTTGAATATTTAAATTGAGCTCTGATTTAATGCATTCTCCTCAGAGGAAATGTTCACTATACTCACCAAACTTTGTCTACATGTTGAAAAAACATTGAGGAACTTAAATTGCGAACGGATTTTGGTTAGCTTGAACCGTTTTGTCGTGGTGATTTTTTGAAATGACAGTAAAAAGGGAATCATTAATTGTCTTGTATTTTTAAATTGCAGCTTCCAAACACTTAAAAAAAAATTCATACAGAGATCAAATCATTCTGAGGACATATGCATAGTTTCATGACCTTACAACACTGGATGATTAAAAGAAAATAAAAAAAAACTGTCAGACATCTCAACTCACTCTGTCCCTCTGTTTGAGCAATGTATGTGTGCTGACTGAGTGCATGTGTGTGTGTGAGTGTGTGTGTGTGAGTGGGGGATGGGCATGAGCTGAGTGGCAGACACAATGAGAGAGAGAGAGAGAGACTTAATCATCTCTTTAATCACCAGAAAAAAAATGTATTTTAAATTGTTATTTTTTGTTGCTGTTGCTAATATTGCTGTTTTCATTACAGCTTAAGAAATCTCTTAGGCCTTATCCTTTTCTGACAGTTTCAGGAATTAAAAACAAAATTCTAAAAATACTTATTTGTGCTGCAAATAATAATTTCAACTCATTTGATACTGACCTATTCCATCCTGTGACATGACATGTATCTACATTTTTAAAATCTCATGGATGTAACAGTAAAACTGTTCAGTTCACAGATCAAGACTAAGCTTCTTTCACAAATGCTTATAAGTCATTAAAGGATTTAATAACACTGTAAAATAATGTCTAATTTGTTAACATTAGTAAATGCATTGGTAACACTTTATAATAACTGCACTCATTAGTAAATAGTCAGTTTATGCTTTATAAAGCCTTGTCCCAATATTAATAGTCAGTAGTAAGCAGTTTATAAATACAGCTATAAATAGCTTGTTCTTGGTTTATAAGCACATTTATTAAAAAGGAGAGTAATCTTTTCAGTTATCTTCCTATGAAAAATAAAAAAAATAAAAATAAACAAACAACAACACAGATTGATACAGAACTCAGAAATTTTATTGTGGATTTATGATAAAATCAGCATGTAAAAATGAATTCATACTCCTCCGAGAAGACATAAGTAGTTCACACCAAACTTTTTCAACATGATGCTAATATACTGAAGATGTTAAATTGCGAATGGGTTTAGGATACCTTAAATGGTGTGGCCATAGCGATTTATTAAAGTAACATAAAAAAATACAATAGTTATTTTACGATATCTTTAAAATTTTTCATTTCAACTCTTCATAATTTTTTATATATGTAGAAGTCATCATTTGAAGGAAGCACAGTAAGTTTCATAGCTTTATCATTTTCAAGAGCCAGCATAAAATTAAAACTATCATAACTTATAAATCAAGCTTGCAATTCTTAGTACCAATAATGGCCACCAGATGGAGCTATAGGATTACTTTTAAATAATTATTGTAGAAACGAGTATAATTTAAATCATTTATAGAAATCTTTCAAAGAAAAATAATATGAATTTTATGTATTTACTGATAAAATGACCCTCACTTAATTAGAATAACAAGTGAAGTATTGTGAACTGTATATTAAGAAATAATTCTTTATAGGCTTTATGGACAGATAAGTTTTGAGTGACTCTTGAAGGTTCAGCCCCACATCCTCTTTTACCACTGTTTAAAGAATTTATCTTACAGAACAGGTGCAAATGAATTTTGGATAGCTTGAATGGTTTTGTCGTGGTGATTTATTGAAATAACAGTAAAAAAGTAACCAGTAAATGTCTTTTTATTTTTTTAAAGTGCAGCTTCTAAACACTTCAAAAAAATGTACACATAGAAGACAAGTCATTCTGAGGAAATATGAATAGTTTCATGACTATACAACACTATATGGATGATAGAAAATTAAAAAACTATCAAACATCTGATGTAACTCTGTCCCTCTGTCTCTGTGGGTAATGTGTGTGTGTGTGTGTGTGTAAGTGAATTAGGTGTGAAACTATCAGGGAGCATTTAGTCTCCAGCGCCAACATTTTACAGAACTGCCACTTTCCTGGAGTCTCCAGAATTACTCTGTGTCAGGTTCTGAGAGATCTAAGATTCAAAAAAATGATTTAATTAGAATACCATGAAGTATTGTGAAATACTATATATTAAGACTTTATATATAGGCTTTATGAACAGATTAGAGTGACTCGTGAAGGACCAGCACCACCTCCTCTTGTCCGATGGTTTGAGGAATATATCTTCCAGAATCCGGGATTAAGATTTAGGAGCTCTTTTTTATTCCACCTCCTTTCCTGAAAGTCTGTCTTGCAGAATTGACTAAAAATTAATCTTCACATTAATTCCTAATTATTTTGCAATTATTTTTGTCAGTTCTTCTTGACCTGTTTTTTTCTTCTTCTTTTCTGACCTCATGACCCAGTCAGCATTTTTTGTACAATGGCCAAGTCTTAACTTATCAATTTCTGTATTGCATTTGTGTTTGATATTTCTCACAGGCTTTACAGAGTTAAAACTCTTTTTTTAGCGCATTTCATCTGTAAAAGAAAACATGCCCAATAATTCTGCACACATGAATATAAGGAGTTTTTCTCTTCCAGCTTTCCTGGATTATTGTATAGCACTCATAAATGATTAAATAAAAAATAATGGTAGTTATTAAGATTGATATGGTTTGGAATTGGTAAAATGTGCTTGGAAAAAAATCACAATAAAACAATGTTTTAATGTTTAAGTTTGGAATATTAACTGACATGAATGCTATATAAATATTGTTCATGTTAACATAATGTTTAGAAATGAAATATTATTGTAAAGTGTCACTAAAGTTATATATATTGTTCTGTGAATGTGATTTTAAATTCTTGATGATTCGGATTAACCCTTTAACTGCCATATCCTTTAAAACCTCACTGCCAGAGGGATATTGTGAATGCATGTGCCCGCTGGGCACAGTTTACCTGATGCCACCGGGGGTGGCGATGGCATTGGTGGCTTGAGCCCGCCATCGCTGCTTGCAGCTATATTTCTTATTATTTTTTTTATTTTTTTTAACCTTCCGGGGGTTTTTGGGGGCCTTAACATACTCAAAAACTCTTGAAAATTGGCATACACATTGGAACCTGCGGCCATCAGGTCGCCGCAGAGACTGGAACCCGGGCGTGGCATAGGAGCTCTACAGCGCCCCCTGGAACACCGTCAGAAATCCTGAACCATAGCTCACACATACTTACATGTATTTATATGAAACTCAGTACACTTATAGATCTCACTGAGCCGAACAACTTTCACACTCTATGTCATAGGCTCCGCCCAACAGGAAGTCAGCTATTCAGGGCTGTTTAAAAAAAGCATGCTCTGGAATTTGAAATACTCCTCTGAGGTTTTCCACCCGTTCGCCACAAAACTTGGTGAACATGATCTCAAGACATTGAGGATGACAAATTGCGAGGGGATTTTTGATATCTCGAACGGTTCGCCCGTGGTGAAGCGTTGAAATTAGGGCACAAAATTTGAAACAGGAAGTGCCTAATAACATCTGCGTACATTTCCTGAGTTTCATCAAACTTCATCGGTTTGTTTATTGTAATATGTTACTCGCATATATGTAACTATAAGGTGTCAAAGTTACAGCGCCACCAACTGGAAGCAGGAAGTGTGTCATTTTCAAAATTCTTTTAATTCAGCGTCTTATTTTTACTCGATTTGCTTCAAACTTCATCAGAATAATGACAAAATACAGCTGATGTAAATCTGTTGTGGGTATACTGATATCTAATATAGTGTTGCCATGGCAACGTGTCAAACTTGAATATTCTGTTATGGTGATTTTGAGGCAGACAACAAGCTCAGATTTACATTAAACTCAGAACACATATCCGTATTAATGATATCTAGACAATGGCATAAGCTTTTAAAAGGACGTGATAGAGGCACTCTATAGCGCCACCTTTTGTCAAAAGTGGGGGGGTTAGTTTTAGCTACAGACACCAAACTTGGTACATAAATTGTTCTTATCAAGACGGACAATTTTCTAATTCACAGTCATAAGCTACGACCAACAGGAAGTCAGCTATTTTGATTTGAATATGTATTTTTGGCAAATTCGGCTGTGAATTAATGCATACTCCTCACAGGGGAAGTGCACTATACACACCAAACTTTGTCTACATGTTGAAAAAACATTGAGGAACTTAAATTGCGAATGGATTTTGGATAGCTTAAACGGTTTTGCCGTGGTGATTTTTTGAAATAACAGTAAAAAGGGAAACATTAATTGTCTGGTATTTTTAAATTGCAGCTTCCAAACATTTCAAAACCATTTTTCATTTAGAGAACATGCGATTCTGAGGAAATATGCATAGTTTCACAACTTTACAACACTGTAAGATTAAAATAAAATTATAAAACTGTCAGACATCTGATCTCACTCTCTGGCATTGTCTCTGTGTGAGGGAAAGGGGGGGGGGGTGCTTGAGGACCTGTCTGACAGAGAGAGAGAGAGATAGGGAGAGAGAGAGAGAGAGTTAACATCTCTTTAATCACCAGAAAAAAAACTGTAATTGTGTGTTGTTGATTTTTTTCATCATTACAGCTTAAGAAATCTCTCTATCATTTTCTATCATTTTTAGGGACGAAAAAAACCTAGTACAATTTGTAATCTTGCTGATTTAACAGTAAAACAGTTCAGCTCACAGATAAAGACTAAGCTGTAATGCAGGCAAACATATTTTACAAATGCTTATAGATCAATAAAATTGTTAAAAATGCTTTTTCACAAAGTACATAATAATAAGGCACGTTGATATTCTGATGACATTTTTTTCCAAGTACATTTTACCAATTTCAAATCACATCAATCTTAATAAATACTATAGATCTGGTATTTCATGATTTATGAGTGATATATATAATTGTCCTCGATGGCTGGAAGTGAAATACTCATATTCAGGAGTGCTGAATTTTTAGGGATGTCTTCTTGTCATGCATTGGTCATTGAGCTCATTGTAGCGATGCTTCAGGTGTTGAAATAGATTTGTTATAGATTATACAGGTTCACTGTTTGAAGAGTGTATACAGTATGTGTATGTGGTGCAGACGCAGTAGCGAGAGCATGTTATTGTTACGCAAAAACACATTAAAATAATGTGCGAGCATGAATCTCTCCGCTTGCATGCACATTTCCTTTACTTTGACAAAAAACGCGTCCTCTGATACATGCTGCTTTTGCTCGGAGAGCGTGCGCGCACTTAAAACTCATTTCCTCTGCTCAAACTGTGTCCTGTGCACTCACAACTCTCTCTATGCTCATGCGCTAGATATTCATTCTTTTCACACCTTTCTACTTCTAACCTTTTCTGTTCACATCTTTTACCATGTGCAGTGTGAATGCTCTGATCCATTAACATGGGCTCTGAAAAAAATATGCATTACAGATAGAGCTTGTGAACCTGGCCTTGCATAGGTATATGCACAGTCTGTCCTGTTCTCCTGCTCCATTTAGGAACGCTTCATTCGGACTGGTTCAGATAGCAACACCAAACTTGCAGTGTGTAATACCTATCATGGCCACCACCAGATGGAGCTATAGGATTACTTTTAAATAATTGTTTTAGAAACGTCTATAAAGCATTTAAATCATTTATAAAAATCTTTCAAAGTAAAACAATATGTATTTTAAAAAGCTAATGAATTTTACTGGTAATATAGTTTTATATAATAATTTCAGAAATGTTTATAGATCAATAAAAGTATTTTTAAAAATGGTTATAGATCATGAAAAGTGCGAATAAGCTCTCTTTGGTTTACATTAGTTAATGCATTAACTAACATGAACTAACAATGAACAATCTATTTTTCAGATAATTTATTAATCTTTTTTATGTTAGTTATTCCTATCATTAAAAATATTATTATTTATGTTTTTTCACAGTACATAAACTAATTTTAAAATAAAAATGTAATAAAAAAAATATTATTAATAATGTATTAAAATATTTTAACTAAGCTTTAATTAACATTTATATAAACACTTATATTGAAAGAGACTGAAATTGAAGTAATTTTTACTTTTAAAAACCGCTTGTAAGACACAGTTAACAAATGCAGTGAGCAGATGAAAGGACAGAACAACAAAGATATATAGTGCCCCCTATTGGCAACAGGAAGTGTCATATTTTACACTGCGACAAACTACTCCTAGAAATTTTTTGACATTAATGTCTTTTTCGTGGTCAGTCTATCTTGAGTTTTTGTTAAGGGTCGTGTCCATGGCGCCATGACAAAATTGATGTCTCGCCATAGGAAGAGAAGTTGTTGTAACTCAGGCATAAAATATTCGATCTTCCCCAAACTTCAAATGTTTGATAAGAGTCTTGGCCTGAACACATCTGAAGGAAAATATTCCATTATAATGATAGCGCCACCTGCTGGCAAAAAGAAGATTGGCACATATAAATGACTTTGACATATTCCACTTATATTTACGACTTTAAATGCATATTTCTCGCCGTTCGCTTTTTTTACTAAAGCCGCTTGCTGGCGGTGAGCCCGGGTGCGAGGGCCCGATCATCGCTGCTTGCAGCTTTAATTCTTATTATTTTTTTTATTTTTTATTTAACCTTCCGGGGGTTTTTAGGGGCCTTAACATGCTCAAAAACTCTTGAAAATTGGCACACACATTGGAATCTGCGGCCATCAGGACGCCGCAGAGGCTGGGACCCGGGCGTGGCACAGGGACTCTACAGCGCCCCCTGGAACACCTTCAAAAATCTTGAACCATAGCTCACACAGACTTGCATGTATTTATATGAAACTCGGTACACTTATAGATCTCATTGAGCCGAACAACTTTCACACTTTATGTCATAGGCTCCGCCCAACAGGAAGTCAGCTATTCAGGGCTGTTTAAAAAAAGCATGATCTGGAATTTGAAATACTCCTCTGAGGTTTTCAACCCGTTCGCCACGAAACTCGGTGAACATGATCTCAAGACATTGGGGACGAAAAATTGCGAGGGGATTTTTGATATCTTGAACGGTTTGCCCGTAGCGAGGCGTGGAAATTATGGCGAGAAATGAGAAACAGGAAATGTCTAATAACATCCACATACATTTCCTGAATTTTATCAAACTTCATTGGTTTGTTCGTTGTATGATACCGATCGTATATATGTGACTATTAAGAGTCAACGTTATAGCGCCACCAACTGGCAGCAGGAAGTGAGTCATTTTCAAAATGTTTTGAATTCAGCATCTTATTTTTACTCGATTTACTTAAAACTTCATCAGAATAATGACAAAACACGGCCGATGTAAATCTGTTGTGGGGATATTGATATCTGATATGGCGTTGCCATGGCAACGTGTCAAACTTGAATGTTCTGTTATGATGAGTTTGAGGCAGACACCAACCTCAGATTTACATGAAACTAAAAACACATATCAGTATTAGTGATAGCTAGACAATGGGAAAAGCTTTTAAAAGGGCGTGAAGGAGGCATGCTATAGCGCCACCTTTTGTCAAAAGTGGGGGGTTTAGTTTTAGCTACAGACACCAAACTTGGTACATAAATTGTTCTTATCAAGACGGACAACTTTCTAATTCACAGTCATCAGCTACGACCAACAGGAAGTCGGCTATTTTGATTTGAATATTTAAATTGAGCTCTGATTTAATGCATTCTCCTCAGAGGAAATGTTCACTATACTCACCAAACTTTGTCTACATGTTGAAAAAACATTGAGGAACTTAAATTGCGAACGGATTTTGGTTAGCTTGAACGGTTTTGTCGTGGTGATTTTTTGAAATGACAGTAAAAAGGGAATCATTAATTGTCTTGTATTTTTAAATTGCAGCTTCCAAACACTTAAAAAAAATTCATACAGAGATCAAATCATTCTGAGGACATATGCATAGTTTCATGACTTTACAACACTGTATGATTAAAAGAAAATTAAAAAACTGTCAGACATCTCCACTCACTCTGTCCCTCTGTTTGAGGAATGTATGTGTGCTGACTGAGTGTGTGTGTGTGTGTGTCTGTGAGTGGGGGATGGGCATGAGCTGAGTGGCAGACACAATGAGAGACAGAAAGAGAGAGAGAGAGAAAGAGAGAGAGAGACTTAATCATCTCTTTAATCACCAGAAAAAAAATGTATTTTAAATTGTTATTTTTTGTTGCTGTTGCTAACATTGCTGTTTTCATTACAGCTTAAGAAATCTCTTAGGCCTTATCCTTTTCTGACAGTTTCAGGAATTAAAAACAAAATTCTAAAAATACTTATTTGTGCTGCAAATAATAATTTCAAACTCATTTGATACTGACCTATTCCATCCTGTGACATGACATTTATCTTAATTTACATAATCTCATGGATGTAACAGTAAAACTGTTCAGCTCACAGATGAAGACTAAGCTGTAATGTAAGCAGAACTTTCACAAATGCTTATAAGTCATTAAAGGATTTTATAACACTGTAAAATAATGTCTAATTTGTTAACATTAGTAAATGCATTGGTAACACTTTATAATAACTGCACTCAATAGTCATTAATAAGCAGCTTATAAATACAGCTATAAATAGCTTGATCTTGGTTTATAAGCACATTTATTAAAAAGGAGAGTAAAGGGTCAGTTATCCTCCTATGAAAAATAAAAAAATGAAAATAAACAAACAACAACACAGATTGATACAGAACTCAGAAATTTTATTGTGGATTTATGATCAAATCAGCCTGTAAATGAACCATAATCCTCCAAGAAGACACAAGTAGTTCACACCAAACTTTTTCAACATGATGCCAATATACTGAAGATGTTAAATTGCGAATGGGTTTAAGATACCTTAAATGGTGTGGCCATACCGATTTATTAAAGTAACATAAAAAAATACAATAGTTATTTTACTATATCTTTAACATTCTTCATTCCAACTCTTCATAATTTTTTATATACGTAGAAGTCATCATTTGAAGGAAGCACAGTAAGTTTCATAGCTTTATCATGTCCAGGAGCCACCATAAAATTAAAACTATCATAACATATACAGTATTGTTCAAAATAATAGCAGTACAATGTGACTAACCAGAATAATCAAGGTTTTTAGTATATTTTTTATTGCTACGTGGCAAACAAGTTACCAGTAGGTTCAGTAGATTGTCAGAAAACAAACAAGACCCAGCATTCATGATATGCACACTCTTAAGGCTGTGCAATTGGGCAATTAGTTGAATGGGGTGTGTTCAAAAAAATAGCAGTGTCTACCTTTGACTGTACAAACTCAAAACTATTTTGTACAAACATTTTTTTTTCTGGGATTTAGCAATCCTGTGAATCACTAAACTAATATTTAGTTGTATGACCACAGTTTTTTAAAACTGCTTGACATCTGTGTGGCATGGAGTCAACCAACTTGTGGCACCTCTCAGCTGTTATTCCACTCCATGATTCTTTAACAACATTCCACAATTCATTCACATTTCTTGGTTTTGCTTCAGAAACAGCATTTTTGATATCACCCCACAAGTTCTCAATTGGATTAAGGTCTGGAGATTGGGCTGGCCACTCCATAACATTAATTTTGTTGGTTTGGAACCAAGACTTTGCCCGTTTACTAGTGTTTTTGGGTCATTGTCTTGTTGAAACAACCATTTCAAGGGCATGTCCTCTTCAGCATAGGGCAACATGACCTCTTCAAGTATTTTAACATATGCAAACTGATCCATGATCCCTGGTATGCGATAAATAGGCCCAACACCATAGTAGGAGAAACATGCCCATATCATGATGCTTGCACCTCCATGCTTCACTGTCTTCACTGTGTACTGTGGCTTGAATTCAGAGTTTGGGGGTCGTCTCACAAACTGCCTGTGGCCCTTGGACCCAAAAAGAACAATTTTACTCTCATCAGTCCACAAAATGTTCCTCCATTTCTCTTTAGGCCAGTTGATGTGTTCTTTGGCAAATTGTAACCTCTTCTGCACATGCCTTTTTTTTAACAGAGGGACTTTGCGGGGGATTCTTGAAAATAGATTAGCTTCACACAGACGTCTTCTAACTGTCACAGTACTTACAGGTAACTCCAGACTGTCTTTGATCATCCTGGAGGTGATCATTGGCTGAGCCTTTGCCATTCTGGTTATTCTTCTATCCATTTTGATGGTTGTCTTCCGTTTTCTTCCACGTCTCTCTGGTTTTGCTCTCCATTTTAAGGCATTGGAGATCATTTTAGCTGAACAGCCTATCATTTTTTGCACCTCTTTATAGGTTTTCCCCTCTCTAATCAACTTTTTAATCAAAGTACGCTGTTCTTCTGAACAATGTCTTAAACGACCCATTTTCCTCAGCTTTCAAATGCATGTTCAACAAGTGTTGGCTTCATCCTTAAATAGGGGCCACCTGATTAACACCTTTTTCTTCACAAAATTGATGACCTCAGTGATTGAATGCCACACTGCTATTTTTTTGAACACACCCCTTTCAACTAATTCAACTAATTGCCCAATTGCACAGCCTTAAGAGCGTGCATATCATGAATGCTGGGTCTCATTTGTTTTCTGAGAATCTACTGAACCTACTGGTAACTTGTTTGCCACGTAGCAATAAAAAAATATACGAAAAACCTTGATTATTCTGGTTAGTCACATTGTACTGCTATTATTTTGAACAATACTGTAAATCAAGCTTGCAATTCTTAGTACCAATAATGGCCACCAGATGGAGCTATAGGATTACTTTTAAATAATTATTGTAGAAACGAATATGATTTAAATCATTTATAGAAATCTTTCAAAGAAAAATATGTATTTTACTGATAAAATGACCCTCACTTAATTAGAATAATATGCTGAAGTTTTGTAAAATACTGTGTATTAAGAATAATTATTTATAGGCTTTAAGGACAGGTAAGTTTGGAGTGACTCTTGAAGGATCAGCACCACATCCTCTTTTACCACTGTTTAAAGAATGTATCTTACAGAACAGGTGCGAATGAATTTTGGATAGCTTGAATGGTTTTGTCATGGTGATTTTTTGAAATAACAGTAAAAAAGGAACCAGTAAATGTCTTTTATTTTTTTAAGTGCAGCTTCTAAACACTTCAACAAAATGTACACATAGAAGACAAGTCATGCTGAGGAAATATGCATAGTTTCATGACTATACAACACTATATGGATGAGAGAAAATTAAAAAACTACCATACATCTGATGTCACTCTGTCCCTCTGTCACTGTGGGTAATGTGTGTGTGTGTGTGTTTGTGTGTTAAGTGTGAGTGTGTTAAGTGTGTGTGCTGAGTTTGTGTGAATGTGTGAGAGAGGGGATGGGCTTGGTGTCAGAGAGAGAGAGAGAGAGAGAGAGAGAGGGAGGGAGACTTAACCATCTCTTTAATCACCAGCAGAAAAAAAATAAGCAATTTTGTGTTGTTGTTGTTGTTGTTTTTTCATCATTACAGCTTAAGAAATATCTTAGGCCTCAACATCAACTGTTGCTGCCTCATATAGCCTTCTCCCAAAATTAATAGTCATTAGTAAGCATTTTATAAATACAGCTATAATTAAATTGTTCATGGTTTATATGCACATTTATTTTGAGGAGATTAAATGCTGTAATCTTCCTAAAAAATAAAATAAAATAAACAAACACAGAACTCAGAAACACTTATTTCTAGATGCAATAAAAGAAAACTGTACACTATATATATATATATATATATATATATATATATATATACAATTGTATAAGTTTATATTTAATTTTTTTTTTATCAAGTCAAAAATAACAGAAAATAACAATGTCAATAAAAAAACGCAATAATATTAGAATAGCACAACATATTGTGGAATACTATATTAAGACTTTATATATAGGCTTTATGAACAGATAGGTTTTGAGAGATTCTTGAAGTACTAGCATCACCTCCTCTTGTACGACGGTTTGAGGAATATATCTTCCAGATAGTACCGCCGCTCCCTATATGCAGAATACGCAGTCTTCGTAGGGCACCAACTCCCAGAGGGGGCACCATCCCAGTAGCTAAAAAAAAAAAAAAAACATGCGCCATTCTCCCATCCGCGCTCGCGACCGCTCGGACATTTGCGGATGAATGTTCGTAATTGATGGATGGACATCTATGCCCGGGTAAAAGACATCAGCAATCCGGCACAGAGAAAAGAAAAATAAAGTAAAAAACAAAACAAAAACAGGCATAAAGTTGGCTTGACATTGGACATTCGAGAGTCTCAAATTTAGGGACCTTCTCTAAAGTTACATGTGATATTGTTATACACTTTTCTAACGTCAGTAGCATTTGAAGAGAATGACTCACAGTCATAAAACAACTGTAATTGTCCATCTAGGTGACAGCTATAATGCACAATTAAATTGAATGTTTGATATTTATTAAAACAAACTGTAAGTCATATGTAAATTATGCTACTTTTTCACATGGGCTCAAACGCAAATTTGAAGCTCAATAGCATTTGAGGAAAAAGACTTGCAGTCATAAAACAATTGTAATGTGTTCATTTAGGTGTCAGCTACGATGCACACCTTATACATTTTTTATATATATTAAAATAAAGTGTTACTAAAGTTATATATATTGTTCTGTGTATGTGATTTCAAAGTCTAGATGGGTCGGATTAACCCTTTAACTGCCATTTCCCTTAAAATTTGATTGCCAGAGGGTTACTGTAAATGCTTATGCCCGCTGGGCACAGTTTTCCCGGTGCCACCGGGGTGGCGTTGCACTGATGGCTTGAGCCCGCCATCGCTGCTTGCAGCTATATTTTGTTATTATTAGGGCTCAAGCCTGGAGGGCGAGAGCCCTATTGTTTTCCTTAGGATTATTAGGGCTCAAGCCTGGAGGGCGAGAGCCCTATTGTTTTCCTTAGGATTATTTGTTATTATTAGGGCTCAAGCCCGAAGGGGCGAAGAGCCCTATTGTTCTTCTAAGGATTATTCTTCTTCTTCTTATTATTATTTTTTTTATTTTTTATTAAACCTTCCGGGGGTTTTTGGAGGCCTTAACATGCTCAAAAACTCTTGAAAATTGGCACACACATTGGAATCTGCGGCCATCAGGACGCCACAGAGACTGGGCCCCGGGCGTGGCACAGGGACTCTACAGCGCCCCCTGGAACACAGTCAGAAATCTTGAACCATAGCTCACACACACTTTCATGTATTTATATGAAACTCAGTACACTTATAGATCTCATTGAGCCGAGCAACTTTCGCACTCTATGTCATAGGCTCCGCCCAACAGGAAGTCAGCTATTTAGGGCTGTTTATAAAAAGCATGCTCTGGAATTTGATATACTTGTCATAGGTCTTTTACTTGATTGCCACCAAACTCGGTCAACATGATCTCAAGACATTGGGGATGGAAAATTGCGAGGGGATTTTTGATATCTCGAACGGTTTGCCCGTGGCGAGGCGTTGAAATTATGGCGAGATATGAGAAACAGGAAATGTCTAATAACATCCACATACATTTCCTGAATTTGATCAAACTTCATTGGTTTGTTCGTTGTATGATACTGATCGTATATATGTGACTATTAAGAGTCAACATTATAGCGCCACCAACTGGCAGCAGGAAGTGTGCCATTTTCCAAATGCTTTGAATTCAGCATCTTATTTTTACTCTATTTACTTAAAACTTCATCAGAATAATGACAAAACACGGCCGATGTAAATCTGTTGTGGGGATATTGATATCTGATATAGTGTTGCCATGGCAACGTGTCAAACTTGAATGTTCTGTTATGGTGAGTTTGAGGCAGACAACAAGCTCAGATTTACATAAAACTCAAAACACATATCAGTATTAGTGATAGCTAGACAATGGCAAAAGCTTTTAAAAGGGCGTGAAGGAGGCACTCTATAGCGCCACCTTTTGTCAAAAGTGGGGGGGTTAGTTTTAGCTACAGACACCAAACTTGGTACATAAATTGTTATTTTCAAGACGGACAACTTTCTAATTCACAGTCATCAGCTACGACCAACAGGAAGTCGGCTATTTTGATTTGAATATTTAAATTGAGCTCTGATTTAATGCATACTCCTCACAGGGGAAGTACACTATACACACCAAACTTTGTCTACATGAAGAAAAACCATTGAGGAACTTAAATTGCGAACGGATTTTGGTTAGCTTGAACGGTTTTGTCGTGGTGAATTTTTGAAATGACAGTAAAAAGGGAAACATTAATTGCCTTGTATGTTTAAATTGCAGCTTCCAAACACTTCAAAGCATTTTTTTATACAAAGATCAAATCATTTTGAGGAAATATGCATAGTTTCACGACTTTACAACACTGTATGGATAAAAGAAAATTAAAAAACTGTCAGACTTCTCAACTGACATGATCTCACTCTGGCCACCCTGTCTGTGTGAGGGAAGGGAGGGGGAGAGGGAGGGGGAGTGTGAGGGGGTTGGTGACTGTGACAGTGTGTGTGGACTGTAGGGAGGGGCTGTCTGGCAGAGAGAGAGACAGAGAGACCTAATCATCCCTTTAATAATCAGGAAAAAAAAAATCTGTATTTTAAATTGTTATTGTTTTTGTTGTTGCTAATGGTGGTGTTTTTTCCTTTCATTACAGGTTAAGAAATCTCTTAGGCCTTATCCTTTTCTGACAGTTTTAGGGATTTAAAAACATCCTAAGAACCCTAATTTGTGCTGCAAATAATAATTTCAAACTCATTTGATACTGACCTATGACAACCTGTGACGTGACATGACATTTATTAATCTCATGGATGTAACAGTAAAACTCTTCAACTGACAGATAAAGCTGTAATGCAAGCAAAACTATTTCACAAATGCTTATAGGTCATTAAAATCATTACAAAACACTAATACATTATTTAAGGATTTGGTAACACTGTAAAATAATGTCTAATTTGTTAACATTATGCAGTATAACATAGTATGCAGTCTTCGTAGGGCACCAACTCCCAGAGGGGGCACCATCCCAGTTGCTCAAAAAAAAAAAAAAAAAAAAAAAAACATGCGTCATTCTCCCATCCGCGCTCGCGACCGCTCACACCTCATGTTTGCGGCTGAATGTTCGTAATTGATGGATGGACATCTATGCCTGGGTATAGGACATCAGCAATCCGGCACAGAGAAAAGAAAACTAAAGAAAATAAAACAGGCATAAAGTTGTCTTGACATTGGACTTTCTAGAGTCTCAAATTTAGGGAAGGTCTCTAAAGTTACATGTGATATTGTTATACACTTTTCTAACGTCAGTAGCATTTGAAGAGAATGACTTACAGTCATAAAAACAACTGTAATTGTTCATCTAGGTGACAGCTATAATGCACAATTACATTGAATGTTTGATATTTATTACAACAAACTGTAAGTCATATGTAAATTATGCAACTTTTTCACATGGGCTCAAATGCAAATTTGAAGCTCAATAGCATTTGAGAAGAAAGACTTGCAGTCACAAAGCAATTGTAATGTGTTCATATAGGTGTCAGCTACAATGCACACCTTATACATTTTTTATAAATATTAAAATAAAGTGTTACTAAAGTTATATATATTGTTCTGTGTATGTGATTTCAAAGTCTAGATTGGTCGGATTAACCCTTTAACTGCCGCATCCCTTAAAACTGATTGTCAGAGGGTTACTGTAAATGCTTATGCCCGCTGGGCACAGTTATCCTGATGCCACCGGGGTGGCGTTGCACTGATGGCTTGAGCCCGACATCGCTGCTTGCAGCTATATTTATTATTATTTTTCTTCAAGGTTTCGGGGGCTTTTGGGGCCCTTAACATGCTTAAAAAGTCTTGAAAATTGGCACACACATTGGAACCTGCGGCCATTAGGGCTGGGCAGAGACTGATACACGGGCGTGGCACAGGGGCTCTACAGCGCCCCCTGGAATACTGAGGGCCATATATCATACATACTTGCACGTAGACACACGAAACTCGGTACACATGTAGATCTCATCAAACCAAACAACTTTTGTACTGCATGTCATAGGCTCCGCCCAACAGGAAGTTGGATATTTAGGGTTTAGTATTCATATTTTTCGTCAAAGTTGTGGGGGCTTTTGGGGTCCTTAACATACTCAAAAACTCTTGAAAATTTGCGCCCACTTTGGAATCTGTGGCCTTTAGGAGCCTGCAGAGGCTGGGACCCGGGCGTGGCACAGGGGCTCTACAGCGCCCCCTGGATCACAGTCAGAAATGTTGATGTATAGCTCATACATACTTGCACATATTCATATGAAACTCAGTACACATATAGATCTCATCGTGCCGAACAACTTTCATATTGCATGTCATAGGCTCCGCCCATCAGGAAGTCAGCTATTTAGAGTTATGTAAAAAGCGCATGCTCTGGAATTTGAAATACTTGTCATAGGTTTTTTTGCCGATTGCCACCAAATTCGGTCAACATGATCTCAAGACATTGGGGATGAAAAATTGCCAGGAGATTTTTGATATCTCGAACGGTTTGCTCGTGGTGAGGTGTTGAAATTATGGCGAGAAATGAGAAACAGGAAGTGTCTAATACCATCCACATACATTTCCTGATTTTAATCAAACTTCATCAGATTATTCGTTGTATGATGTCGATCGCATATATGTGACTATTAGGAGTCAAAGTTATAGCGCCACCAACTGGCAGCAGGAAGTGTGTCATTTTCAAAATGCTTTGAATTCAGCATCTTATTTTTACTCGATTTGCTTCAAACTTCATCAGAATAATGTTAAAACACAGCCGATATAAATCTGCTGGGGGGATATTGATATCTAAAAATATTGTTGCCGTGGCAACATGTCAAACTGCAATACTTCTCAGGTGATTTTGAGGCTTATAACATGCTTAGAATTTCATCAAACTCAGAACACATATCAGTATTTATGATAACTAGACACTGGCAAAAGTTCATAAGAGGGCGTGGAAGAGGCACTCTATAGCGCCACCTTTTGTCAAAAGTGGGGGGGTTAGTTTTAGCTACAGACACCAAACTCGGTACAAAAATTGTTCTCATCAAGACGGACAACTTTCTAATTCACAGTCATTAGCTACGATCAACAGGAAGTCAGCTATTTTGATTTGAATGTGGATTTTTTTTTACATTTAACTGTGAATTAATGCATACTGCTCAAAGGAGAGTAACACTATACACACCAAACTTTGTCTACATGATGCCAAAACATTTTAAACAACTTAAATTGCCAATGGATTTTGGATAGCTTGAACGGTTTTGTAGTGGTGATTTTTTTAAATGACAGTAAAAATGGAATTATTAATTTTCCTGCATTTTTAAATTCCAAACACTTCAAAACCTTTTTTCTTACAGAAAAAAAGTCATTCTGAGTAAATATGGATAGTTTCACGACTTTACAACACTGTATGGATAACAGAAAATTAAAAAACTGTCAGACATCTCATCTCACTCTGTCCCTCTGTTTGAGTGTGTGTGCTTAGACTTCCATTGTCTGAGAGAAATTGCGCCCCTACAGGTGCAATTACCGGAGTTTTAGTTTCTCTTTTAAATCGGTTAAAATACAAATAAATACTTGGATTTAATTCACAATGACAAGCTAAACCAACATATATGATTATTATCAGGTCAGGGCTCATTAATAACTGATGTGTGGTCAGTGATACGTGAGAAACACGAGAGATGAATCACCGCCCTGAGCAGGAGCGTGTGGAATGACGAGCTCAGAAAAAAACAAGTTTATTCTTGTTTTATAGCTATTAAAAATAAAGCATTGCAGCGATATCACACAATTCAGCAATTAGAACACACCAAGAGCTAAATTAAGATGTTTTTGAACTGTTTGTTTTAAAATGAAATATTTGCGGCTGCCCATCTGAAATCACTGCCTCCGATCAGCGCGTACAGTGTCACAAGTTCAAAACTAACGAATTTATTCTTGTTTAAGAGCTTTTTAAAATAAAATATTGCCATAAATGAACCCAATACACCCATTATAACAATACAAGAACTAAATGCAGGTGTTTGTGACCCGTTTAAGTGTGCAAGACTGAAAGCGCGACTGGCAGAATAACATATATCTCTTGAGCTGCAGGATTCTGCCTTTCGTCGTAAGAACGAACACATCATGGACAAGATTATTTCAAAATACATAATAGCTTGGCTAATATTAACGAAAACAGCAACATGAACATAAACTGTTGAGAAATAAATCTGAAGTGGATCTACTGGATTTTAATATTAAGTGACCGCATATACCAGCTGCTTCTGTCTTCAATTTTAATCTATATAAAAAAGGAAACTCATTCATCTATTATTAAATATTAACAGGTTTTATTCAAGCTGTTTAGAATGATTGCAGTAAGCTAATTTTTTTAAATGTAAATCCCCCCCAAAAATATAATAAATAAAAAACATTGGAAAACAATAAATGTTGTACTTTTTTATACATTTTGTATAATTTCATAGTTTATGCATTATAGTTATAAAAACAAATACATTTTGCCAAATACATAGTAATTTTAGGCCTTATCCTTTTCTGACAGTTTTAGGGATTTTTAAAAATCCTAAAAAACCTTATTTGTGCTGCAAATAATAATTTAAAACTCAAAAAGTAAATAGTCAGTTCATGCTTTAAAGTCTTGTCCCAATATTAATAGTCAGTAGTAAGCAGTTTATAAATACAGCTATAAAAAGCTTGTTCTTGGTTTATAAGCACATTTATTAAAAAGGAGAGTAAAGGGTCAGTTATCTTCCTATGAAAAATAAAAAAATAAAAATAAACAAACAACAACACAGATTGATACAGAACTCAGAAATTTTATTGTGGATATATGATAAAATCAGCCTGTAAATTAATTCATACTCCTCCAAGAAGACACAAGAAGTTCACACCAAACTTTTTTAACATGAAGCCAATATACTGAAGATGTTAAATTGCAAATGGGTTTAGGATACCTTAAATGGTGTGGCCATAGCGAATTATTAAAGTAAAAAAAAAAAAAAGTACAACAGTTATTTTACTATATCTTTAAAATTTTTCATTCCAACTCTTCATAATTTTTTATATACGTAGAAGTCATCATTTGAAGGAAGCACAGTAAGTTTCATAGCTTTATTATTTTCAAGAGCCAGCATAAAATTTAAACTATCATAATTTATAAATCAAGCTTGCAATTCTTAGTACCAATAATGGCCACCAGATGGAGCTATAGGATTACTTTTAAATAATTATTGTAGAAACAAGTATGATTTAAATCATTTATAGAAATCTTTCAAAGAAAAATAATATGAATTTTATGTATTTTACTGATAAAATTACCCTCACTTAATTAGAATAACAAGCTGAAGTATTGTGAACTGTATATTAAGAATAATTCTTTATAGGCTTTATGGACAGATACGTTTTGAGTGACTCTGGAAGGTTCAGCATCACATCCTCTTTTACCACTGTTTAAAGAATTAATCTTACAGAACAGATGCGAATGAATTTTGGATAGCTTGAATGGTTTTGTCGTGGTGATTTTTTGAAATAGCAGTGAAAAAGTAACCAGTTAATGTCTTTTATTTTTTAAAGTGCAGCTTCTAAACACTTCAAAAAAATGTACACATAGAAGACAAGTCATTCTGAGGAAATATGCATAGTTTCATGACTATACAACGCTATATGGATGATAGAAAATTAAAAAACTATCATACATCTGATGTCACTCTGTCCCTCTGTCACTGTGGGTAATGTGTGTGTGTGTGTTAAGTGAATTAGGTGTGAAACTATCAGGGAGCATTTAGTCTCCAGCGCCAACATTTTACAGAACTGACACTTTCCTGGAGTCTCAGAATTACAATGTGTCAGGTTCTGAGAGATCTAAGATTCCAAAAAATTATTTAATTAGAATACCATGAAGTATTGTGAAATACTATATATTAAGACTTTATATATAGGCTTTATGAACAGATTAGAGTGACTCGTGAAGGACCAGCACCTCCTCCTCTTGTCCGATGGTTTGAGGAATATATCTTCCAGAATCCGGGATTGAGATTTAGGAGCTCATTTTTATTCCACCTCCTTTCCTGAAAGTCTGCCTTGCAGAATTGACAAAAAATTAATCTTCACATTAATTCCTAATTATCTTTGCAATTCTTTTTGTCAGTTCTTCTTGACCTGTTTTTTTCTTCTTCTTTTCTGACCTCATGACCCAGTCAGCATTTTTTGTACAATTGTCAAGTCTTAACTTATCCATTTCTGTATTGCATTTGTGTTTGATATTTATCATGGGTATTTCATAATTTTCGACTTTACAGTTTGAGTTAAAACTCTATTTTAGCGCATTTCATCTGTAAAAGAAAACATGCCTAACAATTCTACACACATGAATATAAGGAGCTTTTCTCTTCTAGCTGTCCTGGACTATTGTATAGCACTCATAAATGATTAAATAAAAAATAATGGTAGTTATTAAGATTGATATGGTTTGGAATTGTTAAAATGTGCTTGGAAAAAAATCACAATAAAACAATGTTTTAATGTTTAAGTTTGGAATATTAACTGACATGAATGAATGCTATATAAATATTGTTCATGTTAACATAATGTTTATAAATGAAATCTTATTGTAAAGTGTTACTAAAGTTATATATATTGTTCTGTGAATGTGATTCTAAAGTCTAGATGATTCGGATTAACCCTTTAACTGCCGTATCCTGTAAAACCTCACTGCCAGAGGGATATTGTGAATGCATGTGCCCGCTGGGCACAGTTTACCTGATGCCACCGGGGTGGCGATGGCATTGGTGGCTTGAGCCCGCCATCGCTGCTTGCAGCTATATTTATTATTATTATTATTATTTTTTTCCAACGTCTCGGGGGCTTTTGGGGCCCTTAACGTGCTTAAAAAGTCTTGAAAATTGGCACACAGATTGGAACCTGCGGCCATTAGGGCCGGGCAGAGACTGATACACGGGCGTGGCACAGGGGCTCTACAGCGCCCCCTGGAATATGGAGGGCCATATATCATACATTCTTGCTCGTAGACGTATGAAACTCGGTACACATATAAATCTCATCAATCCAAACAACTTTTGTATTGCATATCATAGGCTCCGCCCAACAGGAAGTTGGCTATTTAGGGTTTAGTATTCAAATTTTTCGTCAAAGTTGTGGGGGCTTTTGGGGTCCTTAACATACTCAAAAACTCTTGAAAATTTGCGCACACTTTGGAATCTGTGGCCTTTAGGAGCCTGCAGAGGCTGGGACCCGGGCGTGGCACAGGGGCTCTACGGCGCCCCCTGGAACACAGTCAGAAATGTTGATGTATAGCTCACACATACTCGCACATATTCATATGAAACTCAGTACACATATAGATCTCATCGTGCCAAACAACTTTCGTATTGCATGTCATAGGCTCCGCCCATCAGGAAGTCAGCTATTTAGAGTTATGTAAAAAGCGCATGCTCTGGAATTTGAAATACTTGTCATAGGTTTTTTTCTCGATTGCCGCCAAACTCGGTCAACATGATCTCAAGACACTGGGGATGAAAAATTGCCAGGGGATTTTTGATATCTCAAACGGTTTGCTCGTGGCGAGGCGTTGAAATTATGGCGAGAAATGAGAAACAGGAAGTGTCTAATACCATCCACATACATTTCCTGATTTTAATCAAACTTCATCAGATTATTCGTTGTATGATGTCGATCGCATATATGTGACTATTAGGAGTCAAAGTTATAGCGCCACCAACTGGCAGAAGGAAGTGTGTCATTTTCAAAATGATTTGAATTCAGCATCTTATTATTACTCGATTTGCTTCAAACTTCATCAGAATAATGTTAAAACACAGCTGATATAAATCTGCAAGGGGGATATTGATATCTAAAAAATTGTTGGCGTGGCAACATGTCAAACTGGAATACTTCTCAGGTGATTTTGAGGCAAATAACATACTTAGAATTTCACTAAACTCTGAACACACATCAGTATTTCTGATAGGAACTTAAATTGTGAATGGATTTTGGATAGCTTGAATGGTTTTGCCGTGGTGATTTTTTTAAATGACCTTACAAAGGGAATCATTATTGTATTTTTAAATTGCAGCTTCCAAACACGTCAAATAATTTTTTCATACAGATGAAAAAGTCATTCTGAGTAAATATGGATAGTTTCACGACTTTACAACACTGTATGGATAACAGAAAATTAAAAAACTGTCAGACATCTCATCTCACTCTGTCCCTCTGTTTTAGTATATGTGCTTCAGACTTCCATTGTCTGAGAGAAATAGCGCCCCTACAGGTTCAATTCCCGGACTTTTACTTTCACTTTTAAATCGGTTAAAAATACAAATAAATACTTAGATTTAATTCACACTGACAAGCTAAACCAACATATCTGATTATTACCGGTTCAGGGCTCATGGATAAATTATTTCTGGCCAGAGATACGTGAGAAATAGGAGAGATGAATCACCGCTGTGATCACGAGCGTCTGGAGTAAAGAGCTCAGAAAAAACAAATTTATTCCTGTTTTAAAGCTTTTAAAAATAAATTATTACAGCGATATCACACAATCAACCAATTAGAACACACCAAGAGCTAAATTCAGATGTTTTTGAACTGTTTGTGTGAAAATGAAATATTTGTGGCTGCCTATCTGAAATCACGCCTCCGATCAGCGCGTACAGTGTCGAGCTCAAAACAAACGAATTTATTCTTGTTTATGAGCTTTTTTAAATAAAATATTACCACAAATGCACACAATAAACCCATTGTAACACAACAAGAGCTAAATGCAGGTGTTTGTGACCCGTTTAAGTGTGAAAGACTATTTGAAAGCGCGACTGGCAGAATAACATATATCTCTTGAGCTGCAGGATTCTGGCTTTCGTCGTACGAACGAACACATAACGGACAAGATTATTTCAAAATACATAATAGCTTGGAAAATATAAACGAAAACAGCCACGTAAACATAAACTGTTGAGAAATAAATCTGAAGTGGATCTACTGGATTTTAATATTAAGTGACCGCATATACCAGCTGCTTCTGTCTTCAATTTAAATCTATATAAAAAATTAAATTCATTCATCTTGGCTGCTTTTTTAATGTGTGTACGTATTTATTTATTATTTTGCTCTAACAAGAATTAATCTATATTTAATTAAATCAATTACATTTTATTTTACATTTGATTTGTCCATTTCTGCATCTAAACGCCTAAAAACATGCTCTATTATACTATTGTTAGTCATTTCTTTATCGTCCAATTTATCTGGTGTACACACTTTTATTTTCATAATAAACTTGTTTGTTAGATTATACACAGTTACAGTGGTCTATAATAAATATTGACAGGTTTTATTCAAGCTGTTTAGAATGATTGCAGTAGGCAAATTTTTTGAAATGTAAATAAAAAAATAATAAAAATAAATAAATAAAAAACATTGGAAAACAATAACTGTTGTACATTTTTATACATTTTGTATAATTTCATAGTTTATGCATTATAGTTATAAAAACAAATAAATTTAGCCACTCACATAGAAATCTTATAGGCCTTATCCTTTTCTGACAGTTTTAGGGATTTTTAAAAATCCTAAAAAACCTTATTTGTGCTGCAAATCATAATTTCAAACTCAAAAAGTAAATATTCAGTTCATGCTTTATAAAGCCTTGTCCCAATATTAATAGTCAGTAGTAAGCAGTTTATAAATACAGCTATAAAAAGCTTGTTCTTGGTTTATAAGCACATTTATTAAAAAGGAGAGTAAAGGATCAGTTATCTTCCTATGAAAAATAAAAAGATAAAAATAAACAAACAACAACACAGATTGATACAGAACTCAGAAATTGTATTGTGGATTTATGATCAAATCAGCCTGTAAATTAATTCATACTCCTCCAAGAAGACACAAGTAGTTCACACCAAACTTTTTTAACATGAAGCTAATATACTGAAGATGTTATATTGCGAATGGGTTTAGGATACCTTAAATGGTGTGGCCATAGCGATTTATTAAAGTAAAATAAAAAAAATACAATCGTTATTTTACTATATCTTTAAAATTTTTCATTCCAACTCTTCATAATTTTTTTATATACGTAGAAGTCATCATTTGAAGGAAGCACAGTAAGTTTCATAGCTTTATCATTTTCAAGAGCCAGCATAAAATTAAAACTATCATAACTTATAAATCAAGCTTGCAATTCTTAGTACCAATAGTGGCCACCAGATGGAGCTATAGGATTACTTTTAAATAATTATTGTAGAAACGAGTATGATTTAAATCATTTATAGAAATCTTTCAAAGAAAAATAATATGTATTTTATGTATTTTACTGATAAAATGACCCTCACTTAATTAGAATAACAGGCTGAAGTATTGTGAACTGTATATTAAGAATAATTCTTTATAGGCTTTATGGACAGATAGGTTTTGAGTGACTCTTGAAGGTTCAGCACCACATCCTCTTTTACCACTGTTTAAAGAATTAATCTTACAGAACAGCTGTGAATGAATTTTGGATAGCTTGAATGGTTTTGTCGTGGTGATTTTTTAAAATAATAGTAAAAAAGTAAACCAGTAAATGTCTTTTTATTTTTTTAAAGTGCAGCTTCTAAACACTTCAAAAAAATGTACACATAGAAGACCAGTCATTCTGAGGCATATTTCCTCAGAATGACTGGTCTCATGACCATAGTTTCATGACTATACAACACTATATGGATGATAGAAAATTAAAAAACTATCATACATCTGATGTCACTCAGTCCCACTGTCACTGTGGGTAATGTGTGTGTGTGTTAAGTGAATTAGGTGTGAAACTATCAGGGTGCATTTAGTCTCCAGCGCCAACATTTTACAGAACTGCCACTTTCCTGGAGTCTCCAGAATTACTCGGTGTCAGGCTCTGAGAGACTTAAGATTCCAAAAAATGATTTAATTAGAATACCATGAAGTATTGTGAAATACTATATATTAAGACTTTATATATAGGCTTTATGAACAGATTAGAGTGACTCGTGAAGGACCAGCACCACCTCCTCTTGTCCGATGGTTTGAGGAATATATTTTCCTGAATCCGGGATTAAGATTTAGGAGCTCAATTTTATTCCACCTCCTTTCCTGAAAGTCTGTCTTGCAGAATTGACTAAAAATTAATCTTCACATTAATTCCTAATTATTTTGCAATTCTTTTTGTCAGTTCTTCTTGACCTGCTTTTTTCTTCTTCTTTTCTGACCTCATGACCCAGTCAGCATTTTTTGTACAATGGTCAAGTCTTAACTTATCCATTTCTGTATTGCATTTGTGTTTGATATTTCTCATGGGTATTTCATAATTTTCGACTTTACAGTTTGAGTTAAAACTCTATTTTAGCGCATTTCATCTGTAAAAGAAAACAAGCCTAATAATTCTGCACACATGAATAAAAGGAGTTTTTCTCTTTCAGCTTTCCTGGACTATTGTATAGCACTCATAAATGATTAAATAAAAATAATGGTAGTTATTAAGATTGATATGGTTTGGAATTGGTAAAATATACTTGGAAAAAAATCACAATAAAACTATGTTTTCATGTTTAAGTTTGGAATATTAACTGACATGAATGAATGCTATATAAATATTGTTCATGTTAACATAATGTTTATAAATGAAATCTTATTGTACAGTGTTACTAAAGTTATATATATATATATATATATATATATATATTGTTCTGTGAATGTGATTTTAAAGTCTAGATGATTCGGATTAACCCTTTAACTGCCGTATCCTTTAAAACCTCACTGCCAGAGGGATATTGTGAATGCATGTGCCCGCTGGGCACACTTTACCTGATGCCACGGGGGGGTTATGGCATTGGTGGCTTGAGCCCGCCATCGCTGCTTGCAGCTATATTTATTATTTATTATTATTATTTTTCTTCAAGGCTTCGGGGGCTTTTGGGGCCCTTAACATGCTTAAAAAGTCTTGAAAATTGGCACACACATTGGAACCTGCGGCCATTAGGGCCGGGCAGAGACTGATACACGGGTGTGGCACAGGGGCTCTACAGCGCCCCCTGGAATATGGAGGGCCATATATCATACATACTTGCATGTAGACGTACGAAACTCGGTACACATATAGAACTCATCAATACAAACAACTTTCGTATTGCATGTCATAGGCTCCGCCCAACAGGAAGTTGGCTATTTGGGGTTTATTATTCATATTTGTCGTCAAAGTTGTGGGGGCTTTTGGGGTCCTTAACATACTCAAAAACTCTTGAAAATTTGCACACACTTTGCAATCTGTGGCCTTTAGGAGCCTGCAGAGGCTGGGGCCCGGGCGTGGCACAGGGGCTCTACGGCGCCCCCTGGATCACAGTCAGAAATGTTGATGTATAGCTCACACATACTTGTACATATTCATATGAAACTCAGTACACATATAGATCTCATCGTGCCGAACAACTTTCGTATTGCTTGTCATAGGCTCCACCCAACAGGAAGTCAGCTATTTAGAGTTATGTAAAAAGCGCATGCTCTGGAATTTGAAATACTTGTCATAGGTTTTTTTGCCGATTGCCACCAAACTCGGTCAACGTGATCTCAAGACATTGGGGATGAAAAATTGCCAGGGGATTTTTGATATCTCAAACGGTTTGCTCGTGGCGAGGCGCTGAAATTATGGCGAGAAATGAGAAACAGGAAGTGTCTAATACCATCCACATACATTTCCTGATTTTAATCAAACTTCATCAGATTATTCATTGTATGAGGTCGATCGCATATATGTGACTATTAGGAGTCAAAGTTATAGCGCCACCAACTGGCAGCAGGAAGTGTGTCATTTTCAAAATGCTTTGATTTCAGCAACTTATTTTTACTCGATTAGCTTCAAACTTCATCAGAATAATGTTAAAACACAGCCGATATAAATCTGCTGGGGGGATATTGATATCTAAAAATATTGTTGCCGTGGCAACATGTCAAACTGGACTACTTCTCAGGTGATTTTGAGGCATATAACATGCTTAGAATTTCATCAAACTCAGAACACATATCAGTATTTATGATAACTAGACACTGGCAAAAGTTCATAAGAGGGCGTGGAAGAGGCACTCTATAGCGCCACCTTTTGTCAAAAGTGGGGGGGTTAGTTTTAGCTACAGACACCAAACTCGGTACAAAAATTTTTCTTATCAAGACGGACAACTTTCTAATTCACAGTCATCAGCTACGACCAACAGGAAGTCGGCTATTTTGATTTGAATGTGGATTGTTTTTTACATTTAGCTGTGAATTAATGCATACTGCTCAGAGGAGAGTAACACTATACACACCAAACTTGGTGTACATGTTGAAAAAACATTGAGGAACTTAAATTGTGAATGGGTTTTGGATAGCTTGGATGGTTTTGTCGTGGTGATTTTTTTAAATGACAATAAAGATGGAATTATTAATTTTCCTGCATTTTTAAATTCCAAACACTTCAAAACCTTTTTTCATACAGAAAAAAAGTCATTCTGAGTAAATATGCATAGTTTCATGACTTTACAACACTGTATGGATAACAGAAAATTAAAAAACTGTCAGGCATCTCATATCACTCTGTCCCTCTGTTTGAGTGAGTGTGCTTAGACTTCCATTGTCTGAGAGAAATAGCGCCCCTACAGGTGCAGTTACCGGACTTAAAAAGGGAGGAGACTGTCTTTTGGTTTCACTTTTAAATCGGTTAAAATACAAATAAATACTTGGATTTAATTCACACTGACAAGCTAAACCAACATATATGATTATTATCAGGTCAGGGCTCATCAATAATGGATGTGTGGTCAGTGATATGTGAGAAACACGAGAGATGAATCACCGCTCTGAGCAGGAGCGTGTGGAATGACGAGCTCAGAAAAAAACGAGTTTATTCTTGTTTTATAGCTATTAAAAATAAATTATTGCAGCGATATCACACAATACACCAATTAGAACACACCAAGAGCTAAATTAAGATGTTTTTGAACTGTTTGTGTGAAAATGAAATATTCGCGGCTGCCTATCTGAAATCACTGCCTCCGATCAGCCCGCACAGTGTCACAAGTTCAAAACTAACGAATTTATTCTTGTTTAAGAGCTTTTTAAAATAAATTATTGCCATAAATGCACACAATACATCCATTATAACATAACACGAGCTAAATATAGGTGTTTGTGACCCGTTTAAGTGCGCAAGACTATTTGAAAGCGCGACTGGCAGAATAACATTGATCTCTCGAGCTGCAGGATTCTGCCTTTCGTCGTAAGAACGAACACATCACGGACAAGATTATTTCAAAATACATAATAGCTTGGCTAATATAAACGAAAACAGCCACGTGAACATAAACTGTTGAGAAATAAATCTGAAGTGGATCTACTGGATTTTAATATTAAGTGACCGCATATACCAGCTGCTTCTGTCTTCAATTTTAATCTATATAAAAAATTAAACTCATTCATCTTGGCTGCTTTTTTAATGTGTGTACGTATTTATTTATTATTTTGCTCTAACAAGACTTAATCTATATTTAATTAAATCAAATACATTTTATTTTAAATTTGATTTGTCCATTTCTGCATCTAAACGCCTAAAAACCTAAAACATGCTCTATTATACTATTGTTAGCAATTTCTTTATCGTCCAATTTATCTGGTGTACACACTTTTATTTTCATAATTAACTTGTTTCTTAGATTATATACAGTTACAGTGGTCTATAATAAATATTAACAGGTTTTATTCAAGCTGTTTAGAATGATTGCCGTAGGCTAATTTTTTTAAATGTAAATCCAAAAATAAATGAATAAATAAATAAAAAATAAAAAAACATTGGAAAAGAATAACTGTTGTACTTTTTTATACATTTTGTATAATTTCATAGTTTATGTATTAAAAATCATTTAAGGGGTTTTATAACACTGTAAAATAATGTCTAATTTGTTAAAATTAGCAAATGCATTGAAAACACTTTATAATAACTGCACTCATTAGTAAATAGTCAGTTCATGCTTCATAAAGCCTTGTCCCAATATTAATAGTCAGTAGTAAGCAGTTTATAAATACAGCTATAAATAGCTCATTTATTAAAAAGGAGAGTAAAGAGTCAGTTATCTTCCTATGAAAAATAAAAAAAATAAAAATAAACAAACAACAACACAGATTGATACAGAACTCAGAAATGTTATTGTGTATTTATGATAAAATCAGCTGTAAATGAATTCATACTCCTCCAAGAAGACACAAGTAGTTCACACCAAACTTTTTTAACATGAAGCCATACACTGAAGATGTTAAATTTCGAATGGGTTTAGGATACCTTAAATGGTGTGGCCATAGAGATTTATTAAAGTAACATAAAAAAATACAATAGTTATTTTACTATATCTTTAAAATTTTTAATTCCAACTCTTCATAATTTTTTTATACGTAGAAGTCATCATTTGAAGGAAGCACAGTAAGTTTCATAGCTTTATCATTTTCAAGAGCCAGCATAAAATTAAAACTATCATAACATATAAATCAAGCTTGCAATTCACCAGATGGAGCTATATGATCACTTTTAAATAATTATTGTAGAAACAAGTATGATTTAAATCATTTATAGAAATCTTTCAAAGAAAAATAATATGAATTTTATGTATTTTACTGATAAAATGACCCTCACTTTATTAGAATAACAAGCTGAAGTATTGTGAACTGTAAATTAAGAAATAATTCTTTACAGGCTTTATGGACAGATACGTTTTGAGTGACTCTTGAAGGATCAGCACCACATCCTCTTTTACCAATGTTTAAAGAATGTATCTTACAGAACAGGTGCGGATGAATTTTGAATGGCTTGAATGGTTTTGTCGTGGTGATTTTTTTAAATAACAGTAAAAAAGTAACCAGTAAATGTCTTTTATTTTTTTAAGTGCAGCTTCTAAACACTTCAAAAAAATTTACACATAGAAGACAAGTCATTCTGAGGAAATATGCAAAGTTTCATGACTATACAACACTATATGGATGATAGAAAATTAAAAAACTATCATACATCTGATGTCACTCTGTCCCTCTGTCACTGTGGGTAATGTGTGTGTGTGTGTGTGTGTGTGTGTGTGTGTGTGTGTGTGTGGGTGTGTTAAGTGAATTAGGTGTGAAACTATCAGGGAGCATTTAGTCTCCAGTGCCAACATTTTACAGAACTGCCACTTTCCTGGAGTCTCAGAATTACAATGTTTCAGGTTCTGAGAAATCAAAGATTCCAAAAAATGATTTAATTAGAATACCATGAAGTATTGTGAAATACTATATATTAAGACTTTATATATAGGCTTTATGAACAGATTAGAGTGACTCGTGAAGGACCAGCACCACCTCCTCGTGTCCGATGGTTTGAGGAATATATTTTCCTGAATCTGGGATTAAGATTTAGGAGCTCATTTTTATTCCACCTCCTTTCCTGAAAGTCTGTCTTGCAGAATTGACTAAAAATTAATCTTCACATTAATTTCTAATTATTTTGCAATTATTTTTATCAGTTCTTCTTGACCTGTTTTTTTTTTTTTTTTCTTCTTTTCTGACCTCATGACCCAGTCAGCATTTTTGTACAATGGTCAAGTCTTAACTTATCCATTTCTGTATTGATTTTGTGTTTGATATTTCTCATGGGTTTTTTATAATTTTCGACTTTGAGTTAAAACAGTTTGAGTTAAAACTCTTTTTTAGCGCATTTCATCTGTAAAAGAAAACATGCCTAATAATTCTGCACATGAATATAAGGAGTTTTTCTCTTCCAGCTTTCCTGGACTATTGTATAGCACTCATAAATGATTAAATAAAAAATAATGGTAGTTATTAAGATTGATATGGTTTGGAATGGGTAAATTGTGCTTGGAAAAAAATCACAATAAAACAATATTTTAATGTTTAAGTGTGGAATATTAACTGACATGAATGAATGCTATATAAATATTGTTCATGTTAACATAATGTTTATAAATGAAATCTTATTGTAAAGTGTTACTAAATATATATATATATATATATATATATATATATATATATATATATATATATATATATATATATATATATATATATATATATATATATATATATATATATATAGTGTTCTGTGAATGTGATTTTAAAGTCTAGATGATTCAGATTAACCCTTTAACTGCCGTATCCTTTAAAACCTCACTGCCAGAGGGATATTGTGAATGCATGTGCCCACTGGGCACAGTTTACCTGATGCCACCGGGGTGGCGATGGCATTGGTGGCTTGAGCCCGCCATCGCTGCTTGCAGCTATATTTATTATTAGGGCTCAAGCCTGGAGGGCGAGAGCCCTATTGTTTTCCTTAGGATTATTTGTTATTATTATTATTATTATTTATTCTTCTAATTTTTTTCCAAGGTTTCGGGGGCTTTTGGGGTCCTTAACATGCTTAAAAAGTCTTGAAAATTGGCACACACATTGGAACCTGCGGCCATTAGGGCCGGGCAGAGACTGATACACGGGCGTGGCACAGGGGCTCTACAGCGCCCCCTGGAATACCGAGGGCCATATATCATACATACTTGCACGTAGACACACGAAACTCGGTAAACATGTAGATCTCATCAAACCAAACAACTTTCGTACTGCATGTCATAGGCTCCGCCCAACAGGAAGTTGGCTATTTACAGTTTAGTATTCATATTTTTCGTCAAAGTTGTGGGGGCTTTTGGGGTCCTTAACATACTCAAAAACTCTTGAAAATTTGCACACACATTGGAATCTGTGGCCTTTAGGAGCCTGCAAAAGCTGGGACCCGGGCATGGCACAGGGGCTCTACGGCGCCCCCTGGATCACAGTCAGAAATGTTGATGTATAGCTCACACATACTTGCCAATATTCATATGAAACTCAGTACACATATAGATCTCATCGTGCCGAACAACTTTCATATTGAATATCATAGGCTCCGCCCAACAGGAAGTCAGCTATTTAGAGTTATGTAAAAAGCGCATGCTCTGGAATTTGAAATACTTGTCATAAGTTTTTTACTCAATTGCCGCCAAACTCGGTCAACATGATCTCAAGACATTGGGGATGAAAAATTGCCAGGGGATTTTTGATATCTCGAACGGTTTGCTCGTGGCGAGGCTTTGAAATTATGGCGAGAAATGAGGAACAGGAAGTGTCTAATACTATCCACATACATTTCCTAATTTTAATCAAACTTCATCAGATTATTCATTGTATGATGTCGATCGCATATATGTGACTATTAGGAGTCAAAGTTATAGCGCCACCAACTGGCAGCAGGAAGTGTGTCATTTTCAAAATGCTTTGAATTCAGCATCTTATTTTTACTCGATTTGCTTCAAACTTCATCAGAATAATGTTAAAACACAGCCGATATAAATCTGCAAGGGGGATATTGATACCTAAAAATATTGTTGCCGTGGCAACATGTCAAACTGGAATACTTCTCAGGTGATTTTGAGGCATATAACATACTTAGAATTTCATCAAACTCAGAACACATATCAGTATTAGTGACAGCTAGACACTGGCACAATTTCATAAGAGGGCGTGGAAGAGGCACTCTATAGCGCCACCTTTTGTCAAAAGTGGGGGGGTTAGTTTTAGCTACAGACACCAAACTCAGTACAAAAATTGTTCTTATCAAGACGGACAACTTTCTAATTCACAGTCATCAGCTACGACCAACAGGAAGTCGGCTATTTTGATTTGAATGTGGATTGTTTTTTACATTTAGCTGTGAATTAATGCATACTGCTAAGAGAAGAGTAACACTATACACACCAAACTTTGTCTACATGTTGAAAAAACATTGAGGAACTTAAATTGTGAATGGGTTTTGGATAGCTTGGATGGTTTTGTCGTGGTGATTTTTTTTAAATGACAGTAAAGATGGAATTATTAATTTTCCTGCATTTTTAAATTCCAAACACTTCAAAACCTTTTTTCATACAGAAAAAAAGTTATTCTGAGTAAATATGCATAGTTTCATGACTTTACAACACTGTATGGATAACAGAAAATTAAAAAACTGTCAGACATCTCATCTCACTCTGTCCATCTGTTTGAGTGTGTGTGCTTAGACTTCCATTGTCTGAGAGAAATAGCGCCCCTACAGGTGCAGTTACCGGACTAAAAAAGGGAGGAGACTGTCTTTTGGTTTCACTTTTAAATCGGTTAAAATACAAATAAATACTTGGATTTAATTCACACTGACAAGCTAAACCAACATATATGATTATTATCAGGTCAGGGCTCATTAATAATTGATGTGTGGTCAGTGATACGTGTTTGAGAGATGAATCACTGCTCTGAGCACCAGCGTGTGGAATGGTGAGCTCAGAAAAAACGAGTTTATTCTTGTTTTATAGCTATTAAAAATAAAGTATTGCAGCGATATCACACAATTCAGCAATTAGAGCACACCAAGAGCTAAATTAAGATGTTTTTGAACTGTTTGTGTGAAAATGAAATATTCGCGGCTGCCTATCTGAAATCACTGCCTCCGATCAGCGCGCACAGTGTCACAATTTCAAAACTAACGAATTTATTCTTGTTTAAGAGCTTTTTAAAATAAATTATTGCCATAAATGCACACAATACATCCATTATAACACAACACGAGCTAAATGCAGGTGGTTGTGACCCGTTTATGTGTGCAAGACTGTTTGAAAGCGCGACTGGCAGAATAACATTGATCTCTCGAGCTGCAGGATTCTGCCTTTCGTCGTAAGAACGAACACATCACGGACAAGATTATTTCAAAATACATAATAGCTTGGCTAATATAAACGAAAACAGCCACGTGAACATAAACTGTTGAGAAATAAATCTGAAGTGGATCTACTGGATTTTAATATTAAGTGACCGCATATACCAGCTGCTTCTGTCTTCAATTTTAATCTATATAAAAAATTAAACTCATTCATCTTGGCTGCTTTTTTAATGTGTGTACGTATTTATTTATTATTTTGCTCTAACAAGACTTAATCTATATTTAATTAAATCAATTACATTTTATTTTACATTTGATTTTTCCGTTTCTGCATCTAAACGCCTAAAAACCTAAAACATGCTCTATTATACTATTGTTAGCAATTTCTTTATCGTTCAATTTATCTGGTGTACACGCTTTTATTTTCATAATAAACTTGTTTGTTAGATTATACACAGTTATAGTGGTCTATAATAAATATTGACAGGTTTTATTCAAGCTGTTTAGAATGAATGCAGTAGGCTAATTTTTTAAAATGTAAATCCAAAAAAAAAAAAAAAAAAAAAACATTGGGAAAGAATAACTTGTACTTTTTTATACATTTTGTATAGTTTCATAGTTTATGCATTATAGTTATAAAAACAAACAAATTTAGCCACTCACATAGAAATCTTGGGCCTTATCCTTTTCTGACAGTTTTAGGGATTTTTAAAAATCCTAAAAAACCTTATTTGTGCTGCATATAATAATTTCAAACTAATTTGATACTGACCTCTGACATCCTGGGACATGATATTTATTTGAATTTACATAATCTCATGGATGTAACAGTAAATCTGTTCAGCTCACAGATCAAGACTAAGCTGTAATACAAGCAGAACTTTCACAAATGCTTGTAGGCCAATAAAATCATTACAAAACACTTACAAATCATTTAAGGGATTTGATAACACTGTAAAATAATATTTAATTTGTTAACATTAGCAAATGCATTGATAACACTTTATAATAACTTCACTCATTTGTAAATAGTCAGTTCATGCTTCATAAAGCCTTGTCCCAATATTAATAGTCAGTAGTAAGCAGTTTATAAATACAGCTATAAATAGCTTGTTCTTGGTTTATAAGCACATTTATTAAAAAGGAGAGTAAAGTGTCAATTATCTTCCTATGAAAAATGAAAATAAACAAACAACAACACAGATTGATACAGAACTCAGAAATGTTATTGTGGATTTATGATAAACTCAGCCTGTAAATGAATTCATTCTCCTCCAAGAAGACACAAGTAGTTCACACCAAACTTTTTTAACATGAAGCCAATATACTGAAGATGTTAAATTGCGAATGGGTTTAGGATACCTTAAATGGTGTGGCCATAGCGATTTATTAAAGTAACATAAAAAATACAATAGTTATTTTACTATATCTTTAAAATTTTTAATTCCAACTCTTCATAATTTTTTATATACGTAGAAGTCATCATTTGAAGGAAGCACAGTAAGTTTCATAGCTTTATCATTTTCAAGAGCCAGCATAAAATTAAAACTATCATAACATATAAATCAAGCTTGCAATTCTTAGTACCAATAATGGCCACCAGATGGAGCTATAGGATTACTTTTAAATAATTATTGTAGAAACAAGTATGATTTAAATCATTTATAGAAATCTTTCAAAGAAAGATAATATGAATTTTATGTATTTTACTGATAAAATGACCCTCACTTAATTAGAATAACAAGCTGAAGTATTGTGAACTGTATATTAAGAATAATTCTTTATAGGCTTTATGGACAGATACGTTTTGAGTGACTCTTGAAGGATCAGCACCACATCCTCTTTTACCACTGTTTAAAGAATGTATCTTACAGAACAGGTGCGGATGAATTTTGAATGGCTTGAATGGTTTTGTCGTGGTGATTTTTTGAAATAACAGTAAAAAAGTAACCAGTAAATGTCTTTTATTTTTTTAAGTGCAGCTTCTAAACGCTTCAAAAAAATGTACACATAGAAGACAAGTCATTCTGAGGAAATATGCATGGTTTCATGACTATACAACACTATATGGATGATAGAAAATTAAAAAACTATCATACATCTGATGTCACTCTGTCCCTCTGTCACTGTGGGTAATGTGTGTTTGTGTGTGTGTTAAGTGAATTAGGTGTGAAACTATCAGGGAGCATTTAGTCTCCAGTGCCAACATTTTACAGAACTGCCACTTTCCTGGAGTCTCAGAATTACAATGTGTCAGGTTCTGAGAAATCAAAGATTCCAAAAAATGATTTAATTAGAATACCATGAAGTATTGTGAAATACTATATATTAAGACTTTATATATAGGCTTTATGAACAGATTGGAGTGACTCGTGAAGGACCAGCACCACCTCCTCTTGTCCGATGGTTTGAGGAATATATCTTCCAGAATCCGGGATTAAGATTTAGGAGCTCATTTTTATTCCACCTCCTTTCCTGAAAGTCTGTCTTGCAGAATTTACTAAAAATTAATCTTCACATTAATTCCTAATTATTTTGCAATTATTTTTGTCAGTTCTTCTTGACCTGTTTTTTTTTCTTCTTCTTTTCTGACCTCATGACCCAGTCAGCATTTTTGTACAATGGTCACGTCTTAACTTATCTATTTCTGTATTGCATTTGTGTTTGATATTTCTCATGGGTATTTCATAATTTTCGACTTTGAGTTAAAACAGTTTGAGTTAAAACTCTTTTTTAGCGCATTTCATCTGTAAAAGAAAACATGCCTAATAATTATGCACATGAATATAAGGAGTTTTTCTCTTCCAGCTTTCCTGGACTATTGTATAGCACTCATAAATGATTAAATAAAAAATAATGGTAGTTATTAAGATTGATATGGTTTGGAATTGGTAAAATGTGCTTGGAAAAAAAATCACAATAAAACAATGTTTTAATGTTTAAGTTTGGAATATTAACTGACATGAATGAATGCTATATAAATATTGTTCATGTTAACATAATGTTTATAAATGAAATCTTATTGTAAAGTGTTACTAAATATATACATATATAAATATATATATATATATATATACATATATATATATATATATATATATATATATACATATATATATATATATATATATATATATATATATATATATATATATATATATATATATATATATATTGTTCTGTGAATGTGATTTTAAAGTCTAGATGATTCGGATTAACCCTTTAACCGCCATATCCTTTAAAACCTCACTGCCAGAGGGATATTGTGAATGCATGTGCCCGCTGGCCACAGTTTACCTGATGCCACCGGGGTGGCGATGGCATTGGTGGCTTGAGCCCGCCATCGCTGCTTGCAGCTATATTTATTATTATTATTTTTATTTTTTATTAAACCTTCCGGGGTGTTTTGGGGGCCTTAACATGCTCAAAAACTCTTGAAAATTGGCACACACATTGGAATCTGCGGCCATCAGGACGCCGCAGAGGCTGGGACCCGGGCGTGGCACAGGGGCTCTACAGCGCCCCCTGGAAGACAGTCAGAATTCTTGAACCATAGCTCACACACACTTGCATGTATTTATATCAAACTCGGTACACTTATAGATCTCATTGAGCCGAACAACTTTCACACTTTATGTCATAGGCTCCGCCCAACAGGAAGTCAGCTATTCAGGGCTGTTTAAAAAAAGCATGCTCTGGAATTTGAAATACTCCTCTGAGGTTTTCAACCCGTTCGCCACGAAACTCGGTGAACATGATCTCAAGACATTGAGGATGAAAAATTGCGAGGGGATTTTTGATATCTCGAACGGTTTGCCCGTGGCGAGGCATGGAACTTATGGCGAGAAATGAGAAACAGGAAATGTCTAATAACATCCACATACATTTCCTGAATTTGATCAAACTTCATGGGTTTGTTCGTTGTATGATACCGATTGTATATATGTGACTATTAAGAGTCAACGTTATAGCGCCACCAACTGGCAGCAGGAAGTGTGTCATTTTCCAAATGCTTTGAATTCAGCATCTTATTTTTACTCGATTTACTTAAAACTTCATCAGAATAATGACAAAACACGGCCGATGTAAATCTGTTGTGGGGATATTGATATCTGATATAGTGTTGCCATGGCAACGTGTCAAACTTGAATGTTCTGTTATGGTGAGTTTGAGGCAGACAACAAGCTCAGATTTACATGAAACTCAAAACACATATCAGTATTCTTGATAGCTAGACAATGGCAAAAGCTTTTAAAAGGGTGTGAAGGAGGCACTCTATAGCGCCACCTTTTGTCAAAAGTGGGGGGGTTAGTTTCAGCTACAGACACCAAACTTGGTACATAAATTGTTCTTTTCAAGACGGACAACTTTCTAATTCACAGTCATCAGCTACGATCAACAGGAAGTCGGCTATTTTGATTTGAATGTGTATTTTTGAGATTTTACAGTTGTGAATTAATGAATACTCCTCACAGGGGAAGTACACTATACACACCAAACGTTGTCTACATGAAGAAAAAACATCGAGGAACTTAAATTGCGAACAGATTTTGGTTAGCTTGAACGGTTTTGTCGTGGTGATTTTTTGAAATGACAGTAAAAAGTGAAACATTAATCGTCTTGTATTTTTAAATTGCAGCTTCCAAACCTTTAAAAAACATTTTTAATTTAGAAAACCAGTGATTCTGAGGAAATATGCATAGTTTCATGACTTTACAGCACTGTATGATTAAAAGAAAATTAAAAAACTGTCAGACATCTGATCTCACTCTGTCACTCTGTGTGCTGACTCTGTGTGTGTGTGTGAGTGTGAGTGGGGGAGGGGTGTGAGCTGAGTGGCAGACAGACAGAGAGAGAGAGAGAGAGAGAGAGAGAGACTTAAACATCTCTTTAATCACCAGAAAAAAAACTGTATTTTAAATAGTAATTTTTTTGTTGTTGTTGCTAATTGTGCTGTTATCATTACATCTTAAGAAATATCTTAGGCCTTATCCTTTTCTGACAGTTTCAGGGATTAAAAAAAATCCTAAAAAACCTTATTTGTGCTGCAAATAATAATTTCAAACTCATTTGATACTGACCTCTGTCACCCTGTGACATGACATTTATTTGAATTTACATAATCTCAAGGATGTAACAGTAAAACTGTTCAGCTCACAGATGAAGACTAAGCTTTAATGCAAGCAGAACTATTTCACAAATGCTTATAGGTTAATGAAATCATAACAAAACACTTTTAAATTATTTAAGGATTTGGTAACACTTTAAAATAATGTCTCAATTGTTAACATTAGTAAATGCATTGGTAACACTTCATAATAGCTGCAATTCTTAGCTAAGCATTAGTAAATAGTCAGTTCATGCTTTATATAGCCTTCTCCCAAAATTAATATTTTAGTAAGCATTTTATAAATACAGCTATAATTAAATTGTTCATGGTTTATATGCACATTTATTTTGAGGAGATTAAAGGCTGTAATCTCCCTAAAAAAATGTAAAATAAAAAATAAAATAAATAAAATAAACAAACACAGAACTCATAAATATTTATTTCAAGATGCAATAAAAGAAAACTGTACACTTGAATTTATATATATATATAAATATATATATATATATATATATATATATATATATATATATATATACACACACACAATTGCATAAGTTTATATTTAAAAATGTTTAGCAAGTGTACAGCTAATAATAATAATAATGCATTTTATTTAGTTTTAGCTACAGACACCAAACTCGGTACTTAAATTGTTCTTATCAAGACGGACAACTTTCTAATTCACAGTCATAAGCTACGATCAACAGGAAGTCAGCTATTTTGATTTGAATGTGTATTTTTGAGATTTTACAGTTGTGAATTAATGCATACTCCTCACATGGGAAGTACACTATACACACCAAACTTTGACTACATGAAGAAACAACATCGAGGAACTTAAATTGCGAACGGATTTTGGTTAGCTTGAACGGTTTTGACGTGGTGATTTTTTGAAATGACAGTAAGAAGGGAAACATTAATTGTATTGTATGTCTAAATTGCAGCTTCCAAACACTTCAAGGCATGTTTTCATACAGAGATCAAATCATTATGAGGAAATATGCATAGTTTCATGACTTTACAACACTGTATGGATAAAAGAAAAGAAAAAACTGTCAGACTTCTCAACTGACATGATCTCACTCTGGCCACTCCGTCTGTGTGAGGAAAGGGAGGGGGAGAGGGAGGGGGAGTGTGAGTGTGAGGGGGTTGGTGACTGTGAATCTTTGGTGACTGACAGTGTGTGTGGATTGTAGGGAGGGGCTGTCTGGCAGAGAGAGAGAGAGAGAGAGAGAGAGAGAGACCTAATCATTCCTTTAATAATCAGGAAAAAAAATCTATATTTTAAATTGTTATTGTTTTTGTTGTTGCTAATGGTGGTGTTTTTTTCCTTTCATTACAGGTTAAGAAATCTCTTAGGCCTTATCCTTTTCTGACAGTTTTTGGGATTTAAAAACATCCTAAGAAGCCTTATTTGTGCTGCAAATTATAATTTCAAACTCATTTGATACTGACCTATGACAACCTGTGACATGACATGACATTTATTAATCTCATGGATGTAACAGTAAAACTCTTCAACTGACAGATTAAGCTGCAATGCAAGCAAAACTATTTCACAAATGCTTATAGGTCATTAAAATCATTACAAAACACTAATAAATTATTAAAGGGTTTGGTAACACTGTATAATAATGTCTAATTTGTTAACATTAGTAAATGCATTGGTAACACTTTATAATAACTGCACTCATTAGCTAAGCATTAGTAAATAGTTCATGATTATAAAGCCTTTTCCCTTAATAATAGTCATTATTAAGCAGGAATACATCTCTAATTACATTGTTCTTGGTTTAAAAGCACATATATTACAAAGGAGATTAAAGTTTCAGTTGTCTTATAAAATAAATCAATAAACACAACCCAGTTTGATTCAGAATTCAGAAATATTTATTTCAAGATGCAATAAAAGGAAACTGTACACTTGAAAAGGTTTTGAGCGATTCTTGAAGGACTAGCATCACCTTCACTTGTACGATGGTTTGAGGAATATATCTTCCAGATAGTACCGCCGCTCCCTATATGCAGAGTATGCAGTCTTCGTAGAGCACCAACTCCCAGAGGGGGCACCAGTTGCTCAAAAAAAACAAAACAAATATGCGCCATTCTCCCATCCGCGTTCGCGACCACTCAATAGCATTTGAGAAGAAAGACTTGTAGTCACAAAACAATTGTAATGTGTTCATATAGGTGTCAGCTACAATGCACACCTTATACATTTTTTATACATTTTAAAATAAAGTGTTACTAAAGTTATATATATTGTTCTGTGTATGTGATTTCAAAGTCTAGATTGGTCGGATTAACCCTTTAACTGCCACATCCCTTAAAACTTGATTGTCAGAGGGTTACTGTAAATGCTTATGCCCGCTGGGCACAGTTTTCCCGATGCCACCAGGGTGGCGTTGCACTGATGGCTTGAGCCCGACATCGCTGCTTGCAGCTATATTTATTATTATTTTTCTTCAAGGTTTCGGGGGCTTTTGGGGTCCTTAACATGCTCGAAAACTCTTGAAAATTGGCACACAGATTGAAACCTGCGGCCATTAGGGCCGGGCAGAGACTGATACACGGGCGTGGCACAGGGGCTCTACAGCGCCCCCTGGAATACTGAGGGCCATATATCATTCATACTTGCACGTAGACACATGAAACTCGGTACACATGTAGATCTCATTAAACCAAACAACTTTCTTACTGCATGTCATAGGCTCCGCCCAACAGGAAGTTGGCTATTTAAGGTTTAGTATTCATATTTTTCGTCAAAGTTGTGGGGGCTTTTGAGGTCCCTAACATACTCAAAAACTCTTGAAAATTTGCACACACTTTGGAATCTTTGCCCTTTAGGAGCCTGCAGAGGCTGTGACCCGGGCGTCCCACAAGGGCTCTACAGCGCCCCCTGGAACACAGTCAGAAATGTTGATGTATAGCTCACACATACTTGCACATATTCATATGAAACTCAGTACACATATAGATCTCATTGTGCCGAACAATTTTCGTATTGCATGTCATTGGGCTCCGCCCAACAGGAAGTCAGCTATTTAGAGTTATGTAAAAAGCGCATGCTCTGGAATTTGATATACTTGTCATAGGATTTTTACCCGATTGCCACCAAACTCGGTCAACATGATCTCAAGACATTGGGGATGGAAAATTGCCAGGGGATTTTTGATATCTCGAATGGCTTGCTCGTGGCGAGGCGTTGAAATTATGGCGAGAAATGAGAAACAGGAAGTGTCTAATACCATCCACATACATTTCCTGATTTTAATCAAACTTCATCAGATTAATCGTTGTATGATGTCGATCGCATATATGTGACTATTAGGAGTCAAAGTTATAGCGCCACCAACTGGCAGCAGGAAGTGTGTCATTTTCAAAATGCTTTGAATTCAGCATCTTAATTTTACTCGATTTGCTTCAAACTTCATCAGAATAATGTTAAAACACAGCCGAAATGAATCTGCTGGGGGTATATTGATATCTAAAAATATTGTTGCCGTGGCAACATGTCAAACTGGAATACTTCTCAGGTGATTTTGAGGCATATAACAGGCTTAGAATTTCATCAAACTCAGAACACATATCAGTATTAGTGACAGCTAGACACTGGCAAAAGTTCATAAGAGGGCGTGGAAGAGGCACTCTATAGCACCACCTTTTGTCAAAAGTGGGGGGGTTAGTTTTAGCTACAGACACCAAACTCGGTACATAAATTGTTCTTATCAAGACGGACAACTTTCTAATTCACAGTCATCAGCTACGACCAACAGGAAGTCGGCTATTTTGATTTGAATGTGGATTTTTTTTACATTTAGCTGTGAATAAATGCATACTGCTCAGCGGAGAGTAACACTATACACACCAAACTTTGTCTACATGATGCCAAAACATTGAGGAACTTAATTTGCCAAAGGATTTTGGATAGCTTGAACGGTTTTGACGTCGTGATTTTTTTAAATGACAGTAAAAAGGGAATTATTAATTGTCCTGCATTTTTAAATTCCAAACACTTCAAAACCTTTTTTCATACAGAAAAAAAGTCATTCTGAGTAAATATGGATAGTTTCACGACTTTACAACACTGTATGGGTAACAGAAAATTAAAAAAATGTCAGACATCTCATCTCACTCTGTCCCTCTGTTTGAGTATTATGTGCTGAGACTTACAGTGTCTGAGAGAAAATGCGCCCCTACAGGTGCAATTCCTGAAAGGGAAATTCGACTGAAAGGGAGGAGACTCTCTTTTAGTTTCATTTTTAAATCGGTTAAAATACAAATAAATACTTAGATTTAATTCACACCGACAAGCTAAACCAACATATATGATTATTACCGGGTCAGGGCTCATTAAAAATTGATGTGTGGTCAGTGATACGTGAGAAACACGAGAGATGAATCACCGCTCTGAGCAGGAGCGTGTGGAATGATGAGCTCAGAAAAAAACGAGTTTATTCTTGTTTTATAGCTTTTAAAATTAAAATATTAAAGCGATATCACACAATTCACCAATTAGAACACACCAGGAGCTAAATTCAGATGTTTTTGAACTGTTTGTGTGAAAATGAAATATTTGCAGCTGCCTATCTGAAATCACCGCCTCCGATCAGCGCGTACAGAGTTGAAAACAAACGAATTTATTCTTGTTTAAGAGCTTTTTCAAATAAAATATTGCCATAAATGCACACAATACACCCATTATAACACAAGAGCTAAATGCAGGTGTTTGTGACCCGTTTAAGTGTACAAGACTATTTGAAAGCGCGACTGGCACAATATCTCTCGAGCTGCAGGATTCTGCCTTTCGTCGTACGAACGAACACATCACGGACAAGATTATTTCAAAATACATAATAGCTTGGCAAATATAAACGAAAACAGCCACGTGGACATAAACTGTTGAGAAATAAATCTGAAGTAGATCTACTGGATTTGAATATTAAGTGACGCATATATACCAGCTGCTTCTGTCTTCAATTTTAATCTACATATAAAAAAGGAAACTCATTCATCTTGGCTGCTTTTTAATGTGTGTACGTATTTATTTATTTATTATTTTGCTCTAACAAGAATTAATCTATATTTAATTAAATCAATTACATTTTATTTTACATTTGATTTGTCCATTTCTGCATCTAAACGCCTAAAAACCTAAAACATGCTCTATTATACTATTATTAGCAATTTCTTTATCGTCCAATTTATCTGGTGTACACACTTTCATTTTCACAATAAATTTGCTTGTTAGATTTTACACAGTTACAGTGGTCTATAATAAATATTAACAGGTTTTATTCAAGCTGTTTAGAATTATTGCAGTAGGCTAATTTTTTTAAATGTAAATCCAAAAAAATAAATAAATAAAAAACATTGGAAAACAATAACTGTTGTACTTTTTCATACATTTTGTATAATTTCATAGTTTATGCATTATAGTTATAAAAACAAATAAATTTAGCCACTCACATAGAAATCTTAGGCCTTATCCTTTTCTGACAGTTTTAGGGATTTTTTAAAATACAAAAAAACCTTATTTGTGCTGCAAATAATAATTTCAAACTCATTTGATACTGACCTCTGACATCCTGTGACATGATATTTATTTGAATTTACATAATCTCATGGATGTAACAGTAAATCTGTTCAGCTCACAGATCAAGACTAAGCTGTAATGCAAGCAGAACTTTCACAAATGCTTGTAGGTCAATAAAATCATTACTAAACAAAAATCATTTAAGGATTTGATAACACTGTAAAATAATGTCTAATTTGTTAACATTAGCAAATGCATTAATAACACTTTGTAACAACTGCACTCATTAGTAAATAGTCAGTTCATGCTTTATAAAGCCTTGTCCCAACATTAATAGTCATTAGTAAGCAGTTTATAAATACAGCTATAAATAGTTTGGTTTATAAGCACATTTATTAAAAAGGAGAGTAAAGGGTCGGTTATCTTCCTATGAAAAATAAAAAAATAAAAATAAACAAACAACAACACAGATTGATACAGAACTCAGAAATTTTATTGTGGATTTATGATAAAATCAGCCTGTAAATGAATTCATACTCCTCCAAGAAGACACAATTAGTTCACACCAAACTTTTTTAACATGAAGCCAATATACTGAAGATGTTAAATTGCGAATGGGTTTAGGATTCCTTAAATGGTGTGGCCATAGCGATTTATTAAAGTAACATAAAAAAATACAATATTTATTTTACTATATGTTTAAAATTTTTAATTCCAACTCTTCACAATTTTTATATACGTAGAAGTCATCATTTGAAGGAAGCACAGTAAGTTTCATAGCTTTATCATTTTCAAGAGCCAGCATAAAATTAAAACTATCATAACTTATAAATCAAGCTTGCAATTCTTAGTACCAATAATGGCCACCAGATGGAGCTATAGGATTACTTTTAAATAATTATTGTAGAAACAAGTATGATTTAAATCATTTATAGAAATCTTTCAAAGAAAAATAATATGAATTTTATGTATTTTACTGATAAAATGACCCTCACTTAATTAGAATAACAAGCTGAAGTATTGTGAACTGAATATTAAGAATTATTCTTAATAGGCTTTATGGACAGATACGTTTTGAGTGACTCTTGAAGGTTCAGCACCACATCCTCTTTTACCACTGTTTAAAGAATTTATCTTACAGAACAGGTGCGAATGAATATTGGATAGCTTGAATGGTTTTGTCGTGGTGATTTTTTTAAATAAAAGTAAAAAAGTAACCAGTAAATGTCTTTTATTTTTTTAAAGTGCAGCTTTTAAACACTTCAAAAATATGTACACATAGAAGACAAGTCATTCTGAGGAAATATGCATAGTTTCATGACTATACAACACTATATGGATGATAGAAAATTAAAAAACTATCATACATCTGATGTCACTGTGGGTAATGTGTGTGTGTGTGTGTGTGTGTGTGTGTGTTTGTGTGTGTGTTAAGTGAATTAGGTGTGAAACTATCAGGGAGAATTTAGTCTCCAGCGCCAACATTTTACAGAACTGCCACTTTCCTGGAGTCTCGGAATTACAATGTGTCAGGTTCTGAGAGATCTAAGATTCCAAAAAATGATTTAATTAGAATACCATGAAGTATTGTGAAATACTATATATTAAGACTTTATATATAGGCTTTATGAACAGATTAGAGTGACTCGTGAAGGACCAGCATCACCTCCTCTTGTCCGATGGTTTGAGGAACATATCTTCCAGAATCCGGGATTAAGATTTAGGAGCTCATTTTTATTCCACCTCCTTTCCTGAAAGTCTGTCTTGCAGAATTGACTAAAAATTAATCTTCACAATTTTTTGTACAATGGTCAAGTCTTAACTTATCCATTTCTGTATTGCATTTGTGTTTGATATTTCTCATGGGCTTTACAGTTTGAGTTAAAACTCTTTTTTAGCGCATTTCATCTGTAAAAGAAAACATGCCCAATAATTCTGCACACATGAATATAAGGAGTTTTTCTCTTCCAAATAATGGTAGTTATTAAGATTGATATGGTTTGGAATTGGTAAAATGTGCTTGGAAAAAAATCACAATAAAACAATGTTTTAATGTTTAAGTTTGGAATATTAAGTGACATGAATGAATGCTATATAAATATTGTTCATGTTAACATAATGTTTATAAATGAAATCTTATTGTAAAGTGTTACTCAAGTTATATATATATATATATATATATATATATATATATATATATATATATATATATATATATATATATATATATATATTGTTCTGTGAATGTGATTTTAAAGTCTAGATGATTCGGATTAACCCTTTAACTGCCATATCCTTTAAAACCTCACTGCCAGAGGGATATTGTGAATGCATGTGCCCGCTGGGCACAGTTTACCTGATGCCACCGGGGTGGTGATGGCATTGGTGGCTTGAGCCCGCCATCGCTGCTTGCAGCTATATTTGAAGAGTTCAGATGCAAAAACCTCTAAATGCCATCTGAAATTTTCATCTAAAATTAGGATTTTTATCAAGGTCCTATGCTTGGGTTGAGTCATTTTACTTTAATTGTGATGTGCAGGTCCTTTTCCAGGCTAGTAAAGTGAAATAACTGAATATAAATATAGGAGCCTGATAAAAATCCTAATTTTAGATGAAAATTTCAGATGGCATTTAGAGGTTTTTGCATCTGAACTCTTCGTTTATTATTATTATTCCGCTTCTCCAAAATGAATCGCATTTTTGAGGGCCTAAACATGCTCAAAAAGTCACCAAATTTTGCACACACCTCCGAACTGGCGAAAATTTACGTCTGATATGGGTTTCAGAAGTGGGCGTGGTAAAATGGCTCGACAGCGCCACCTATGCACGTTCAGCGGTGTGCGCCTCGAGCTACATTTCACGTACATGTATGAAAATCGGTACACACATATAACACATCAATACCTACAAAAAAGACTCTTGGAGCATAATTCTAAACCCAACAGGAAGTCGGTTATTTTTAATATTATTAGCAAATTTTGTGTCATTTTTGCCATTTCCATGCATTGTATTTTAACGAACTCCTCCTAGAGATTTCTTCAAATCAACTCCAAATTTGGTATGCCTAATCTAAAGGCCTTTGCGATGTTAAATTGCGAAGATTTTGAGTTTTCGTTGAAGGGCGTGTCCGTGGCGGCCTGGCGAATTTCGATGACTCGCCATGAAAAATGAAGTTGCTATAACTCAGACATACAATATCCAATCCGCCTCAAACTTCACATGGTTGATAAGACTCTGGATCAGAATAGATTGACATGCCCATATGCAGTTATAGTCATAGCGCCACCTATTGGCAACAGGAAGTGTCATATTTTATGCTGCGAAGAACTACTCCTAGAAATTGTATGACATCAATGTATTTTTTGTGGTCAGTCTAATCTAAAGGCCTGTGCGATGTTAAGTTGTGAAGATCTTGAGTTTTCGTTAAAAGGCGTGTCCATGGCGCCGTCACGAAGTTCGATGTCTCGCCATGGGAATAAAAGATGTTATAACTCAGGCATAAAATGTCCGATCTTCCCCAAACTGCACATGTGTGATAAGAGTCCTGGCCTGAACACATCTGAAGGCCAAAATTCCATCAGGTGTGGCAAAATGGCTCGATAGCGCCACCTATACACTTTCAACAGAGTGCGCCTCGAGCTATGTTTCACGTACATGTACAAAAATCGGTATACACATGTAACACAGCAATACCTACAAAAAAGTCTCTTGGCACAAAATCCGAATCCCAACAGGAAGTCGGTTATTTAGAATTTTCTCTGCAAAATTGGCGTTGTTTTTGCCATTTTCAGGGGTTGTACTTTAACGAACTCCTCCTAGAGATTTATTCAAATCAACAACAAACTTGGTCAGTGTAATCTTAAGCCCTTTGCGATGTTAAATTGCGAAGATCTTTAGATTTCGTTAAAGGGCGTGTCCATGGCGGCCTGACAAATTTCGATGTTTCGCCATGAAAAAGGAAGTTGCTGTAACTCAGACATACAATGTCCAATCTGCCCCAAACTTCACATGTTAGATAAAACTTCTGCCCTTAACAGATCTACATGCCCACATTCAGTTATAATCATAGCGCCACCTATTGGCAACAGGAAGTGACATGTTTTACGCTGCGACAAACTACTCCTATAATTTTTTTGAGATTAACATATATGTTGTGGTCAGTCTAATCTAAAGGCCTGTGCAATGTTAACTTTTGGAGATCTTGAGTTTTTGTTAAAGGGCGTTTCCATGGCGCCATGACAAAATTTGATGTCTTGCCACAGCAAGAGAAGTTGTTGTAACTCAAGCATAAAATGTTCAATCTTTCCCATACTTCACATGTTTGATAAGAGTCCTGGCCTGAACACATCTGAAGGCCAATATTCCATTATAATGATAGCGCCACCTGCTGGCAACGGTAAGATTGGCACATATATGGGATATACTTTGATATATTCCACTTATATTTTTGACATTAAATGCATTCTCTCACCGTTCACCTTTTTACTAAAGCAACTCGATGGTGGTGAGCCCGGGTGCGAGGGCCCGTTCATCGCTGCTTGCAGCTTTAATTAGGGCCCGAGCACCGATGGTGTGAGGACCCTCTTGGAATTGCTCCGTTTATTATTATTATTATTATTAGGGCTCAAGCCTGGAGGGCGAGAGCCCTATTGTTTTCCTTAGGATTATTATTTTTTTTTTTTTTTTTTTTTTTTATTCTTCTAATTTTTTTCTAAGGTTTCGGGGGCTTTTGGGGTCCTTAACATGCTCAAAAACTCTTGAAAATTGGCACACACCTTGGAACCTGCGGCCATTAGGGCCGGGCAGAGTCTGATACAAGGGCGTGGCACAGGGGCTCTACAGCGCCCCCTGTAGTACCGAGGGCCATATATCATGCATACTTGCACGTATACATATGAAACTTGGTACATATATATAACTCATCAAACCAAACAACTTTCACACTGCATGTCATAAGCTCCGCCCAACAGGAAGTTGGCTATTTAGGGTTTTATGAAAAACACATGCTCTGGAATTTGATATACTCCTCTGAGGAACTCCACCCGTTCACCTCAAAACTCGGTGAACACGATCTCAAGACATTCGGGATGCTAAATTGCGAAGAGATTTTTGATATCTCGAACGGTTTGCCCGTGGCGAGGCGTTGAAATTATGGCGAGAAATGAGAAACAGGAAATGTATAATAACATCCACATACATTTGCTGAATTTGATCAAACTTAATTGGTTTGTTCGTTGTATGATACCGATCGTATATATGTGACTTTTAGGAGTCAAAGTTATAGCGCCACCAACTGGCAGCAGGAAGTGAATCATTTTCAGAACGCTTTGAATTCAGCATTTTATTTTTACTTGATTTGCTTCAAACTTCATCAGAATAATGACAAAACACGGCCGAAGACAATCTGTCGTGGGGATATTTATATCTAATATAGTGTTGCCATGGCAACGTGTCAAACTTGAATGTTCTGTTCTGGTGATTTTTAGGCAGATAACTAGCTCAGATTTACATGAAACTCGAAACAGATATCAGTATTAAAGATAGCTAGACCATGGCAAAAGCTTTTAAAAGGGCGTGGAAGAGGCACTCTATAGCGCCACCTTTTGTCAAAAGTGGGGGGATTAGTTTTAGCTACAGACACCAAACTTGGTACATAAATTGTTCTTATCAAGACGGACAACTTTCTAATTCGCAGTCATAAGCTACGACCAACAGGAAGTTGGCTATTTTGACTTGAATATGGATTTTTGGGAATTTTCTTTTGTGAATTAATGCATACTCCTCCCAGGGGAAGTACACTATACACACCAAACTTTGTCTACATTAAGAAAAACCATTGAGGAACTTAAATTGCGAACGGATTTTGGTTAGCTTGAACGGTTTTGTCGTGGTGAATTTTTGAAATGACAGTAAAAAGGGAAACATTAATTGTCTTGTATGTTTAAATTGCAGCTTCCAAACACTTCAAAGCATTTTTTCATACAAAGATCAAATCATTCTGAGGAAATATGCATAGTTTCACGACTTTACAACACTGTATGGATAAAAGAAAATTAAAAAACTGTCAGACTTCTCAACTTACATGATCTAACTCTGGCCACCCTGTCTGTGTGAGGGAAGGGAGGGGGAGAGGGAGGGGGAGTGTGAGGGGGTTGGTGACTGTGACAGTGTGTGTGGACTGTAGGGAGGGGCTGTCTGGCAGAGAGAGAGAGAGAGAGACCTAATCATCCCTTTAATAATCAGGAAAAAAAAATCTGTATTTTAAATTGTTATTGTTTTTGTTGTTGCTAATGGTGGTGTTTTTTCCTTTCATTACAGGTTAAGAAATCTCTTAGGCCTTATCCTTTTCTGTCAGTTTTAGGGATTTAAAAACATCCTAAGAACCCTAATTTGTGCTGCAAATAATAATTTCAAACTCATTTGATACTGACCTATGACAACCTGTGACGTGACATGACATTTATTAATCTCATGGATGTAACAGTAAAACTATTCAACTGACAGATAAAGCTGCAATGCAAGCAAAACTATTTCACAAATGCTTATAGGTCATTAAAATCATTACAGAACACTAATACATTATTTAAGGATTTGGTAACACTGTAAAATAATGTCTAATTTGTTAACATTAGTATATGCAATGGTAACACTTTATAATAATTGCACTCATTAGCTAAGCATTAGTAAATAGTTCATGATTATAAAGCCTTTTCCCTTAATAATAGTCATTATTAAGCAGTTATACATCTATAAATAAATTGTTCTTGGTTTAAAAGCACATATATTACAAAGGAGATTAAAGTCTCAGTTGTCTTATAAAATAAATAAATAAACACAACCCAGTTTGATTCAGAATTCAGAAATATTTATTTCAAGATGCAATAAAAGGAAACTGTACACTTGAATAGCTTTTATGCGATTCTTGAAGGATTAGCATCACCTCCTCTTGTAAAATGGTTTGAGGAATATATCTTCGAGATTGTACGGCCGCTCCCTATATGCATAGTATGCAGTCTTCGTAGGGCACCAACTCCCAGAGGGGGCACCATCCCAGTTGCTCAAAAAAACAAAAAAAAAAACATGCGCCATTCTCCCATCCGCGCTCGCGACCGCTCACACCTCATGTTTGCGGCTGAATGTTCGTAATTGATGGATGGACATCTATGCCTGGGTATAGGACATCAGCAATCCGGCACAGAGAAAATAAAACTAAAGAAAATAAAACAGGCATAAAGTTGTCTTGACATTGGACTTTCTAGAGTCTCAAATTTAGGGCCGGTCTCTAAAGTTACATGTGATATTGTTATACACTTTTCTAACGTCAGTAGCATTTGAAGAGAATGACTTACAGTCATAAAAACAACTGTAATTGTTCATCTAGGTGACAGCTATAATGCACAATTAAATTGAATGTTTGATATTTATTACAACAAACTGTAAGTCATATGTAAATTATGCTACTTTTTCACATGGGCTAAAATGCAAATTTGAAGCTCAATAGCATTTGAGAAGAAAGACTTGCAGTCATAAAAAAAATTGTAATGTGTTCATATAGGTGTCAGCTACAATGCACACCTTATACATTTTTTATAGATATTAAAATAAAGTGTTACTAAAGTTATATATATTGTTCTGTGTATGTGATTTCAAAGTCTAGATTGGTCGGATTAACCCATTAACTGCCACATCCCTTAAAACTTGATTGTCAGAGGGTTACTGTAAATGCTTATGCCCGCTGGGCACAGTTATCCTGATGCCACCGGGGTGGCGTTGCACTGATGGCTTGAGCCCGACATCGCTGCTTGCAGCTATATTTATTCTTCTTCTCTAAGATGAATCGCATTTTTGAGGGCCTAAACATGCTCGAAAAGTCATGAAACTTTGCACACACCTCAGAACTGGCGAAAATTTACGTCTGATATGGGTTTCAGAAGTGGGTGTGGCAAAATGGCTCAACAGCGCCACCTATACACGTTCAACGGTGTGCGCCTCGAGCTACGTTTCATGTACATGTATGAAAATCGGTATACACATGTAACTCTCCAATACCTACAAAAAAGTCTCTTGGAGCAAAATCCGAAACCAGACAGGAAGTCGGTTATTTCTAATATTATGAGCAAATTTTGTGTCATTTTTGTCATTTCCATGCGTTGTATTTTAACGAACTCCTCCTAGAGATTAATTCAGATCAACACCAAATTTGGTATGCCTAATCTAAAGGCCTTTGCGATGTTAAATTGCGAAGCTTTTGAGTTTTCGTTGAAGGGCCTGTGTGTGGCGGCCTGGCGAATTTCGATGATTCGCCATGAAACAGGAAGTTGCTATAACTCAGACATACAATGACCAATCTGCCCCAAACTTCACATGTTTGATGAGACTCCTGTCCTGAACAGTTTGACACGACCATATTCAGTTATAGTCATAGCGCCACCTATTGGCAACAGGAAGTGACATATTTTACACTGAGACAAACTACTCCTAGAAATTTTATGACATCAATGTCTTTTTTGTGGTCAGTCTAATCTAAAGACCTGTGTGATGTTTAGTTGTGAAGATCTTGAGTTTTTGTTAAAAGGCATGTCCATGTCGCCATGACGAAGTTCGATGTCTCGCCATGGGAATAAAAGATGTTATAACTCAGGCATAAAATGTCCGATCTTGCCCAAACTTCACATGTGTGATAAGAGTCCTGGCTTGAACACATCTGAAGGCCAATATTCCATTATAACGATAGCGCCACCTGCTGGCAACAGGAAGATTGGCACACATATGGAATAATCTTTGATATATTGCACTTATATTTATGAGTTTAAATGCATATTTCTCAACGTTCACCTTTTTACTAAAGCCACACGATGGCAGTGAGCCCGGGTGCGAGGGCCCGTTCATCGCTGCTTGCAGCTTTAATTAGGGCCCGAGCACCGATGGTGTGAGGACCCTCTTGGAATTGCTCCGTTTATTATTATTATTAGGGCCCGAGCACCGATGGTGTGAGGACCCTCTTGGAATTGCTCCGTTTATTATTATTATTATTATTATTATTATTCTTCTCTAAGATGAATCGCATTTTTGAGGGCCTAAACATGCTCGAAAAGTCATGAAACTTTGCACACACCTCAGAACTGGCGAAAATTTACGTCTGATATGGGTTTCAGAAGTGGGTGTGGCAAAATGGCTCAACAGCGCCACCTATACACGTTCAACGGTGTGCGCCTCGAGCTACGTTTCATGTACATGTATGAAAATCGGTATACACATGTAACTCTCCAATACCTACAAAAAAGTCTCTTGGAGCAAAATCCGAAACCCAACAGGAAGTCGGTTATTTCTAATATTATGAGCAAATTTTGTGTCATTTTTGTCATTTCCATGCGTTGTATTTTAACGAACTCCTCCTAGAGATTAATTCAGATCAACACCAAATTTGGTATGCCTAATCTAAAGGCCTTTGCGTTGTTAAATTGCGAAGCTTTTGAGTTTTCGTTGAAGGGCCTGTGTGTGGCGGCCTGGCGAATTTCGATGATTCGCCATGAAACAGGAAGTTGCTATAACTCAGACATACAATGACCAATCTGCCCCAAACTTCACATGTTGGATGAGACTCCTGTCCTGAACAGTTTGACACGACCATATTCAGTTATAGTCATAGCGCCACCTATTGGCAACAGGAAGTGACATATTTTACGCTGCGACAAACTACTCCTAGAAATTTTTGACATCAATGTCTTTTTTGTCGTCAGTCTAATCTAAAGGCCTGTACGATGTTAAATTGAGAAGATCTTGAGTTTTCGTTAAAGGGCGTGTCCATGGCGCCACGTCAAAGTTCGATGTCTCGCCATGGGAGTAGAAGTTGCTGTAACTCAGTCATAAAATATCAGATCTTGCCCAAACTTCAAATGTTTGATAAGAGTACTGACCTGAACACATCTGGAGGCTAATATTCCATTGGGTGTGGCAAAATGGCTCGATAGCGCCACCTATACATTTTCAATGGAGTGCGCCTCGAGCTACATGTCATATACATGTACGAAAATCTGTAAACATATGTAACACACCAATAGCTACAAAAAAGTCTCTTGGTACGAAATCCGAATCCCAACAGGAAGTCGGTTATTTTTAATTTTCCCTGCAAAATTGGTGTTGTTTTTGTCATTTTCAGGGGTTGTATTTTAACGAACTCCTCCTAGAGATTTATTCAGATCAACACCAAACTTGGTCAGTGTAATCTAAAGCCCTTTGCCATTTTAAATTGCGAAGGAATTGAGGTTTCGTTAAAGGGCGTGTCCATGGCGGCCTGACAAATTTCGATGATTCGCCGTGAAAAATGATGGTGCTGTAACTCACACATACAATGTCCAATCCGCCCCAAACTTCACATTTTTGTTAAGACTCTTCACCTGAACAGATCTACATGCCAATATTCAGTTATAGTCATAGCGCCACCTATTGGCAACTGGAAGTGACATATTTTACACTGTGAACAACTACTCCTAGAAATTTTATGACATCAATGTCTTTTTTGTGGTCAGTCTAATCTAAAGACCTGTGTGATGTTTAGTTGTGAAGATCTTGAATTTTTGTTAAAAGGCATGTCCATGTTGCCATGACGAAGTTCGATGTCTCGCCATGGGAATAAAAGATGTTATAACTCAGGCATAAAATGTCCGATCTTGCCCAAACTTCACATGTGTGATAAGGGTCCTGGCTTGAACACATCTGAAGGCCAATATTCCATTATAACGATAGCGCCACCTGCTGGCAACAGGAAGATTGGCACACATATGGAATAAACTTTGATATATTGCACTTATATTTATGAGTTTAAATGCATATTTCTCAACGTTCACCTTTTTACTAAAGCCACACGATGGCGGTGAGCCCGGGTGCGAGGGCCCGTTCATCGCTGCTTGCAGCTTTAATTATTATTATTATTAGGGCCCGAGCACCGATGGTGTGAGGACCCTCTTGGAATTGCTCCGTTTATTATTATTATTATTAGGGCTCAAGCCCAAAGGGCGAGAGGCCTATTGTTTTCCTTAGGATTATTTTTTATTATTATTATTATTATTATTATTATTTTTTTTTTCCAACGTCTCGGGGGCTTTTGGGGCCCTTAACGTGCTTAAAAAGTCTTGAAAATTGGCACACAGATTGGAACCTGCGGCCATTAGGGCCGGGCAGAGACTGATACACGGGCGTGGCACAGGGGCTCTACAGCGCCCCCTGGAATATGGAGGGCCATATATCATACATTCTTGCTCGTAGACGTATGAAACTCGGTACACATATAAATCTCATCAATCCAAACAACTTTCGTATTGCATATCATAGGCTCCGCCCAACAGGAAGTTGGCTATTTAGGGTTTAGTATTCAAATTTTTTGTCAAAGTTGTGGGGGCTTTTGGGTTCCTTAACATACTCAAAAACTCTTGAAAATTTGCGCACACTTTGGAATCTGTGGCCTTTAGGAGCCTGCAGAGGCTGGGACCCGGGCGTGGCACAGGGGCTCTACGGCGCCCCCTGGAACACAGTCAGAAATGTTGATGTATAGCTCACACATACTTGCACATATTCATATGAAACTCAGTACACATATAGATCTCATTGTGCCGAACAACTTTTGTATTGCATGTCATAGGCTCCACCCAACAGGAAGTCAGCTATTTAGAGTTATGTAAAAAGCGCATGCTCTGGAATTTGAAATACTTGTCATAGGTTTTTTTCTCGATTGCCGCCAAACTCTGTCAACATGATCTCAAGACACTGGGGATGAAAAATTGCCAGGGGATTTTTGATATCTCGAACGGTTTGCTCGTGGCGAGGTGTTGAAATTATGGCGAGAAATGAGAAACAGGAAGTGTCTAATAGCATCCACATACATTACCTGATTTTAATCAAACTTCATCAGATTATTCGTTGTATGATGTCGATCGCATATATGTGACTATTAGGAGTCAAAGTTATAGCGCCACCAACTGGCAGAAGGAAGTGTGTCATTTTCAAAATGATTTGAATTCAGCATCTTATTATTACTCGATTTGCTTCAAACTTCATCAGAATAATGTTAAAACACAGCCGATATAAATCTGCAAGGGGGATATTGATATCTAAAAAATTGTTGGCGTGGCAACATGTCAAACTGGAATACTTCTCAGGTGATTTTGAGGCAAATACCATACTTAGAATTTCACAAAACTCTGAACACACATCAGTATTTCTGATAGGAACTTAAATTGTGAATGGATTTTGGATAGCTTGAATGGTTTTGCCGTGGTGATTTTTTGAAATTACCTTACAAAGGGAATCATTATTGTATTTTTAAAATGCAGCTTCCAAACACGTCAAAGAATTTTTTCATACAGATGAAAAAGTCATTCTGAGGAAATATGCATAGTTTCAAGACTTTACAACACTGTATGGATAACAGAAAATTAAAAAACTCTCAGACATCTCATCTCACTTTGTCCCTCTGTTTGAGTATATGTGCTTCAGACTTCCATTGTCTGAGAGAAATTGCGCCCCTACAGGTGCAATTACCGGACTTTTACTTTCACTTTTAAATCGGTTAAAAATACAAATAAATACTTAGATTTAATTCACACTGACAAGCTAAACCAACATATCTGATTATTACCGGTTCAGGGCTCATGGATAAATTATTTCTGGCCAGAGATACGTGAGAAATAGGAGAGATGAATCACCGCTGTGATCACGAGAGTCTGGAGTAAAGAGCTCAGAAAAAACTAATTTATTCCTGTTTTATAGCTTTTAAAAATAAATTATTACAGCGATATCACACAATCAACCAATTAGAACACACCAAGAGCTAAATTCAGATGTTTTTGAACTGTTTGTGTGAAAATGAAATATTTGCAGCTGCCTATCTGAAATCACGCCTCCGATCAGCGCTTACAGTGTCGAGCTCAAAACAAACGAATTTATTCTTGTTTAAGAGCTTTTTTAAATAAAACATTACCACAAATGCACACAATAAACCCATTGTAACACATCAAGAGCTAAATGCAGGTGTTTGTGACCCGTTTAAGTGCGCAAGACTATTTGAAAGCGCGACTGGCAGAATAACATGTATCTCTGGAGCTGCAGGATTCTGCCTTTCGTCGTACGAACGAACACATCACGGACAAGATTATTTCAAAACACATAACAGCTTGGCGACTATAAACGAAAACAGCCACGTGAACATAAACTGTTGAGAAATATATCTGAAGTGGATCTACTGGATTTTAATATTAAGTGACCGCATATACCAGCTGCTTCTGTCTTCAATTTTAATCTATATAAAAAATGAAATTCATTCATCTTGGCTGCTTTTTTAATGTGTGTACGTATTTATTTATTTATTTATTATTTTGCTCTAACAAGAATTAATCTATATTTAATTAAATCAATTACATTTTATTTTACATTTGATTTGTCCATATCTGCATCTAAACGCCTAAAAACCTAAAACATGCTCTATTATACTATTGTTAGCAATTTCTTTATCGTCCAATTTATCTGGTGTACACACTTTTATTTTCATAATAAACTTGTTTGTTAGATTATACACAGTTACAGTGGTCTATAATAAATATTAACAGGTTTTATTCAAGCTGTTTAGAATGATTGCAGTAGGCTATTTTTTTTTAATGTAAATCCAAAAAAAAAAAAAAAAAACATTGGAAAACAATGACTGTTGTACTTTTTTATACATTTTGTATAATTTCATAGTTTATGCATTATAGTTATAAAACAAATAAATGTAGCCACTCACATAGAAATCTTAGGCCTTATCCTTTTCTGACAGTTTTAGGGATTTTTAAAAATCCTAAAAAACCTTATTTGTGCTGCAAATAATAATTTCAAACTCAAAAAGTAAATAGTCAGTTCATGCTTTATAAAGCCTTGTCCCAATATTAATAGTCAGTAGTAAGCAGTTTATAAATACAGCTATAAATAGCTTGTTTTTGGTTTATAAGCACATTTATTAAAAAGGAGAGTAAAGGATCAGTTATCTTCCTATGAAAAATAAAAGATAAAAATAAACAAACAACAACACAGATTGATACAGAACAGAAAAATAAATTTTATTGTGGATTTATGATAAAATCAACCTGTAAATGAATTCATACTCCTCCTCATACTACTCCATACTCCTTTTTCAACATGATGCCAATATACTGAGATGTTAAATTGTGAATGGGTTTAGGATAGCTTAAATGGTGTTGCCATAGAGATTTATTAATGTAACATAAAAAATACAATAGTTATTTTACTATATCTTTAAAATTTTTCATTCTAACTCTTCATAATTTTTTATATAAGTAGAAGTCCCCATTTGAAGGAAGCACAGGAAGTTTCATAGCTTTTTCATTTTCAAGAGCCAGCCTAAAATTAAAACTATCATAACTTATAAATCAAGCTTGCAATTCTTAGTACCAATAATGGTCACCAGAGGGAGCTATAGGATTACTTTTAAATAATTATTGTAGAAACGAGTATGATTTAAATAATTTATAGAAATCTTTCAAATAAAATATGTATTTTAGGAATTTTACTGATAAAATGACCCTCACTTAATTAGAATAACAAGCTGAAGTATTGTGAACTGTATATTAAGAATAATTCTTTATAGGCTTTATGGACAGATACGTTTTGAGTGACTCTTGAAGGATCAGCACCACATCCTCTTTTACCACTGTTTAAAGAACTAATCTTACAGAACAGGTGTGAATGAATTTTGGATAGCTTGAATGGTTTTGTTGTGGTGATTTTTTGAAATAATAGTAAAAAAGGAACCAGTAAATGTCTTTTTATTTTTTTTAAAGTGCAGCTTCTAAACACTTAAAAAAAAATGTACACATAAAAGACAAGTCATTCTGAGGCATATTTCCTCAGAATGACTGGTCTCATGACAATAGTTTCATGACTATACAACACTATATGGATGATAGAAAATAAAAAAACTATCATACATCTAATGTCACTCAGTCCCACTGTCACTGTGGGTAGTGTGTGTGTGTGTTTGTGTGTGTGTTAAGTGAATTAGGTGTGAAACTATCAGGGAGCATTTAGTCTCCAGCGCCAACATTTTACAGAACTGCCACTTTCCTGGAGTCTCCAGAATTACTCGGTGTCCGGCTCTGAGAGACTTAAGATCCCAAAAAATGATTTAATTAGAATACCATGAAATATTGTGAAATACTATATATTAAGGCTTTATATATAGGCTTTATGAACAGATTAGAGTGACTCGTGAAGGACCAGCACCACCTCCTCTTGTTCGATGGTTTGAGGAATATATCTTCCAGAATCCAGGATTAAGATTTAAGAGCTTATTTTTATTCCACCTCCTTTCCTGAAAGTCTGTCTTGCAGAATTAACTAAAAATTAATCTTCACATTATTTCCTAATTATTTTGCAATTCTTTTTGTCAGTTCTTCTTGACCTGTTTTTCTCTTCCAGCTTTCCTGGACTATTGTATAGTACTCATAAATGATTAAATAAAAAACAATGGTAGTTATTAAGATTGATATGGTTTGGAATTGGTAAAAAAATGCTTGGAAAAAAATCACAATAAAACAATGTTTTAATGTTTAAGTTTGGAATATTAACTGACGTGAATGAATGCTATATAAATATTGTTCATGTTAACATAATGTTTATGAATGGAATCTTATTGTAAAGTGTTACTAAAGTTATATATATATATATATATATTGTTCTGTGAATGTGATTTTAAAGTCTAGATGATTCGGATTAACCCTTTAACTGCAATATCCTTTAAAACCTCACTGCCAGAGGGATATTGTGAATGCATGTGCCCGCTGGGCACAGTTTACCTGATGCCACCGGGGTGGCGATGGCACTGGTGGCTTGAGCCCGCCATCGCTGCTTGCAGCTATATTTATTATTATTATTATTATTATTATTATTTTTTTCCAACGTCTCGGGGGCTTTTGGGGCCCTTAACGTGCTTAAAAAGTCTTGAAAATTGGCACACAGATTGGAACCTGCGGCCATTAGGGCCGTGCAGAGACTGATACACGGGCGTGGCACAGGGGCTCTACAGCGCCCCCTGGAATATGGAGGGCCATATATCATACATTCTTGCTCGTAGACGTATGAAACTCGGTACACATATAAATCTCATCAATCCAAACAACTTTTGTATTGCATATCATAGGCTCCGCCCAACAGGAAGTTGGCTATTTAGGGTTTAGTATTCAAATTTTTCGTCAAAGTTGTGGGGGCTTTTGGGGTCCTTAACATACTCAAAAACTCTTGAAAATTTGCGCACACTTTGGAATCTGTGGCCTTTAGGAGCCTGCAGAGGCTGGGACCCGGGCGTGGCACAGGGGCTCTACGGCGCCCCCTGGAACACAGTCAGAAATGTTGATGTATAGCTCACACATACTTGCACATTTTCATATGAAACTCAGTACACATATAGATCTCATCGTGCCGAACAACTTTCGTATTGCATGTCATAGGCTCCGCCCATCAGGAAGTCAGCTATTTAGAGTTATGTAAAAAGCGCATGCTCTGGAATTTGAAATACTTGTCATAGGTTTTTTTCTCGATTGCCGCCAAACTTGGTCAACATGATCTCAAGACACTGGGGATGAAAAATTGCCAGGGGATTTTTGATATCTCGAACGGTTTGCTCGTGGCGAGGCGTTGAAATTATGGCGAGAAATGAGAAACAGGAAGTGTCTAATACCGTCCACATACATTTCCTGATTTTAATCAAACTTCATCAGATTATTCGTTGTATGATGTCGATCGCATATATGTGACTATTAGGAGTCAAAGTTATAGCGCCACCAACTGGCAGAAGGAAGTGTGTCATTTTCAAAATGATTTGAATTCAGCATCTTATTATTACTCAATTTGCTTCAAACTTCATCAGAATAATGTTAAAACACAGCCGATATAAATCTGCAAGGGGGATATTGATATCTAAAAAATTGTTGGCGTGGCAACATGTCAAACTGGAATACTTCTCAGGTGATTTTGAGGCAAATAACATACTTAGAATTTCACAAAACTCTGAACACACATCAGTATTTCTGATAGGAACTTAAATTGTGAATGGATTTTGGATAGCTTGAATGGTTTTGCCGTGGTGATTTTTTTAAATGACCTTACAAAGGGAATCATTATTGTATTTTTAAATTGCAGCTTCCAAACACGTCAAAGAATTTTTTCATACAGATGAAAAAGTCATTCTGAGGAAATATGCATAGTTTCACGACTTTACAACACTGTATGGATAACAGAAAATTAAAAAAACTGTCAGACATCTCATCTCACTCTGTCCCTCTGTTTGAGTATATGTGCTTCAGACTTCCATTGTCTGAGAGAAATTGCGCCCCTACAGGTTCAATTCCCGGACTTTTACTTTCACTTTTAAATCGGTTAAAAATAAAAACAAATACTTAGATTTAATTCACACTGACAAGCTAAACCAACATATCTGATTATTACCGGTTCAGGGCTCATGGATAAATTATTTCTGGCCAGAGATACGTGAGAAATAGGAGAGATGAATCACCGCTGTGATCACGAGCGTCTGGAGTAAAGAGCTCAGAAAAAACGAATTTATTCCTGTTTTAAAGCTTTTAAAAATAAATTATTACAGCGATATCACACAATCAACCAATTAGAACACACCAAGAGCTAAATTAAGATGTTTTTGAACTGTTTGTGTGAAAATGAAATATTTGCAGCTGCCTATCTGAAATCACCGCCTCCGATCAGCGCGTACAGTGTCCAGCTCAAAACAAACGAATTTATTCTTGTTTAAGAGCTTTTTTAAATAAAATATTACCACAAATGCACACAATAAACCCACTGTAACACAACAAGAGCTAAATGCAGGTGTTTGTGACCCGTTTAAGTGTGCAAGACTATTTGAAAGCGCGACTGGCAGAATAACATATCTCTCGAGCTGCAGGTTTCTGGCTTTCGTCGTACGAACGAACACATAACGGACAAGATTATTTCAAAACACATAATAGCTTGGCGAATATAAACGAAAACAGCCACGTGAACATAAACTGGATCTACTGGATTTGAATATTAAAGTGACCACATTTACCACTTGCTTCTGTCTTCAATTTTAATCTATATAAAAAAGGAAACTCATTCGACTTGGCTGCTTTTTTAATGTGTGCGTATTTATTTATTTATCTTTTTATACATTTTGTATAATTTCATAGTTTGTGTATTACAATTATAAAAACAAAAATAAAATTAGCCACTCACATAGAAATAGCTTAGGCCTTAACCTTTTTCTGACAGTTTTAGGGATTTTTAAAAATCCTAAAAAAACCTTATTTGTGCTGCAAATAATAATTTCAAACTCATTTGATACTGACCTATGACATCCTGTGACATTATATTTATTTTAATTTACATAATCTCATGGATGTAACAGTAAATCTGTTCAGCTCACAGATCAATACTAAGCTGTAATGCAAGCAGAACTTTCACAAATGCGTATGAGTCATTTAAGGATTTGATAACACTGTAAAATAATGTCTAATTTGTTAACATTAGCAAATTCATTGATAACACTTTATAATAACTGCCCTCATTATTAAATAGTCAGTTCATGCTTTATAAAGCCTTGTCCCAATATCAATAGTCAGTAGTAAGCAGTTTATAAATACAGCTATAAATAGCTTGTCCTTGGTTTATAAGCACATTTATTAAAAAGGAGAGTAAGTTATCTTCCTATGAAAAATAAAAGATAAAAATAAACAAACAACAACACAGATTGATACAGAACTCAGAAATTTTATTGTGGATTTATGATAAAGCCTGCAAATGAATTCATACTCCTACTCATACTACTCCATACTCCTTTTTCAACATTATGCCTATATACTGAGATGTTAAATTGTGAATGGGTTTAGGATAGCTTAAATGGTGTTGCCATAGAGATTTATTAAAGTAACATAAAAAAATACAATAGTTATTTTACTATATCTTTACAATTTTTCATTCTAAATCTTCATAATTTTTTATATAAGTAGAAGTCCTCATTTGAAGGAAGCACAGTAAGTTTCATAGCTTTATCACTTTCAAGAGCCAGCATAAAATTTAAACTATCATAACTTATAAATCAAGCTTGCAATTCTTAGTACCAATAATGGCCACCAGAGGGAGCTATAGGATTACTTTTAAATAATTATTGGAGAAACGAGTATGATTTAAATAATTTATAGAAATCTTTCAAATAAAATAATATGTATTTTAGGAATTTTACTGATAAAATGACCCTCACTTAATTAGAATAACAAGCTGAAGTATTGTGAACTGTATATTAAGAATAATTCTTAATAGGCTTTATGGACAGATACGTTTTAAGTGACTCTTGAATGTTCAGCACCACATCCTCTTTTACCACTGTTTAAAGAATTAATCTTACAGAACAGGTGTGAATGAATTTTGGATAGCTTGAATGGTTTTGTCGTGGTGATTTTTTGAAATAATAGTAAAAAAGGAACCAGTAAAAAAAGTTCAGCTTCTAAACACTTCAAAAAAATGTACACATAGAAGACAAGTCATTCTGAGGAAATATGCATAGTTTCATGACTATACAACATTATATGGATGACAGAAAATTAAAAAACATACATCTGATGTCACTCTGTCCCTCTGTCACTGTGTGTGTGTGTTTGTGTGTGTTTTAAGTGAATTAGGTGTGAAACTATCAGTGAGCATTTAGTCTCCAGCGCCAACATTTTACAGAACTGCCACTTTCCTGGAGTCTCAGAATTACAATGTGTCAGGTTCTGAGAGATCTAAGATTCCAAAAAATTATTTAATTAGAATACCATGAAGTATTGTGAAATACTATATATTAAGACTTTATATATAGGCTTAATGAACAGATTAGAGTGACTCGTGAAGGACCAGCACCACCTCCTCTTGTCCGATGGTTTGAGGAATATATCTTCCAGAATCTGGGATTAAGATTTAGGAGCTCATTTTTATTCCACCTCCTTTCCTGAAAGTCTGTCTTGCAGAATTGACTAAAAATTAATCTTCACATTAATTCCTAATTCTTTTGCAATTCTTTTGTCAGTTCTTCTTGACCTGTTTTTCTCTTCCAGCTTTCCTGGACTATTGTATAGCACTCATAAATGATTAAATAAAAAATAATGGTAGTTATTAAGATTGATATGGTTTGGAATTGGTAAAATGTGCTTGGAAAAAAAATCACAATAAAACAATGTTTTAATGTTTAAGTTTGGAATATTAACTGACATGAATGAATGCTATATAAATATTGTTCATATTAACATAATGTTTATAAATGAAATCTTATTGTAAAGTGTTACTAAAGTTAAATATACATTGTTCTGTGAATGTGATTTTAAAGTCTAGATGATTCGGATTAACCCTTTATCTGGCGTATCCTTTAAAACCTCACTGCCAGAGGGATATTGTGAATGCATGTGCCCGCTGGGCACAGTTTACCTGATGCCACCGGGGTGGTGATGGCATTGGTGGCTTGAGCCCGCCATCGCTGCTTGCAGCTATATTTATTATTATTATTCTTCTTCTCTAAGATGAATCGCATTTTTGAGGGCCTAAACATGCTCGAAAAGTCATGAAACTTTGCACACACCTCAGAACTGGCGAAAATTTACGTCTGATATGGGTTTCAGAAGTGGGTGTGGCAAAATGGCTCAACAGCGCCACCTATACACGTTCAACGGTGTGCGCCTCGAGCTACGTTTCATGTACATGTATGAAAATCGGTATACACATGTAACTCTCCAATACCTACAAAAAAGTCTCTTGGAGCAAAATCCGAAACCCAACAGGAAGTCGGTTATTTCTAATATTATGAGCAAATTTTGTGTCATTTTTGTCATTTCCATGCGTTGTATTTTAACGAACTCCTCCTAGAGATTAATTCAGATCAACACCAAATTTGGTATGCCTAATCTAAAGGCCTTTGCGATGTTAAATTGCGAAGCTTTTGAGTTTTCGTCGAAGGGCCTGTGTGTGGCGGCCTGGTGAATTTCGATGATTCGCCATGAAACAGGAAGTTGCTATAACTCAGACATACAATGACCAATCTGCCCCAAACTTCACAAGTTTGATGAGACTCCTGTCCTGAACAGTTTGACATGACCATATTCAGTTATAGTCATAGCGCCACCTATTGGCAACAGGAAGTGACATATTTTAAGCTGTGACAAACTACTCCTAGAAATTTTTGACATCAATGTCTTTTTTGTCGTCAGTCTAATCTAAAGGCCTGTACGATGTTAAATTGAGAAGATCTTGAGTTTTCGTTAAAGGGCGTGTCCATGGCGCCATGTCAAAGTTCGATGTCTCGCCATGGGAGTAGAAGTTGTTGTAACTCAGTCATAAAATATCAGATCTTGCCCAAACTTCAAATGTTTGATAAGAGTACAGACCTGAACACATCTGGAGGCTAATATTCCATTGGGTGTGGCAAAATGGCTCGATAGCGCCACCTATACATTTTCAATGGAGTGCGCCTCGAGCTACATGTCATATACATGTACGAAAATCGGTAAACATATGTAACACACCAATAGCTACAAAAAAGTCTCTTGGTACGAAATCCGAATCCCAACAGGAAGTCGGTTATTTTTAATTTTCCCTGCAAAATTGGTGTTGTTTTTGTCATTTTCAGGGGTTGTATTTTAACGAACTCCTCCTATAGATTTATTCAGATCAACACCAAACTTGGTCAGTGTAATCTAAAGCCCTTTGCCATGTTAAATTGCGAAGGAATTGAGGTTTCGTTAAAGGGCGTGTCCATGGCGGCCTGACAAATTTCGATGATTCGCCATGAAAAATGATGGTGCTATAACTCACACATACAATGTCCAATCCGCCCCAAACTTCACATTTTTGATAAGACTCTTCACCTGAACAGATCTACATGCCAATATTCAGTAATAGTCATAGCGCCACCTATTGCCAACTGGAAGTGACATAGTTTACACTGTGACAAACTACTCCTAGAAATTTTATGACATCAATGTCTTTTTTGTGGTCAGTCTAATCTAAAGACCTGTGTGATGTTTAGTTGTGAAGATCTTGAGTTTTTGTTAAAAGGCATGTCCATGTCTTGCCATGACGAAGTTCGATGTCTCGCCATGGGAATAAAAGATGTTATAACTCAGGCATAAAATGTCCGATCTTGCCCAAACTTCACATGTGTGATAAGGGTCCTGGCTTGAACACATCTGAAGGCCAATATTCCATTATAACGATAGCGCCACCTGCTGGCAACAGGAAGATTGGCACACATATGGAATAAACTTTGATATATTGCACTTATATTTATGAGTTTAAATGCATATTTCTCAACGTTCACCTTTTTACTAAAGCCACACGATGGCGGTGAGCCCGGGTGCGAGGGCCCGTTCATCGCTGCTTGCAGCTTTAATTAGGGCTCAAGCCCGAAGGGGCGAAGAGCCCTATTGTTCCCCTAAGGATTATTCTTTTTCTTATTATTATTATTATTATTTTTTTTATTTTTTATTAAACCTTCCGGGGGTTTTTGGGGGCCTTAACATGCTCAAAAACTCTTGAAAATTGGCACACACATTGGAATCTGCGGCCATCAGGACGCCACAGAGACTGGGACCCGGGCGTGGCACAGGGGCTCTACAGCGCCCCCTGGAACACAGTCAGAAATCTTGAACCATAGCTCACACACACTTGCATATATTTATATGAAACTCAGTACACTTGTAGATCTCATTGAGCTGAACAACTTTCGCGCTCTATGTCAAAGGCTCCGCCCAACAGGAAGTCAGCTATTCATGGCTGTTTAAAAAAAGCATGTTCTGGAATTTGATATACTTGTCATAGGTTTTTTACATGATTGCCACCAAACTCGGTGAACATGATCTCAAGACATTGGGGATGAAAAATTGCGAGGGGATTTTTTATATCTCGAACGGTTTGCCCGTGGCGAGTCGTTGAAATTAGGGCAAAAAGTGAGAAACAGGAAATGCCTAATAACATCCACATACATTGCCTGAGTTTGATCAAACTTCATCGGTTTGTTCGATGTATGATACCGATCGTATATATGTGATTATTAAGAGTCAACGTTATAGCGCCACCAACTGGCAGCAGGAAGTGAGTCATTTTCAAAATGCTTTGAATTCAGCATCTTATTTTTACTCGATTTGCTTCAAACTTCATCAGAATAATGACAAAGCATGGCCGATGTAAATCTGTTGTGGGGATATTGATATCTTATATATTGTTGCCATGGCAACGTGTCAAACTTGAATATTCTGTTATGGTGATTTTGAGGCAGATAACAACCTCAGATTTACATGAAACTCAAAACACATATCAGTATTCTTGATAGCTAGACAATGGAAAAAGCTTTTAAAAGGGCGTGGAAGAGGCACTCTATAGCGCCACCTTTTGTCAAAAGTGGGGGGGTTAGTTTTAGCTACAGACACCAAACTCGGTACAAAAATTGTTCTTATCAACACGGACAACTTTCTAATTCACAGTCATCAGCTACGATCAACAGGAAGTCAGCTATTTTGATTTGAATGTGGATTTTTTTTTTACATTTAGCTGTGAATTAATGCATACTGCTCAGAGGAGAGTAACACTATACACACCAAACTTTGTCTACATGATGCCAAAACATTTTAAACAACTTAAATTGCCAATGGATTTTGGATAGCTTGAACGGTTTTGTCATGGTGATTTTTTTAAATGACAATAAAAATGGAATTATTAATTGTCCTGCATTTTTAAATTCCAAACACTTCAAAACCTTTTTTCATACAGAAAAAAAGTCATTCTGAGTAAATATGGATAGTTTCACGACTTTACAACACTGTATGGATAACAGAAAATTAAAAAACTGTCAGACATCTCATCTCACTCTGTCCCTCTGTTTGAGTATATGTGCTTCAGACTTCCATTGTCTGAGAGAAATAGCGCCCCTACAGGTGCAATTACCGGACTTTTACTTTCACTTTTAAATCGGTTAAAAATACAAATACATACTTAGATTTAATTCACACTGACAAGCTACAACAACATATCTGATTATTACCGGTTCAGGGCTCATAGATAAATAATTTCTGGCCAGAGATACGTGAGAAATAGGAGAGATGAATCACCGCTCTGATCACGAGCGTCTGGAGTAAAGAGCTCAGAAAAAACGAATTTATTCCTGTTTTAAAGCTTTTAAAAATAAATTATTACAGCGATATCACACAATCAACCAATTAGAACACACCAAGAGCTAAATTCAGATGTTTTTGAACTGTTTGTGTGAAAATTAAATATTTGTGGCTGCCTATCTGAAATCACCGCTCCGATCAGCGCTTACAGTGTCGAGCTCAAAACAAACGAATTTATTCTTGTTTAAGAGCTTTTTTAAATAAAATATTACCACAAATGCACACAATAAACCCATTGTAACACTGCAAGAGCTAAATGCAGGTGTTTGTGACTCGTTTAAGTGTGAAAGACTATTTGACACCGCCACTGGCAGAATAACATGTATCTCTCGAGCTGCAGGATTCTGCCTTTCGTCGTACGAACGAACACATAACGGACAAGATTATTTCAAAATAGCTTGGCGAATATGAACGAAAACAGCCAATTGAACATAAACTGTTGAGAAATAAATCTGAAGTGGATCTACTGGATTTGAATATTAAGTGACCGCATATACCAGCTGCTTCTGTCTTCAATTTGAATCTATAAAAAAAATTAAACTCATTCATCTTGGCTGCTTTTTTAATGTGTGTACGTATGTATTTATTATTTTGCTCTAACAAGAATTAATCTATATTTAATTAAATCAATTACATTTTATTTTACATTTTATTTGTCCATTTCTGCATCTAAACGCCTAAAAACATAAAACATGATCTATTATACTATTGTTAGCAATTTCTTTATCGTCCAATTTTTCTGGTGTACACACTTTTATTTTCATAATAAACTTGTTTGTTAGATTATACACAGTTACAGTGGTCTATAATAAATATTGACAGGTTTTATTCAAGCTGTTTAGAATGATTGCAGTAGGCTAATTTTTTTAAATGTAAATCCAAAAAAAAAAAAAAAAAAAAAAATTAATAAAAAACATTGGAAAACAATAACTGTTGTACTTTTTTTTATACATTTTGTATAATTTCATAGTTTATGCATTATAGTTATAAAAACAAATAAATGTAGCCACTCACATAGAAATAGGCCTTATCCTTTTCTGACAGTTTTAGGGATTTTTAAAAATCCTAAAAAACCTTATTTGTGCTGCAAATAATAATTTCAAACTCAAAAAGTAAATAGTCAGTTCATGCTTTATAAAGCCTTGTCCCAATATTAATAGTCAGTAGTAAGCAGTTTATAAATACAGCTATAAATAGCTTGTTTTTGGTTTATAAGCACATTTGTTAAAAAGGAGAGTAAAGGGTCAGTTATCTTCCTATGAAAAATTAAAAAATAAAAATAAACAAACAACAACACTGATTGATACAGAACTCAGAAATTCTATTGTGGATTTATGATAAAATCAGCCTGTAAATGATTTCATACTCCTCCAAGAAGACACAAGTAGTTCACACCAAACTTTTTTTAACATGAAGCCAATATACTGAGATGTTAAATTGCGAATGGGTTTAGGATAGCTTAAATGGTGTGGTCATAGCGATTTATTAAAGTAACATAAAAAAAATACAATAGTTATTTTACTATATCTTTAATTTTTTTCATTCCAAACTCTTCATATTTTTTTATATACGTAGAAGTTATCATTTGAAGGAAGCACAGTAAGTTTAATAGCTTTATCATTTTCAAGAGCCAGCATAAAATTAAAACTATCATAACTTATAAATGAAGCTTGCAATTCTTAGTACCAATAATGGCCACCAGATGGAGGTATAGGATTACTTTTAAATAATTATTGTAGAAACAAGTATGATTTAAATCATTTATAGAAATCTTTCAAAGAAAAATAATATGAATTTTATGTATTTACTGATAAAATGACCCTCACTTTATTAGAATAACAAGCTGAAATATTGTGAACTGTATATTAAGAATAATTCTTTATAGGCTTTATGGACAGACACGTTTTGAGTGACTCTTGAAGGATCAGCACCACATCCTCTTTTACCACTGTTTAAAGAATTTATCTTACAGAACAGATGCAAATTAATTTTGGATAGCTTGAATGGTTTTGTCGTGGTGATTTTTTGAAATAACAGTAAAAAAGTAACCAGTAAATGTCTTTTATTTTTTTAAAGTGCAGCTTCTAAACACTTCAACAAAATGTACACATAGAAGTCATGCTGAGGAAATATGCATAGTTTCATGACTATACAACACTATATGGATGATAGAAAATTAAAAAACTACCATACATCTGATGTCACTCTGTCCCTCTGTCACTGTGGGTAATGTGTGTGTGTGTGTGTGTGTGTGTTTGTGTGTTAAGTGTGTGTGCTGAGTTTGTGTGAATGTGTGGGAGAGGGGATGGGCTTGGTGTCAGAGAGAGAGAGAGAGAGAGAGAGGGAGGGAGACTTAATCATCTCTTTAATCACCAGCAGAAAAAAAAAGCAATTTTGTGTTGTTGTTGTTTTTTCATCATTACAGCTTAAGAAATATCTTAGGCCTCAACATCAACTGTTGCTGCTTTATATAGCCATCTCCCAAAATTAATAGTCATTAGTAAGCATTTTATAAATACAGCTATAATTAAATTGTTCATGGTTTATATGCACATTTATTTTGAGGAGATTAAAGGCTGTAATCTTCCTAAAAAAAAAAAAAAAATAAAAAAAAAAAAATAAACAAACACAGAACTCAGAAACATTTATTTCAAGATGCAATAAAAGAAAACTGTACACTATATATACATATATATACAATTGCATAAGTTTATATTTAATTTTTTTTATCAAGTGTACAGCTAATAATAATAATAATAATAATAATAATAATAATAATAATAATAATAATGCATTTTATTTAAGGCGCCTTTCAAACCACTCAAGGTCACCGTACAACAAGTAACAACAGTAACAATATTAAAACAAAAAATAACAGCAAATAACAATGTCAATAAAAAACCACAATAATATTAGAATAGCACAACATATTGTGGAATACTATATTAAGACTTTATATATAGGCTTTATGAACAGATAGGTTTTGAGAGATGCTTGAAGTACTAGCATCACCTCCTCTTGTACGACGGTTTGAGGAATATATCTTCCAGATAGTACCGCCGCTCCCTATATGCAGAATACGCAGTCTTCGTAGGGCACCAACTCCCAGAGGAGGCACCATCCCAGTAAAATAAAACATGCGCCATTCTCCCATCCGCGCTCGCGACCGCTCGGACATTTGCGGATGAATGTTCGTAATTGATGGATGGACATCTATGCCCGGGTAAAAGTCATCAGCAATCCGGCACAGAGAAAAGAAAAATAAAGTAAAAAACAAAACAAAAACAGGCATAAATTTGGCTTGACATTGGACATTCGAGAGTCTCAAATTTAGGGACCGTCTCTTAAGTTACATGTGATATTGTTATACAATTTTCTAACGTCAGTAGCATTTGAAGAGAATGACTTACAGTCATAAAAACAACTGTAATTGTTCATCTAGGTGACAGCTATAATGCACCATTAAATTGAATGTTTGATATTTATTAAAACAAACTGTAAGTCATATGTAAATTATGCTACTTTTTCACATGGACTCAAAAGCAAATTTGAAGCTCAATAGCATTTGAGGAGAAAGACTTGCAGTCATAAAACAATTTTAATGTGTTAATTTAGGTGTCAGCTACAATGTACACCTTATACATTTATATATATATTAAAATAAAGTGTTACTAAAGTTATATATATTGTTCTGTGTATGTGATTTCAAAGTCTAGACGGGTCGGATTAACCCTTTAACTGCCATATCCCTTAAAATTTGATTGCCAGAGGGTTACTGTAAATGCTTATGCCCGCTGGGCACAGTTTTCCCGATGCCACCGGGGTGGCGTTGCACTGACGGCTTGAGCCCGCCATCGCTGCTTGCAGCTATATTTATTATTATTATTCTTCTTCTCTAAGATGAATCGCATTTTTGAGGGCCTAAACATGCTCGAAAAGTCATGAAACTTTGCACACACCTCAGAACTGGCGAAAATTTACGTCTGATATGGGTTTCAGAAGTGGGTGTGCCAAAATGGCTCAACAGCGCCACCTATACACGTTCAACGGTGTGCGCCTCGAGCTACGTTTCATGTACATGTATGAAAATCGGTATACACATGTAACTCTCCAATACCTACAAAAAAGTCTCTTGGAGCAAAATCCGAAACCCAACAGGAAGTCGGTTATTTCTAATATTATGAGCAAATTTTGTGTCATTTTTGTCATTTCCATGCGTTGTATTTTAACGAACTCCTCCTAGAGATTAATTCAGATCAACACCAAATTTGGTATGCCTAATCTGAAGGCCATTGCGATGTTAAATTGCGAAGCTTTTGAGTTTTCGTTGAAGGGCCTGTGTGTGGCGGCCTGGCGAATTTCGATGATTCGCCATGAAACAGGAAGTTGCTATAACTCAGACATACAATGACCAATCTGCCCCAAACTTCACATGTTTGATGAGACTCCTGTCCTGAACGGTTTGACATGACCATATTCAGTTATAGTCATAGCGCCACCTATTGGCAACAGGAAGTGACATATTTTACGCTGCGACGAACTACTCCTAGAAATTTTATGACATCAATGTCTTTTTTGTGGTCAGTCTAATCTAAAGGCCTGTGCGATGTTCAGTTGTGAAGATCTTGAGTTTTCGTTAAAAGGCTTGTTCATGGCGCCGCGACGAAGTTCGATGTCTCGCCATGGGAATAAAAGATGTTATAACTCAGGCATAAAATGTCCGATCTTCCCCAAACTTCACATGTGTGATAAGAGTCCTGACCTGAACAGATCTGCAGGCCAACATTCCACCGGGTGTGGCAGAATGGCTCTATAGCGCCACCTATACACTTTCAACGGAGTGCGCCTCGAGCTATGTTTCACGTACATGTACAAAAATTGGTACACACATGTAACACTCTAATACCTACAAAAAAGTCTCTTGGTACGAAATCCGGATCCCAACAGGAAGTCGGTTATTTTGAATTTTCCCATCAAAATTGGTGTTGTTTTTGCCATTTTCAGGGGTTGTACTTTAACGAACTCCTCCTAGAGATTTATTCAGATCAACACCAAACTTGGTCAGTGTAATCTAAAGCCCTTTGCGATAATAAATTGCGAAGGACTTGAGGTTTCGTTAAAGGGCGGGTCCATGGCGGCCTGACAAATTTCGATGTTTCGCCTTGAAAAAGGAAGTTGCTGTAACTCAGACATACAATGTCCAATCTGCCCCAAACTTCACATGTTGGATAAGACTCTTGACCTGAACAGATCTACATGGCAATATTCACTTATAGTCATAGCGCCACCTATTGGCAACAGGAAGTTACATATTTTACACTGCGACAAACTACTCCTAGAAATTTTATGACATCAATGTCTTTTTTGTGGTCAGTCTAATCTAAAGACATGTGTGATGTTTAGTTGTGAAGATCTTGAGTTTTTGTTAAAAGGTGTGTCCATGGCGCCGTGATGAAGTTCGATGTCTCGCCATGGGAATAAGAGATGTTATAACTCAGGCATAAAATGTCTGATCTTGCCCAAACTTCACTTGTGTGATAAGGGTCCTGGCCTGAACAGATCTGAAGGCCAATATTCCATCGAGTGTGGCAAAATGGCTCGATAGCGCCACCTATACTCTTTTAACGGAGTGCGTATACACTTTAAACGGAGTGCGCCTCGAGCTATGTTTCATGTACATGTACATAAATCGGTACACACATGTAACACAACAATATCTACGAAAAAGTCTCTTGGTACGAAATCCAAATCCCAACAGGAAGTCAGTTATTTCGAATTTTCTCTGCAAAATTAGTGTTGTTTTGGCCATTTTCAGGGGTTGTACTTTAACGAACTCCTCCTAGATATTTATTCAGATCAACACCAAACTTGGTCAGTGTAATCTAAAGCCTTTTGCGATCTTAAATTGCGAAGATCTTGAGGTTTCGTTAAAGGGCGTGTCCATGGCGGCCTGACAAATTTAGTTGTTTCGCCATGAAATAGGATGTTGTTGTAACTCAGGCATAAAATGTCCAATCCTCCCCAAACCTCACATGTTCGATAAAAGTCCTGCCCTGAACACAACTGAAGGCCAATATTCCATTATAATGATAGCGCCACCTGCTGGCAACAGGAAGATTGGCACATATATGGAATAACTTTGATATATTCCACTTACATTTATGAGTTTAAATGCATATTTCTCACCGCTCACCTATTTACTAAAGCCACTCGCTGCCGGTGAGCCCGGGTGCGAGGGCCCGTTCATCGCTGCTTGCAGCTTTAATTAGGGCTCAAGCCTGGAGGGCGAGAGCCCTATTGTTTTCCTTAGGATTATTTGTTATTATTATTATTATTATTATTTTTCTTCAAGGTTTCGGGGGCTTTTGGGGCCCTTAACATGCTCAAAAACTCTTGAAAATTGGCACACACCTTGGAACCTGCGGCCATTAGGGCCGGGCAGAGTCTGATACACGGGCGTGGCACAGGGGCTCTACAGCGCCCCCTGTAGTACCGAGGGCCATATATCATGCATACTTGCACGTATACATATGAAACTTGGTACATATATATAACTCATCAAACCAAACAACTTTCACACTGCATGTCATAGGCTCCGCCCAACAGGAAGTTGGCTATTTAGGGTTTATTATTCATATTTTTGGTCAAAGTTGTGGGGGCTTTTGGGGTCCCTAACATACTCAAAAACTCTTGAAAATTTGCGCACACTTTGGAATCTGTGCCCTTTAGGAGCCTGCAGAGGCTGGGACCCGGGCGTGGCACAGGGGCTCTACGGCGCCCCCTGGAACACAGTCATAAATGTTGATGTATAGCTCACACATACTTGCACATATTCATATGAAACTCAGTACACATAAAGATCTCATTGTGCCGAACAATTTTCGTATTGCATGTCATTGGGCTCCGCCCAACAGGAAGTCAGCTATTTAGAGTTATGTAAAAAGCGCATGCTCTGGAATTTGATATACTTGTCATAGGTTTTTTACTCGTTTATCACCAAACTCGGTCAACATGATCTCAAGACATTGGGGATGAAAAATTGCCAGGGGATTTTTGATATCTCAAACGGTTTGCTCGTGGCGAGGCGTTGAAATTATGGCGAGAATTGAGAAACAGGAAGTGTCTAATACCATCCACATACATTTCCTAATTTCAATCAAACTTCATCAGATTATTCATTGTATGATGTCGATCACATATATGTGACTATTAGGAGTCAAAGTTATAGCGCCACCAACTGGCAGCAGGAAGTGTGTCATTTTCAAAATGCTTTGAATTCAGCATCTTATTTTTACTCGATTTGCTTCAAACTTCATCAGAATAATGTTAAAACACAGCCGATATGAATCTGCTGGGGGTAATTGGATATCTAAAAATATTGTTGCCGTGGCAACATGTCAAACTGGAATACTTCTCAGGTGATTTTGAGGCAAATAACATGCTTAGAATTTCATCAAACTCAGAACACATATCAGTATTTATGATAACTAGACACTGGCAAAAGTTCATAAGAGGGCGTGGAAGAGGCACTCTATAGCGCCACCTTTTGTCAAAAGTGGGGGGGTTAGTTTTAGCTACAGACACCAAACTCGGTAAAAAAATTGTTCTTATCAAGACGGACAACTTTCTAATTCACAGTCATCAGCTACGATCAACAGGAAGTCAGCTATTTTGATTTGAATGTGGATTTTTTTTTTACATTTAGTTGTGAATTAATGCATACTGCTCAGAGGAGAGTAACACTATACACACCAAACTTTGTCTACATGATGCCAAAACATTTTAAACAACTTAAATTGCCAATGGATTTTGGATAGCTTGAACGGTTTTGTCGTGGTGATTTTTTTTAATGACAGTAAAACTGGAATTATTAATTTTCCTGCATTTTTAAATTCCAAACACTTCAAAACCTTTTATCATACAGACAAAAAGTCATTCTGAGTAAATATGGATAGTTTCACGACTTTACAACACTGTATGGATAACAGAAAATTAAAAAAACTGTCAGACATCTCATATCACTCTGTCCCTCTGTTTGAGTATATGTGCTTCAGACTTCCATTGTCTGAGAGAAATTGCGCCCCTACAGGTGCAATTACCGGAGATTTAGTTTCTCTTTTAAATCGGTTAAAATACAAATAAATACTTGGATTTAATTCACACTGACAAGCTAAACCAACATATATGATTATTATCAGGTCAGGGCTCATTAATAATGGTTGTGTGGTCAGTGATACGTGAGAAACACGAGAGATGAATCACCGCTCTGAGCATGATCATCTTGATGAGCTCAGAAAAAACGAGTTTATTCTTGTTTTATAGCTATTAAAAATAAAGTATTGCAGCGATATCACACAATTCACCAATTAGAACACACCAAGAGCTAAATTCAGATGTTTTTGAACTGTTTGTGTGAAAATGAAATATTTGCGGCTGCCTATCAAATCACGCCTCCGATCAGCGCGCACAGTGTCGAGCTCAAAACAAACGAATTTATTCTTGTTTAAGAGCTTTTTTAAATAAAATATTACCACAAATGCACACAATAAACCCATTGTAACACTACAAGAGCTAAATGCAGGTGTTTGTGACCCGTTTAAGTGTGCAAGACTATTTGAAAGCGCGACTGGCACAATAACATATATCTCTCGAGCTGCAGGATTCTGCCTTTCCTCGTACGAACGAACACATAACGGACAAGATTATTTCAAAATAGCTTGGCGAATATAAACGAAAACAGCCACGTGAACATAAACCGTTGAGAAATATATCTGAAGTGGATCTACTGGATTTGAATATTAAGTGACCGCATATACCAGCTGCTTCTGTCTTCAATTTTAATCTATATAAAAAATGTAATTCATTCATCTTGGCTGCGTTTTTAATGTGTGTACGTATTTATTTATTTATTATTTTGCTCTAACAAGAATTAATCTATATTTAATTAAATCAATTACATTTTATTTTACATTTTATTTGTCCATTTCTGCATCTAAACGCCTAAAAACATAAAACATGCTCTATTATACTATTGTTAGCAATTTCTTTATCGTCCAATTTATCTGGTGTACACACTTTTATTTTCATAATAAACTTGTTTGTTAGATTATACACAGTTACAGTGGTCTATAATAAATATTAACAGGTTTTATTCAAGCTGTTTAGAATGATTGCAGTAGGCTAAAAAACATTGGAAAACAATAACTGTTGTACTTTTTTATATATTTTGTATAATTTCATAGTTTATGCATTATAGTTATAAAAACAAATACATTTAGCCACTCACATAGAAATCTTAGGCCTTATCCTTTTCTTACAGTTTTAGGAATTTTTAAAAATCGTAAAAAACCTTATTTGTGCTGCAAATAATAATTTCAAACTCAAAAAGTAAATAGTCAGTTCATGCTTTATAAAGCCTTGTCCCAATATTAATAGTCAGTAGTAAGCAGTTTATAAATACAGCTATAAATAGCTTGTTTTTGGTTTATAAGCACATTTATTAAAAAGGAGAGTAAAGGATCAGTTATCTTCCTATGAAAAATAAAAATAAACAAACAACAACACAGATTGATACAGAACTCAGAAATTCTATTGTGGATTTATGATAAAATCAGCCTGTAAATGAATTCATACTCCTCCAAGAAGACACAAGTAGTTCACACCAAACTTTTTTTTTTTAACATGAAGCCAATATACTGAAGATGTTAAATTGCGAATGGGTTTAGGATACCTTAAATGGTGTGGCCATAGCGATTTATTAAAGTAACATAAAAAAATACAATAGTTATTTTACTATATCTTTAAATTTTTTCATTCCAAACTCTTCATAATTTTTTATATAAGTAGAAGTCATCATTTGAAGGAACCACAGTAAGTTTCAAAGCTTTATCATTTTCAAGAGCCAGCATAAAATTAAAACTATCATAACTTATAAATGAAGCTTGCAATTCTTAGTACCAATAATGTCCACCAGATGGAGCTATAGGATTACTTTTAAATAATTATTGTAGAAACAAGTATGATTTAAATAATTTATAGAAATCTTTCAAAGAAAAATAATATGAATTTTATGTATTTTACTGATAAAATGACCCTCACTTAATTAGAATAACAAGCTGAAGTATTGTGAACTGTATATTAAGAATAATTCTTTATAGGCTTTATGGACAGATACGTTTTGAGTGACTCTTGAAGGTTCAGCACCACATCCTCTTTTACCAGTTTAAAGAATGTATCTTACAGTACAGGTGCGGATGAATTTTGGATAGCTTGAATGGTTTTGTCGTGGTGATTTTTTGAAATAACAGTAAAAAAGTAACCAGTAAATGTCTTTTATTTTTTTAAAGTGCAGCTTCTAAACACTTCAAAAAAATTTACACATAGAAGACAAGTCATTCTGAGGAAATATGCATAGTTTCATGACTATACAACACTATATGGAAACAACTTTTGTATTGCATATCATAGGCTCCGCCCAACAGGAAGTTGGCTATTTAGGGTTTAGTATTCAAATTTTTCGTCAAAGTTGTGGGGGCTTTTGGGGTCCTTAACATACTCAAAAACTCTTGAAAATTTGCGCACACTTTGGAATCTGTGGCCTTTAGGAGCCTGCAGAGGCTGGGACCCGGGCGTGGCACAGGGGCTCTACGGCGCCCCCTGGAACACAGTCAGAAATGTTGATGTATAGCTCACACATACTTGCACATATTCATATGAAACTCAGTACACATATAGATCTCATCGTGCCGAACAACTTTCGTATTGCATGTCATAGGCTCCACCCAACAGGAAGTCAGCTATTTAGAGTTATGTAAAAAGCGCATGCTCTGGAATTTGAAATACTTGTCATAGGTTTTTTTCTCGATTGCCGCCAAACTTGGTCAACATGATCTCAAGACACTGGGGATGAAAAATTGCCAGGGGATTTTTGATATCTCGAATGGTTTGCTCGTGGCGAGGCGTTGAAATTATGGCGAGAAATGAGAAACAGGAAGTGTCTAATACCGTCCACATACATTTCCTGATTTTAATCAAACTTCATCAGATTATTCGTTGTATGATGTCGATCGCATATTTGTGACTATTAGGAGTCAAAGTTATAGCGCCACCAACTGGCAGAAGGAAGTGTGTCATTTTCAAAATGATTTGAATTCAGCATCTTATTATTACTCGATTTGCTTCAAACTTCATCAGAATAATGTTAAAACACAGCCGATATAAATCTGCAAGGGGGATATTGATATCTAAAAAATTGTTGGCGTGGCAACATGTCAAACTGGAATACTTCTCAGGTGATTTTGAGGCAAATAACATACTTAGAATTTCACAAAACTCTGAACTCACATCAGTATTTCTGATAGGAACTTAAATTGTGAATGGATTTTGGATAGCTTGAATGGTTTTGCCGTGGTGATTTTTTTAAATGACCTTACAAAGGGAATCATTATTGTATTTTTAAATTGCAGCTTCCAAACACGTCAAATAATTTTTTCATACAGATGAAAAAGTCATTCTGAGGAAATATGCATAGTTTCACGACTTTACAACACTGTATGGATAACAGAAAATTAAAAAACTGTCAGACATCTCATCTCACTCTGTCCCTCTGTTTGAGTATATGTGCTTCAGACTTCCATTGTCTGAGAGAAATAGCGCCCCTACAGGTTCAATTCCCGGACTTTTACTTTCACTTTTAAATCGGTTAAAAATACAAACAAATACTTAGATTTAATTCACACTGACAAGCTAAACCAACATATCTGATTATTACCGGTTCAGGGCTCATGGATAAATTATTTCTGGCCAGAGATACGTGAGAAATAGGAGAGATGAATCACCGCTGTGATCACGAGCGTCTGGAGTAAAGAGCTCAGAGAAAACGAATTTATTCCTGTTTTAAAGCTTTTAAAAATAAATTATTACAGCGATATCACACAATCAACCAATTAGAACACACCAAGAGCTAAATTAAGATGTTTTTGAACTGTTTGTGTGAAAATGAAATATTTGTGGCTGCATATCTGAAATCACCGCCTCCGATCAGCGCGTACAGTGTCCAGCTCAAAACAAACGAATTTATTCTTGTTTAAGAGCTTTTTTAAATAAAATATTACCACAAATGCACACAATAAACCCATTGTAACACAACAAGAGCTAAATGCAGGTGTTTGTGACCTGTTTAAGTGTGCAAGACTATTTGAAAGCGCGACTGGCAGAATAACATATCTCTCGAGCTGCAGGATTCTGGCTTTCGTCGTACGAACGAACACATAACGGACAAGATTATTTCAAAACACATAATAGCTTGGCGAATATAAACGAAAACAGCCACGTGAACATAAACTGGATCTACTGGATTTGAATATTAAAGTGACCACATTTACCACTTGCTTCTGTCTTCAATTTTAATCTATATAAAAAAGGAAACTCATTCGACTTGGCTGCTTTTTTAATGTGTGCGTATTTATTTATTTACCTTTTTATACATTTTGTATAATTTCATAGTTTGTGTATTACAATTATGAAAACAAAAATAAATTTAGCCACTCACATAGAAATAGCTTAGGCCTTAACCTTTTTCTGTCAGTTTTAGGGATTTTTAAAAATCCTAAAAAAAAACTTATTTGTGCTGCAAATAATAATTTCAAACTCATTTGATACTGACCTATGACATCCTCTGACATGCTATTTATTTGAATTTGCATAATGTCATGGATGTAACAGTAAATCTGTTCAGCTCACAGATGAAGACTAAGCTGTAATGCAAGCAGAACACTTATAAATCATTTAAGGATTTGATAACACTGTAAAATAATGTCTTATTTGCTAACATTAGTAAATGCATTGGTAACACTTTATAATAACTGCACTCATTAGTAAATAGTCAGTTCGTGCTTTATAAAGTCTTGTCCCAACATTAATAGTCATTAGTAAGCAGCTTATAAATACAGCTATAAATAACTTTTTCTTGGTTTATAAGGACATATTTTAAAAAGGAGAGTAAAGGGTCAGTTATCTTCCTAAGAAAAATAAAAATAAACAAACACAACACAGATTGATACAGAAATATTTATTTCAATATGCAATAAAAGGAAACTGTACACTTGAATTATATATATATATATATATATATATATATATATATATATATATATATATATATATATATATATATATATGTATATATATGTATATGTGTATAGTAGGAGCCATTTTGGGGATGGTAAAGGTTTTGTCCACTGGGTGGTGCTGGGGCTATGTTTAATCAGAGCACCTGAGCAGCAAGTGTGTGTTGGTATGTGGGAAGCACAGTTTTTGAGTGCACTGTAGACTTGCTCTCCAGGTGGATTCTGGTTGTATGCAGTCCATAAGGTATGGCTTTGTGTGTACATGTGAACAAGGAGAGGACACAAGACGTTTGAGAGCATTTTTAATGGAGTTCAAGTAATAAAGAAAGACATTTGTTATGCATCTACATCCGTCTGCATGGACTCTGTACGTGTTTTAAACTTGCTAACCCCTATTATCAACGGCATTGGAAAGCCAATACACACACACACACACACAGACACATTTATGTATGTATATATATATATATATATATATATATATATATATATATATATATATATATATATATATATATATATATATATATACTTGATAAATATATATATATATATATATATATATATATATATATATATATATATATATATATATATATATATATATATATATATATTTTTTTTTTTTTTTTTTTTTTTTTTTTTTTTATCAAGTGTACAGCTGTACAGTTTCTTTTTATCCATCTTGAAAAAATATTTCTGTGTTCTGTATCCCTCTGTGTTGTGTTTGACTTTTTAGTTTGGTAGATGAATGTTCCTTTAAATCTCATTTGTGAATGATTTAAATGTATAAATAGTCTTTGCTTTAGATGAGCTCACAAAGGCCTGTCACCATTAGGACTCCCTATGCATAGGGCCCGGGATCTTGTGCAGCGCCCCTGCTGACAACTAGAATAACGTTATAATACTTAAAGTATGAAAATACAATGATTGAACTTTATAGCTCAAGAACAAAACATTTATAGCTGTATTTATGAACTGTATAATAATGCCTATTAAAGGAGTGCTATTATTATTTTTCAAATTTTGTTATACTGTAATGTTGTTGTTTCAGCATAAAAAAAAGTTCTGCAAAGTTACTAAGCTGAAAGTCCAATTCAAAAGGAGATATTTCATTTAACAAAAAACACTTTTTAAAAACTATAATGAACAAATTGTTTGGACTACAACAAATATTGTCCGGGATTTGTGATTTCACAAATATGGACGAATGGGATGAGAATTGGTTGAGCTGCACTATAGAAAGCAACGAGTGTGATACATATGTAGTTGACCATGAAGCCTGGAAGAGAAAAACAAAACTCCTTATATTCAGGTGTGAAGAATTATTAGGCATTTTTTCCTTTACTGATAAAATAAGCCCAAAAAGAGGTTTAACTCAGATTGAAAAATGTGTTACTAAAGTTATATATATTGTTCTGTGAATGTGATTTCAAAGTCTAGATGATTCGGATTAACCCTTTAACTGCCGTATCCCTTAAAACCTGACTGCCAGAGTGCTATTGTGAATGCATGTGCCCGCTTGGCACAGTTTACCTGATGCCACAGGGGTGGTGTTGCACTGATGGCTTGAGCCCGCCATCGCTGCTTGCAGCTATATTTATTATTATTATTCTTCTTCTCTAAGATGAATCGCATTTTTGAGGGCCTAAACATGCTCGAAAAGTCATGAAACTTTGCACACACCTCAGAACTGGCGAAAATTTACGTCTGATATGGGTTTCAGAAGTGGGTGTGCCAAAATGGCTCAACAGCGCCACCTATACACGTTCAACGGTGTGCGCCTCGAGCTACGTTTCATGTACATGTATGAAAATCGGTATACACATGTAACTCTCCAATACCTACAAAAAAGTCTCTTGGAGCAAAATCCGAAACCCAACAGGAAGTCGGTTATTTCTAATATTATGAGCAAATTTTGTGTCATTTTTGTCATTTCCATGCGTTGTATTTTAACGAACTCCTCCTAGAGATTAATTCAGATCAACACCAAATTTGGTATGCCTAATCTAAAGGCCTTTGCAATGTTAAATTGCGAAGATCTTGAGTTTTTGTTCAAGTTCGTGTCCGTGGCGGCCTGGCGAATTTCGATGATTCGCCATGAAAAATGAAGTTGCTATAACTCAGACATACAATGTCTAATCTGACCCAAACTTGACATGTTTGATAAGACTCTGATCCTGAACAGATTGACATGCCCATATTCAGTTTTAGTCATAGCGCCACCTATTGGCAACAGGAAGTGACAAATTTTACGCTGCGACGAACTACTCCTAGAAATGTTTTGACATCAATGTCTTTTTTGAGGTCAGTCTAGTCTAAAGGCCTGTGCGATGTTCAGTTGTGAAGATCTTGAGTTTTTGTTAAAAGGCGTATCCATGGCGCCATGACGATGTTCGATGTCTCGCCATGGGAATAAAACATGTTATAACTCAGGCATAAAATGTCCGATCTTCCCCAAACTTCACATGTGTGATAAGAGTCCTGGCCTGAACAGATCTGCAGGCCAATATTCCACCGGGTGTGGCAGAATGGCTCGGTAGCACCACCTATACCCTTTCAACGGAGTGCGCCTCGAGCTATGTTTCACGTACATGTACAAAAATTGGTACACACATGTAACTCACCAATACCTACAAAAAAGTCTCTTGGTACAAAATCCGAATCCCAACAGGAATTCGGTTATTTTGAATTTTCCCGGCAAAATTGGTGTTGTTTTTGCAATTTTCAGGGGTTGTACTTTAACGAACTCCTCCTAGAGATTTATTCAGATCAACACCAAACTTGGTCAGTGTAATCTTAAGCCCTTTGCGATGTTAAATTGCGAAGATCTTGAGGTTTCGTTAAAGGGCGTGTCCATGGAAGCCTGACAAATTTCGATGTTTCGCCATGAAAAAGGAAGTTTCTGTAACTCAGACATACAATGTCCAATCTGCCCCAAACTTCACTTGGTAGATAACACTTCTGCCCTTAACAGATCTACATGCCCATATTCACTTATAGAAATAACGCTACCTGCTGGCAACAGGAAGTGGCATATTTTACACTGTGACAAAGTCGTCCTAGAAGTCTTTTGACATTAATGTATTTTTTGTGGTCAGTCTAATCTTAAGGCTTGTGCAATGTTAAATTATGGAGATCTTGAGTTTTTGTTAAATAGCGTGTCCATGGCACCATGACAAAATTTGCAACAGGAAGTGACATATTTTACACTGCGACGAACTACTCCTAGAAATTTTATGACATCAATGTCTTTTATGTGGTCAGTCTAATCTAAAGGCCTGTGTGATGTTCAGTAGTGAAGTTCTTGAGTTTTTGTTAAAAGGCTTGTTCATGGCGCCGCGACGAAGTTCGATGTCTCGCCATGGGAATAAAAGATGTTATAACTTCACCAAACTTCACATGTGTGATAAGAGTCCTGGCCTGAACAGATCTGCAGGCCAATATTCCACCGGGTGTGGCAGAATGGCTCGATAGCGCCACCTATACACTTTCAACGGAGTGCGCCTCGAGCTATGTTTCACGTACATGTACAAAAATTGGTACACACATGTAACACTCCAATATCTACGAAAAAGTCTCTTGGTACGAAATCCGAATCCCAACAGGAAGTCAGTTATTTCGAATTTTCTCTGCAAAATTAGTGTTGTTTTGGCCATTTTCAGGGGTTGTACTTTAACGAACTCCTCCTAGATATTTATTAAGATCAACACCAAACTTGGTCAGTGTAATCTAAAGCCTTTTGCGATATTAAATTGCGAAGATCTTGAGGTTTCGTTAAAGGGCGTGTCCATGGCGGCCTGACAAATTTCGATGTTTCGCCATGAAATAGGATGTTGTTGTAACTCAGGCATAAAATGTCCAATCCTCCCCAAACCTCACATGTTCGATAAAAGTCCTGCCCTGAACACATCTGAAGGCCAATATTCCATTATAATGATAGCGCCACCTGCTGGCAACAGGAAGATTGGCACATATATGGAATAAACATTGATATATTTAGGGCTCAAGCCCAAAGGGCGAGAGGCCTATTGTTTTCCTTAGGATTATTTAGGGCTCAAGCCCAAAGGGCGAGAGGCCTATTGTTTTCCTTAGGATTATTTTTTATTATTATTATTATTATTATTTTTTTCCAACGTCTCGGGGGCTTTTGGGGCCCTTAACGTGCTTAAAAAGTCTTGAAAATTGGCACACAGATTGGAACCTGCGGCCATTAGGGCCGGGCAGAGACTGATACACGGGCGTGGCACAGGGGCTCTACAGCGCCCCCTGGAATATGGAGGGCCATATATCATACATTCTTGCTCGTAGACGTATGAAACTCGGTACACATATAAATCTCATCAATCCAAACAACTTTTGTATTGCATATCATAGGCTCCGCCCAACAGGAAGTTGGCTATTTAGGGTTTAGTATTCAAATTTTTTGTCAAAGTTGTGGGGGCTTTTAGGGTCCTTAACATACTCAAAAACTCTTGAAAATTTGCGCACACTTTGGAATTGGTGGCCTTTAGGAGCCTGCAGAGGCTGGGACCCGGGCGTGGCACAGGGGCTCTACGGCGCCCCCTGGAACACAGTCAGATATGTTGATGTATAGCTCACACATACTTGCACACATTCTTATGAAACTCAGTACACATATAGATCTCATCGTGCCGAACAACTTTCGTATTGCATGTCATAGGCTCCACCCAACAGGAAGTCAGCTATTTAGAGTTATGTAAAAAGCGCATGCTCTGGAATTTGAAATACTTGTCATAGGTTTTTTTCTCGATTGCCGCCAAACTCTGTCAACATGATCTCAAGACACTGGGGATGAAAAATTGCCAGGGGATTTTTGATATCTCAAACGGTTTGCTCGTGGCGAGGCGTTGAAATTATGGCGAGAAATGAGAAACAGGAAGTGTCTAATACCGTCCACATACATTTCCTGATTTTAATCAAACTTCATCAGATTATTCGTTGTATGATGTCGATCGCATATATGTGACTATTAGGAGTCAAAGTTATAGCGCCACCAACTGGCAGAAGGAAGTGTGTCATTTTCAAAATGATTTGAATTCAGCATCTTATTATTACTCGATTTGCTTCAAACTTCATCAGAATAATGTTAAAACACAGCCGATATAAATCTGCAAGGGGGATATTGATATCTAAAAAATTGTTGGCGTGGCAACATGTCAAACTGGAATACTTCTCAGGTGATTTTGAGGCAAATAACATACTTAGAATTTCACAAAACTCTGAACACACATCAGTATTTCTGATAGGAACTTAAATTGTGAATGGATTTTGGATAGCTTGAATGATTTTGCAGTGGTGATTTTTTTAAATGACCTTACAAAGGGAATCATTATTGTATTTTTAAATTGCAGCTTCCAAACACGTCAAATAATTTTTTCATACAGATGAAAAAGTCATTCTGAGGAAATATGCATAGTTTCACGACTTTACAACACTGTATGGATAACAGAAAACTAAAAAACTGTCAGACATCTCATCTCACTTTGTCCCTCTGTTTGAGTGTATGTGCTTCAGACTTCCATTGTCTGAGAGAAATTGCGCCCCTACAGGTGCAATTACCGGACTTTTACTTTCACTTTTAAATCGGTTAAAAATACAAATAAATACTTAGATTTAATTCACACTGACAAGCTAAACCAACATATCTGATTATTACCGGTTCAGGGCTCATGGATAAATTATTTCTGGCCAGAGATACGTGAGAAATAGGAGAGATGAATCACCGCTGTGACCACGAGAGTCTGGAGTAAAGAGTTCAGAAAAAAACGAATTTATTCCTGTTTTAAAGCTTTTAAAAATAAATTATTACAGCGATATCACACAATCAACCAATTAGAACACACCAAGAGCTAAATTAAGATGTTTTTGAACTGTTTGTGTGAAAATAAAATATTTGTGGCTGCCTATCTGAAATCACCGCCTCCGATCAGCGCATACAGTGTCGAGCTCAAAACAAACGAATTTATTCTTGTTTAAGAGCTTTTTTAAATAAAATATTACCACAAATGCACACAATAAACCCATTGTAACACTACAAGAGCTAAATGCAGGTGTTTGTGACCTGTTTAAGTGTGCAAGACTATTTGAAAGCGCGACTGGCAGAATAACATATCTCTCGAGCTGCAGGATTCTGGCTTTCGTCGTACGAACGAACACATAACGGACAAGATTATTTCAAAACACATAATAGCTTGGCGAATATAAACGAAAACAGCCACGTGAACATAAACTGTTGAGAAATAAATCTGAAGTGGATCTACTGGATTTGAATATTAAAGTGACAACATTTACCACTTGCTTCTGTCTTCAATTGTAATCTATATAAAAAAGGAAACTCATTCTTGGCTGCTTTTTTAATGTGTGCGTATTTATTTATTTACCTTTTTATACATTTTGTATAATTTCATAGTTTGTGTATTACAATAAAAACAAAATCTCATGGATGTAACAGTACATCTGTTCAGCTCAAAGATCAATACTAAGCTGTAATGCAAGCAGAACTTTCACAAATGCTTATGAGTCATTTAAGGATTTGATAACACTGTAAAATAATGTCTAATTTGTTAACATTAGCAAATGCATTGATAACACTTTATAATAACTGCACTCATTAGTAAATAGTCAGTTCATGCTTTATAAAGCCTTGTCCCAATATTAATAGTCAGTAGTAAGCAGTTTATAAATACAGCTATAAATAGCTTGTCCTTGGTTTATAAGCACATTTATTAAAAAGGAAAGTAAGTTATCTTCCTATGAAAAATAAAAGATAAAAATAAACAAACAACAACACAGATTGATACAGAACTCAGAAATTTTATTGTGGATTTATGATAAAGCCTGCAAATGAATTCATACTCCTACTCATACTACTCCATACTCCTTTTTCAACATGATGCCAATATACTGAGATGTTAAATTGTGAATGGGTTTAGGATAGCTTAAATGGTGTTGCCATAGAGATTTATTAAAGTAACATAAAAAAATACAATAGTTATTTTACTATATCTTTACAATTTTTCATTCTAAATCTTCATAATTTTTTATATAAGTAGAAGTCCTCATTTGAAGGAAGCACAGTAAGTTTCATAGCTTTATCACTTTCAAGAGCCAGCATAAAATTTAAACTATCATTACTTATAAATCAAGCTTGCAATTCTTAGTACCTATAATGGCCACCAGAGGGAGCTATAGGATTACTTTTAAATAATTATTGTAGAAACGAGTATGATAAATCATTTATAGAAATCTTTCAAAAAAAATGAATTGTATATATTTTACTGATAAAATGACCCTCACTTAATTAGAATAACAAGCTGAAGTATTTTGAACTGTATATTAAGAATAATTCTTTATAGGCTTTATGGACAGATAACGTTTTGAGTGACTCTTGAAGGTTCAGCACCACATCTTCTTTTACCACTGTTTAAAGAATTAATCTTACAGAATAGGTGTGAATGAATTTTGGATAGCTTGAATGGTTTTGCCGTGATGTTTTTTGAAATAATAGTAAAAAAGGAACCAGTAAATGTCTTTTTATTTTTTTAAAGTGCAGCTTCTAAACACTTTAAAAAAAAAAAAATGTACACATAGAAGACCAGTCATTCTGAGGCATATTTCCTCAGAATGACTGGTCTCATGACAATAGTTTCATGACTATACAACACTATATGGATGATAGAAAATTAAAAAAAACTATCATACATCTGATGTCACTCAGTCCCACTGTCACTGTGGGTAATGTGTGTGTGTGTGTGTTAAGTGAATTAGGTGTGAAACTATCAGGGTGCATTAAGTCTCCAGCGCCAACATTTTACAGAATTGACACTTTCCTGGAGTCTCCAGAATTACTCGGTGTCAGGCTCTGAGAGACTTAAGATTCCAAAAAATTATTTAATTAGAATACCATGAAGTATTGTGAAATACTATATATTAAGTCTTTATATATAGGCTTTATGCACAGATTAGAGTGACTCGTGAAGGACCAGCACCACCTCCTCTTGTTCGATGGTTTGAGGAATATATCTTCCAGAATCTGGGATTAAGATTTAGGAGCTCATTTTTATTCCACCTCCTTTCCTGAAAAGTCTGTCTTGCAGAATTGACTAAAAATTAATCTTCACATTAATTACTAATTATTTTGCAATTCTTTTTGTCAGTTCTTCTTGACCTGCTTTTTTCTTCTTCTTTTCTGACCTCATGACCCAGTCAGTATTTTTTGTACAATGGTCAAGTCTTAACTTATCCATTTCTGTATTGCATTTGTGTTTGATATTTCTCATGGGTATTTCATAATTTTCGACCTTACAGTTTGAGTTAAAAGTCTATTTTAGCGCATTTCATCTGTAAAAGAAAACATGCCTAATAATTCTGCACACATGAATATAAGGAGTTTTTCTCTTCCAGCTTTCCTGGACTATTGTATAGCACTCATAAATGATTAAATAAAAAATAATGGTAGTTATTAAGATTTATATTGATTTGGAATTGGTAAAATGTACTTGGAAAAAAATCACAATAAAACAATGTTTTCATGTTTAAGTTTGGAATATTAACTGACATGAATGAATGCTATATAAATATTGTTCATGTTAACATAATGTTTATAAATGAAATCTTATTGTACAGTGTTACTAATATATATATTGTTCTGTGAATGTGATTTTAAAGTCTAGATGATTCGGATTAACCCTTTAACTGCCGTATCCTTTAAAACCTCACTGCCAGAGGGATATTGTGAATGCATGTGCCCGCTGGGCACAGTTTACTTGATGCCACCGGGGTGGCGATGGCATTGGTGGCTTGAGCCCGCCATCGCTGCTTGCAGCTATATTCTACTTATATTTATGAGTTTAAACGCATATTTCTCACCGTTCACCTATTAACTAAAGCCACTCGCTGCCGGTGAGCCCGGGTGCGAGGGCCCGTTCATCGCTGCTTGCAGCTTTAATTAGGGCTCAAGCCCAAAGGGCGAGAGGCCTATTGTTTTCCTTAGGATTATTTTTTATTATTATTATTATTATTAGGGCTCAAGCCTGGAGGGCGAGAGCCCTATTGTTTTCCTTAGGATTATTTTTTATTATTATTATTATTATTATTATTATTATTTTTTTCTAACGTTACGGGGGCTTTTGGGGCCCTTAACATGCTTAAAAAGTCTTGAAAATTGGCACAGACATTGGAACCTGCGGCCATTAGGGCCGGGCAGAGACTGATACACGGGCGTGGCACAGGGGCTCTACAGCGCCCCCTGGAATATGGAGGGCCATATATCATACATACTTGTACGTAGACGTACGAAACTCGGTACACATATAGAACTCATCAATACAAACAACTTTCGTATTGCATATCATAGGCTCCGCCCAACAGGAAGTTGGCTATTTAGGGTTTATTATTCATATTTGTCGTCAAAGTTGTGGGGGCTTTTGGAGTCCTTAACATACTCAAAAACTCTTGAAAATTTGCACACACCTTTGGATCTGTGGCCTTTAGGAGCCTGCATAGGTTGGGACCCGGGCGTGGCACAGGGGCTCTACGGCGCCCCCTGGAACACAGTCATAAATGTTGATGCATAGCTCACACATACTTGCACGTATTAATATGAAACTCAGTACACATATAGATCTCATCGTGCCGAACAACTTGCGTATTGCATGTCATAGGCTCCGCCCAACAGGAAGTCAGCTATTTAGAGTTATGTAAAAAGCGCATGCTCTGGAATTTGATATACTTGTCATAGGTTTTTTACTCGATTGCCACCAAACTCGGTCAACATGATCTCAAGACATTGGGGATGAAAAATTGCCAGGGGATTTTTGATATCTCGAACGGTTTGCTCGTAGCGAGGCGTTGAATTTATGGCGAGAATTGAGAAACAGGAAGTGTCTAATACCATCCACATACATTTCCTAATTTTAATCAAACTTCATCAGATTATTCATTGTATGATGTCGATCGCATATATGTGACTATTAGGAGTCAAAGTTATAGCGCCACCAACTGGCAGCAGGAAGTGTGTCATTTTCAAAATGCTTTGATTTCAGCATCTTATTTTTACTCGATTTGCTTCAAACTTCATCAGAATAATGTTAAAACACAGCCGATATAAATCTGCTGGGGGGATATTGATATCTAAAAATATTGTTGCCGTGGCAACATGTCAAACTGGAATACTTCTCAGGTGATTTTGAGGCATATAACATGCTTAGAATTTCATCAAACTCAGAACACATATCAGTATTAGTGACAGCTAGACACTGGCAAAAGTTCATACGAGGGCGTGGAAGAGGCACTCTATAGCGCCACCTTTTGTCGAAAGTGAGGGGGTTAGTTTTAGCTACAGACACCAAACTCAGTACAAAAATTGTTCTTATCAAGACGGACAACTTTCTAATTCACAGTCATCAGCTACGACCAACAGGAAGTCGGCTATTTTGATTTGAATGTGGATTGTTTTTTACATTTAGCTGTGAATTAATGCATACTGCTCAGAGGAGAGTAACACTATACACACCAAACTTGGTCTACATGTTGAAAAAACATTGAGGAACTTAAATTGTGAATGGGTTTTGGATAGCTTGGATGGTTTTGTCGTGGTGATTTTTTTAAATGACAATAAAGATGGAATTATTAATTTTCCTGCATTTTTAAATTCCAAACACTTCAAAACCTTTTTTCATACAGAAAAAAAGTTATTCTGAGTAAATATGCATAGTTTCATGACTTTACAACACTGTATGGATAACAGAAAATTAAAAAACTGTCAGACATCTCATATCACTCTGTCCCTCTGTTTGAGTGTGTGTGCTTAGACTTCCATTGTCTGAGAGAAATAGCGCCCCTACAGGTGCAGTTACCGGACTAAAAAAGGGAGGAGACTGTCTTTTGGTTTCGATTTTAAATCGGTTAAAATACAAATAAATACTTGGATTTAATTCACAATGACAAGCTAAACCAACATATATGATTATTATCAGGTCAGGGCTCATTAATAATTGATGTGTGGTCAGTGATACGTGAGAAACACGAGAGATGAATCACTGCTCTGAGCAGGAGCGTGTGGAATGATGAGCTCAGAAAAAACGAGTTTATTCTTGTTTTATAGCTATTAAAAATAAAGTATTGCAGCGATATCACACAATTCACCAATTAGAGCACACCAAGAGCTAAATTAAGATGTTTTTGAACTGTTTGTGTGAAAATGAAATATTTGCGGCTGCCTATCTGAAATCACTGCCTCCGATCAGCGCGCACAGTGTCACAAGTTCAAAACTAACGAATTTATTCTTGTTTAAGAGCTTTTTAAAATAAGTTATTGCCATAAATGCACACAATACATCCATTATAACACAACACGAGCTAAATGCAGGTGTTTGTGACCCGTTTAAGTGTGCAAGACTATTTGAAAGCGCGACTGGCAGAATAACATATATCTCTCGAGCTGCAGGATTCTGCCTTTCGTCGTAAGAACGAACACATCACGGACAAGATTATTTCAAAATACATAATAGCTTGGCTAATATAAACGAAAACAGCCACGTCAACATAAACTGTTGAGAATTAAATCTGAAGTGGATCTACTGGATTTTAATATTAAGTGACCGCATATACCAGCTGCTTCTGTCTTCAATTTTAATCTATATAAAAAATTAAACTCATTCATCTTGGCTGCTTTTTTAATGTGTGTACGTATTTATTTATTATTTTGCTCTAACAAGACTTAATCTATATTTAATTAAATCAATTACATTTTATTTTACATTTGATTTGTCCATTTCTGCATCTAAACGCCTAAAAACCTAAGAAATGCTCTATTATATTATTGTTAGCAATTTCTTTATCGTCCAAGTTATCTGGTGTACACGCTTTTATTTTCATAATAAACTCGTTTGTTAGATTATACACAGTTATAGTGGTCTATAATAAATATTGACAGGTTTTATTCAAGATGTTTAGAATGATCGCTGTAGGCTAATTTTTTAAAATGTAAATCCAAAAAAAAAAAAAAAAATTAAATAAATAAAAAACATTGGAAAAGAATAACTTGTACTTTTTTATACATTTTGTATAGTTTCATAGTTTATGCATTATAGTTATAAAAACAAACAAATTTAGCCACTCACATAGAAATCTTAGGCCTTATCCTTTTCTGACAGTTTTAGGGATTTTTAAAAATCCTAAAAAACATTATTTGTGCTGCAAATAATAATTTCAAACTAATTTGATACTGACCTCTGACATCCTGTGACATGATATTTATTTGAATTTACATAATCTCATGGATGTAACAGTAAATCTGTTCAGCTCACAGATCAAGACTAAGCTGTAATGCAAGCAGAACTTTCACAAATGCTTTTAGGTCAATAAAATCATTACAAAACACTTACAAATCTTTTAAGGGATTTGATAACACTGTAAAATAATGTCTAATTTGTTAACATTAGCAAATGCATTGATAACACTTTATAATAACTGCACTCATTAGTAAATAGTCAGTTCATGCTTCATAAAGCCTTGTCCCAATATTAATAGTCAGTAGTAAGCAGTTTATAAATACAGCTATAAATAGCTTGTTTTTGGTTTATAAGCTCATTTATTAAAAAGGAGAGTAAAGGGTCAGTTATCTTCCTATGAAAAAAAAATAAATAAATAAAAATAAACAAACAACAACACAGATTGATACAGAACTCAGAAATGTTATTGTGGATTTATGATAAAATCAGCCTGTAAATGAATTCATTCTCCTCCAAGAAGACACAAGTAGTTCACACCAAACTGTTTTAACATGAAGCCAATATACTGAAGATGTTAAATTGCGAATGGGTTTAGGATACCTTAAATGGTGTGGCCATAGAGATTTATTAAAGTAACATAAAAAAATACAATAGTTATTTTACTATATCTTTAAAATTTTTAATTCCAACTCTTCATAATTTTTTATATACGTAGAAGTCATCATTTGAAGGAAGCACAGTAAGTTTCATAGCTTTATCATTTTCAAGAGCCAGCATAAAATTAAAACTATCATAACATATAAATCAAGCTTGCAATTCTTAGTACCAATAATGGCCACCAGATGGAGCTATATGATCACTTTTAAATAATTATTGTAGAAAGAAGTATGATTTAAATCATTTATAGAAATCTTTCAAAGAAAAATAATATGAATTTTATGTATTTTACTGATAAAATGACCCTCACTTTATTAGAATAACAAGCTGAAGTATTGTGAACTGTATATTAAGAATAATTCTTTATAGGCTTTATGGACAGATACGTTTTGAGTGACTCTTGAAGGTTCAGCACAACATCCTCTTTTACCAGTTTAAAGAATGTATCTTACAGTACAGGTGCGAATGAATTTTGAATGGCTTGAATGGTTTTGTCGTGGTGATTTTTTGAAATAACAGTAAAAAAGTAACCAGTAAATGTCTTTTATTTTTTTAAGTGCAGCTTCTAAACACTTCAAAAAAATGTACACATAGAAGACAAGTCATTCTGAGGAAATATGCATAGTTTCATGACTATACAACACTATATGGATGATAGAAAATTAAAAAACTATCATACATCTGATGTCACTCTGTCCCTCTGTCACTGTGGGTAATGTGTGTGTGTGTGTGTGTGTGTGTATGTGTGTGTGTGTATGTGTGTGTGTGTGTGTGTGTGTGTGTGTGTGTTAAGTGAATTAGGTGTGAAACTATCAGGGAGCATTTAGTCTCCAGTGCCAACATTTTACAGAACTGCCACTTTCCTGGAGTCTCAGAATTACAATGTGTCAGGTTCTGAGAAATCAAAGATTCCAAAAAATTATTTAATTAGAATACCATGAAGTATTGTGAAATACTATATATTAAGACTTTATATATAGGCTTTATGAACAGATTAGAGTGACTCGTGAAGGACCAGCACCACCTCCTCTTGTCTGATGGTTTGAGGAATATATCTTCCATAATCCGGGATTAAGATTTAGGAGCTCATTTTTATTCCACCTCCTTTCCTGAAAGTTTGTCTTGCAGAATTGACTAAAAATTAATCTTCACATTAATTCCTAATTATTTTGCAATTATTTTTGTCAGTTCTTCTTGACCTGTTTTTTTTTTCTTCTTCTTTTCTGACCTCATGACCCAGTCAGCATTTTTGTACAATGGTCAAGTCTTAACTTATCCATTTCTGTATTGCATTTGTGTTTGATATTTCTCATGGGTATTTCATAATTTTCGACTTTGAGTTAAAACAGTTTGAGTTAAAACTCTTTTTTAGCGCATTTCATCTGTAAAAGAAAACATGCCTAATTTTTCTGCACATGAATATAAGGAGTTTTTCTCTTCCAGCTTTCCTGGACTATTGTATAGCACTCATAAATGATTAAAAAAAAAAAAAATGGTAGTTATTAAGATTGATATGGTTTGGAATTGGTAAAATGTGCTTGGAAAAAAATCACAATAAAACAATGTTTTAATGTTTAAGTTTGGAATATTAACTGACATGAATGAATGCTATATAAATATTGTTCATGTTAACATAATGTTTATAAATGAAATCTTATTGTAAAGTGTTACTATATATATATATATATATATATATATATATATATATATATATATATATATATATATATATATATTGTTCTGTGAATGCAATTTTAAAGTCTAGATGATTCGGATTAACCCTTTAACCGCCATTTCCTTTAAAACTTCACTGCCAGAGGGATATTGTGAATGCATGTGCCCGCTGGGCACAGTCTACCTGATGCCACCGGGGTGGCGATGGCACTGGTGGCTTGAGCCCGCCATCGCTGCTTGCAGCTATATTTATTATTTTTTTCCAACGTCTCGGGGGCTTTTGGGGCCCTTAACGTGCTTAAAAAGTCTTGAAAATTGGCACACAGATTGGAACCTGCGGCCATTAGGGCCGGGCAGAGACTGATACACGGGCGTGGCACAGGGGCTCTATAGCGCCCCCTGGAATATGGAGGGCCATATATCATACATTCTTGCTCGTAGACGTATGAAACTCGGTACACATATAAATCTCATCAATCCAAACAACTTTTGTATTGCATATCATAGGCTCCGCCCAACAGGAAGTTGGCTATTTAGGGTTTAGTATTCAAATTTTTCGTCAAAGTTGTGGGGGCTTTTGGGGTCCTTAACATACTCAAAAACTCTTGAAAATTTGCGCACACTTTGGAATCTGTGGCCTTTAGGAGCCTGCAGAGGCTGGGACCCGGGCGTGGCACAGGGGCTCTACGGCGCCCCCTGGAACACAGTCATAAATGTTGATGTATAGCTCACACATACTTGCACATATTCATATGAAACTCAGTACACATATAGATCTCATCGTGCCAAACAACTTTCGTATTGCATGTCATAGGCTCCGCCCATCAGGAAGTCAGCTATTTAGAGTTATGTAAAAAGCGCATGCTCTGGAATTTGAAATACTTGTCATAGGTTTTTTTCTCGATTGCCGCCAAACTCGGTCAACATGATCTCAAGACACTGGGGATGAAAAATTGCCAGGGGATTTTTGATATCTCGAACGGTTTGCTCGTGGCGAGGCGTTGAAATTATGGCGAGAAATGAGAAACAGGAAGTGTCTAATACCGTCCACATACATTTCCTGATTTTAATCATACTTCATCAGATTATTCGTTGTATGATGTCGATCGCATATATGTGACTATTAGGAGTCAAAGTTATAGCGCCACCAACTGGCAGAAGGAAGTGTGTCATTTTCAAAATGCTTTGAATTCAGCATCTTATTGTTACTCGATTTGCTTCAAACTTCATCAGAATAATGTTAAAACACAGCCGATATAAATCTGCAAGGGGGATATTGATATCTAAAAAATTGTTGGCGTGGCAACATGTCAAACTGGAATACTTCTCAGGTGATTTTGAGGCATATAACATGCTTAGAATTTCATCAAACTCAGAACACATATCAGTATTTATGATAACTAGACACTGGCAAAAGTTCTTAAGAGGGCGTGGAAGAGGCACTCTATAGCGCCACCTTTTGTCAAAAGTGGGGGGGTTAGTTTTAGCTACAGACACCAAACTCGGTAAAAAAATTGTTCTTATCAAGACGGACAACTTTCTAATTCACAGTCATCAGCTACGATCAACAGGAAGTCAGCTATTTTGATTTGATTGTGGATTTTTTTTTACATTTAGTTGTGAATTAATGCATACTGCTCAGAGGAGAGTAACACTATACACACCAAACTTTGTCTACATGATGCCAAAACATTTTAAACAACTTAAATTGCCAATGGATTTTGGATAGCTTGAACGGTTTTGTCGTGGTGATTTTTTTTAATGACAGTAAAACTGGAATTATTAATTTTCCTGCATTTTTAAATTCCAAACAATTCAAAACCTTTTTTCATACAGACAAAAAGTCATTCTGAGTAAATATGGATAGTTTCACGACTTTACAACACTGTATGGATAATAGAAAATTAAAAAACTGTCAGACATCTCATATCACTCTGTCCCTCTGTTTGAGTATATGTGCTTCAGACTTCCATTGTCTGAGAGAAAATGCGCCCCTACAGGTGCAATTCCTGAAAGGGAAATTCGACTGAAAGGGAGGAGACTCTCTTTTAGTTTCATTTTTAAATCGGTTAAAATACAAATAAATACTTAGATTTAATTCACACTGACAAGCTAAACCAACATATATGATTATTACCAGGTCAGGGCTCATTTATAATTGATGTGTGGTCAGTGATACGTGAGAAACACGAGAGATGAATCACCGCTCTGAGCAGGAGCGTGTGGAATGACGAGCTCAGAAAAAACGAGTTTATTCTTGTTTTATAGCTTTTAAAATTAAAATATTAAAGCGATATTACACAATTCACCAATTAGAACACACCAGGAGCTAAATTGAGATGTTTTTGAACTGTTTGTGTGAAAATGAAATATTCGCGGCTGAAATCACTGCCTCCGATCAGCGCGCACAGTGTCACAAGTTCAAAACTAATGAATTTATTCTTGTTTAAGAGCTTTTTCAAATACAATATTGTCATAAATGCACACAATACACCCATTATAACACAACACGAGCTAAATGCAGGTGTTTGTGACCCGTTTAAGTGCGCAAGACTATTTGAAAGCGTGACTGGCAGAATAACATGTATCTCTCGAGCTGCAGGATTCTGCCTTTCGTCGTAAGAACGAACACATCACGGACAAGATTATTTCGAAATACATAATAGCTTGGCTAATATAAACGAAAACAGCCACGTGAACATAAACTGTTGAGAAATAAATCTGAAGTAGATCTACTGGATTTTAATATTAAGTGACCGCATATACCAGCTGCTTCTGTCTTCAATTTTAATCTACATATAAAAAAGGAAACTCATTCATCTTGGCGGCTTTTTTAATGTGTGTACGTATTTATTTATTATTTTGCTCTAACAAGAATTAATCTATATTTAATTAAATCAATTACATTTTATTTTACATTTGATTGGTCCATTTCTGCATCTAAATGCCTAAAAACCTAAAACATGCTCTATTATACTATTGTTAGCAATTTCTTTATCGTCCAGTTTATCTGGTGTACACACTTTTATTTAAATAATAATAAACTTGTTTCTTAGATTATACACAGTTATAGTGGTCTATAATAAATATTAACAGGTTTTATTCAAGCTGTTTAGAATGATTGCAGTAGGCTAATTTGTTTTTATGTAAATCCCAAAAAATAAATTAAATAAAAAACATTAGAAAACAATAACTGTTGTACTTTTTTATACATTTTGTATAATTTCATAGTTTATGCATTATAGTTATAAAAACAAATAAATTTAGCCACTCACATAGAAATCTTAGGCCTTATCCTTTTCTGACAGTTTTAGGTTTTTTTTTAAAAAATCCTAAAAAACCTTATTTGTGCTGCAGATAATAATTTCAAACTCATTTGATACTGACCTCTGACATCCTGTGACATGCTATTTATTTGAATTTACATAATCTCATGGATGTAACAGTAAAACTGTTCATCTCACAGATCAAGACTAAGCTGTAATGCAAGCAGAACTTTCACAAATGCTTGTAGGTCAATAAAATCATTACAAAACACTTACAAATCATTTAAGGATTTGATAACACTGTAAAATAATGTCTAATTTGTTAAGATTAGCAAATGCATTAATAACACTTTATAATAACTGCACTCATTAGTAAATAGTCAGTTCATGCTTTATAAAGCCTTGTCCCAATATTAATAGTCAGTAGTAAGCAGTTTATAAATACAGCTATAAATAGCTTGTTCTTGGTTTTATAAGCACATTTATTAAAAAGGAGAGTAAAGGGTCAGTTATCTTCCTATGAAAAATAAAAATAAACAAACAACAACACAGATTGATACAGAACTCAGAAATGTTATTGTGGATTTATGATAAAATCAGCCTGTAAATGAATTCATTCTCCTCTAAGAAGACATAAGTAGTTCACACCAAACTGTTTTAACATGAAGCCATATACTGAAGATGTTAAATTTCGAAAGGGTTTAGGATACCTTAAATGGTGTGGCCATAGCGATTTATTAAAGTAACATAAAAAAATACAATAGTTATTTTACTATATCTTTAACATTTTTAATTCCAACTCTTCATAATTTTTTATATACGTAGAAGTCATCATTTGAAGGAAGCACAGTAAGTTTCATAGCTTTATCATTTTCAAGAGCCAGCATAAAATTAAAACTATCATAACATATAAATCAAGCTTGCAATTCTTAGTACCTATAATGGCCAACAGATGGCGCTAAAGGATTACTTTTAAATAATTATTGTAGAAACAAGTATGATTTAAATCATTTATAGAAATCTTTCAAAGAAAAATAATATGAATTTTATGTATTTTACTGATAAAATGACCCTCACTTAATTAGAATATCAAGCTGAAGTATTGTGAACTGTATATTAAGAATAATTCTTTATAGGCTTTATGGACAGACACGTTTTGAGTGACTCTTGAAGGATCAGCACCACATCCTCTTTTACCACTGTTTAAAGAATGTATCTTACAGTACAGGTGCGGATGCATTTTGAATGGCTTGAATGGTTTTGTCGTGGTGATTTTTTGAAATAACAGTAAAAAAGTAACCAGTAAATGTCTTTTATTGTTTTAAAGTGCAGCTTCTAAACACTTTTAAAAATTGTACACATAGAAGACAAGTCATTCTGAGGAAATATGCATAGTTTCATGACTATACAACACTATATGGATGACAGAAAATTAAAAAAACTATCATACATCTGATGTCACTCTGTCCCTCTGTCACCGTGGGTGATGTGTGTGTGTGTGTGTGTGTGTGTGTGTGTTAATTGAATTAGGTGTGAAACTATCAGGGAGCATTTAGTCTCCAGCGCCAACATTTTACAGAACTGCCACTTTCCTGGAGTCTCAGAATTACAATGTGTCAGGTTCTGAGAGATCTAAGATTCCAAAAAATGATTTAATTAGAATACCATGAAGTATTGTGAAATACTATATATTAAGACTTTATATATAGGCTTTATGAACAGATTAGAGTGACTCGTGAAGGACCAGCACCACCTCCTCTTGTCCGATGGTTTGAGGAATATATCTTCCAGAATCCGGGATTAAGATTTAGGAGCTCATTTTTATTCCACCTCCTTTCCTGAAAAGTCTGTCTTGCAGAATTGACTAAAAATTAATCTTCACATTAATTCCTAATTATTTTGCAATTCTTTTTGTCAGTTATTCTTGACCTGTTTTTTTTTTCTTCTTCTTTTCTGACCTCATGACCCAGTCAGCATTTTTGTACAATGGTCAAGTCTTAACTTATCCATTTCTGTATTGCATTTGTGTTTGATATTTCTCATGGGTATTTCATAATTTTCGACTTTGAGTTAAAATAGTTTGAGTTAAAACTCTTTTTTAGTGCATTTCATCTGTAAAAGAAAACATGCCTAATAATTCTGCACATGAATATAAGGAGTTTTTCTCTTCCAGCTTTCCTGGACTATTGTATAACACTCATAAATTATTAAATAAAAAATAATGGTAGTTATTAAGATTGATATGGTTTGGAATTGGTAAAATGTGCTTGGAAAAAAATCACAAAACAATGTTTTAATGTTTAAGTTTGGAATATTAACTGACATGAATGAATGCTATATAAATATTGTTCATGTAAACATAATGTTTATAAATGAAATCTTATTGTAAAGTGTTACTAAATATATATGTTCTGTGAATGTGATTTTAAAGTCTAGATGATTCGGATTAACCCTTTAACTGCCATATCCTTTAAAACCTCACTGCCAGAGGGATATTGTGAATGCATGTGCCCGCTGGGCACAGTTTAACTGATGCCACCGGGGTGGCGATGGCATTGGTGGCTTGAGCCCGCCATCGCTGCTTGCAGCTATATTTATTATTATACTTCTCCAAAATGAATCGCATTTTTGAGGGCCTAAACATACTCAAAAAGTCATGAAACTTTGCACACACCTCAGAACTGGCGAAAATTTACATCTGATATGGGTTTCAGAAGTGGGTGTGGCAAAATGGCTCGACAGCGCCACCTATACACGTTCAACGGTGTGCGCCTCGAGCTATGTTTCACGTACATGTATGAAAATCGGTACACATGTGTAACTCTCCAGTACCTACAAAAAAGTCTCTTAGAGCAAAATTCTAAACCCAACAGGAAGTCGGTTATTTTTAATATTATGAGCAAATTTTGTGTCATTTTTGCCATTTCCATGCGTTGTATTTTAACGAACTCCTCCTAGAGACTTATTCAGATCAACACCAAGTTTGGTATGCCTAATCTAAAGGCCTTTGCGATGTTAAATTGCGAAGATTTTGAGTTTTCGTCGAAGGGCGTGTCAGTGGCGGCCTGGCGAATTTCGATGATTCGCCATGAAAAATGAAGTTGCTATAACTCAGACATACAATGTCCAATCTGCCCCAAACTTCATATGGTTGATAAGACTCTGAAACTGAATAGATTGACATGCCCATATTCAGTTATATTCATAGCGCCACCTATTGGCAACAGGAAGTGTCATATTTTACGCTGCGAAGAACTACTCCTAGAAATTTTATGACATCAATGTCTTTTTTGTGGTCAGTCTAATCTAAAGGCCTGTACGATGTTAAATTGTGAAGATCTTGAATTTTCGTTAAAGGGCGTGTCCATGGCGTCATGTCAAAGTTCGATGTCTCGCCATGGGAGTAGAAGTTGTTGTAACTCAGGCATAAAATATCAGATCTTGCCCAAACTTCACATGTTTGATAAGAGTACTGACCTGCACACATCTGGAGGCTAATATTCCATTCAGTGTGGCAAAATGGCTCGATAGTGCCACCTATACATTTTCAATGGAGTGCGCCTCGAGCTACATGTCATGTACATGTACGAAAATCGGTAAACATATGTAACACACCAATAGCTACAAAAAAGTCTCTTGGTACGAAATCCGAATCCCAACAGGAAGTCAGTTATTTTTAATTTCCCCTGCAAAATTGGTGTTGTTTTTGTCATTTTCAGGGGTTGTATTTTAACGAACTCCTCCTAGAGATTTATTCAGATCAACACCAAACTTGGTCAGTGTAATCTAAAGCCCTTTGTGATGTTAAATTGCGAAGGAATTGAGGTTTTGTTAAAGGGCGTGTCCATGGCGGGCTGACAAATTTCGATGATTCGCCATGAAAAATGATGGTGCCATAACTCAGACATACAATGTCCAATCTGCCCCAAACTTCACATGTTTGATAAGACTCTTGACCTGAACAGATCTACATGCCAATATTCAGTTATAGTCATAGCGCCACCTATTGGCAACAGGAAGTGACATATTTTACACTGTGACAAACTACTCCTAGAAATTTTATGACATTAATGTCTTTTTTGTGGTCAGTCTAATCTAAAGACCTGTGTGATGTTTAGTTGTGAAGATCTTGAGTTTTTGTTAAAAGGTGTGTCCATGACACCATGACGAAGTTCGATGTCTCGCCATGGGAATAAAAGATGTTATAACTCAGGCATAAAATGTCCGATCTTGCCCAAACTTCACATGTGTGATAAGGGTCCTGGCTTGAACACATCTGAAGGCCAATATTCCATTATAAAGATAGCTCCACCTGCTGGCAACAGGATGATTGGCACACATATGGAATAAACTTTGATATATTGCACTTATGTTTATGAATTTAAATGCATATTTCTCAACGTTTCATACGATGGCGGTGAGCCCGGGTGCGAGGGCCCGTTCATCGCTGCTTGCAGCTTTAATTATTATTAGGGCCCGAGCACCGATGGTGTGAGGACCCTATTGTATCTGCTCTGTTTATTATTATTATTCTTATTCTTCCGCTTCTCCAAAATGAATCGCATTTTTGAGGGCTTAAACATGCTCAAAAAGTCATGAAACTTTGCACACGCGTAAAACCAGGTGAAAATTTTCGTCTGATATAGGATTCAGAAGAGGGTGTGGCAAAATGGCTCGACAGCGCCACCTATACGAAGAAAATCAACAGCCTTCAAGCTATGTTTCACGTACATGCACGAAAATTGGCACACATATGTAACACACCAATACCTACAAAAAAGACTCTTGGAGCAACATTCTAAATCCAACAGGAAGTCGGTTATTTGTAATATTATGAGCAAATTTTGTGTAATTTTGGTCATTTCCATATGTTGTATTTTAACAAACTCCTCCTAGAGATTTCTTCAAATCAACACCAAATTTGGTATGCCTAATCTAAAGGCCTTTGCGATGTTAAATTGCGAAGATCTTGAGTTTTCGTTGAAGGGCGTGTCCGTGGCGGCCTGGCGAATTTCGATGATTTGCCATGAAAAATGAAGTTGCTATAACTCAGACATACAATTTCCAATCTGCCCCAAACTTCACATGTTTGATGAGACTCCGAACCTGAACAGATTGACATGCCCATATTCAGTTATAGTCATAGCGCCACCTATTGGCAACAGGAAGTGACATATTTTACGCTGCGACGAACTACTCCTAGAAATTTTATGACATCAATGTCTTTTTTGTGGTCAGTCTAATCTAAAGGCCTGTGCGATGTTCAGTTGTGAAGATCTTGAGTTTTCGTTAAAAGGCGTGGTCATGGCGCCACGACGAAGTTCGATGTCTCGTCATGGGAATTAAAGATGTTATAACTCAGGCATAAAATGTCCGATCTTCCCCAAACTTCACATGTGTGATAAGAGTCCTGGCCTGAACAGATCTGAAGGCCAATATTCCACCGGGTGTGGCAGAATGGCTCTATAGCGCCACCTATACACTTTCAACAGAGTGCGCCTCGAGCTATGTTTCACGTACATGTACAAAAACTGGTACACACATGTAACTCACCAATATCTACAAAAAAGTCTCTTGGTAGGAAATCTGGATCCCAACAGGAAGTTGGTTATTTTGAATTTTCCCTTCAAAATTGGTGTTGTTTTTGCCATTTTCAGGGGTTGTACTTTAACGAACTCCTCCTAGAGATTAATTCAGATCAATACCAAACTTGGTCAGTGTAATCTTAAGCCATTTGCAATAATAAATTGCGAAGGACTTGAGGTTTCGTTAAAGGGCGGGTCCATGGCGGCCTGACAAATTTCGATGTTTCGCCATGAAAAAGGAAGTTGCTGTAACTCAGACATACAATGTCCAATCTGCCCCAAACTTCAAATGTTCGATAAAAGTCCTGCCCTGAACACATCTGAAGGACAATATTCCATTATAATGATAGCGCCACCTGCTGGCAACAGGAAGATTGGCACATATATGGAATAATCATTGATATATTCTACTTATATTTATGAGTTTAAACGCATATTTCTCACCGTTCACCTATTAACTAAAGCCACTCGCTGCCGGTGAGCCTGGGTGCGAGTGCCCATTCATCGCTGCTTGCAGCTTTAATTATTATTATTATTATTATTATTATTATTATTATTATTATTATTATTATTATTATTATTATTATTATTATTCTCCAAAATGAATCGCATTTTTGAGGGCCTAAACATGCTCGAAAAGTCATGAAACTTTGCACACACCTCAGAACTGGCGAAAATTTACGTCTGATATGGGTTTCAGAAGTGGGTGTGGCAAAATGGCTCAACAGCGCCACCTATACACGTTCAACGGTGTGCGCCTCGAGCTACGTTTCATGTACATGTATGAAAATCGGTATACACATGTAACTCTCAAATAACTACAAAAAAGTCTCTTGGAGCAAAATCCGAAACCCAACAGGAAGTCGGTTATTACTAATATTATGAGCAAATTTTGTGTCATTTTTGTCATTTCCATGCGTTGTAATTTAACGAACTCCTCCTAGAGATTCATTCAGATCAACACCAAATTTGGTATGCCTAATCTGAAGGCCTTTGCGATGTTAAATTGCGAAGCTTTTGAGTTTTCGTTAATGGGCGTGTCCGTGGCGGCCTGGCGAATTTCGATGATTCGCCATGAAAAATGAAGTTGCTATAACTCAGACATAAAATGACCAATCTGCCCCAAACTTCACATGTTTGATGAGACTCCTGACCTGAACAGATTGACATGCCCATATTCAGTTATAGTCATAGCGCCACCTACTGGCAACAGGAAGTGACATATTTTACACTGCGATGAACTACTCCTAGAAATTTTATGACATCAATGTATTTTTTGTGGTCAGTCTAATCTAAAGGCCTGTGCGATGTTTAGTTGTGAAGATCTTGAGTTTTCGTTAAAAGGCGTGTCCATGGCGCCGTCAAGAAGTTCGATGTCTCGCCATGGGAATAAAAGATGTTATAACTCAGGCATAAAATGTCCGATCTTCCCCAAACTGCACATGTGTGATAAGAGTCCTGGCCTGAACACATCTGAAGGCCAAAATTCCATCAGGTGTGGCAAAATGGCTCGATAGCGCCACCTATACACTTTCAACAGAGTGCGCCTCGAGCTATGTTTCACGTACATGTACAAAAATCGGTATACACATGTAACACACCAATAGCTACAAAAAAGTGTCTTGGTACGAAATCCGAATCCCAACAGGAAGTCGATTATTTAGAATTTTCCCTGCAAAATTGGTGTTGTTTTTGTCATTTTCAGGGGTTGTATTTTAACGAAATCCTCCTAGAGATTTATTCAGATCAACACCAAACTTGGTCAGTTTAATCTAAAGCCCTTTGCGATGTTAAATTGCGAAGGAATTGAGGTCTCGTTAAAGGACGTGTCCATGGCGGCCTGACAAATTTCGATGATTCGCCATGAAAAATGATGGTGCTATAACTCAGACATACAATGTCCAATCTGCCCCAAACTTCACATGTTTGATAAGACTCTTGACCTGAACAGATCTACATGCCAATATTCAGTTATAGTCATAGCGCCACCTATTGGCAACAGGAAGTGACATATTTTACACTGTGACAAACTACTCCTAGAAATTTTATGACATCAATGTCTTTTTTGTGGTCAGTCTAATCTAAAGACCTGTGTGATGGTTAGTTGTGAAGATCTTGAGTTTTTGTTAAAAGGCGTGTCCATGGCGCCGTGACGAAGTTCGATGTCTCGTCATGGGAATAACAGATGTTATATCTCAGGCATAAAGTGTCCAATCTTGCCCAAACTTCACATGTGTGATAAGGGTCCTGGCCTGAACAGATCTGAAGGCCAATATTCCATTGGGTGTGGCAAAATGGCTCGATAGCGCCACCTATAAACTTTCAACGGAGTGCATATGCACATTCAATGGAGTGCGCCTTGAGCTATTTTTCATGTACATGTACAAAAATCGGTACACACATGTAATACACCAATACCTACAAAAAAGTATCTTGGTACGAAATCCGAATCCCATCAGGAAGTCGGTTATTTAGAATTTTCTCTGCAAAATTGGCATTGTTTTTGCCATTTTCAGGGGTTGTACTTTAACGAACTCCTCCTAGAGATTAATTCAGATCAATACCAAACTTGGTCAGTGTAATCTAAAGCCCTTTGCGATGTTAAATTGCGAAGGAATTGAGGTCTCGTTAAAGGACGTGTCCATGGCGGCCTGACAAATTTCGATGATTCGCCATGAAAAATGATGGTGCTATAACTCAGACATACAATGTCCAATCTGCCCCAAACTTCACATGTTAGATAAGACTTCTGCCCTCAACAGATCTACATGCCCCTATTCAGTTATAGTCATAGCGCCACCTGCTGGCAACAGGAAGTGACATGTTGTATGCTGTGACAAACTTCTCCTAGAATTTTTTTGAGATTAATGTATTTTTTGTAGTCAGTCTAATCTAAAGGCCTGTGCAATGTTAACTTGTGGAGATCTTGAGTTTTTGTTAAAGGGCATGTCCATGGCGTCATGACAAATTTTGATGTCTCGCCACAGCAAGAGAAGTTGTTGTAACTCAGGCATAATTTATTTGATCTTCCCCAAACTTCACATGTTCGATAAGAGTCCTGCCCTGAACACATCTGAAGGCCAATAGTCCATTATAATGAGAGCACCACCTGCTGGCAACACAAAGATTGGCACAAATATGGAGTAAACTTTGATATATTCCACTTATATTTATGAGTTTAAATGCATGTTTCTCACCGTTCACCTATTTACTAAAGCCACTCGCTGCCGGTGAGCCCATGTGCGAGGGCCCGTTCATCGCTGCTTGCAGCTTTAATTAGGGCCCGAGCACCGATGGTGTGAGGACCCTCTTGGAATTGCTCCGTTTATTATTATTATTATTATTATTCTTCTTCTCTAAGATGAATCGCATTTTTGAGGGCCTAAACATGCTCGAAAAGTCATGAAACTTTGCACACACCTCAGAACTGGCGAAAATTTACGTCTGATATGGGATTCAGAAGTGGGTGTGGCAAAATGGCTCAACAGCGCCACCTATACACGTTCAACGGTGTGCGCCTCGAGCTACGTTTCATGTACATGTATGAAAATCGGTATACACATGTATCTCTCCAATACCTACAAAAAAGTCTCTTGGAGCAAAATCCGAAACACAACAGGAAGTCGGTTATTTCTAATATTATGAGCAAATTTTGTGTCATTTTTGTCATTTCCATGCGTTGTATTTTAACGAACTCCTCCTAGAGATTAATTCAGATCAACACCAAATTTGGTATGCCTAATCTAAAGGCCTTTGCGATGTTAAATTGCGAAGCTTTTGAGTTTTCGTTGAAGGGCCTGTGTGTGGCGGTCTGGCGAATTTCGATGATTCGCCATGAAACAGGAAGTTGCTATAACTCAGACATACAATGTCCAATCTGCCCCAAACTTCACATGTTTGATGAGACTCCTGTCCTGAACAGTTTGACACGACCATATTCAGTTATAGTCATAGCGCCACCTATTGGCAACAGGAAGTGACATATTTTACGCTGCGACAAACTACTCCTAGAAATTTTTGACATCAATGTCTTTTTTGTCGTCAGTCTAATCTAAAGGCCTGTACGATGTTAAATTGAGAAGATCTTGAGTTTTCGTTAAAGGGCGTGTCCATGGCGCCATGTCAAAGTTCGATGTCTCGCCATGGGAGTAGAAGTTGTTGTAACTCAGTCATAAAATATCAGATCTTGCCCAAACTTCAAATGTTTGATAAGAGTCCTGACCTGAACACATCTGGAGGCTAATATTCCATTGGGTGTGGCAAAATGGCTCGATAGCGCCACCTATACATTTTCAATGGAGTGCGCCTCGAGCTACATGTCATGTACATGTACGAAAATCGGTAAACATGTAACACACCAATAGCTACAAAAAAGTCTCTTGGTACGAAATCCGAATCCCAACAGGAAGTCGGTTATTTTTAATTTTCCCTGCAAAATTGGTGTTGTTTTTGTCATTTTCAGGGGTTTTATTTTAACGAACTCCTCCTAGAGATTTATTCAGATCAACACCAAACTTGGTCAGTGTAATCTAAAGCCCTTTGCGATGTTAAATTGCGAAGGAATTGAGGTTTCGTTAAAGGGCGTGTCCATGGCGGCCTGACAAATTTCGATGATTCGCCATGAAAAATGATGGTGCTATAACTCACACATACAATGTCCAATCTGCCCCAAACTTCACATTTTTGATAAGACTCTTCACCTGAACAGATCTACATGCCAATATTCAGTTATAGTCATAGCGCCACCTATTGGCAACTGGAAGTGACATATTTTACACTGTGACAAACTACTCCTAGAAATTTTATGACATCAATGTCTTTTTTGTGGTCAGTCTAATCTAAAGACCTGTGTGATGTTTAGTTGTGAAGATCTTGAGTTTTTGTTAAAAGGCATGTCCATGTCGCCATGACGAAGTTCGATGTCTCGCCATGGGAATAAAAGATGTTATAACTCAGGCATAAAATGTCCGATCTTGCCCAAACTTCACATGTGTGATAAGAGTCCTGGCTTGAACACATCTGAAGGCCAATATTCCATTATAACGATAGCGCCACCTGCTGGCAACAGGAAGATTGGCACACATATGGAATAAACTTTGATATATTGCACTTATATTTATGAGTTTAAATGCATATTTCTCAACGTTCACCTTTTTACTAAAGCCACACGATGGCGGTGAGCCCGGGTGCGAGGGCCCGTTCATCGCTGCTTGCAGCTTTAATTATTATTATTATTATACTTCTCCAAAATGAATCGCATTTTTGAGGGCCTAAACATACTCAAAAAGTCATGAAACTTTGCACACACCTCAGAACTGGCGAAAATTTATGTCTGATGTGGGTTTCAGAAGTGGGTGTGGCAAAATGGCTCAACAGCGCCACCTATACACGTTCAACGGTGTGCGCCTCGAGCTACGTTTCATGTACATGTATGAAAATCGGTATACTCATGTAACTCTCTAATACCTACAAAAAAGTCTCTTGGAGCAAAATCCGAAACCCAACAGGAAGTCGGTTATTTCTAATATTATGAGCAAATTTTGTGTCATTTTTGTCATTTCCATGCGTTGTATTTTAACAAACTCCTCCAAGAGATTCATTCAGATCAACACCAAATTTGGTATGCCTAATCTAAAGGCCTTTGCGATGTTAAATTGCGAAGCTTTTGAGTTTTCGTCGAAGGGCGTGTCAGTGGCGGCCTGGCGAATTTCGATGATTCGCCATGAAAAATGAAGTTGCTATAACTCAGACATACAATGTCCAATCTGCCCCAAATTTCACATGGTTGATAAGACTCTGAAACTGAATAGATTGACATGCCCATATTCAGTTATATTCATAGCGCCACCTATTGGCAACAGGAAGTGTCATATTTTACGCTGCGAAGAACTACTCCTAGAAATTTTATGACATCAATGTCTTTTTTGTGGTCAGTCTAATCTAAAGGCCTGTACGATGTTAAATTGTGAAGATCTTGAATTTTCGTTAAAGGGCGTGTCCATGGCGTCATGTCAAAGTTCGATGTCTCGCCATGGGAGTAGAAGTTGTTGTAACTCAGGCATAAAATATCAGATCTTGCCCAAACTTTACATGTTTGATAAGAGTACTGACCTGCACACATCTGGAGGCTAATATTCCATTCGGTGTGGCAAAATGGCTCGATAGCGCCACCTATACATTTTCAATGGAGTGCGCCTCGAGCTACATGTCATGTACATGTACGAAAATCGGTAAACATATGTAACACACCAATAGCTACAAAAAAGTCTCTTGGTACAAAATCCGAATCCCAACAGGAAGTCGGTTATTTTTAATTTCCCCTGAAAATTGGTGTTGTTTTTGTCATTTTCAGGGGTTGTATTTTAACGAACTCCTCCTAGAGATTTATTCAGATCAACACCAAACTTGGTCAGTGTAATCTAAAGCCCTTTGCGATGTTAAATTGCGAAGGAATTGAGGTTTCGTTAAAGGGCGTGTCCATGGCGGCCTGACAAATTTCGATGATTCGCCATGAAAAATGATGGTGCTATAACTCACACATACAATGTCCAATCTGCCCCAAACTTCACATTTTTGATAAGACTCTTCACCTGAACAGATCTACATGCCAATATTCAGTTATAGTCATAGCGCCACCTATTGGCAACTGGAAGTGACATATTTTACACTGTGACAAACTACTCCTAGAAATTTTATGACATCAATGTCTTTTTTGTGGTCAGTCTAATCTAAAGACCTGTGTGATGTTTAGTTGTGAAGATCTTGAGTTTTTGTTAAAAGGCATGTCCATGTCGCCATGACGAAGTTCGATGTCTCGCCATGGGAATAAAAGATGTTATAACTCAGGCATAAAATGTCCGATCTTGCCCAAACTTCACATGTGTGATAAGAGTCCTGGCTTGAACACATCTGAAGGCCAATATTCCATTATAACGATAGCGCCACCTGCTGGCAACAGGAAGATTGGCACACATATGGAATAAACTTTGATATATTGCACTTATATTTATGAGTTTAAATGCATATTTCTCAACGTTCACCTTTTTACTAAAGCCACACGATGGCGGTGAGCCCGGGTGCGAGGGCCCGTTCATCGCTGCTTGCAGCTTTAATTATTATTATTATTATACTTCTCCAAAATGAATCGCATTTTTGAGGGCCTAAACATACTCAAAAAGTCATGAAACTTTGCACACACCTCAGAACTGGCGAAAATTTATGTCTGATGTGGGTTTCAGAAGTGGGTGTGGCAAAATGGCTCAACAGCGCCACCTATACACGTTCAACGGTGTGCGCCTCGAGCTACGTTTCATGTACATGTATGAAAATCGGTATACTCATGTAACTCTCTAATACCTACAAAAAAGTCTCTTGGAGCAAAATCCGAAACCCAACAGGAAGTCGGTTATTTCTAATATTATGAGCAAATTTTGTGTCATTTTTGTCATTTCCATGCGTTGTATTTTAACAAACTCCTCCAAGAGATTCATTCAGATCAACACCAAATTTGGTATGCCTAATCTAAAGGCCTTTGCGATGTTAAATTGCGAAGCTTTTGAGTTTTCGTCGAAGGGCGTGTCAGTGGCGGCCTGGCGAATTTCGATGATTCGCCATGAAAAATGAAGTTGCTATAACTCAGACATACAATGTCCAATCTGCCCCAAATTTCACATGGTTGATAAGACTCTGAAACTGAATAGATTGACATGCCCATATTCAGTTATATTCATAGCGCCACCTATTGGCAACAGGAAGTGTCATATTTTACGCTGCGAAGAACTACTCCTAGAAATTTTATGACATCAATGTCTTTTTTGTGGTCAGTCTAATCTAAAGGCCTGTACGATGTTAAATTGTGAAGATCTTGAATTTTCGTTAAAGGGCGTGTCCATGGCGTCATGTCAAAGTTCGATGTCTCGCCATGGGAGTAGAAGTTGTTGTAACTCAGGCATAAAATATCAGATCTTGCCCAAACTTTACATGTTTGATAAGAGTACTGACCTGCACACATCTGGAGGCTAATATTCCATTCGGTGTGGCAAAATGGCTCGATAGCGCCACCTATACATTTTCAATGGAGTGCGCCTCGAGCTACATGTCATGTACATGTACGAAAATCGGTAAACATATGTAACACACCAATAGCTACAAAAAAGTCTCTTGGTACAAAATCCGAATCCCAACAGGAAGTCGGTTATTTTTAATTTCCCCTGAAAATTGGTGTTGTTTTTGTCATTTTCAGGGGTTGTATTTTAACGAACTCCTCCTAGAGATTTATTCAGATCAACACCAAACTTGGTCAGTGTAATCTAAAGCCCTTTGTAATGTTAAATTGCGAAGGAATTGAGGTTTTGTTAAAGGGCGTGTCCATGGCGGCCTGACAAATTTTGATGATTCGCCATGAAAAATGATGGTGCCATAACTCAGACATACAATGTCCAATCTGCCCCAAACTTCACATGTTTGATAAGACTCTTGACCTGAACAGATCTACATGCCAATATTCAGTTATAGTCATAGCGCCACCTATTGGCAACAGGAAGTTACATATTTTACACTGTGACAAACTACTCCTAGAAATTTTATGACATTAATGTCTTTTTTGTGGTCAGTCTAATCTAAAGACCTGTGTGATGTTTAGTTGTGCAGATCTTGAGTTTTTGTTAAAAGGCGTGTCCATGACGCCATGACGAAGTTTGATGTCTCACCATGGGAATAAAAGATGTTTTAACTCAGGCATAAAATGTCCGATCTTGCCCAAACTTCACATGTGTGATAAGGGTCCTGGCTTGAACACATCTGAAGGCCAATATTCCATTATAAAGATAGCTCCACCTGCTGGCAACAGGAAGATTGGCACACATATGGAATAAACTTTGATATATTGCACTTATGTTTATGAGTTTAAATGCATATTTCTCAACGTTTACCTTTTTACCAAAGCCACACGATGGCGGTGAGCCCGGGTGCGAGGGCCCGTTCATCGCTGCTTGCAGCTTTAATTAGGGCTCAAGCCTGGAGGGCGAGAGCCCTATTGTTTTCCTTAGGATTATTTATTTATTTATTTTTTTTCTTTATTCTTCTAATTTTTTTCCAAGGTTTCGGGGGCTTTTGGGGTCCTTAACATACTCAAAAACTCTTGAAAATTGGCACACACCTTGGAACCTGCGGCCATTAGGGCCGGGCAGAGTCTGATACAGGGGCGTGGCACAGGGGCTCTACAGCGCCCCCTGTAGTACTGAGGGCCATATATCATGCATACTTGCACGTATACATATGAAACTTGGTATATATATATAACTCATCAAACCAAACAACTTTCACACTGCATGTCATAAGCTCCGCCCAACAGGAAGTTGGCTATTTAGGGTTTTATGAAAAACACATGCTCTGGAATTTGATATACTCCTCTGAGGAACTCCACCCGTTCACCACAAAACTCTGTGAACACGATCTCAAGACATTGGGGATGCTAAATTGCGAAGAGATTTTTGATATTTCGAACGGTTTGCCCGTGGCGAGGCGTTGAAATTATGGCGAGAAATGAGAAACAGGAAATGTCTAATAACATCCACATACATTTCCTGAATTTGATCAAACTTAATTTGTTTGTTCGTTGTATGATACCGATCGTATATATGTGACTATTAGGAGTCAAAGTTATAGCGCCACCAACTGGCAGCAGGAAGTGAATCATTTTCAAAACGCTTTGAATTCAGCATCTTATTTTTACTTGATTTGCTTCAAACTTCATCAGAATAATGACAAAACACGGCCGAAGAAAATCTGTTGTGGGGATATTGATATCTAATATAGTGTTGCCATGGCAACGTGTCAAACTTGAATGTTCTGTTCTGGTGATTTTTAGGCAGACAACAAGCTCAGATTTACATGAAACTCGAAACAGATATCAGTATTAAAGATAGCTAAACCATGGCAAAAGCTTTGAAAAGGGCGTGGAAGTGGCACTCTATAGCGCCACCTTTTGTCAAAAGTGGGGGGGTTAGTTTTAGCTACAGACACCAAACTTGGTACATAAATTGTTCTTATCGAGACGGACAACTTTCTAATTCACAGTCATCAGCTACGATCAACAGGAAGTCGGCTATTTTGATTTGAATGTGTATTTTTGAGATTTTACAGTTGTGAATTAATGAATACTCCTCACAGGGGAAGTACACTATACACACCAAACGTTGTCTACATGAAGAAAAAACATCGAGGAACTTAAATTGCGAACAGATTTTGGTTAGCTTGGTTAGCAACGGTTTTGTCGTGGTGATTTTTTGAAATGACAGTAAAAAGTGAAACATTAATCGTCTTGTATTTTTAAATTGCAGCTTCCAAACCTTTAAAAAACATTTTTAATTTAGAAAACCAGTGATTCTGAGGAAATATGCATAGTTTCATGACTTTACAGCACTGTATGATTAAAAGAAAATTAAAAAACTGTCAGACATCTGATCTCACTCTGTCACTCTGTGTGCTGACTCTGTGTGTGTGTGTGAGTGTGAGTGGGGGAGGGGTGTGAGCTGAGTGGCAGACAGACAGAGAGAGAGAGAGAGAGAGAGAGAGACTTAAACATCTCTTTAATCACCAGAAAAAAAACTGTATTTTAAATAGTTATTTTTTTGTTGTTGTTGCTAATTGTGCTGTTATCATTACATCTTAAGAAATATCTTAGGCCTTATCCTTTTCTGACAGTTTCAGGGATTAAAAAAAATCCTAAAAAACCTTATTTGTGCTGCAAATAATAATTTCAAACTCATTTGATACTGACCTCTGTCACCCTGTGACATGACATTTATTTGAATTTACATAATCTCAAGGATGTAACAGTAAAACTGTTCAGCTCACAGATGAAGACTAAGCTTTAATGCAAGCAGAACTATTTCACAAATGCTTATAGGTTAATGAAATCATAACAAAACACTTTTAAATTATTTAAGGATTTGGTAACACTTTAAAATAATGTCTCAATTGTTTACATTAGTAAATGCATTGGTAACACTTCATAATAGCTGCAATTCTTAGCTAAGCATTAGTAAATAGTCAGTTCATGCTTTATATAGCCTTCTCCCAAAATTAATATTTTAGTAAGCATTTTATAAATACAGCTATAATTAAATTGTTCATGGTTTATATGCACATTTATTTTGAGGAGATTAAAGGCTGTAATCTCCCTAAAAAAAATGTAAAATAAAAAATAAAATAAATAAAATAAACAAACACAGAACTCATAAATATTTATTTCAAGATGCAATAAAAGAAAACTGTACACTTGAATTTATATATATATATATATATATATATATATATATATATATATATACACACACAATTGCATAAGTTTATATTTAAAAATGTTTAGCAAGTGTACAGCTAATAATAATAATAATGCATTTTATTTAGTTTTAGCTACAGACACCAAACTCGGTACTTAAATTGTTCTTATCAAGACGGACAACTTTCTAATTCACAGTCATAAGCTACGATCAACAGGAAGTCAGCTATTTTGATTTGAATGTGTATTTTTGAGATTTTACAGTTGTGAATTAATGCATACTCCTCACATGGGAAGTACACTATACACACCAAACTTTGACTACATGAAGAAACAACATCGAGGAACTTAAATTGCGAACGGATTTTGGTTAGCTTGAACGGTTTTGACGTGGTGATTTTTTGAAATGACAGTAAGAAGGGAAACATTAATTGTATTGTATGTCTAAATTGCAGCTTCCAAACACTTCAAGGCATGTTTTCATACAGAGATCAAATCATTATGAGGAAATATGCATAGTTTCATGACTTTACAACACTGTATGGATAAAAGAAAAGAAAAAACTGTCAGACTTCTCAACTGACATGATCTCACTCTGGCCACTCCGTCTGTGTGAGGAAAGGGAGGGGGAGAGGGAGGGGGAGTGTGAGTGTGAGGGGGTTGGTGACTGTGAATCTTTGGTGACTGACAGTGTGTGTGGATTGTAGGGAGGGGCTGTCTGGCAGAGAGAGAGAGAGAGAGAGAGAGAGAGAGAGACCTAATCATTCCTTTAATAATCAGGAAAAAAAATCTATATTTTAAATTGTTATTGTTTTTGTTGTTGCTAATGGTGGTGTTTTTTTCCTTTCATTACAGGTTAAGAAATCTCTTAGGCCTTATCCTTTTCTGACAGTTTTTGGGATTTAAAAACATCCTAAGAAGCCTTATTTGTGCTGCAAATTATAATTTCAAACTCATTTGATACTGACCTATGACAACCTGTGACGTGACATGACATTTATTAATCTCATGGATGTAACAGTAAAACTCTTCAACTGACAGATTAAGCTGCAATGCAAGCAAAACTATTTCACAAATGCTTATAGGTCATTAAAATCATTACAAAACACTAATAAATTATTAAAGGGTTTGGTAACACTGTATAATAATGTCTAATTTGTTAACATTAGTAAATGCATTGGTAACACTTTATAATAACTGCACTCATTAGCTAAGCATTAGTAAATAGTTAATGATTATAAAGCCTTTTCCCTTAATAATAGTCATTATTAAGCAGGAATACATCTCTAATTACATTGTTCTTGGTTTAAAAGCACATATATTACAAAGGAGATTAAAGTTTCAGTTGTCTTATAAAATAAATCAATAAACACAACCCAGTTTGATTCAGAATTCAGAAATATTTATTTCAAGATGCAATAAAAGGAAACTGTACACTTGAAAAGGTTTTGAGCGATTCTTGAAGGACTAGCATCACCTTCACTTGTACGATGGTTTGAGGAATATATCTTCCAGATAGTACCGCCGCTCCCTATATGCAGAGTATGCAGTCTTCGTAGAGCACCAACTCCCAGAGGGGGCACCAGTTGCTCAAAAAAAACAAAACAAATATGCGCCATTCTCCCATCCGCGTTCGCGACCACTCAATAGCATTTGAGAAGAAAGACTTGTAGTCACAAAACAATTGTAATGTGTTCATATAGGTGTCAGCTACAATGCACACCTTATACATTTTTTATACATTTTAAAATAAAGTGTTACTAAAGTTATATATATTGTTCTGTGTATGTGATTTCAAAGTCTAGATTGGTCGGATTAACCCTTTAACTGCCACATCCCTTAAAACTTGATTGTCAGAGGGTTACTGTAAATGCTTATGCCCGCTGGGCACAGTTTTCCCGATGCCACCAGGGTGGCGTTGCACTGATGGCTTGAGCCCGACATCGCTGCTTGCAGCTATATTTAGGGCTCAAGCCCAAAGGGCGAGAGGCCTATTGTTTTCCTTAGGATTATTTTTTATTATTATTATTATTATTATTTTTTTTTTCCAACGTCTCGGGGGCTTTTGGGGCCCTTAACGTGCTTAAAAAGTCTTGAAAATTGGCACACAGATTGGAACCTGCGGCCATTAGGGCCGGGCAGAGACTGATACACGGGCGTGGCACAGGGGCTCTACAGCGCCCCCTGGAATATGGAGGGCCATATATCATACATTCTTGCTCGTAGACGTATGAAACTCGGTACACATATAAATCTCATCAATCCAAACAACTTTTGTATTGCATATCATAGGCTCCGCCCAACAGGAAGTTGGCTATTTAGGGTTTAGTATTCAAATTTTTCGTCAAAGTTGTGGGGGCTTTTGGGGTCCTTAACATACTCAAAAACTCTTGAAAATTTGCGCACACTTTGGAATCTGTGGCCTTTAGGAGCCTGCAGAGGCTGGGACCCGGGCGTGGCACAGGGGCTCTACGGCGCCCCCTGGAACACAGTCAGAAATGTTGATGTATAGCTCACACATACTTGCACATATTCATATGAAACTCAGTACACATATAGATCTCATCGTGCCGAACAACTTTCGTATTGCATGTCATAGGCTCCGCCCATCAGGAAGTCAGCTATTTAGAGTTATGTAAAAAGCGCATGCTCTGGAATTTGAAATACTTGTCATAGGTTTTTTTCTCGATTGCCGCCAAACTCGGTCAACGTGATCTCAAGACACTGGGGATGAAAAATTGCCAGGGGATTTTTGATATCTCGAACGGTTTGCTCGTGGCGAGGCGTTGAAATTATGGCGAGAAATGAGAAACAGGAAGTGTCTAATACCGTCCACATACATTTCCTGATTTTAATCAAACTTCATCAGATTATTCGTTGTATGATGTCGATCGCATATATGTGACTATTAGGAGTCAAAGTTATAGCGCCACCAACTGGCAGAAGGAAGTGTGTCATTTTCAAAATGATTTGAATTCAGCATCTTATTATTACTCGATTTGCTTCAAACTTCATCAGAATAATGTTAAAACACAGCCGATATAAATCTGCAAGGGGGATATTGATATCTAAAAAATTGTTGGCGTGGCAACATGTCAAACTGGAATACTTCTCAGGTGATTTTGAGGCAAATAACATACTTAGAATTTCACAAAACTCTGAACACACATCAGTATTTCTGATAGGAACTTAAATTGTGAATGGATTTTGGATAGCTTGAATGGTTTTGCCGTGGTGATTTTTTTAAATGACCTTACAAAGGGAATCATTATTGTATTTTTAAATCGCAGCTTCCAAACACGTCAAATAATTTTTTCATACAGATGAAAAAGTCATTCTGAGGAAATATGCATAGTTTAACGACTTTACAACACTGTATGGATAACAGAAAATTAAAAAACTGTCAGACATCTCATCTCACTCTGTCCCTCTGTTTGAGTATATGTGCTTAGACTTCCATTGTCTGAGAGAAATAGCGCCCCTACAGGTTCAATTACCGGACTTTTACTTTCACTTTTAAATCGGTTAAAAATACAAACAAATACTTAGATTTAATTCACACTGACAAGCTAAACCAACATATCTGATTATTACCGGTTCAGGGCTCATGGATAAATTATTTCTGGCCAGAGATACGTGAGAAATAGGAGAGATGAATCACCGCTGTGATCACGAGCGTCTGGAGTAAAGAGCTCAGAGAAAACGAATTTATTCCTGTTTTAAAGCTTTTAAAAATAAATTATTACAGCGATATCACACAATCAACCAATTAGAACACACCAAGAGCTAAATTCAGATGTTTTTAACTGTTTGTGTGAAAATGAAATATTTGTGGCTGCCTATCTGAAATCACCGCTCCGATCAGCGCGTACAGTGTCGAGCTCAAAACAAACGAATTTATTCTTGTTTAAGAGCTTTTTTAAATAAAATATTACCACAAATGCACACAATAAACCCATTGTAACACTACAAGAGCTAAATGCAGGTGTTTGTGACCTGTTTAAGTGTGCAAGACTATTTGAAAGCGCGACTGGCAGAATAACATATCTCTTGAGCTGCAGGTTTCTGTCTTTCGTCGTACGAACGAACACATCACGGACAAGATTATTTCAAAATACATAATAGCTTGGCGAATATAAACGAAAACAGCCACGTGAACATAAACTGGATCTACTGGATTTGAATATTAAAGTGACCACATTTACCACTTGCTTCTGTCTTCAATTTTAATCTATATAAAAAAGGAAACTCATTCGACTTGGCTGCTTTTTTAATGTGTGCGTATTTATTTATTTACCTTTTTATACATTTTGTATATTTTCATAGTTTGTGTATTACAATTATAAAAACAAAAATAAATTTAGCCACTCACATAGAAATAGCTTAGGCCTTAACCTTTTTCTGACAGTTTTAGGGATTTTTAAAAATCCTAAAAAAACCTTATTTGTGCTGCAAATAATAATTTCAAACTCATTTGATACTGACCTATGACATCCTGTGACATTATATTTATTTGAATTTACATAATCTCATGTATGTAACAGTAAATCTGTTCAGCTCACAGATCAATACTAAGCTGTAATGCAAGCAGAACTTTCACAAATGCTTATGAGTCATTTAAGGATTTGATAACACTGTAAAATAATGTCTAATTTGTTAACATTAGCAAATTCATTGATAACACTTTATAATAACTGCACTCATTAGTAAATAGTCAGTTCATGCTTTATAAAGCCTTGTCCCAATATTAATAGTCAGTAGTAAGCAGTTTATAAATACAGCTATAAATAGCTTGTCCTTGGTTTATAAGCACATTTATTAAAAAGGAGAGTAAAGGGTCAGTTATCTTCCTATGAAAAATAAAAGATAAAAATAAACAAACAACAACACAGATTGATACAGAACTCAGAAATTTTATTGTGGATTTATGATAAAATCAGCCTGTAAATGAATTCATACTCCTCCTCATACTACTCCATACTCCTTTTTCAACATGATGCCAATATACTGAGATGTTAAATTGTGAATGGGTTTAGGATAGCTTAAATGGTGTTGCCATAGAGATTTATTAAAGTAACATAAAAAAATACAATAGTTATTTTACTATATCTTTAAAATTTTTCATTCTAACTCTTCATAATTTTTTATATAAGTAGAAGTCCTCATTTGAAGGAAGCACAGTAAGTTTCATAGCTTTATCATTTTCAAGAGCCAGCATTAAATTAAAACTATCATAACTTATAAATCAAGCTTGCAATTCTTAGTACCTATAATGGCCACCAGAGGGAGCTATAGGATTACTTTTAAATAATTATTGGAGAAACGAGTATGATTTAAATAATTTATAGAAATCTTTCAAATAAAATAATATGTATTTTAGGAATTTTACTGATAAAATGACCCTCACTTAATTAGAATAACAAGCTGAAGTATTGTGAACTGTATATTAAGAATAATTCTTAATAGGCTTTATGGACAGATACGTTTTAAGTGACTCTTGAAGGTTCAGCACCACATCCTCTTTTACCACTGTTTAAAGAATTAATCTTACAGAACAGGTGTGAATGAATTTTGGATAGCTTGAATGGTTTTGTCGTGGTGATTTTTTGAAATAATAGTAAAAAAGGAACCAGTAAAAAAAAGTGCAGCTTCTAAACACTTCAAAAAAATGTACACATAGAAGACAAGTCATTCTGAGGAAATATGCATAGTTTCATGACTATACAACATTAAATGGATGACAGAAAATTAAAAAACATACATCTGATGTCACTCTGTCCCTCTGTCACTGTGTGTGTGTGTTTGTGTGTGTTTTAAGTGAATTAGGTGTGAAACTATCAGTGAGCATTTAGTCTCCAGCGCCAACATTTTACAGAACTGCCACTTTCCTGGAGTCTCAGAATTACAATGTGTCAGGTTCTGAGAGATCTAAGATTCCAAAAAATTATTTAATTAGAATACCATGAAGTATTGTGAAATACTATATATTAAGACTTTATATATAGGCTTAATGAACAGATTAGAGTGACTCGTGAAGGACCAGCACCACCCTCTCTTGTCCGATGGTTTGAGGAATATATCTTCCAGAATCTGGGATTAAGATTTAGGAGCTCATTTTTATTCCACCTCCTTTCCTGAAAGTCTGTCTTGCAGAATTGACTAAAAATTCCTAATTCTTTTGCAATTCTTTTGTCAGTTCTTCTTGACCTGTTTTTCTCTTCCAGCTTTCCTGGACTATTGTATAGCACTCATAAATGATTAAATAAAAAATAATGGTAGTTATTAAGATTGATATGGTTTGGAATTGGTAAAATGTGCTTGGAAAAAAATCACAATAAAACAATGTTTTAATGTTTAAGTTTGGAATATTAACTGACATGAATGAATGCTATATAAATATTGTTCATGTTAACATAATGTTTATAAATGAAATCTTATTGTAAAGTGTTACTAAAGTTATATATATATATATATATATATATATATATATATATATATATATATATATATTGTTCTGTGAATGTGATTTTAAAGTCTAGATGATTCGGATTAACCCTTTAACTGCCATATCAAGTTCAAGTTCTAGTTCAAGTTCAATTTATTTGTATAGCGCATTTACAACAGCCTCCTGGCTGACCAAAGTGCTTTAACATAAGAGCAAGAATATTACACATACATAAAAATAGACCAGACAAAAAATTTAAAACCACCCATTTCAAAATGTAGCATAACACAGTAGTCAGTACACTAAGGAAAATAAAAAAGTTTTTAGCAAAGATTTAAAAATAGACAAGGAAGGGGCCAGTCTGATCTCTAAAGGCAGGGTATTCCAGAGTCGTGGCCCAGCCACTGCAAATGCACGCTCCCCTCTACGCTCCCCTCTATCCTTTAAAACCTCACTGCCAGAGGGATATTGTGAATGCATGTGCCCGCTGGGCACAGTTTACCTGATGCCACCGGGGTGGTGATGGCATTGGTGGCTTGAGCCCGCCATCGCTGCTTGCAGCTATATTTAGGGCTCAAGCCCAAAGGGCGAGAGGCCTATTGTTTTCCTTAGGATTATTTTTTATTATTATTATTATTATTATTATTATTATTATTATTATTTTTTTTTTTTTCCAACGTCTCGGGGGCTTTTGGGGCCCTTAACGTGCTTAAAAAGTCTTGAAAATTGGCACACAGATTGGAACCTGCGGCCATTAGGGCCGAGCAGAGACTGATACACGGGCGTGGCACAGGAGCTCTACAGCGCCCCCTGGAATATGGAGGGCCATATATCATACATTCTTGCTCGTAGACGTATGAAACTCGGTACACATATAAATCTCATCAATCCAAACAACTTTTGTATTGCATATCATAGGCTCCGCCCAACAGGAAGTTGGCTATTTAGGGTTTAGTATTCAAATTTTTCGTCAAAGTTGTGGGGGCTTTTGGGGTCCTTAACATACTCAAAAACTCTTGAAAATTTGCGCACACTTTGGAATCTGTGGCCTTTAGGAGCCTGCAGAGGCTGGGACCCGGGCATGGCACAGGGGCTCTACGGCGCCCCCTGGAACACAGTCAAAAATTTTGATGTATAGCTCACACATACTTGCACATATTCATATGAAACTCAGTACACATATAGATCTCATCGTGCCGAACAACTTTCGTATTGCATGTCATAGGCTCCACCCAACAGGAAGTCAGCTATTTAGAGTTATGTAAAAAGCGCATGCTCTGGAATTTGAAATACTTGTCATAGGATTTTTTCTCGATTGCCGCCAAACTCGGTCAACATGATCTCAAGACACTGGGGATGAAAAATTGCCAGGGGATTTTTGATATCTCGAAAGGTTTGCTCGTGGCGAGGCGTTGAAATTATGGCGAGAAATTAGAAACAGGAAGTGTCTAATACCATCCACATACATTTCCTGATTTTAATCAAACTTCATCAGATTATTCGTTGTATGATGTCGATCGCATATATGTGACTATTAGGAGTCAAAGTTATAGCGCCACCAACTGGCAGAAGGAAGTGTGTCATTTTCAAAATGATTTGAATTCAGCATCTTATTATTACTCGATTTGCTTCAAACTTCATCAGAATAATGTTAAAACACAGCTGATATAAATCTGCAAGGGGGATATTGATATCTAAAAAATTGTTGCCGTGGCAACATGTCAAACTGGAATACTTCTCAGGTGATTTTGAGGCAAATAACATACTTAGAATTTCACAAAACTCTGAACACACATCAGTATTTCTGATAGGAACTTAAATTGTGAATGGATTTTGGATAGCTTGAATGGTTTTGCCGTGGTGATTTTTTTAAATGACCTTACAAAGGGAATCATTATTGTATTTTTAAATTGCAGCTTCCAAACACGTCAAATAATTTTTTCATACAGATGAAAAAGTCATTCTGAGGAAATATGCATAGTTTCACGACTTTACAACACTGTATGGATAACAGAAAATTAAAAAACTGTCAGACATCTCATCTCACTCTGTCCCTCTGTTTGAGTATATGTGCTTCAGACTTCCATTGTCTGAGAGAAATTGCGCCCCTACAGGTTCAATTCCCGAACTTTTACTTTCACTTTTAAATCGGTTAAAAATACAAAATACTTAGATTTAATTCACACTGACAAGCTAAACCAACATATCTGATTATTACCGGTTCATGGCTCATGGATAAATTATTTCTGGCCAGAGATACGTGAGAAATAGGAGAGATGAATCACTGCTGTGATCACGAGCGTCTGGAGTAAAGAGCTCAGAGAAAACGAATTTATTCCTGTTTTAAAGCTTTTAAAAATAAATTATTACAGCGATATCACACAATCAACCAATTAGAACACACCAAGAGCTAAATTAAGATGTTTTTGAACTGTTTGTGTGAAAATGAAATATTTGCAGCTGCCTATCTGAAATCACCGCCTCCGATCAGCGCGTACAATGTCCAGCTCAAAACAAACGAATTTATTCTTGTTTAAGAGCTTTTTTAAATAAAATATTACCACAAATGGACACAATAAACCCATTGTAACACAACAAGAGCTAAATGCAGGTGTTTGTGACCTGTTTAAGTGTGCAAGACTATTTGAAAGCGCGACTGGCAGAATAACATATCTCTCGAGCTGCAGGTTTCTGTCTTTCGTCGTACGAACGAACACATAACGGACAAGATTATTTCAAAACACATAATAGCTTGGCGACTATAAACGAAAACAGCCACGTGAACATAAACTGGATCTACTGGATTTGAATATTAAAGTGACCACATTTACCACTTGTTTCTGTCTTCAATTTTAATCTATATAAAAAAGGAAACTCATTCGACTTGGCTGCTTTTTTAATGTGTGCGTATTTATTTATTTATCTTTTTATACATTTTGTATAATTTCATAGTTTGTGTATTACAATTATAAAAACAAAAATAAAATTAGCCACTCACATAGAAATAGCTTAGGCCTTAACCTTTTTCTGACAGTTTTAGGGATTTTTAAAAATCCTAAAAAAACCTTATTTGTGCTGCAAATAATAATTTCAAACTCATTTGATACTGACCTATGACATCCTGTGACATTATATTTATTTTAATTTACATAATCTCATGGATGTAACAGTAAATCTGTTCAGCTCACAGATCAATACTAAGCTGTAATGCAAGCAGAACTTTCACAAATGCTTATGAGTCATTTAAGGATTTGATAACACTGTAAAATAATGTCTAATTTGTTAACATTAGCAAATTCATTGATAACACTTTATAATAACTGCACTCATTATTAAATAGTCAGTTCATGCTTTATAAAGCCTTGTCCCAATATCAATAGTCAGTAGTAAGCAGTTTATAAATACAGCTATAAATAGCTTGTCCTTGGTTTATAAGCACATTTATTAAAAATGAGAGTAAGTTATCTTCCTATGAAAAATAAAAGATAAAAATAAACAAACAACAACACAGATTGATACAGAACTCAGAAATTTTATTGTGGATTTATGATAAAGCCTGCAAATGAATTCATACTCCTCCTCATACTACTCCATACTCCTTTTTCAACATTATGCCTATATACTGAGATGTTAAATTGTGAATGGGTTTAGGATAGCTTAAATGGTGTTGCCATAGAGATTTATTAAAGTAACATAAAAAAATACAATAGTTATTTTACTATATCTTTACAATTTTTCATTCTAAATCTTCATAATTTTTTATATAAGTAGAAGTCCTCATTTGAAGGAAGCACAGTAAGTTTCATAGCTTTATCACTTTCAAGAGCCAGCATAAAATTAAAACTATCATAACATATAAATCAAGCTTGCAATTCTTAGTACCAATAATGGCCACCAGATGAAGCTATAGGATCACTTTTAAATAATTATTGTAGAAACAAGTATGATTTAAATCATTTATAGAAATCTTTCAAAGAAAAATAATATGAATTTTATGTATTTTACTGATAAAATGACCCTCACTTTATTAGAATAACAAGCCGAAGTATTGTGAACTGTATATTAAGAATAATTCTTCATAGGCTTTATGGACAGATACGTTTTGAGTGACTCTTGAAGGATCAGCACCACATCCTCTTTTACCACTGTTTAAAGAATGTATCTTACAGAACAGGTGCGGATGAATTTTGAATAGCTTGAATGGTTTTGTCGTGGTGATTTTTTTAAATAACAGTAAAAAAGTAACCAGTAAATGTCTTTTATTTTTTTAAGTACAGCTTCTAAACACTTCAAAAAAATGTACACATAGAATTTTTTACAGAACTGCCACTTTCCTGGAGTCTCAGAATTACAATGTGTCAGGTTCTGAGAAATCAAAGATTCCAAAAAATGATTTAATTAGAATACCATGAAGTATTGTGAAATACTATATATTAAGACTTTATATATAGGCTTTATGAACCGATTAGAGTGACTCGTGAAGGACCAGCACCACCTCCTCTTGTCTGATGGTTTGAGGAATATATCTTCCAGAATCCGGGATTAAGATTTAGGAGCTCATTTTTATTCCACCTCCTTTCCTGAAAGTCTGTCTTGCAGAACTGACTAAAAATTAATCTTCACATTAATTCCTAATTATTTTGCAATTATTTTTGTCAGTTTTTCTTGACCTGTTTTTTTTTTTTCTTCTTCTTTTCTGACCTCATGACCCAGTCAGCATTTTTGTACAATGGTCAAGTCTTAACTTATCCATTTCTGTATTGCATTTGTGTTTGATATTTCTCATGGGTATTTCATAATTTTCGACTTTGAGTTAAAACAGTTTGAGTTAAAACTCTTTTTTAGTGCATTTCATCTGTAAAAGAAAACATGCCTAATAATTCTGCACATGAATATAAGGAGTTTTTCTCTTCCAGCTTTCCTGGACTATTGTATAGCACTCATAAATGATTAAATAAAAAATAATGGTAGTTATTAAGATTGATATGGTTTGGGATTGGTAAAATGTGCTTGGAAAAAAATCACAATAAAACAATGTTTTAATGTTTAAGTTTGGAATATTAACTGACATGAATGAATGCTATATAAATATTGTTCATGTTAACATAATGTTTATAAATGAAATCTTATCGTAAAGTGTTACTAAAGTTATATATATATATATATATTGTTCTGTGAATGTGATTTTAAAGTCTAGATGATTCGGATTAACCCTTTAACCGCCATATCCTTTAAAACCTCACTGCCAGAGGGATATTGTGAATGCATGTGCCCGCTGGACACAGTTTACCTGATGCCACCGGGGTGGCGATGGCATTGGTGGCTTGAGCCCGCCATCGCTGCTTGCAGCTATATTTATTCTTATTCTTCCGCTTCTCCAAAATGAATCGCATTTTTGAGGACTTAAACATGCTCAAAAAGTCATGAAACTTTGCACACGCGTAAAACCAGGTGAAAATTTTCGTCTGATATAGGATTCAGAAGAGGGTGTGGCAAAATGGCTCGACAGCGCCACCTATACGAAGAAAATCAACAGCCTTCGAGCTATGTTTCACGTACATGCACGAAAATTGGCACACATATGTAACACACCAATACCTACAAAAAAGACTCTTGGAGCAAAATTCTAAAACCAACAGGAAGTCGGTTATTTGTAATATTATGAGCAAATTTTGTGTAATTTTGGTCATTTCCATATGTTGTATTTTAACGAACTCCTCCTAGAGATTTCTTCAAATCAACATCAAATTTGGTATGCCTAATCTAAAGGCCTTTGCGATGTTAAATTGCGAAGATCTTGAGTTTTCGTTGAAGGGCATGTCCGTGGCGGCCTGGCGAATTTCGATGATTCGCCATGAAAAATGAAGTTGCTATAACTCAGATATACAATGTCCAATCTGCCCCAAACTTCACATGTTTGATGAGACTCCAAACCTGAACAGATTGACATGCCCATATTCAGTTTTAGTCATGGCGCCACCTATTGGCAACAGGAAGTGACATATTTTACGCTGCGACAAACTACTCCTAGAAATTTTATGACATCAGTGTCTTTTTTGAAGTCAGTCTAATCTAAAGGCCTGTGCGATGTTCAGTTGTGAAGATCTTGAGTTTTCGTTAAAAGGCTTGTTCATGGCGCCGTGACGAAGTTCAATGTCTCGCCATGGGAATAAAAGATGTTATAACTCAGGCATAAAATGTCCGATCTTCCCCAAACTTCACATGTGTGATAAGAGTCCTGGCCTGAACAGATCTGCAGGCCAATATTCCATCGGGTGTGGCAGTATGGCTCTATAGCGCCACCTATACACTTTCAACGGAGTGCGCCTCGAGCTATGTTTCACGTACATGTACAAAAATTGGTACACACATGTAACACTCCAATACCTACAAAAAAGTCTCTTGGTACGAAATCCGGATCCCAACAGGAAGTCGGTTATTTTGAATTTTCCCTTCAAAATTGGTGTTGTTTTTGCCATTTTCAGGGGTTGTATTTTAACGAACTCCTCCTAGAGATTTATTCAGATCAACACCAAACTTGGTCAGTGTAATCTAAAGCCCTTTGCGATAATAAATTGCGAAGGACTTGAGGTTTCGTTAAAGGGCGGGTCCATGGCGGCCTGACAAATTTCGATGTTTCGCCATGAAAAAGGAAGTTGCTGTAACTCAGACATACAATGTCCAATCTGCCCCAAACTTCACATGTTGGATAAGACTCTTGACCTGAACAGATCTACATGCCAATATTCAGTTATAGTCATAGCGCCACCTATTGGCAACAGGAAGTTACATATTTTACACTGCGACAAACTACTCCTAGAAATTTTATGACATCAATGTCTTTTTTGTGGTCAGTCTAATCTAAAGACCTGTGTGATGTTTAGTTGTGAAGATCTTGAGTTTTTGTTAAAAGGTGTGTCCATGGCGCTGTGATGAAGTTCGATGTCTTGCCATGGGAATAAAAGATGTTATAACTCAGGCATAAAATGTCCGATCTTGCCCAAACTTCACTTGTGTGATAAGGGTCCTGGCCTAAACAGATCTGAAGGCCAATATTCCATCGAATGTGGCAAAATGGCTCGATAGCGCCACCTATACACTTTCAACGGAGTGCGTATACACTTTAAACGGAGTGCGCCTCGAGCTATGTTTCACGTACATGTACAAAAATCGGTACACACATGTAACACACCAATATCTACAAAAAAGTCTCTTGGTACAAAATCCGAATCCCAACAGGAAGTCAGTTATTTCGAATTTTCTCTGCAAAATTAGTGTTGTTTTGGCCATTTTCAGGGGTTGGACTTTAACGAACTCCTCCTAGAGATTTATTCAGATCAACACCAAACTTGGTCAGTGTAATCTAAAGCCTTTTGCGATCTAAAATTGCGAAGATCTTGAGGTTTCGTTAAAGGGCGTGTCCATGGCGGCCTGACAAATTTCGATGTTTCGCCATGAAATAGGATGTTGTTGTAACTCAGGCATAAAATGTCCAATCCTCTCCAAACCTCACATGTTCGACAAAAGTCCTGCCCTGAACACATCTGAAGGCCAATATTCCACTATAATGATAGCGCCACCTGCTGGCAACAGGAAGATTGGCACATGTATGGAATAAACATTGATATATTCTACTTATATTTATGAGTTTAAACGCATATTTCTCACCGTTCACCTATTAACTAAAGCCACTCGCTGCCGGTGAGCCCGGGTGCGAGGGCCCGTTCATCGCTGCTTGCAGCTTTAATTAGGGCTCAAGCCCAAAGGGCGAGAGGCCTATTGTTTTCCTTAGGATTATTTTTTATTATTATTATTATTATTATTTTATTTATTTTTTTCCAACGTCTCGGGGGCTTTTGGGGCCCTTAACGTGCTTAAAAAGTCTTGAAAATTGGCACACAGATTGGAACCTGCGGCCATTAGGGCCGGGCAGAGACTGATACACGGGCGTGGCACAGGGGCTCTACAGCGCCCCCTGGAATATGGAGGGCCATATATCATACATTCTTGCTCGTAGACGTATGAAACTCGGTACACATATAAATCTCATCAATCCAAACAACTTTTGTATTGCATATCATAGGCTCCGCCCAACAGGAAGTTGGCTATTTAGGGTTTAGTATTCAAATTTTTCGTCAAAGTTGTGGGGGCTTTTGGGGTCCTTAACATACTCAAAAACTCTTGAAAATTTGCGCAAACTTTGGAATCTGTGGCCTTTAGGAGCCTGCAGAGGCTGGGACCCGGGCGTGGCACAGGGGCTCTACGGCGCCCCCTGGAACACAGTCAAAAATTTTGATGTATAGCTCACACATACTTGCACATATTCATATGAAACTCAGTACACATATAGATCTCATCGTGCCGAACAACTTTCGTATTGCATGTCATAGGCTCCACCCAACAGGAAGTCAGCTATTTAGAGATGTAAAAAGCGCATGCTCTGGAATTTGAAATACTTGTCATAGGTTTTTTTCTCGATTGCCGCCAAACTCGGTCAACATGATCTCAAGACACTGGGGATGAAAAATTGCCAGGGGATTTTTGATATCTCGAACGGTTTGCTCGTGGCGAGGCGTTGAAATTATGGCGAGAAATGAGAAACAGGAAGTGTCTAATACCGTCCACATACATTTCCTGATTTTAATCAAACTTCATCAGATTATTCGTTGTATGATGTCGATCGCATATATGTGACTATTAGGAGTCAAAGTTATAGCGCCACCAACTGGCAGAAGGAAGTGTGTCATTTTCAAAATGATTTGAATTCAGCATCTTATTATTACTCGATTTGCTTCAAACTTCATCAGAATAATGTTAAAACACAGCCGATATAAATCTGCAAGGGGGATATTGATATCTAAAAAATTGTTGGCGTGGCAACATGTCAAACTGGAATACTTCTCAGGTGATTTTGAGGCAAATAACATACTTAGAATTTCACAAAACTCTGAACACACATCAGTATTTCTGATAGGAACTTAAATTGTGAATGGATTTTGGATAGCTTGAATGGTTTTGCCGTGGTGATTTTTTTAAATGACCTTACAAAGGGAATCATTATTGTATTTTTAAATTGCAGCTTCCAAACACGTCAAAGAATTTTTTCATACAGATGAAAAAGTCATTCTGAGGAAATATGCATAGTTTCACGACTTTACAACACTGTATGGATAACAGAAAATTAAAAAACTGTCAGACATCTCATCTCACTCTGTCCCTCTGTTTGAGTGTATGTGCTTCAGACTTCCATTGTCTGAGAGAAATAGCGCCCCTACAGGTTCAATTCCCGGACTTTTACTTTCACTTTTAAATCGGTTAAAAATACAAACAAATACTTAGATTTAATTCACACTGACAAGCTAAACCAACATATCTGATTATTACCGGTTCAGGGCTCATGGATAAATTATTTCTGGCCAGAGATACGTGAGAAATAGGAGAGATGAATCACCGCTGTGATCACGAGCGTCTGGAGTAAAGAGCTCAGAGAAAACGAATTTATTCCTGTTTTAAAGCTTTTAAAAATAAATTATTACCACAAATGCACACAATAAACCCACTGTAACACAACAAGAGGTAAATGCAGGTGTTTGTGACCAGTTTAAGTGTGAAAGACTATTTGAAAGCGCGACTGGCAGAATAACATATCTCTCGAGCTGCAGGTTTCTGTCTTTCGTCGTACGAACGAACATATCACGGACAAGATTATTTCAAAATACATAATAGCTTGGCGAATATAAACGAAAACAGCCACGTGAACATAAACTGGATCTACTGGATTTGAATATTAAAGTGACCACATTTACCACTTGCTTCTGTCTTCAATTTTAATCTATATAAAAAAGGAAACTCATTCGACTTGGCTGCTTTTTTAATGTGTGCGTATTTATTTATTTACCTTTTTATACATTTTGTATAATTTCATAGTATGTGTATTACAATTATAAAAACAAAAATAAATTTAGCCACTCACATAGAAATAGCTTAGGCCTTAACCTTTTTCTGACAGTTTTAGGGATTTTTAAAAATCCTAAAAAAAACTTATTTGTGCTGCAAATAATAATTTCAAACCCATTTGATACTGACCTATGACATCCTGTGACATTATATTTATTTGAATTTACATAATCTCATGGATGTAACAGTAAATCTGTTCAGCTCACAGATCAATACTAAGCTGTAATGCAAGCAGAACTTTCACAAATGCTTATGAGTCATTTAAGGGATTTGATAACACTGTAAAATAATGTCTAATTTGTTAACATTAGCAAATGCATTGATAACACTTTATAATAACTGCACTCATTATTAAATAGTCAGTTCATGCTTTATAAAGCCTTGTCCCAATATTAATAGTCAGTAGTAAGCAGTTTATAAATACAGCTATAAATAGCTTGTCCTTGGTTTATAAGCACATTTATTAAAAAGGAGAGTAAGTTATCTTCCTATGAAAAATAAAAGATAAAAATAAACAAACAACAACACAGATTGATACAGAACTCAGAAATTTTATTGTGGATTTATGATAAAATCAGCCTGTAAATGAATTCATACTCCTCCTCATACTACTCCATACTCCTTTTTCAACATGATGCCAATATACTGAGATGTTAAATTGTGAATGGGTTTAGGATAGCTTAAATGGTGTTGCCATAGAGATTTATTAAAGTAACATAAAAAATACAATAGTTATTTTACTATATCTTTAAAATTTTTCATTCTAACTCTTCATATTTTTTTATATAAGTAGAAGTCCTCATTTGAAGGAAGCACAGTAAGTTTCATAGCTTTATCATTTTCAAGAGCCAGCATAAAATTTAAACTATCATAACTTATAAATCAAGCTTGCAATTCTTAGTACCTATAATGGCCACCAGAGGGAGCTATAGGATTACTTTTAAATAATTATTGTAGAAACGAGTATGATTTAAATCATTTATAGAAATCTTTCAAATAAAATAATATGTATTTTAGGAATTTTACTGATAAAATGACCCTCACTTAATTAGAATAACAAGCTGAAGTATTGTGAACTGTATATTAAGAATAATTCTTTATAGGCTTTATGGACAGATACGTTTTGAGTGACTCATGAAGGATCAGCACCACATCCTCTTTTACCACTGTTTAAAGAATTAATCTTACAGAACAGGTGTGAATGAATTTTGGATAGCTTGAATGGTTTTGTCGTGGTGATTTTTTGAAATAGTAGTAAAAAAGGAACCAGTAAATGTCTTTTTATTTTTTTAAAGTGCAGCTTCTAAACACTTAAAAAAAAATGTACACATAGAAGACAAGTCATTCTGAGGCATATTTCCTCAGAATGACTGGTCTCATGACAATAGTTTCATGACTATACAACACTATATGGATGATAGAAAATTAAAAAAAGTATCATACATCTGATGTCACTCAGTCCCACTGTCACTGTGGGTAGTGTGTGTGTGTGTGTGTGTGTGTGTTAAGTGAATTAGGTGTGAAACTATCAGGGAGCATTTAGTCTCCAGCGCCAACATTTTACAGAACTGCCACTTTCCTGGAGTCTCCAGAATTACTCGGTGTCAGGCTCTGAGAGACTTAAGATTCCAAAAAATGATTTAATTAGAATACCATGAAGTATTGTGAAATACTATATATTAAGGCTTTATATATAGGCTTTATGAACTGATTAGAGTGACTCGTGAAGGACCAGCACCACCTCCTCTTGTTCGATGGTTTGAGGAATATATCTTCCAGAATCCAGGATTAAGATTTAGGAGCTCATTTTTATTCCACCTCCTTTCCTGAAAGTCTGTCTTGCAGAATTGACTAAAAATTAATCTTCACATTATTTCCTAATTATTTTGCAATTCTTTTTGTCAGTTCTTCTTGACCTGTTTTTCTCTTCCAGCTTTCCTGGACTATTGTATAGCACTCATAAATGATTAAATAAAAAATAATGGTAGTTATTAAGATTGATATGGTTTGGAATTGGTAAAATGTGCTTGGAAAAAAATCACAATAAAACAATGTTTTCATTTTTAAGTTTGGAATATTAACTGACATGAATGAATGCTATATAAATATTGTTCATGTTAACATAATGTTTATGAATGGAATCTTATTGTAAAGTGTTACTAAAGTTATATATATATTGTTCTGTGAATGTGATTTTAAAGTCTAGATGATTCGGATTAACCCTTTAACTGCCATATCCTTTAAAACCTCACTGCCAGAGGGATATTGTGAATGCATGTGCCCGCTGGGCACAGTTTACCTGATGCCACCGGGGTGGCGATGGCACTGGTGGCTTGAGCCCGCCATCGCTGCTTGCAGCTATATTTAGGGCCCGAGCACCGAGGTGCGAGGACCCTCTTGTATCTGCTTTGTTTATTATTAGGGCCCGAGCACCGAGGTGCGAGGACCCTCTTGTATCTGCTTTGTTTTTTATTATTATTATTCTTCTTCTTCTTCTTCTCCCGAATGAATCGCATTTTTGAGGGCTTTAACATGCTCAAAAAGTCATGAAACTTTGCACACTCGTCAAACCTGGTGAAAATTTTCGTCTGATATAGGATTCAGAAGAGGGTGTGGCAAAATGGCTCGACAGCGCCACCTATACCAAGAAAATCAACAGCCTTCCAGCTATGTTTCACGTACATGCACGAAAATTGGCACACATATGTAACACACCAATACCTACAAAAAAGACTCTTGGAGCGAAATTCTAAACCCAACAGGAAGTCGGTTATTTTTAATATTATGAGCATATTTTGTGTAATTTTGGTCATTTCCATGTGTTGTATTTTAACGAACTCCTCCTAGAGAGTTCTTCAAATCAACACCAAATTTGGTATGCCTAATCTAAAGGCCTTTGCGATGTTAAATTGCGAAGATCCTGACTTTTCGTTGAAGGGCGTGTCCGTGGCGGCCTGGCGAATTTCGATGATTCGCCATGAAAAATGAAGTTGCTATAACTCACACATACAATGACCAATCTGCCCCAAACTTCACATGTTTGATGAGACTCCGAACCTGAACAGATTGACATGCCCATATTCAGTTATAGTCATAGCGCCACCTATTGGCAACAGGAAGTGACATATTTTACGCTGCGACGAACTACTCCTAGAAATTTTATGACATCAATGTCTTTTTTGTTGTCAGTCTAATCTAAAGGCCTGTGCGATGTTCAGTTGTGAAGATCTTGAGTTTTCGTTAAAAGGCTTGTTCATGGCGCCGCGACGAAGTTCGATGTCTCGCCATGCGAATAAAAGATGTTATAACTCAGGCATAAGATGTCCGATCTTCCCCAAACTTCACATGTGTGATAAGAGTCCTGGCCTGAACAGATCTTCAGGCCAATATTCCACCGGGTGTGGCAGAATGGCTCTATAGCGCCACCTATACACTTTCAACGGAGTGCGCCTCGAGCTATGTTTCACGTACATGTACAAAAATTGGTACACACATGTAACACTCCAATACCTACAAAAAAGTCTCTTGGTACGAAATCCGGATCCCAACAGGAAGTCGGTTATTTTGAATTTTCCCTTCAAAATTGCTGTTGTTTTTGCCATTTTCAGGGGTTGTACTTTAACGAACTCCTCCTAGAGATTTATTCAGATCAACACCAAACTAGGTCAGTGTAATCTAAAGCCCTTTGCGATAATAAATTGCGAAGGACTTGAGGTTTCGTTAAAGGGCGGGTCCATGGCGGCCTGACAAATTTCGATGTTTCGCCATGAAAAAGGAAGTTGCTGTAACTCAGACATACAATGTCCAATCTGCCCCAAACTTCACATGTTGGATAAGACTCTTGACCTGAACAGATCTACATGCCAATATTCAGTTATAGTCATAGCGCCACCTATTGGCAACAGGAAGTTACATATTTTACACTGCGACAAACTACTCCTTGAAATTTTATGACATCAATGTCTTTTTTGTGGTCAGTCTAATCTAAAGACCTGTGTGATGTTTAGTTGTGAAGATCTTGAGTTTTTGTTAAAAGGTGTGTCCATGGCGCCGTGATGAAGTTCAATGTCTCGCCATGGGAATAAAAGATGTTATAACTCAGGCATAAAATGTCCGATCTTGCCCAAACTTCACTTGTGTGATAAGGGTCCTGGCCTGGACAGATCTGAAGGCCAATATTCCATCGAGTGTGGCAAAATGGCTCAATAGCGCCACCTATACACTTTCAACGGAGTGCGTATACACTTTAAACGGAGTGCGCCTTGAGCTATGTTTCACCTACATGTACAAAAATCGGTACACACATGTAACACACCAATATCTACGAAAAAGTATCTTGGTACGAAGTCCGAATCCCAACAGGAAGTCAGTTATTTGGAATTTTCTATGCAAAATTAGTGTTGTTTTGGCCATTTTCAGGGGTTGTACTTTAACGAACTCCTCCTAGATATTCAGATCAACACCAAACTTGGTCAGTGTAATCTAAAGCCTTTTGCGATCTTAAATTGCGAAGATCTTGAGCTTTCGTTAAAGGGCGTGTCCATGGCGGCCTGACAAATTTCATTGTTTCGCCATGAAATAGGATGTTGTTGTAACTCAGGCATAAAATGTCCAATCCTCCCCAAACCTCACATGTTCGATAAAAGTCCTGCCCTGAACACATCTGAAGGCCAATATTCCATTATTATGATAGCGCTACCTGCTGGCAACAGGAAGATTGGCACATATATGGAATAAACATTGATATATTCTACTTATATTTATGAGTTTAAACGCATATTTCTCACCGTTCACCTATTAACTAAAGCCACTCGCTGCCGGTGAGCCCGGGTGCGAGGGCCCGTTCATCGCTGCTTGCAGCTTTAATTATTATTATTCTTCTTCTTCTTCTTCTCCCGAATGAATCGCATTTTTGAGGGCTTTAACATGCTCAAAAAGTCATGAAACTTTGCACACGCGTCAAACCTGGTGAAAATTTTCGTCTGATATAGGATTCAGAAGAGGGTGTGGCAAAATGGCTCGACAGCGCCACCTATACCAAGAAAATCAACAGCCTTCCAGCTATGTTTCACGTACATGCACGAAAATTGGCACACATATGTAACACACCAATAGCTACAAAAAAGACTCTTGGAGCGAAATTCTAAACCCAACAGGAAGTCGGTTATTTTTAATATTATGAGCATATTTTGTGTAATTTTGGTCATTTCCATGTGTTGTATTTTAACGAACTCCTCCTAGAGAGTTCTTCAAATCAACACCAAATGTGGTATGCCTAATCTAAAGGCCTTTGCGATGTTAAATTGCGAAGATCTTGAGTTTTCGTTGAAGGGCGTGTCCGTGGCGGCCTGGCGAATTTCGATGATTCGCCATGAAAAATGAAGTTGCTATAACTCACACATACAATGTCCAATCTGCCCCAAACTTCACATGTTTGATGAGACTCCGAACCTGAACAGATTGACATGCCCATATTCAGTTATAGTCATAGCGCCACCTATTGGCAACAGGAAGTGACATATTTTACGCTGCGACAAACTACTCATAGAAATTTTATGACATCAATGTCTTTTTTGTGGTCAGTCTAATCTAAAGGCCTGTGCGATGTTCAGTTGTGAAGATCTTGAGTTTTCGTTAAAAGGCTTGTTCATGGCGCCGCAACGAAGTTCGATGTCTCGCCATGGGAATAAAAGATGTTATAACTCAGGCATAAAATGTCCGATGTTCCCCAAACTTCACATGTGTGATAAGAGTCCTGGCCTGAACAGATCTGCAGGCCAATATTCCACCGGGTGTGGCAGAATGGCTCTATAGCGCCACCTATACACTTTCAACGGAGTGCGCCTCGAGCTATGTTTCACGTACATGTACAAAAATTGGTACACACATGTAACACTCCAATACTTACAAAAATGTCTCTTGGTACGAAATCCGGATCCCAACAGGAAGTCTGTTATTTTGAATTTTCCCTGCAAAATTGGTGCTGTTTTTGCCATTTTCAGGGGTTGTACTTTAACAAACTCCTCCTAGAGATTTATTCAGATCAACACCAAACTTGGTCAGTGTAATCTAAAGCCATTTGCGATGTTAAATTGCGAAGGACTTGAGATTTCGTTAAAGGGCATGTCCATGGCGGCCTGACAAATTTCGATGTTTCGCCATAAAAAGGAAGTTGCTGTAACTCAGACATACAATGTCCAATCTGCCCCAAACTACACATGTTGGATAAGACTCTTGACCTGAACAAATCTACATGCCAATATTCAGTTATAGTCATAGCGCCACCTATTGGCAACAGGAAGTGACATATTTTACACTGCGACAAACTATTTCCAGAAATGTTATGACATCAATGTCTTTTTTGTGGTCAGTCTAATCTAAAGACCTGTGTGATGTTTAGTTGTGAAGATCTTGAGATTATGTTAAAAGGCGTGTCCATGGCGCCGCGACGAAGTTCGATGTCTCGCCATGGGAATAAAAGATGTTATAACTCAGGCATAAAATGTCCGATCTTCCCCAAACTTCACATGTGTGATAAGGGTCCTGGCCTGAACAGATATGAAGGCAAATATTCCATTGGGTGTGGCAAAATGGCTCGATAGCGCCACCTATACACTTTCAACGGAGTGCATATGCACTTTCAATGGAGTGCGCCTCGAGCTATGTTTCACGTACATGTACAAAAATCGGTACACACATGTAACACACCAATACCTACAAAAAGTCTCTTGGTACGAAATCCGAATCCCAACAGGAAGTCGGTTATTTAGAATTTTCTCTGCAAAATTGGCATAGTTTTTGCCATTTTCAGGGGTTGTACTTTAACGAACTCCTCCTAGAGATTTATTCAGATAAACACCAAACTTGGTCAGTGTAATCTTAAGCCCTTTGCGATGTTTAATTGCGAAGAGCTTGAGGTTTCGTTAAAGGGCGTGTCCATGGCGGCCTGACAAATTTCGATGTTTCGCCATGAAAAAGGAAGCTGCTGTAACTCAGACATACAATGTCCAATCTGCCTCAAACTTCACATGTTAGATAAGACTTCTGCCCTTAACAGATCTACATGCCCATATTCAGTCATAGCCATAGCGCCACCTGCTGGCAGCAGGAAGTGTCAATGTTTTACACTGCAAATAACTACTCCAAGAAATTTTATGACATAAAAAATTTTATTTTGGTCAGTCTAATCTAAAGTTCTTTGCAATGTTAAATTGTGGAGATCTTGAGATTTTGTTAAAGGGTGTGTCCATGGCGCCATGACAAAATTTGATGTCTCGCCATCGGAAGAGAAGTTGTTGTAACTCAGGCATTAAATGTTCAATCTTCCCTAAACTTCACATGTTCGATAAGAGTCCTGGCCTGAACACATCTGAAGGCCAATATTCCATTATAATGACAGCGCCACCTGCTTACAACAGGAAAATTGGCAGATATATGGAATAAACTTTGACATATTCCACTTATATTTCTGAGTTTAAATGCATATTTCTCACCGTTCACATATCTACTAAAGCCACTTACTGCCGGTGAGCCCGGGTGCGAGGGCCCGTTCATCGCTGCTTGCAGCTTTAATTATTATTATTCTTCTTCTTCTTCTCCCGAATGAATCGCATTTTTGAGGGCTTTAACATGCTCAAAAAGTCTTGAAACTTTGCACACGCGTCAAACCTGGTGAAAATTTTTGTCTGATATAGGATTCAGAAGAGGGTGTGGCAAAATGGCTCGACAGCGCCACCTATACCAAGAAAATCAACAGCCTTCCAGCTATGTTTCACGTACATGCACGAAAATTGGCACACATATGTAACACACCAATACCTACAAAAAAGACTCTTGGAGCGAAATTCTAAACCCAACAGGAAGTCGGTTATTTTTAATATTATGAGCATATTTTGTGTAATTTTGGTCATTTCCATGTGTTGTATTTTAACGAACTCCTCCTAGAGAGTTATTCAAATCAACACCAAATTTGGTATGCCTAATCTAAAGGCCTTTGCGATGTTAAATTGCGAAGATCTTGAGTTTTTGTTGAAGGGCGTGTCCGTGGCGGCCTGGCGAATTTCGATGATTCGCCATGAAAAATGAAGTTGCTATAACTCACACATACAATGTCCAATCTGCCCCAAACTTCACATGTTTGATGAGACTCCGAACCTGAACAGATTGATATGCCCATATTCAGTTATAGTCATAGCGCCACCTATTGGCAACAGGAAGTGACATATTTTACGCTGCGACAAACTACTCCTAGAAATTTTATGACATCAGTGTCTTTTTTGAAGTCAGTCTAATCTAAAGGCCTGTGCGATGTTCAGTTGTGAAGATCTTGAGTTTTCGTTAAAAGGCTTGTTCATGGCGCCGTGACGAAGTTCAATGTCTCGCCATGGGAATAAAAGATGTTATAACTCAGGCATAAAATGTCCGATCTTCCCCAAACTTCACATGTGTGATAAGAGTCCTGGCCTGAACAGATCTGCAGGCCAATATTCCATCGGGTGTGGCAGTATGGCTCTATAGCGCCACCTATACACTTTCAACGGAGTGCGCCTCGAGCTATGTTTCACGTACATGTACAAAAATTGGTACACACATGTAACACTCCAATACCTACAAAAAAGTCTCTTGGTACGAAATCCGGATCCCAACAGGAAGTCGGTTATTTTGAATTTTCCCTTCAAAATTGGTGTTGTTTTTGCCATTTTCAGGGGTTGTATTTTAACGAACTCCTCCTAGAGATTTATTCAGATCAACACCAAACTTGGTCAGTGTAATCTAAAGCCCTTTGCGATAATAAATTGCGAAGGACTTGAGGTTTCGTTAAAGGGCGGGTCCATGGCGGCCTGACAAATTTCGATGTTTCGCCATGAAAAAGGAAGTTGCTGTAACTCAGACATACAATGTCCAATCTGCCCCAAACTTCACATGTTGGATAAGACTCTTGACCTGAACAGATCTACATGCCAATATTCAGTTATAGTCATAGCGCCACCTATTGGCAACAGGAAGTTACATATTTTACACTGCGACAAACTACTCCTAGAAATTTTATGACATCAATGTCTTTTTTGTGGTCAGTCTAATCTAAAGACCTGTGTGATGTTTAGTTGTGAAGATCTTGAGTTTTTGTTAAAAGGTGTGTCCATGGCGCTGTGATGAAGTTCGATGTCTCGCCATGGGAATAAAAGATGTTATAACTCAGGCATAAAATGTCCGATCTTGCCCAAACTTCACTTGTGTGATAAGGGTCCTGGCCTAAACAGATCTGAAGGCCAATATTCCATCGAATGTGGCAAAATGGCTCGATAGCGCCACCTATACACTTTCAACGGAGTGCGTATACACTTTAAACGGAGTGCGCCTCGAGCTATGTTTCACGTACATGTACAAAAATCGGTACACACATGTAACACACCAATATCTACAAAAAAGTCTCTTGGTACAAAATCCGAATCCCAACAGGAAGTCAGTTATTTCGAATTTTCTCTGCAAAATTAGTGTTGTTTTGGCCATTTTCAGGGGTTGGACTTTAACGAACTCCTCCTAGAGATTTATTCAGATCAACACCAAACTTGGTCAGTGTAATCTAAAGCCTTTTGCGATCTAAAATTGCGAAGATCTTGAGGTTTCGTTAAAGGGCGTGTCCATGGCGGCCTGACAAATTTCGATGTTTCGCCATGAAATAGGATGTTGTTGTAACTCAGGCATAAAATGTCCAATCCTCTCCAAACCTCACATGTTCGACAAAAGTCCTGCCCTGAACACATCTGAAGGCCAATATTCCACTATAATGATAGCGCCACCTGCTGGCAACAGGAAGATTGGCACATGTATGGAATAAACATTGATATATTCTACTTATATTTATGAGTTTAAACGCATATTTCTCACCGTTCACCTATTAACTAAAGCCACTCGCTGCCGGTGAGCCCGGGTGCGAGGGCCCGTTCATCGCTGCTTGCAGCTTTAATTAGGGCCCGAGCACCGATGGTGTGAGGACCCTCTTGGAATTGCTCCGTTTATTATTATTATTATTATTATTATTATTATTATTATTATTATTATTATTCTTCTCCAAAATGAATCGGATTTTTGAGGGCCTAAACATGCTCGAAAAGTCATGAAACTTTGCACACACCTCAGAACTGGCGAAAATTTACGTCTGATATGGGTTTCAGAAGTGGGTGTGGCAAAATGGCTCAACAGCGCCACCTATACACGTTCAACGGTGTGCGCCTCGAGCTACGTTTCATGTACATGTATGAAAATCGGTATACTCATGTAACTCTCCAATACCTACAAAAAAGTCTCTTGGAGCAAAATCCGAAACCCAACAGGAAGTCGGTTATTACTAATATTATGAGCAAATTTTGTGTCATTTTTGTCATTTCCATGCGTTGTATTTTAACGAACTCCTCCTAGAGATTCATTCAGATCAACACCAAATTTGGTATGGCTAATCTGAAGGCCTTTGCGATGTTAAATTGCGAAGCTTTTGAGTTTTCGTTAATGGGCGTGTCCGTGGCGGCCTGGCGAATTTCGATGACTCGCCATGAAACAGGAAATTGCTATAACTCAGACATACAATGACCAGTCTGCCCCAAACTTCACATGTTTGATGAGACTCCTGACCTGAACAGATTGACATGCCCATATTCAGTTATAGTCATAGCGCCACCTATTGGCAACAGGAAGTGACATATTTTACACTGCGATGAACTACTCCTAGAAATTTTGACATCAATGTATTTTTTGTGGTCAGTCTAATCTAAAGGCCTGTGCGATGTTAAGTTGTGAAGATCTTGAGTTTTCGTTAAAAGGCGTGTCCATGGCGCCGTCGCAAAGTTCGATGTCTCGCCATGGGAATAAAATATGTTATAACTCAGGCATAAAATGTCCGATCTTCCCCAAACTGCACATGTGTGATAAGAGTCCTGGCCTGAACACATCTGAAGGCCAAAATTCCATCAGGTGTGGCAAAATGGCTCGATAGCGCCACCTATACACTTTCAACAGAGTGCGCCTCGAGCTATGTTTCACATACATGTACAAAAATCGGTATACATATGTAACACACCAATACCTACAAAAAAGTCTCTTGGTACAAAATCCGAATCCCAACAGGAAGTCGGTTATTTAGAATTTTCTCTGCAAAATTGGCGTTGTTTTTGCCATTTTCAGGGGTTGTACTTTAACGAACTCCTCCTAGAGATTTATTCAGATCAACACCAAACTTGGTAAGTTAAATCTAAAGGCCTTTGCGATGTTGAAGATCTTGAGGTTTTGTTAAAGGGCGTGACCATGGCGGCCTGGCAAATTTCGATGTTTCGCCATGAAAAAGGAGGTTGCTGTAACTCGGACATACAATGTCCAATCTGCCCCAAACTTCACATGTTAGATAAGACTTCTGCACTTAACAGATCTACATGCCCATATTCAGTTATAGTCATAGCGCCACCTGCTGGCAACAGGAAGTCACATGTTTTACACTGCGACAAACTACTCCTAGAAATCTTTTGACATTAATGTATTTTTTGTGGTCAGTCTAATCTAAAGGTCTGTGCAATGTTAAATTGTGGAGAACTTGAGTTTTTGTTAAAGGACGTGTCCATGGCACCATGACAAAATTTGATGTCTCGTCACAGCAAGAGAAGTTGTTGTAACTCAGGCATAAAATGTTCGATCTCCCCCAAACTTCACATGTTAGATAAGAATTCTGCCCTGAACACATCTGAAGGCCAATATTCCATTATAATGATAGCGCCACCTGCTGGCAACAGGAGGACTGGTACAAATAAATGACTTTGACATATTCCACTTATTTTTAAGACTTTAAATGCATATTTCTCACCGTTCACCTTTTTACTAAAGCCAAACGATGGCGGTGAGCCCGGGTGCGAGGGCCCGTTCATCGCTGCTTGCAGCTTTAATTAGGGCCCGAGCACCGAGGTGCAAGGACCCTCTTGTATCTGCTTTGTTTTTTATTATTATTATTCTTCTTCTTCTTCTTCTCCCGAATGAATCGCATTTTTGAGGGCTTTAACATGCTCAAAAAGTCATGAAACTTTGCACACGCGTCAAACCTGGTGAAAATTTTCGTCTAATATAGGATTCAGAAGAGGGTGTGGCAAAATGGCTCGACAGCGCCACCTATACCAAGAAAATCAACAGCCTTCCAGCTATGTTTCACGTACATGCATGAAAATTGGCACACATATGTAACACACCAATACCTACAAAAAAGACTCTTGGAGCGAAATTCTAAACCCAACAGGAAGTCGGTTATTTTTAATATTATGAGCATATTTTGTGTAATTTTGGTCATTTCCATGTGTTGTATTTTAACGAACTCCTCCTAGAGAGTTCTTCAAATCAACACCAAATTTGGTATGCCTAATCTAAAGGCCTTTGCGATGTTAAATTGCGAAGATCTTGAGTTTTCGTTGAAGGGCGTGTCCGTGGCGGCCTGGCGAATTTCGATGATTCGCCATGAAAAATGAAGTTGCTATAACTCACACATACAATGTCCAATCTGCCCCAAACTTCACATGTTTGATGAGACTCCGAACCTGAACAGATTGACATGCCCATATTCAGTTATAGTCATAGCGCCACCTATTGGCAACAGGAAGTGACATATTTTACGCTGCGACGAACTACTCCTAGAAATTTTATGACATCAATGTCTTTTTTGTGGTCAGTCTAATCTAAAGGCCTGTGCGATGTTCAGTTGTGAAGATCTTTAGTTTTCGTTAAAAGGCTTGATCATGGCGCCGCGACGAAGTTCGATGTCTCGCCATGGGAATAAAAGATGTTATAACTCAGGCATAAAATGTCCGATTTTCCCCAAACTTCACATGTGTGATAAGAGTCCTGGCCTGAACAGATCTGTAGGCCAATATTCCACTGGGTGTGGCAGAATGGCTCTATAGCGCCACCTATACACTTTCAACGGAGTGCGCCTCCAGCTATGTTTCACGTACATGTACAAAAATTGGTACACACATGTAACACTCCAATACCTACAAAACAGTCTCTTGGTACGAAATCCGGATCCCAACAGGAAGTCAGTTATTTTGAATTTTCCCTTCAAAATTGGTGTTGTTTTTGCCATTTTCAGGGGTTGTACTTTAACGAACTCCTCATAGAGATTTATTCAGATCAACACCAAACTTGGTCAGTGTAACCCAAAGCCATTTGCGATAATAAATTGCGAAGGACTTGAGGTTTCGTTAAAGGGCGGGTCCATGGCGGCCTGACAAATTTCGATGTTTCGCCATGAAAAAGGAAGTTGCTGTAACTCAGACATACAATGTCCAATCTGCCCCAAACTTCACATGTTGGATAAGACTCTTGACCTGAACAGATCTACATGCCAATATTCAGTTATAGTCATAGCGCCACCTATTGGCAACAGGAAGTTACATATTTTACACTGCGACAAACTACTCCTAGAAATTTTTGACATCAATGTCTTTTTTGTGGTCAGTCTAATCTAAAGACCTGTGTGATGTTTAGTTGTGAAGATCTTGAGTTTTTGTTTAAAGGTGTGTCCATGGCGCCGTGATGAAGTTCGATGTCTTGCCATGGGAATAAAAGATGTTATAACTCAGGCATGAAATGTCCGATCTTGCCCAAACTTCACTTGTGTGATAAGGGTCCTGGCCTGAACAGATATGAAGGCCAATATTCCATTGAGTGTGGCAAAATGGTTCGATAGCGCCACCTATACACTTTCAACGGAGTGCGTATACACTTTAAACTGAGTGCGCCTCGAGCTATGTTTCACGTAAATGTACAAAAATCGGTACACACATGTAACACACCAATATCTACGAAAAAGTCTCTTGGTACGAAATCTGAATCCCAACAGGAAGTCAGTTATTTCGAATTTTCTCTGCAAAATTAGTGTTGTTTTGGCCATTTTCAGGGGTTGTACTTTAACAAACTCCTCCTAGAGATTTATTCAGATCAACACCAAACTTGATCAGTGTAATCTAAAGCCATTTGCGATGTTAAATTGCGAAGGACTTGAGGTTTCGTTAAAGGGCGTGTCCATGGCGGCCTGACAAATTTCGATGTTTCGCCATGAAAAAGGAAGTTGCTGTAACTCAAACATACAATGTCCAATCTGCCCCAAACTTCACATGTTGGATGAGACTCTTGACTTGAACAGATCTACATGCCCATATTCAGTTATAGTCATAGCGCCACCTATTGGCAACAGGAAGTGACATATTTTACACTGTGACAAACTACTCCTAGAAATTTGATGACATCAATGTCTTTTTTGTGGTCAGTCTAATCTAAAGACCTGTGTGATGTTTAGTTGTGAAGATCTTGAGTTTTTGTTAAAAGGCGTGTCCATGGCGCCGTGACGAAGTTCGATGTCTCGCCATGGGAATAAAAGATGTTATAACTCAGGCATAAAATGTCCGATCTTGATCAAACTTCACATGTGTGATAAGGGTCCTGGCCTGAACAGATCTGAAGGCCGATATTCCATCGGGTGTGGCAAAATGGCTCGATAGCGCCACCTATACACTTTCAACGGAGTGCGTATTCACTTTCAACGGAGTGCGTCTCGAGCTATGTTTCATGTACATGTACAAAAATCGGTACACACATGTAACACACCAATATCTACGAAAAAGTCTCTTGGTACAAAATCCGAATCCCAACAGGAAGTCAGTTATTTAGAATTTTCTCTGCACAATTGGCGTTGTTTTTGCCATTTTCAGGGGTTGCACTTTAGCAAACTCCTCCTAGAGATTTATTCAGATCAACACCAAACTTGGTCAGTGTAATCTAAAGCCTTTTGCGATCTTAAATTGCGAAGATCTTGAGGTTTCGTTAAAGGGCGTGTCCATGGCGGCCTGACAAATTTTGATGTTTCGCCATGAAATAGGATGTTGTTGTAACTCAGGCATAAAATGTCCAATCCTCCCCAAACCTCACATGTTCGACAAAAGTCCTGCCCTGAACTCATCTGAAGGCCAATATTCCACTATAATGATAGCGCCACCTGCTGGCAACAGGAAGATTGGCACATATATGGAATAAACATTGATATATTCTACTTATATTTATGAGTTTAAACGCATATTTCTCACCGTTCACCTATTAACTAAAGCCACTCGCTGCCGGTGAGCCCGGGTGCGAGGGCCCGTTCATCGCTGCTTGCAGCTTTAATTATTATTATTCTTCTTCTTCTTCTCCCGAATGAATCGCATTTTTGAGGGCTTTAACATGCTCAAAAAGTCTTGAAACTTTGCACACGCGTCAAACCTGGTGAAAATTTTTGTCTGATATAGGATTCAGAAGAGGGTGTGGCAAAATGGCTCGACAGCGCCACCTATACCAAGAAAATCAACAGCCTTCCAGCTATGTTTCACGTACATGCACGAAAATTGGCACACATATGTAACACACCAATACCTACAAAAAAGACTCTTGGAGCGAAATTCTAAACCCAACAGGAAGTCGGTTATTTTTAATATTATGAGCATATTTTGTGTAATTTTGGTCATTTCCATGTGTTGTATTTTAACGAACTCCTCCTAGAGAGTTATTCAAATCAACACCAAATTTGGTATGCCTAATCTAAAGGCCTTTGCGATGTTAAATTGCGAAGATCTTGAGTTTTTGTTGAAGGGCGTGTCCGTGGCGGCCTGGCGAATTTCGATGATTCGCCATGAAAAATGAAGTTGCTATAACTCACACATACAATGTCCAATCTGCCCCAAACTTCACATGTTTGATGAGACTCCGAACCTGAACAGATTGATATGCCCATATTCAGTTATAGTCAAAGCGCCACCTATTGGCAACAGGAAGTGACATATTTTACGCTGCGACGAACTACTCCTAGAAATTTTATGACATCAATGTCTTTTTTTGTGGTCAGTCTAATCTAAAGGCCTGTGCGATGTTCAGTTGTGAAGATCTTGAGTTTTCGTTAAAAGGCTTGTTCATGGCGCCGCGACGAAGTTCGATGTCTCGCCATGGGAATAAAAGATGTTATAACTCAGGCATAAAATGTCCGATCTTCCCCAAACTTCACATGTGTGATAAGAGTCCTGGCCTGAACAGATCTGCAGGCCAATATTCCACCGGGTGTGGCAGAATGGCTCTATAGCGCCACCTATACACTTTCAACGGAGTGCGCCTCGAGCTATGTTTCACATACATGTACAAAAATTGGTAAACACATGTAACACTCCAATATCTACAAAAAAGTCTGTTGGTACGAAATCCGGATCCCAACAGGAAGTCGGTTATTTTGAATTTTCCCTTCAAAATTGGTGTTGTTTTTGCCATTTTCAGGGGTTGTACTTTAACGAACTCCTCCTAGAGATTTATTCAGATCAACACCAAACTTGGTCAGTGTAATCTAAAGCCATTTGCGATAATAAATTGCGAAGGACTTGAGGTTTCGTTAAAGGGCGGGTCCATGGCGGCCTGACAAATTTCGATGTTTCGCCATGAAAAAGGAAGTTGCTGTAACTCAGACATACAATGTCCAATCTGCCCCAAACTTCACATGTTGGATAAGACTCTTGACCTGAACAGATCTACATGCCAATATTCAGTTATAGTCATAGCGCCACCTATTGGCAACAGGAAGTTACATATTTTACACTGCGACAAACTACTCCTAGAAATTTTATGACATCAATGTCTTTTTTGTGGTCAGTCTAATCTAAAGACCTGTATGATGTTTAGTTGTGAAGATCTTGAGTTTTTGTTAAAAGGTGTGTCCATGGCGCCGTGATGAAGTTCGATGTCTTGCCATGGGAATAAAAGATGTTATAACTCAGGCATAAAATGTCCGATCTTGCCCAAACTTGACTTGTGTGATAAGGGTCCTGGCCTGAACAGATCTGAAGGCCAATATTCCATCGAGTGTGGCAAAATGGCTCGATAGGGCCACCTATACACTTTCAACGGAGTGCGTATACACTTTAAACGGAGTGCGCCTCGAGCTATGTTTCACGTACATGTACAAAAATCGGTACACACATGTAACACACCAATATCTACGAAAAAGTATCTTGGTACGAAATCCGAATCCCAACAGGAAGTCAGTTATTTCGAATTTTCTCTGCAAAATTAGTGTTGTTTTGGCCATTTTCAGGGGTTGGACTTTAACGAACTCCTCCTAGATATTTATTCAGATCATCACCAAACTTGGTCAGTGTAATCTAAAGCCTTTTGCGATCTTAAATTGCGAAGATCTTGAGGTTTCGTTAAAGGGCGTGTCCATGGCGGCCTGACAAATTTCGATGTTTCGCCATGAAATAGGATGTTGTTGTAACTCAGGCATAAAATGTCCAATCCTCCCCAAACCTCACAAGTTCGATAAAAGTCCTGCCCTGAACACATCTGAAGGCCAATATTCCATTATAATGATAGCGCCACCTGCTGGCAACAGGAAGATTGGCACATATATGGAATAAACATTGATATATTCTACTTATATTTATGAGTTTAAACGCATATTTCTCACCGTTCACCTATTAACTAAAGCCACTCGCTACCGGTGAGCCCGGGTGCGAGGGCCCGTTCATCGCTGCTTGCAGCTTTAATTAGGGCCCGAGCACCGAGGTGCGAGGACCCTCTTGTATCTGCTTTGTTTTTTTATTCTTCTTCTTCTTCTTCTTCTTCTTCTTCTTCTTCTTCTTCTCCCGAATGAATCACATTTTTGAGGGCTTTAACATGCTCAAAAAGTCATGAAACTTTGCACACTCGTCAAACCTGGTGAAAATTTTCGTCTGATTTAGGATTCAGAAGAGGGTGTGGCAAAATGGCTCGACAGCGCCACCTATACCAAGAAAATCAACAGCCTTCCAGCTATGTTTCACGTACATGCACGAAAATTGGCACACATATGTAACACACCAATACCTACAAAAAAGACTCTTGGAGCGAAATTCTAAACCCAACAGGAAGTCGGTTATTTTTAATATTATGAGCATATTTTGTGTAATTTTGGTCATTTCCATGTGTTGTATTTTAACGAACTCCTCCTAGAGAGTTCTTCAAATCAACACCAAATTTGGTATGCCTAATCTAAAGGCCTTTGCGATGTTAAATTGCGAAGATCCTGACTTTTCGTTGAAGGACGTGTCCGTGGCGGCCTGGCGAATTTCGATGATTCGCCATGAAAAATGAAGTTGCTATAACTCACACATACAATGACCAGTCTGCCCCAAACTTCACATGTTTGATGAGACTCCTGACCTGAACAGATTGACATGCCCATATTCAGTTATAGTCATAGCGCCACCTATTGGCAACAGGAAGTGACATATTTTACACTGCGATGAACTACTCCTAGAAATTTTGACATCAATGTATTTTTTGTGGTCAGTCTAATCTAAAGGCCTGTGCGATGTTAAGTTGTGAAGATCTTGAGTTTTCGTTAAAAGGCGTGTCCATGGCGCCGTCGCGAAGTTCGATGTCTCGCCATGGGAATAAAATATGTTATAACTCAGGCATAAAATGTCCGATCTTCCCCAAACTGCACATGTGTGATAAGAGTCCTGGCCTGAACACATCTGAAGGCCAAAATTCCATCAGGTGTGGCAAAATGGCTCGATAGCGCCACCTATACACTTTCAACAGAGTGCGCCTCGAGCTATGTTTCACATACATGTACAAAAATCGGTATACATATGTAACACACCAATACCTACAAAAAAGTCTCTTGGTACAAAATCCGAATCCCAACAGGAAGTCGGTTATTTAGAATTTTCTCTGCAAAATTGGCGTTGTTTTTGCCATTTTCAGGGGTTGTACTTTAACGAACTCCTCCTAGAGATTTATTCAGATCAACACCAAACTTGGTAAGTTAAATCTAAAGGCCTTTGCGATGTTAAATTGCGAAGATCTTGAGGTTTTGTTAAAGGGCGTGACCATGGCGGCCTGGCAAATTTCGATGTTTCGCCATGAAAAAGGAGGTTGCTGTAACTCGGACATACAATGTCCAATCTGCCCCAAACTTCACATGTTAGATAAGACTTCTGCACTTAACAGATCTACATGCCCATATTCAGTTATAGTCATAGCGCCACCTGCTGGCAACAGGAAGTCACATGTTTTACACTGCGACAAACTACTCCTAGAAATCTTTTGACATTAATGTATTTTTTGTGGTCAGTCTAATCTAAAGGTCTGTGCAATGTTAAATTGTGGAGAACTTGAGTTTTTGTTAAAGGACGTGTCCATGGCACCATGACAAAATTTGATGTCTCGTCACAGCAAGAGAAGTTGTTGTAACTCAGGCATAAAATGTTCGATCTCCCCCAAACTTCACATGTTAGATAAGAATTCTGCCCTGAACACATCTGAAGGCCAATATTCCATTATAATGATAGCGCCACCTGCTGGCAACAGGAGGACTGGTACAAATAAATGACTTTGACATATTCCACTTATTTTTAAGACTTTAAATGCATATTTCTCACCGTTCACCTTTTTACTAAAGCCAAACGATGGCGGTGAGCCCGGGTGCGAGGGCCCGTTCATCGCTGCTTGCAGCTTTAATTAGGGCCCGAGCACCGAGGTGCGAGGACCCTCTTGTATCTGCTTTGTTTTTTATTATTATTATTCTTCTTCTTCTTCTTCTCCCGAATGAATCGCATTTTTGAGGGCTTTAACATGCTCAAAAAGTCATGAAACTTTGCACACGCGTCAAACCTGGTGAAAATTTTCGTCTAATATAGGATTCAGAAGAGGGTGTGGCAAAATGGCTCGACAGCGCCACCTATACCAAGAAAATCAACAGCCTTCCAGCTATGTTTCACGTACATGCATGAAAATTGGCACACATATGTAACACACCAATACCTACAAAAAAGACTCTTGGAGCGAAATTCTAAACCCAACAGGAAGTCGGTTATTTTTAATATTATGAGCATATTTTGTGTAATTTTGGTCATTTCCATGTGTTGTATTTTAACGAACTCCTCCTAGAGAGTTCTTCAAATCAACACCAAATTTGGTATGCCTAATCTAAAGGCCTTTGCGATGTTAAATTGCGAAGATCTTGAGTTTTCGTTGAAGGGCGTGTCCGTGGCGGCCTGGCGAATTTCGATGATTCGCCATGAAAAATGAAGTTGCTATAACTCACACATACAATGTCCAATCTGCCCCAAACTTCACATGTTTGATGAGACTCCGAACCTGAACAGATTGACATGCCCATATTCAGTTATAGTCATAGCGCCACCTATTGGCAACAGGAAGTGACATATTTTACGCTGCGACGAACTACTCCTAGAAATTTTATGACATCAATGTCTTTTTTGTGGTCAGTCTAATCTAAAGGCCTGTGCGATGTTCAGTTGTGAAGATCTTTAGTTTTCGTTAAAAGGCTTGATCATGGCGCCGCGACGAAGTTCGATGTCTCGCCATGGGAATAAAAGATGTTATAACTCAGGCATAAAATGTCCGATTTTCCCCAAACTTCACATGTGTGATAAGAGTCCTGGCCTGAACAGATCTGTAGGCCAATATTCCACTGGGTGTGGCAGAATGGCTCTATAGCGCCACCTATACACTTTCAACGGAGTGCGCCTCCAGCTATGTTTCACGTACATGTACAAAAATTGGTACACACATGTAACACTCCAATACCTACAAAACAGTCTCTTGGTACGAAATCCGGATCCCAACAGGAAGTCAGTTATTTTGAATTTTCCCTTCAAAATTGGTGTTGTTTTTGCCATTTTCAGGGGTTGTACTTTAACGAACTCCTCATAGAGATTTATTCAGATCAACACCAAACTTGGTCAGTGTAACCCAAAGCCATTTGCGATAATAAATTGCGAAGGACTTGAGGTTTCGTTAAAGGGCGGGTCCATGGCGGCCTGACAAATTTCAATGTTTCGCCATGAAAAAGGAAGTTGCTGTAACTCAGACATACAATGTCCAATCTGCCCCAAACTTCACATGTTGGATAAGACTCTTGACCTGAACAGATCTACATGCCAATATTCAGTTATAGTCATAGCGCCACCTATTGGCAACAGGAAGTTACATATTTTACACTGCGACAAACTACTCCTAGAAATTTTTGACATCAATGTCTTTTTTGTGGTCAGTCTAATCTAAAGACCTGTGTGATGTTTAGTTGTGAAGATCTTGAGTTTTTGTTAAAAGGTGTGTCCATGGCGCCGTGATGAAGTTCGATGTCTCGCCATGGGAATAAAAGATGTTATAACTCAGGCATGAAATGTCCGATCTTGCCCAAACTTCACTTGTGTGATAAGGGTCCTGGCCTGAACAGATATGAAGGCCAATATTCCATTGAGTGTGGCAAAATGGTTCGATAGCGCCACCTATACACTTTCAACGGAGTGCGTATACACTTTAAACTGAGTGCGCCTCGAGCTATGTTTCACGTAAATGTACAAAAATCGGTACACACATGTAACACACCAATATCTACGAAAAAGTCTCTTGGTACGAAATCTGAATCCCAACAGGAAGTCAGTTATTTCGAATTTTCTCTGCAAAATTAGTGTTGTTTTGGCCATTTTCAGGGGTTGTACTTTAACAAACTCCTCCTAGAGATTTATTCAGATCAACACCAAACTTGATCAGTGTAATCTAAAGCCATTTGCGATGTTAAATTGCGAAGGACTTGAGGTTTCGTTAAAGGGCGTGTCCATGGCGGCCTGACAAATTTCGATGTTTCGCCATGAAAAAGGAAGTTGCTGTAACTCAAACATACAATGTCCAATCTGCCCCAAACTTCACATGTTGGATGAGACTCTTGACTTGAACAGATCTACATGCCCATATTCAGTTATAGTCATAGCGCCACCTATTGGCAACAGGAAGTTACATATTTTACACTGTGACAAACTACTCCTAGAAATTTGATGACATCAATGTCTTTTTTGTGGTCAGTCTAATCTAAAGACCTGTGTGATGTTTAGTTGTGAAGATCTTGAGTTTTTGTTAAAAGGCGTGTCCATGGCGCCGTGACGAAGTTCGATGTCTCGCCATGGGAATAAAAGATGTTATAACTCAGGCATAAAATGTCCGATCTTGATCAAACTTCACATGTGTGATAAGGGTCCTGGCCTGAACAGATCTGAAGGCCGATATTCCATCGGGTGTGGCAAAATGGCTCGATAGCGCCACCTATACACTTTCAACGGAGTGCGTATTCACTTTCAACGGAGTGCGTCTCGAGCTATGTTTCATGTACATGTACAAAAATCGGTACACACATGTAACACACCAATATCTACGAAAAAGTCTCTTGGTACAAAATCCGAATCCCAACAGGAAGTCAGTTATTTAGAATTTTCTCTGCACAATTGGCGTTGTTTTTGCCATTTTCAGGGGTTGCACTTTAGCAAACTCCTCCTAGAGATTTATTCAGATCAACACCAAACTTGGTCAGTGTAATCTAAAGCCTTTTGCGATCTTAAATTGCGAAGATCTTGAGGTTTCGTTAAAGGGCGTGTCCATGGCGGCCTGACAAATTTTGATGTTTCGCCATGAAATAGGATGTTGTTGTAACTCAGGCATAAAATGTCCAATCCTCCCCAAACCTCACATGTTCGACAAAAGTCCTGCCCTGAACTCATCTGAAGGCCAATATTCCACTATAATGATAGCGCCACCTGCTGGCAACAGGAAGATTGGCACATATATGGAATAAACATTGATATATTCTACTTATATTTATGAGTTTAAACGCATATTTCTCACCGTTCACCTATTAACTAAAGCCACTCGCTGCCGGTGAGCCCGGGTGCGAGGGCCCGTTCATCGCTGCTTGCAGCTTTAATTGGGGCCCGAGCACCGATGGTGTGAGGACCCTATTGGAATTGCTCCGTTTATTAGGGCTCAAGCCCAAAGGGCGAGAGGCCTATTGTTTTCCTTAGGATTATTTTTTATTATTATTATTATTATTATTATTATTATTATTATTTTTTTTTTTTTTTTTATTATTATTTTTTTTCCAACGTCTCGGGGGCTTTTGGGGCCCTTAACGTGCTTAAAAAGTCTTGAAAATTGGCACACAGATTGGAACCTGCGGCCATTAGGGCCGGGCAGAGACTGATACACGGGCGTGGCACAGGGGCTCTACAGCGCCCCCTGGAATATGGAGGGCCATATATCATACATTCTTGCTCGTAGACGTATGAAACTCGGTACACATATAAATCTCATCAATCCAAACAACTTTTGTATTGCATATCATAGGCTCCGCCCAACAGGAAGTTGGCTATTTAGGGTTTAGTATTCAAATTTTTCGTCAAAGTTGTGGGGGCTTTTGGGGTCCTTAAAATACTCAAAAACTCTTGAAAATTTGCGCACACTTTGGAATCTGTGGCCTTTAGGAGCCTGCAGAGGCTGGGACCCGGGCGTGGCACAGGGGCTCTACGGCGCCCCCTGGAACACAGTCAGAAATGTTGATGTATAGCTCACACATACTTGCACATATTCATATGAAACTCAGTACACATATAGATCTCATCGTGCCAAACAACTTTCGTATTGCATGTCATAGGCTCCGCCCATCAGGAAGTCAGCTATTTAGAGTTATGTAAAAAGCGCATGCTCTGGAATTTGAAATACTTGTCATAGGTTTTTTTCTCGATTGCCGCCAAACTCGGTCAACATGATCTCAAGACACTGGGGATGAAAAATTGCCAGGGGATTTTTGATATCTCGAACGGTTTGCTCGTGGCGAGGCGTTGAAATTATGGCGAGAAATGAGAAACAGGAAGTGTCTAATACCGTCCACATACATTTCCTGATTTTAATCAAACTTCATCAGATTATTCGTTGTATGATGTCGATCGCATATATGTGACTATTAGGAGTCAAAGTTATAGCGCCACCAACTGGCAGAAGGAAGTGTGTCATTTTCAAAATGATTTGAATTCAGCATCTTATTATTACTCGATTTGCTTCAAACTTCATCAGAATAATGTTAAAACACAGCCGATATAAATCTGCAAGGGGGATATTGATATCTAAAAAATTGTTGGCGTGGCAACATGTCAAACTGGAATACTTCTCAGGTGATTTTGAGGCAAATAACATACTTAGAATTTCACAAAACTCTGAACACACATCAGTATTTCTGATAGGAACTTAAATTGTGAATGGATTTTGGATAGCTTGAATGGTTTTGCCGTGGTGATTTTTTTAAATGACCTTACAAAGGGAATCATTATTGTATTTTTAAATTGCAGCTTCCAAACACGTCAAATAATTTTTTCATACAGATGAAAAAGTCATTCTGAGGAAATATGCATAGTTTAACGACTTTACAAAACTGTATGGATAACAGAAAATTAAAAAACTGTCAGACATCTCATCTCACGCTGTCCCTCTGTTTGAGTATATGTGCTTCAGACTTCCATTGTCTGAGAGAAATTGCGCCCCTACAGGTTCAATTCCCAAACTTTTACTTTCACTTTTAAATCGGTTAAAAATACAAATAAATACTTAGATTTAATTCACACTGACAAGCTAAACCAACATATCTGATTATTACCGGTTCAGGGCTCATGGATAAATTATTTCTGGCCAGAGATACGTGAGAAATAGGAGAGATGAATCACCGCTGTGATCACGAGCGTCTGGAGTAAAGAGCTCAGAGAAAACGAATTTATTCCTGTTTTAAAGCTTTTAAAAATAAATTATTACAGCGATATCACACAATCAACCAATTAGAACACACCAAGAGCTAAATTCAGATGTTTTTGAACTGTTTGTGTGAAAATGAAATATTTGTGGCTGCCTATCTGAAATCACGCCTCCGATCAGCGCGTACAGTGTCGAGCTCAAAACAAACGAATTTATTCTTGTTTAAGAGCTTTTTTAAATAAAATATTACCACAAATGCACACAATAAACCCATTGTAACACTACAAGAGCTAAATGCAGGTGTTTGTGACCCGTTTAAGTGTGCAAGACTATTTGAAAGCGCGACTGGCAGAATAACATATATCTCTCGAGCTGCAGGATTCTGGCTTTCGTCGTACGAACGAACACATCACGGACAAGATTATTTCAAAACACATAATAGCTTGGCGAATATAAACGAAAACAGCCACGTGAACATAAACTGGATCTACTGGATTTGAATATTAAAGTGACCACATTTACCACTTGCTTCTGTCTTCAATTTTAATCTATATAAAAAAGGAAACTCATTCGACTTGGCTGCTTTTTTTAATGTGTGCGTATTTATTTATTTACCTTTTTATACATTTTGTATAATTTCATAGTTTGTGTATTACAATTATAAAAACAAAAATAAATTTAGCCACTCACATAGAAATAGCTTAGGCCTTAACCTTTTTCTGACAGTTTTAGGGATTTTTAAAAATCCTAAAAAAAACTTATTTGTGCTGCAAATAATAATTTCAAACTCATTTGATACTGACCTATGACATCCTGTGACATTATATTTATTTGAATTTACATAATCTCATAGATGTAACAGTAAATCTGTTCAGCTCACAGATCAATACTAAGCTGTAATGCAAGCAGAACTTTCACAAATGCTTATGAGTCATTTAAGGATTTGATAACACTGTAAAATAATGTCTAATTTGTTAACATTAGCAAATTCATTGATAACACTTTATAATAACTGCACTCATTAGTAAATAGTCAGTTCATGCTTTATAAAGCCTTGTCCCAATATTAATAGTCAGTAGTAAGCAGTTTATAAATACAGCTATAAATAGCTTGTCCTTGGTTTATAAGCACATTTATTAAAAAGGAGAGTAAAGGGTCAGTTATCTTCCTATGAAAAATAAAAGATAAAAATAAACAAACAACAACAACACAGATTGATACAGAACTCAGAAATTTTATTGTGGATTTATGATAAAATCAGCCTGTAAATGAATTCATACTCCTCCTCATACTACTCCATACTCCTTTTTCAACATGATGCCAATATACTGAGATGTTAAATTGTGAATGGGTTTAGGATAGCTTAAATGGTGTTGCCATAGAGATTTATTAAAGTAACATAAAAAATACAATAGTTATTTTACTATATCTTTAAAATGTTTCATTCTAACTCTTCATAATTTTTTATATAAGTAGAAGTCCTCATTTGAAGGAAGCACAGTAAGTTTCATAGCTTTATCATTTTCAAGAGCCAGCATAAAATTAAAACTATCATAACTTATAAATCAAGCTTGCAATTCTTAGTACCTATAATGGCCACCAGAGGGAGCTATAGGATTTCTTTTAAATAATTATTGGAGAAACGAGCATGATTTAAATAATTTATAGAAATCTTTCAAATAAAATAATATGTATTTTAGGAATTTTACTGATAAAATGACCCTCACTTAATTAGAATAACAAGCTGAAGTATTGTGAACTGTATATTAAGAATAATTCTTAATAGGCTTTATGGACAGATACGTTTTAAGTGACTCTTGAAGGATCAGCACCACATCCTCTTTTACCACTGTTTAAAGAATTAATCTTACAGAACAGGTGTGAATGAATTTTGGATAGCTTGAATGGTTTTGTCGTGGTGATTTTTTGAAATAATAGTAAAAAAGGAACCAGTAAAAAAAAGTGCAGCTTCTAAACACTTCAAAAAAATGTACACATAGAAGACAAGTCATTCTGAGGAAATATGCATAGTTTCATGACTATACAACATTATATGGATGACAGAAAATTAAAAAACATACATCTGATGTCACTCTGTCCCTCTGTCACTGTGGTTAATGTGTGTGTGTGTGTGTGTGTGTGTGTGTTTGTGTGTGTTTTAAGTGAATTAGGTGTGAAACTATCAGTGAGCATTTAGTCTCCAGCGCCAACATTTTACAGAACTGCCACTTTCCTGGAGTCTCAGAATTACAATGTGTCAGGTTCTGAGAGATCTAAGATTCCAAAAAAATATTTAATTAGAATACCATGAAGTATTGTGAAATACTATATATTAAGTCTTTATATATAGGCTTAATGAACAGATTAGAGTGACTCGTGAAGGACCAGCACCACCTTCTCTTGTCCGATGGTTTGAGGAATATATCTTCCAGAATCTGGGATTAAGATTTAGGAGCTCATTTTTATTCCACCTCCTTTCCTGAAAGTCTGTCTTGCAGAATTGACTAAAAATTAATCTTCACATTAATTCCTAATTCTTTTGCAATTCTTTTGTCAGTTCTTCTTGACCTGTTTTTCTCTTCCAGCTTTCCTGGACTATTGTATAGCACTCATAAATGATTAAATAAAAAATAATGGTAGTTATTAAGATTGATATGGTTTGGAATTGGTAAAATGTGCTTGGAAAAAAATCACAATAAAACAATGTTTTAATGTTTAAGTTTGGAATATTAACTGACATGAATGAATGCTATATAAATATTGTTCATGTTAACATAATGTTTATAAATGAAATCTTATTGTAAAGTGTTACTAAAGTTATATATATATATATATATATTGTTCTGTGAATGTGATTTTAAAGTCTAGATGATTCGGATTAACCCTTTAACTGCCATATCAAGTTCAAGTTCAAGTTCAAGTTCAATTTATTTGTATAGCGCATTTACAACAGCCTCCTGGCTGACCAAAGTGCTTTAACATAAGAGCAAGAATATTACACATACATAAAAATAGACCAGACAAAAAATTTAAAACCACCCATTTCAAAATGTAGCATAACACAGTAGTCAGTACACTAAGGAAAATAAAAAAGTTTTTAGCAAAGATTTAAAAATAGACAAGGAAGGGGCCAGTCTGATCTCTAAAGGCAGGGTATTCCAGAGTCGTGGCCCAGCCACTGCAAATGCACGCTCCCCTCTACGCTCCCCTCTATCCTTTAAAACCTCACTGCCAGAGGGATATTGTGAATGCATGTGCCCGCTGGGCACAGTTTACCTGATGCCACCGGGGTGGTGATGGCATTGGTGGCTTGAGCCCGCCATCGCTGCTTGCAGCTATATTTTTAGGGCCCGAGCACCGATGGTGTGAGGACCCTCTTGGAATTGCTCCGTTTATTATTATTATTATTATTAGGGCCCGAGCACCGATGGTGTGAGGACCCTCTTGGAATTGCTCCGTTTATTATTATTATTATTATTAGGGCCCGAGCACCGAGGTGCGAGGACCCTCTTGTATCTGCTTTGTTAGGGCCCGAGCACCGAAGGTGTGAGGACCCTATTGTATCTGCTCTGTTTATTATTATTATTAGGGCCCGAGCACCGATGGTGTGAGGACCCTCTTGGAATTGCTCCGTTTATTATTATTAGGGCCCGAGCACCGATGGTGTGAGGACCCTATTGTATCTGCTCTGTTTATTATTATTATTCTTATTCTTCCGCTTCTCCAAAATGAATCGCATTTTTGAGGGCTTAAACATGCTCAAAAAGTCACTAAACTTTGCACACGCGTCAAACCTGGTGAAAATTTTCGTCTGATATAGGATTCAGAAGAGGGTGTGGCAAAATGGCTCGACAGCGCCACCTATACCAAGAAAATCAACAGCCTTCCAGCTATGTTTCACGTACATGCACGAAAATTGGCACACATATGTAACACACCAATACCTACAAAAAAGACTCTTGGAGCGAAATTCCAAACCCAACAGGAAGTCGGTCATTTTTAATATTATGAGCATATTTTGTGTAATTTTGGTCATTTCCATGTGTTGTATTTTAACGAACTCCTCCTAGAGAGTTCTTCAAATCAGCACCAAATTTGGTATGCCTAATCTAAAGGCCTTTGCGATGTTAAATTGCAAAGATCTTGAGTTTTCGTTGAAGGGCGTGTCCGTGGTGGCCTGGCGAATTTCGATGATTCGCCATGAAAAATGAAGTTGCTATAACTCAGACATACAATGTCCAATCTGCCCCAAACTTCACATGTTTGATGAGACTCCGAACCTGAACAGATTGACATGCCCATATTCAGTTATAGTCATAGCGCCACCTATTGGCAACAGGAAGTGACATATTTTACGCTGCGACGAACTACTCCTAGAAATTCTATGACATCAATGTCTTTTTTGTGGTCAGTCTAATCTAAAGGCCTGTGCGATGTTCAGTTGTGAAGATCTTGAGTTTTCGTTAAAAGGCTTGTTCATGGCGCCGCGACGAAGATCGATGTCTCGCCATGGGAATAAAAGATGTTATAACTCAGGCATAAAATGTCCGATCTTCCCCAAACTTCACATGTGTGATAAGAGTCGTCGCCTGAACAGATCTGCAGGCCAATATTCCACCGGGTGTGGCAGAATGGCTCTATAGCGCCACCTATACACTTTCAACGGAGTGCGCCTCGAGCTATGTTTCACGTACATGTACAAAAATTGGTACACACATGTAACACTCCAATACATACAAAAAAGTCTCTTGGTACGAAATCCGGATCCCAACAGGAAGTCGGTTATTTTGAATTTTCCCTTCAAAATTGGTGTTGTTTTTGCCATTTTCAGGGGTTGTACTTTAACGAACTCCTTCTAGAGATTTATTCAGATCAACACCAAACTTGGTCAGTGTAATCTAAAGCCCTTTGCGATAAGAAATTGAGGTTTAGTTAAAGGGCGGGTCCATGGCGGCCTGACAAATTTCGATGTTTCGCCATGAAAAAGGAAGTTGCTGTAACTCAGACATACAATGTCCAATCTGCCCCAAACTTCACATGTTGGATAAGACTCTTGACCTGAACAGATCTACATGCCAATATTCAGTTATAGTCATAGCGCCACCTATTGGCAACAGGAAGTTACATATTTTACACTGCGACAAACTACTCCTAGAAATTTTATGACATCAATGTCTTTTTTGTGGTCAGTCTAATCTAAAGACCTGTGTGATGTTTAGTTGTGAAGATCTTGAGTTTTTGTTAAAAGGTGTGTCCATGGCGCCGTGATGAAGTTCGATGTCTCGCCATGGGAATAAAAGATGTTATAACTCAGGCATAAAATGTCCGATCTTGCCCAAACTTCACTTGTGTGATAAGGGTCCTGGCCTGAACAGATCTGAAGGCCAATATTCCATTGAGTGTGGCAAAATGGCTTGATAGCGCCACCTATACACTTTCAACGGAGTGCGTATACACTTTAAACGGAGTGCGCCTCGAGCTATGTTTCACGTACATGTACAAATATCGGTACACACATGTAACACACCAATATCTACGAAAAAGTCTCGTGGTACGAAATCCGAATCCCAACAGGAAGTCAGTTATTTAGAATTTTCTCTGCAAAATTAGTGTTGTTTTGGCCATTTTCAGGGGTTGTACTTTAACGAACTCCTCCTAGATATTTATTCAGATCAACACCAAACTTGGTCAGTGTAATCTAAAGCCTTTTGCGATCTTAAATTGCGAAGATCTTGAGGTTTCGTTAAAGGGCGTGTCCATGGCGGCCTGACAAATTTCGTTGTTTCGCCATGAAATAGGATGTTGTTGTAACTCAGGCATAAAATGTCCAATCCTCCCCAAACCTCACATGTTCGATAAAAGTCCTGCCCTGAACACATCTGAAGGCCAATATTCCATTATAATGATAGCGCCACCTGCTGGCAACAGGAAGATTGGCACATATATGGAATAAACATTGATATATTCTACTTATATTTATGAGTTTAAACGCATATTTCTCACCGTTCACCTATTAACTAAAGCCACTCGCTGCCGGTGAGCCCGGGTGCGAGGGCCCGTTCATCGCTGCTTGCAGCTTTAATTATTATTATTATTATACTTCTCCAAAATGAATCGCCTTTTTGAGGGCCTAAACATACTCAAAAAGTCATGAAACTTTGCACACACCTCAGAACTGGCGAAAATTTACATCTGATATGGGTTTCAGAAGTGGGTGTGGCAAAATGGCTCGACAGCGCCACCTATACACGTTCAACGGTGTGCGCCTCGAGCTATGTTTCACGTACATGTATGAAAATCGGTACACATATGTAACTCTCCAGCACCTACAAAAAAGTCTCTTAGAACAAAATTCTAAACCCAACAGGAAGTTGGTTATTTTTAATATTATGAGCAAATTTTGTGTCATTTTTGCCATTTCCATGCGTTGTATTTTAACGAACTCCTCCTACAGACTTATTCAGATCAACACCAAGTTTGGTATGCCTAATCTAAAGGCCTTTACGATGTTAAATTGCGAAGATTTTGAGTTTTCGTCGAAGGGCGTGTCAGTGGCGGCCTGGCGAATTTCGATGATTCGCCATGAAAAATGAAGTTGCTATAACTCAGACATACAATGTCCAAACTGCCCCAAACTTCACATGGTTGATAAGACTCTGAAACTGAATAGATTGACATGCCCATATTTAGTTATATTCATAGCGCCACCTATTGGCAACAGGAAGTGTCATATTTTACGCTGCGAAGAACTACTCCTAGAAATTTTATGACATCAATGTCTTTTTTGTGTTCAGTCTAATCTAAAGGCCTGTACGATGTTAAATTGTGAAGATCTTGAGTTTTCGTTAAAGGGCGTGTCCATGGCGTCATGTCAAAGTTCGATGTCTCGCCATGGGAGTAGAAGTTGTTGTAACTCAGGCATAAAATATCAGATCTTGCCCAAACTTCACATGTGTGATAAGAGTACTGACCTGCACACATCTGGAGGCTAATATTCCATTGGGTGTGGCAAAATGGCTCGATAGCGCCACCTATACCTTTTCAATGGAGTGCGCCTCGAGCTACATGTCATGTACATGTACGAAAATCGGTAAACATATGTAACACACCAATAGCTACAAAAAAGTCTCTTGGTACGAAATCCGAATCCCAACAGGAAGTCGGTTATTTATAATTTTCCCTGCAAAATTGGTGTTGTTTTTGTCATTTTCAGGGGTTGTATTTTAACGAACTCCTCCTAGAGATTTATTCAGATCAACACCAAACTTGGTCAGTGTAATCTAAAGCCCTTTGCGATGTTAAATTGCGAAGGAATTGAGGTTTCGTTAAAGGGCGTGTCCATGGCGGCCTGACAAATTTCGATGATTCGCCATGAAAAATGATGGTGCCATAACTCAGACATACAATGTCCAATCTGCCCCAAACTTCACATGTTTGATAAGACTCTTGACCTGAACAGATCTACATGCCAATATTCAGTTATAGTCATAGCGCCACCTATTGGCAACATGAAGTGACATATTTTACACTGTGACAAACTACTCCTAGAAATTTGATGACATTAATGTCTTTTTTGTGGTCAGTCTAATCTAAAGACCTGTGTGATGTTTAGTTGTGAAGATCTTGAGTTTTTGTTAAAAGGTGTGTCCATGGCGCCATGACGAAGTTCGATGTCTCGCCATGGGAATAAAAGATGTTATAACTCAGGCATAAAATGTCCGATCTTGCCCAAACTTCACATGTGTGATAAGGGTCCTGGCTTGAACACATCTGAAGGCCAATATTCCATTATAACGATAGCGCCACCTGCTGGCAACAGGAAGATTGGCACACTTATGGAATAAACTTTGATATATTGCACTTATGTTTATGAGTTTAAATGCATATTTCTCAACGTTCACCTTTTTACTAAAGCCACACGATGGCGGTGAGCCCGGGTGCGAGGGCCCGTTCATCGCTGCTTGCAGCTTTAATTATTATTATTCTTCTCCCCAATGAATCGCGTTTTTGAAGGCCTAAACATACTCAAAAAGTCAGGAAAATTTGCACACACCTCCGAACTGGTGAAAATTTACGTCTGATATGGGTTTCAGAAGTGGGCGTGGCAAAATGGCTCGACAGCGCCACCTATACATGTTCAGCGGTGTGCGCCTCGAGCTACGTTTCACGCACATGTCTGAAAATCGGTAAACACATGTAAGACACCAAGACCTACAAAAAAGACTCTTGGAGCAAAATTCTAAACCCAACAGGAAGTTGGTTATTTTTAATATTATGAGCAAATTTTTTGTCATTTTTGCCATTTCCATGCATTGTATTTTAACGAACTCCTCCTAGAGATTAATTCAGATCAACACCAAATTTGGTATGCCTAATCTAAAGGCCATTGAGATGTTAAATTGCGAAGATCTTGAGTTTTCGTTGAAGGGCGTGTCCGTGGCGGCCTGGCGAATTTTGATGATTCGCCATGAAAAATGAAGTAGCTATAACTCAGACATACAATGTCCAATCAGCCCCAAACTTCACATGTTTGATGTGACTCCAAACCTGAACAGATTGACATGCCCATATTCAGTTATAGTCATAGCGCCACCTATTGGCAACAGGAAGTGACATATTTTACGCTGTGATGAACTACTCCTAGAAATTTTTTGACATCAATGTCTTTTTTGTGGTCAGTCTAATCTAAAGGCCTGTGCAATGTTCAGTTGTGAAGATCTTGAGTTTTCGTTAAAAGGCGTGTCCACGGCGCCATGGCAAAGTTCGATGTCTCGCCATGGGAATAAAAGATGTTATAACTCAGGCATAAAATGTCCGATCTTCCCCAAACTTCACATGTGTGATAAGAGTCCTGGCCTGAACACATCTGAAGGCCAATATTCCATCGGGTATGGCAAAATGGCTCTATAGCGCCACCTATACACTTTCAACGGAGTGTGCCTCGAGCTATGTTTCACGTACATGTACAAAAATCGGTACACACATGTAACACACCAATACCTACAAAAAAGTATCTTGGTACGAAATCCGAATCCCAACAGGAAGTCGGTTATTTAGAATTTTCTCTGCAAAATTGGCGTTGTTTTTGCCATTTTCAGGGGTTGTACTTTAACGAACTCCTCCTAGAGATTTATTCAGATCAACACCAAACTTGGTCAGTGTAATCTGAAGGCCTTTGTGATGTTAAATTGCGAAGATCTTGAGGTTTCGTTAAAGGGCGTGTCCATGGTGGCCTGCCAAATTTCGATGTTTCGCCATGAAAAAGGAAGTTGCTGTAACTCAGACATACAATGTCCAATCTGCCCCAAACTTCACATGTTAGATAAGACTTCTGCCCTTAACAGATCTACATGCCCATTTTCAGTGATACTCATAGCGCCACCTGCTGGCAACAGGAAGTGACATGTTTTAGGCTGCGACAAACTACTCCTAGAATTTTTTTGAGATTAAAGTATTTTTTGTATTCAGTCTAATCTAAAGGCCTGTGCAATGTTAACTTGTGGAGATCTTGAGTTTTTGTTAAAGGGCGTGTCCATGGCGCCATGACAAATTTTGATGTCTCGCCACAGCAAGAGAAGTTGTTGTAACTCAGGCATAATTTGTTCGATCTTCCCCAAACTTCACATGTTCGATGGGAGTCCTGCCCGGAACACATTTGAAGGGCCATATTCCATTATAATGATAGCACCACCTGCTGGCACCAGGAAGATTGGCACATGTGGAATAAATGTTGATATTTTCCACTTATATTTATGAGTTTGAATGCATATTTCTCACCGTTCACCAATTTACTAAGGCCACTCACTGCCGGTGAGCCCGGGTGCGAGGGCCCGTTCATCGCTGCTTGCAGCTTTAATTAGGGCCTGAGCACCGATGGTGTGAGGACCCTCTTGGAATTGCTCCGTTTATTATTATTATTATTATTATTATTATTATTCTTCTCTAAGATGAATCGCATTTTTGAGGGCCTAAACATGCTCGAAAAGTCATGAAACTTTGCACACACCTCAGAACTGGCGAAAATTTACGTCTGATATGGGTTTCAGAAGTGGGTGTGGCAAAATGGCTCAACAGCGCCACCTATACACGTTCAACGGTGTGCGCCTCGAGCTACGTTTCATGTACATGTATGAAAATCGGTATACACATGTAACTCTCCAATACCTACAAAAAAGTCTCTTGGAGCAAAATCCGAAACCCAACAGGAAGTCGGTTATTTCTAATATTATGAGCAAATTTTGTGTCATTTTTGTCATTTCCATGCGTTGTATTTTAACGAACTCCTCCTAGAGATTAATTCAGATCAACACCAAATTTGGTATGCCTAATCTAAAGGCCTTTGCGATGTTAAATTGCGAAGCTTTTGAGTTTTCGTTAAAGGGCCTGTGTGTGGCGGCCTGGCGAATTTCGATGATTCGCCATGAAACAGGAAGTTGCTATAACTCAGACATACAATGACCAATCTGCCCCAAACTTCACATGTTTGATGAGACTCCTGTCCTGAACAGTTTGACATGACCATATTCAGTTATAGTCATAGCGCCACCTATTGGCAACAGGAAGTGACATATTTTACGCTGCGACAAACTACTCCTAGAAATTTTTGACATCAATGTCTTTTTTGTCGTCAGTCTAATCTAAAGACCTGTACGATGTTAAATTGAGAAGATCTTGAGTTTTCGTTAAAGGGCGTGTCCATGGCGCCATGTCAAAGTTCGATGTCTCGCCATGGGAGTAGAAGTTGTTGTAACTCAGTCATAAAATATCAGATCTTGCCCAAACTTCAAATGTTTGATAAGAGTACTGACCTGAACACATCTGGAGGCTAATATTCCATTGGGTGTGGCAAAATGGCTCGATAGCGCCACCTATACATTTTCAATGGAGTGCGCCTCGAGCTACATGTCATATACATGTACGAAAATCGGTAAACATATGTAACACACCAATAGCTACAAAAAAGTCTCTTGGTACGAAACCCGAATCCCAACAGGAAGTTGGTTATTTTTAATTTTCCCTGCAAAATTGGTGTTGTTTTTGTCATTTTCAGGGGTTGTATTTTAACGAACTCCTCCTAGAGATTTATTCAGATCAACACCAAACTTGGTCAGTGTAATCTAAAGCCCTTTGCCATGTTAAATTGCGAAGGAATTGAGGTTTCGTTAAAGGGCGTGTCCATGGCGGCCTGACAAATTTCGATGATTCGCCATGAAAAATGATGGTGCTATAACTCACACATACAATGTCCAATCTGCCCCAAACTTCACATTTTTGATAAGACTCTTCACCTGAACAGATCTACATGCCAATATTCAGTTATAGTCATAGCGCCACCTATTGGCAACTGGAAGTGACATATTTTACACTGTGACAAACTACTCCTAGAAATTTTATGACATCAATGTCTTTTTTGTGGTCAGTCTAATCTAAAGACCTGTGTGATGTTTAGTTGTGAAGATCTTGAGTTTTTGTTAAAAGGCATGTCCATGTCGCCATGACGAAGTTCGATGTCTCGCCATGGGAATAAAAGATGTTATAACTCAGGCATAAAATGTCCGATCTTGCCCAAACTTCACATGTGTGATAAGGGTCCTGGCTTGAACACATCTGAAGGCCAATATTCCATTATAACGATAGCGCCACCTGCTGGCAACAGGAAGATTGGCACACATATGGAATAAACTTTGATATATTGCACTTATATTTATGAGTTTAAATGCATATTTCTCAACGTACACCTTTTTACTAAAGCCACACGATGGCGGTGAGCCCGGGTGCGAGGGCCCGTTCATCACTGCTTGCAGCTTTAATTAGGGCCCGAGCACCGATGGTGTGAGGACCCTCTTGGAATTGCTCCGTTTATTATTATTATTATTATTATTATTATTATTATTCTTCTCTAAGATGAATCGCATTTTTGAGGGCCTAAACATGCTCGAAAAGTCATGAAACTTTGCACACACCTCAGAACTGGCGAAAATTTACGTCTGATATGGGTTTCAGAAGTGGGTGTGGCAAAATTGCTCAACAGCGCCACCTATACACATTCAACGGTGTGCGTCTCGAGCTACGTTTCATGTACATGTATGAAAATCAGTATACACATGGAACTCTCCAATACCTACAAAAAAGTATCTTGGAGCAAAATCCGAAACCCAACAGGAAGTCGGTTATTTCTAATATTATGAGCAAATTTTGTGTCATTTTTGTCATTTCCATGCGTTGTATTTTAACGAACTCCTCCTAGAGATTAATTCAGATCAACACCAAATTTGGTATGCCTAATCTAAAGGCCATTGCGATGTTAAATTGCGAAGCTTTTGAGTTTTCGTTGAAGGGCCTGTGTGTGGCGGCCTGGCGAATTTCGATGATTCGCCATGAAACAGGAAGTTGCTATAACTCAGACATACAATGACCAATCTGCCCCAAACTTCACATGTTTGCTGAGTCTCCTGTCCTGAACAGTTTGACACGACCATATTCAGTTATAGTCATAGCGCCACCTATTGGCAACAGGAAGTGACATATTTTACGCTGTGACAAACTACTCCTAGAAATTTTTGACATCAATGTCTTTTTTGTTGTCAGTCTAATCTAAAGGCCTGTACGATGTTAAATTGAGAAGATCTTGAGTTTTCGTTAAAGGGCGTGTCCATGGCGCCATGTCAAAGTTCGATGTCTCGCCATGGGAGTAGTTGTTGTTGTAACTCAGTCATAAAATATCAGATCTTGCCCAAACTTCAAATGTTTGATAAGAGTACTGACCTGAACACATCTGCAGGCCAATATTCCACCGGGTGTGGCAAAATGGCTCGATAGCGCCACCTATACATTTTCAACGGAGTGCGCCTCGAGCTATGTTTCACGTACATGTACAAAAATTGGTACACGTATGTAACACTCCAATACCTACAAAAAAGTCTCTTGGTACGAAATCCGAATCCCAACAGGAAGTCGGTTATTTTTAATTTTCCCTTCAAAATTGGTGTTGTTTTTGTCATTTTCAGGGGTTGTACTTTAACGAACTCCTCCTAGAGATTTATTCAGATCAACACCAAACTTGGTCAGTGTAATCTAAAGCCCTTTGCGATAATAAATTGCGAAGGACTTGAGGTTTCGTTAAAGGGCGGGTCCATGGCGGCCTGACAAATTTCGATGTTTCGCCATGAAAAAGGAAATTGCTGTAACTCAGACATACAATGTCCAATCTGCCCCAAACTTCACATGTTGGATAAGACTCTTGACCTGAACAGATCTACATGCCAATATTCAGTTATAGTCATAGCGCCACCTATTGGCAACAGGAAGTTACATATTATACACTGCGACAAACTACTCCTAGAAATTTTATTCAGAAAATGTCTTTTTTGTGGTCAGTCTAATCTAAAGACCTGTGTGATGTTTAGTTGTGAAGATCTTGAGTTTTCGTTAAAAGGTGTGTCCATGGCGCCGTGATGAATTTCGATGTCTCGCCATGGGAATAAAAGATGTTATAACTCAGGCATAAAATGTCCGATCTTCCCCAAACTTCACATGTGTGATAAGAGTCCTGGCCTGAACAGATCTGCAGGCCAATATTCCACCGGGTGTGGCAGAATGGCTCTATAGCGCCACCTATACACTTTCAACGGAGTGCGCCTCGAGCTATGTTTTACGTACATGTACAAAAATCGGTACACACATGTAACACACCAATATCTACGAAAAAGTCTCTTGGTACGAAATCCGAATCCCAACAGGAAGTCAGTTATTTAGAATTTTCTCTGCAAAATTAGTGTTGTTTTGGCCATTTTCAGGGGTTGTACTTTAACAAACTCCTCCTAGTTATTTATTCCGATCAACACCAAACTTGGTCAGTGTAATCTAAAGCCTTTTGCGATCTTAAATTGCGAAGATCTTGAGGTTTCGTTAAAGGGCGTGTCCATGGCGGCCTGACAAATTTCGATGTTTCGCCATGAAATAGGATGTTGTTATAACTCAGGCATAAAATATCCGATCTTGCCCAAACTTCACTTGTGTGATAAGGGTCCTGCCCTGAACACATCTGAAGGCCAATATTCCATTATAATGATAGCGCCACCTGCTGGCAACAGGAAGATTGGCACATATATGGAATAAACATTGATATATTCTACTTATATTTATGAGTTTAAATACATATTTCTCACCGTTCACCTATTAACTAAAGCCACTCGCTGCCGGTGAGCCCGGGTGCGAGGGCCCGTTCATCGCTGCTTGCAGCTTTAATTATTATTAGGGCCCGAGCATCGATGGTGTGAGGACCCTATTGGAATTGCTTCGTTTATTATTATTATTATTATTCTTCTTCTCCAAAATGAATCGCATTTTTGAGGGCCTAAACATACTCAAAAAGTCATGAAACTTTGCACACACCTCAGAACCGGCGAAAATTTACATCTGATATGGGTTTCAGAAGTGGGTGTGGCAAAATGGCTCGACAGCGCCACCTATACACTTTCAACGGTGTGCGCCACGAGCTACGTTTCACGTACATGTATGAAAATCGGTACACATATGTAACACACCAATAGCTACAAAAAAGTCTCCTGGTACGAAATCCGAATCCCAACAGGAAGTCGGTTATTTTTAATAATATGAGCAAATTTTGTGTCATTTTTGCCATTTCCATGAGTTGTATTTTAACGAACTCCTCCTAGAGACTTATTCAGATCAACACCAAATTTGGTATGCCTAATCTAAAGGCCTTTGCGATGTTAAATTGCGAAGATTTTGAGTTTTCGTCGAAGGGCGTGTCAGTGGCGGCCTGGCGAATTTCGATGATTCGCCATGAAAAATGAAGTTGCTATAACTCAGACATACAATATCCAATCTGCCCCAAACTTCACATGGTTGATAAAACTCTGGAACTGAACAGATTGACATGCCCATATTCAGTTATAGTCATAGCGCCACCTATTGGCAACAGGAAGTGTCATATTTTACGCTGTGATGAACTACTCCTAGAAATTTTTTGACATCAATGTCTTTTTTGTGGTTAGTCTAATTTAAAGGCCTGTGCGATGTTCAGTTGTGAAGATCTTGAGTTTTCGTTAAAAGGCGTGTCCACGGCACCATGGCGAAGTTCGATGTCTCGCCATGTGAATAAAAGATGTTATAACTCAGGCATTAAATGTCCGATCTTCCCCAAACTTCACATGTGTGATAAGAGTCCTGGCCTGAACACATCTGAAGGCCATTATTCCAACGGGTGTGGCAAAACGGCTCAATAGCGCCACCTATACACATTCAACGGACTGTGCCTCGAGCTATGTTTCACGTACATGTACAAAAATCGGTAAACACATGTAACACACCAATACCTACAAAAAAGTATCTTGGTACGAAATCCGAATCCCAACAGGAAGTCGGTTATTTAGAATTTTCTCTGCAAAATTGGCGCTGTTTTTGCCATTTTCAGGGGTTGTACTTTAACGAACTCCTCCTAGAGATTTATTCAGATCAACACCAATCTTGGTCAGTGTAATCTTAAGCCCTTTGCGATGTTAAATTGCGAAGATCTTGAGGTTTCGTTAAAGGGCGTGTCCATGGCGGCCTGACAAATTTAGATGTCTCGCCATGAAAAAGGAAGTTGCTGTAACTCAGACATTCAATGTCCAATCTGGCCCAAACTTCACATGTTAGATAAGACTTCTGCCCTTAACAGATCTACATGCCCATATTACGTTATAGTCATAGCACCACCTGCTGGCAACAGGAAGTGTCATGTTTTACACTGCAAAGAACTACTCCAAGAAATTTCATGACATCAACATTTTATTTTGGTCAGTCTAATCTAAAGGTCTTTGCAATGTTAAATTGTGGAGATCTTTAGATTTTGTTAAAGGGCGCGTCCATGGCGTCATGACAAAATTTCATGTCTCGCCACAGCAAGAGAAGTTGTTGTAACTCAGGCTTGAAATGTTCGATATTCCCCAAACTTCACATGTTCGATAAGACTCCTAGCCTGAACACATCTGAAGGCCAATATTCCATTATAATGATAGCACCACCTATTGGCAACAGGAAAATTGGCACATATAAATGACATTGACATATTCCACTTATATTAACGATTTGAAATGCATATTTCTCACCTTCACCTTTTTACTAAAGCCACACGATTGCGGTGAGCCCGGGTGCGAGGGCCCGTTCATCGCTGCTTGCAGCTTTAATTATTATTATTATTATTATTATTATTGGCTGACAGAGAAGATTTCAGAATTAGAGACACGCATCCAAACTTTAATTGAGGACAGTAAGAATGTTAGGGCTCTAGATATGGCTTTGGATGCGTCTAGCTCAGGGATTCCTGTACATTGTCCGGTTCCAGCAGAGCCCCTGCAGCAGGGCAACTGGGTGACGGTGAGGCAGCGTAGTCGTGGGTCAAAACACCGCTCTTCTGTTCCGATCAAAACATTAAACAGGTTCTCCCCACTCAGTGATGCACCCACTGAGAAACCTGATGAAAGTGCTCTAGTTATTGGCGATTCTATTGTACGGAACGTGAATATAGAGACACCAGCCACCATAGTCAAATGTTTACCGGGAGCCAGAGCGCCTGACATCTTGGCAAATTTAAAAGTGCTGGCTAATGCTAAACGTAAATACAGTAAGATTGTTATTCATGCCGGCGCTAATGATGTTCGACTTCGCCAGTCGGAGATCACTAAAAATAACTTTAAAGAGGTGTGTGAACTTGCAAGTACGATGTCAGACACTGTAATATGCTCTGGTCCCCTCCCTGCTTACCGTGGTGACGAGATGCATAGCAGATTGTCATCACTCAATGGCTGGATGTCTAAGTGGTGCCCACAGAATAACATAGGTTATATAGACAATTGGACGAGCTTTTGGGGCAGACCTGACCTGTTTAAAAGAGATGGTCTTCATCCCTCCTGGGGTGGCGCCACTCTTCTGTCTAGAAATATGGCAAATAGTCTTAGTGTTTATACTTGACTAACTGGGGCCCAGGTCAGGAAGCAGACAGACTGGCTAAACCGACTGTCTGCTAGCTGCCTCCCGTCACAGAGGTCAGTTAATTCTCAGCACATAGAGACTCTTTCACCTAGATATCACACTATAGAGACTGTGTCTGTTCCACGAACTAGAAAATACAAAAAACGTCCAAACCAAGTTAAGGTTAACAATTTAATTGAGGTTCAACAAATAAAAAACAAATGCAATATGGATAAACAAATGATAAAGATTGGCTTATTGAATATCAGATCCATTTCTACGAAAACACTTTTTGTAAATAATATGATAACTGATCATAATATAGATGTGCTCTGCTTGACAGAAACCTGGCTAAAACCTGATGATTACATTATTTTAAATGAGTCCACCCCCCAAGATTATTGTTATAAACACGAGCCGCGTCTAAAAGGCAAAGGGGGAGGTGTTGCTTCAATTTATAATAACGTTTTCAGGATTTCTCAAAGGGCAGGCTTCAAGTATAACTCGTTTGAAGTAATGGTGCTTCATATAACATTATCCAGAGAAACCAATGTTAATGATAAATCCCCTGTTATGTTTGTACTGGCTACTGTATACAGGCCACCAGGGCACCATACAGACTTTATTAAAGAGTTTGGTGATTTTACATCCGAGTTAGTTCTGGCTGCAGATAAAGTCTTAATAGTTGGTGATTTTAATATCCATGTCGATAATGAAAAAGATGTATTGGGATCAGCATTTATAGACATTCTGAACTCTATTGGTGTTAGACAACACGTTTCAGGACCTACTCATTGTCGAAATCATACTCTAGATTTAATACTGTCACATGGAATTGATGTTGATAGTGTTGAAATTATTCAGCCAAGTGATGATATCTCAGATCATTATTTAGTTCTGTGTAAACTTCATATAGCCAAAATTGTAAATTCTACTTCTTGTTACAAGTATCGAAGAACCATCACTTCTACCACAAAAGACTGCTTTTTAAGTTATCTTCCTGATGTATCCGAATTCCTTAGCATATCCAAAACCTCAGAACAACTTGATGATGTAACAGAAACTATGGACTCTCTCTTTTCTAGCACTTTAAATACAGTTGCTCCTTTACGCTTAAGAAAGGTTAAGGAAAACTGTTTGACACCATGGTATAATGAGCATACTCGCACCCTAAAGAGAGCAGCCCGAAAAATGGAGCGCAGCTGGAGGAAAACAAAACTAGAGGTATTTCGTATTGCTTGGCGGGAAAGTAGCATATCCTACCGAAAAGCATTAAAAACTGCTAGATCTGATTACTTTTCTTCTCTTTTAGAAGAAAACAAACATAACCCCAGGTATTTATTCAATACAGTGGCTAAATTAACGAAAAATAAAGCCTCAACAAGTGTTGACATTTCCCAACACCACAGCAGTAATGACTTTATGAACTACTTTACTTCTAAAATCGATACTATTAGAGATAAAATTGCAACCATTCAGCCGTCAGCTACAGTTTCGCATCAGACAGTGCACTATAGACCCCCTGAGGACCAGTTCCACTCATTCTCTACTATAGGAGAGGAAGAATTGTATAAACTTGTTAAATCATCTAAACTTACAACATGTATGTTAGACCCTATACCATCTAAGCTCTTAAAAGAGGTGCTTCCAGAAGTCATAGGTCCTCTTCTGACTATTATTAATTCCTCATTGTTATTAGGACATGTCCCCAAAACCTTCAAACTGACTGTTATTAAGCCTCTCATAAAAAAGCCACAACTTGACCCCAGAGAGCTAGTTAATTATAGACCAATCTCGAATCTCCCTTTTCTGTCCAAGATACTAGAAAAGGTGGTATCCTCACAATTATATTCCTTCTTAGAGAAAAATGGTATATGTGAGGATTTCCAGTCAGGATTTAGACCGTATCATAGTACTGAAACTGCTCTCCTTAGAGTTACAAATGATCTGCTCTTATCATCTGATCGTGGGTGTATCTCTCTATTAGTTTTATTGGATCTTAGTGCTGCGTTTGACACAATTGACCACAACATTCTTTTGCATAGACTTGAACACTTTGTTGGCATCAGTGGAAGTGCATTAGCATGGTTTAAATCGTACTTATATGACCGCCATCAGTTCGTAGCAGTGAATGAAGATGTATCATATCGATCACAAGTGCAGTATGGAGTACCTCAAGGCTCAGTTCTAGGGCCGCTACTCTTCACGCTTTATATGTTACCCTTGGGAGATATCATCAGGAAACATGGTGTTAGCTTTCACTGTTATGCTGATGATACGCAGCTCTATATTTCCTCGCAGCCCGGTGAAACACACCAATTTGAAAAACTAATGGAATGCATAGTCGATATAAAAAATTGGATGACGAGTAATTTCTTACTGCTAAATTCAGAAAAAACAGAGGTGTTAATCATAGGGCCTAAAAACTCTACTTGTAATAACCTAGAACACTGTCTAAGACTTGATGGTTGCTCTGTCAATTCTTCGTCATCAGTTAAGAACCTAGGTGTGCTACTTGATCGCAATCTTCCCTTAGAAAGCCACGTTTCTAGCATTTGTAAAACTGCATTTTTCCATCTCAAAAATATATCTAAATTACGGCCTATGCTCTCAATGTCAAATGCAGAAATGTTAATCCATGCATTTATGACTTCAAGGTTAGACTACTGTAATGCTTTATTGGGTGGTTGTTCTGCACGCTTGGTAAACAAACTACAGCTAGTCCAAAATGCAGCAGCAAGAGTTCTTACTAGAACCAGGAAGTATGACCATATTAGCCCGGTCCTGTCCACACTGCACTGGCTCCCTATCAAACATCGTATAGATTTTAAAATATTGCTTATTACTTATAAAGCCCTGAATGGTTTAGCACCTCAGTATTTGAATGAGCTCCTTTTACATTATACTCCTCTACGTCCGCTACGTTCCCAAAACTCAGGCAATTTGATAATACCTAGAATATCAAAATCAACTGCGGGCGGCAGATCCTTTTCCTATTTGGCGCCCCTAAACTCTGGAATAACCTACCTAACATTGTTCGGGAGGCAGACACACTCTTGCAGTTTAAATCTAGATTAAAGACCCATCTCTTTAACCTGGCATACACATAACATACTAATATGCTTTTAATATCCAAATCCGTTAAAGGATTTTTAGGCTGCATTAATTAGGTAAACTGGAACCGGAACACTTCACATAACACCGTACTTTCTACATCATTAGAAGAATGGCATCTACGCTAATATTTGTCTGTTTCTCTCTTGTTCCGAGGTCACCATGGCCACCAGATCCAGTCTGTGTCCAGATCAGAGGGTCACTGCAGTCACCCGGATCCAGTACGTATCCAGACCAGATGGTGGATCAGAACCTAGAAAGGACCTCTACAGCCCTGAAAGACAGCGGAGACCAGGACAACTAGAGCCCAGATACAGATCCCCTGTAAAGACCTTGTCTCAGAGGAGCACAAGGACAAGACCACAGGAAACAGATGATTCTTCTGCACAATCTGACTTTGCTGCAGCCTGGAATTGAACTACTGGTTTCGTCTGGTCAGAGGAGAACTGGCCCCCCAACTGAGCCTGGTTTCTCCCAAGGTTTTTTTCTCCATTCTGTCACCGATGGAGTTTCGGTTCCTTGCCGCTGTCGCCTCTGGCTTGCTTAGTTGGGGTCACTTCATCTACAGCGATATCGTTGACTTGATTGCAAATTAAAACAGACACTATTTCAACTGAACAGAGATGACATCAATGAATTCAATGATGAACTGCCTTTAACTATCATTTTGCATTATTGAGACACTGTTTTCCAAATGAATGTTGTTCAGTGCTTTGGCGCAATGTATTTTGTTTAAAGCACTATATAAATAAAGGTGATGAAAATCGGTATACACATGTAACTCTCCAATACCTACAAAAAAGTCTCTTGGAGCAAAATCCAAAACCCAACAGGAAGTCGGTTATTACTAATATTATGAGCAAATTTTGTGTCATTTTTGTCATTTCCATGCGTTGTATTTTAACGAACTCCTCCTAGAGATTTATTCAGATCAACACCAAATTTGGTATGCCTAATCTGAAGGCCTTTGCGATGTTAAATTGCGAAGCTTTTGAGTTTTCGTTAATGGCCGTGTCCGTGGCGGCCTGGCGAATTTCGATGATTCGCCATGAAACAGGAAATTGCTATAACTCAGACATACAATGACCAATCTGCCCCAAACTTCGCTTGTTTGATGAGTCTCCTAACATGAACAGATTGACATTCCCATATTCAGTTATAGTCATAGCGCCACAGGCGCAACAGGAAGTGACATATTTTACACTGCGATGAACTACTCCTAGAAATTTTATGACATCAATTTTTTTTTGTGGTCAGTCTAATCTAAAGGCCTGTGCGATGTTAAATTGTGAAGATCTTGAGTTTTCGTTAAAAGGCGTGTCCATGGCGCCGTCACGAAGTTCGATGTCTCGCCATGGGAATAAAAGATGTTATAACTCAGGCATAAAATGTCTGATCTTCCCCAAACTTCACATGTGTGATAAGAGTCCTGGCCTGAACACATCTGCAGGCCAAAATTCCATCAGGTGTGGCAAAATGGCTCGATAGCGCCACCTATACACTTTCAACAGAGTGCGCCTCGAGCTATGTTTCACGTACATGTACAAAAATCGGTAAACACATGTAACACACCAATACCTACAAAAAAGTCTCTTGGTACGAAATCCGAATCCCAACAGGAAGTCGGTTATTTAGAATTTTCTCTGCAAAATTGGCGTTGTTTTTGCCATTTTCAGGGGTTGTACTTTAACGAACTCCTCCTAGAGATTTATTCAGATCAACACCAAACCTGGTCAGTGTAATCTTAAGCCCTTTGCGATGTTAAATTGCGAAGATCTTTAGATTTCGTTAAAGGGCGTGTCCATGGCGGCCTGACAAATTTCGATGTTTCGCCATGAAAAAGGAAGTTGCTGTAACTCAGTCATACAATGTCCAATCTGCCCCAAACTTCACATGTTAGATAAAACTTCTGCCCTTAACAGATCTACATGCCCACATTCAGTTATAGTCCTAGCGCCACCTATTGGCAACAGGAAGTGACATGTTTTATGCTGCGACAAACTACTCCTATAATTTTTTTGAGATTAACATATATTTTGTGGTCAGTCTAATCTAAAGGCCTGTGCAATGTTAACTTTTGGAGATCTTGAGTTTTTGTTAAAGGGCGTTTCCATGGCGCCATGACAAAATTTGATGTCTTGGCACAGCAAGAGAAGTTGTTGTAACTCAAGCATAAAATGTTCAATCTTCCCCAAACTTCACATGTTTGATAAGAGTCCTGGCCTGAACACATCTGAAGGCCAATATTCCATTATGATAGCGCCACCTGCTGGCAACGGTAAGATTGGCACATATATGGGATATACTTTGATATATTCCACTTATATTTAGGACATTAAATGCATATTTCTCAACGTTCACCTTTTTACTAAAGCCACACGATGGCGGTGAGCCCGGGTGCGAGGGCCCGTTCATCGCTGCTTGCAGCTTTAATTAGGGCTCAAGCCCAAAGAGTGAGAGGCCTATTGTTTTCCTTAGGATTATTTTTAGGGCTCAAGCCCAAAGGGCGAGAGGCCTACTGTTTTCCTTAGGATTATTTTTTATTATTATTATTATTATTATTATTTTTTTCCAACGTCTCGGGGGCTTTTGGGGCCCTTAACGTGCTTAAAAAGTCTTGAAAATTGGCACACAGATTGGAACCTGCGGCCATTAGGGCCGGGCAGAGACTGATACACGGGCGTGGCACAGGGGCTCTACAGCGCCCCCTGGAATATGGAGGGCCATATATCATACACTCTTGCTCGTAGACGTATGAAACTCGGTACACATATAAATCTCATCAATCCAAACAACTTTTGTATTGCATATCATAGGCTCCGCCCAACAGGAAGTTGGCTATTTAGGGTTTAGTATTCACATTTTTCGTCAAAGTTGTGGGTGCTTTTGGGGTCCTTAACATACTCAAAAACTCTTGAAAATTTGCGCACACTTTGGAATCTGTGGCCTTTAGGAGCCTGCAGAGGCTGGGACCCGGGCGTGGCACAGGGGCTCTACGGCGCCCCCTGGAACACAGTCAGAAATGTTGATGTATAGCTCACACATACTTGCACATATTCATAAGAAACTCAGTACACATATAGATCTCATCGTGCCGAAAAACTTGCGTATTGCATGTCATAGGCTCCACCCAACAGGAAGTCAGCTATTTATAGTTATGTAAAAAGCGCATGCTCTGGAATTTGAAATACTTGTCATAGGTTTTTTTCTCGATTGCCGCCAAACTCGGTCAACATGATCTCAAGACACTGGGGATGAAAAATTGCCAGGGGATTTTTGATATCTCAAACGGTTTGCTCGTGGCGAGGCGTTGAAATTATGGCGAGAAATGAGAAACAGGAAGTGTCTAATATCGTCCACATACATTTCCTGATTTTAATCAAACTTCATCAGATTATTCGTTGTATGATGTCGATCGCATATATGTGACTATTAGGAGTCAAAGTTATAGCGCCACCAACTGGCAGAAGGAAGTGTGTCATTTTCAAAATGATTTGAATTCAGCATCTTATTATTACTCGATTTGCTTCAAACTTCATCAGAATAATGTTAAAACACAGCCGATATAAATCTGCCAGGGGGATATTGATATCTAAAAAATTGTTGGCGTGGCAACATGTCAAACTGGAATACTTCTCAGGTGATTTTGAGGCAAATAACATACTTAGAATTTCACAAAACTCTGAACACACATCAGTATTTCTGATAGGAACTTAAATTGTGAATGGATTTTGGATAGCTTGAATGGTTTTGCCGTGGTGATTTTTTTAAATGACCTTACAAAGGGAACATTATTGTATTTTTAAATTGCAGCTTCCAAACACGTCAAATAATTTTTTCATACAGATGAAAAAGTCATTCTGAGGAAATATGCATAGTTTCACGACTTTACAACACTGTATGGATAACAGAAAATTAAAAAACTGTCAGACATCTCATCTCACTCTGTCCCTCTGTTTGAGTATATGTGCTTCAGACTTCCATTGTCTGAGAGAAATAGCGCCCCTACAGGTTCAATTCCCGAACTTTTACTTTCACTTTTAAATCGGTTAAAAATACAAACAAATACTTAGATTTAATTCACACTGACAAGCTAAACCAACATATCTGATTATTACCGGTTCAGGGCTCATGGATAAATTATTTCTGGCCAGAGATACGTGAGAAATAGGAGAGATGAATCACCGCTGTGATCACGAGCGTCTGGAGTAAAGAGCTCAGAGAAAACGAATTTATTCCTGTTTTAAAGCTTTTAAAAATAAATTATTACAGCGATATCACACAATCAACCAATTAGAACACACCAAGAGCTAAATTAAGATGTTTTTGAACTGTTTGTGTGAAAATGAAATATTTGTGGCTGCCTATCTGAAATCACCGCCTCCGATCAGCGCGTACAGTGTCCAGCTCAAAACAAACGAATTTATTCTTGTTTAAGAGCTTTTTTAAATAAAATATTACCACAAATGCACACAAATTGTAACACAACAAGAGCTAAATGCAGGTGTTTGTGACCTGTTTAAGTGTGCAAGACTATTTGAAAGCGCGACTGGCAGAATAACATGTATCTCTGGAGCTGCAGGATTCTGCCTTTCGTCGTACGAACGAACACATCACGGACAAGATTATTTCAAAACACATAATAGCTTGGCGACTATAAACGAAAACAGCCACGTGAACATAAACTGGATCTACTGGATTTGAATATTAAAGTGACCACATTTATTTTAATCTATATAAAAAAGGAAACTCATTCGACTTGGCTGCTTTTTTAATGTGTGCGTATTTATTTATTTATCTTTTTATACATTTTGTATAATTTCATAGTTTGTGTATTACAATTATAAAAACAAAAATAAAATTAGCCACTCACATAGAAATAGCTTAGGCCTTAACCTTTTTCTGACAGTTTTAGGGATTTTTAAAAATCCTAAAAAAAACCTTATTTGTGCTGCAAATAATAATTTCAAACTCATTTGATACTGACCTATGACATCCTGTGACATTATATTTATTTTAATTTACATAATCTCATGGATGTAACAGTAAATCTGTTCAGCTCACAGATCAATACTAAGCTGTAATGCAAGCAGAACTTTCACAAATGCTTATGAGTCATTTAAGGATTTGATAACACTGTAAAATAATGTCTAATGTGTTAACATTAGCAAATTCATTGATAACACTTTATAATAACTGCACTCATTATTAAATAGTCAGTTCATGCTTTATAAAGCCTTGTCCCAATATTAATAGTCAGTAGTAAGCAGTTTATAAATACAGCTATAAATAGCTTGTCCTTGGTTTATAAGCACATTTATTAAAAATGAGAGTAAGTTATCTTCCTATGAAAAATAAAAGATAAAAATAAACAAACAACAACACAGATTGATACAGAACTCAGAAATTTTATTGTGGATTTATGATAAAGCCTGCAAATGAATTCATACTCCTACTCATACTACTCCATACTCCTTTTTCAACATTATGCCTATATACTGAGATGTTAAATTGTGAATGGGTTTAGGATAGCTTAAATGGTGTTGCCATAGAGATTTATTAAAGTAACATAAAAAATACAATAGTTATTTTACTATATCTTTAAAATTTTTCATGCTAACTCTTCATAATTTTTTATATAAGTAGAAGTCCTCATTTGAAGGAAGCACAGTAAGTTTCATAGCTTTATCATTTTCAAGAGCCAGCATAAAATTAAAACTATCATAACTTATAAATCAAGCTTGCAATTCTTAGTACCTATAATGGCCACCAGAGGGAGCTATAGGATTACTTTTAAATAATTATTGGAGAAACGAGTATGATTTAAATAATTTATAGAAATCTTTCAAATAAAATAATATGTATTTTAGGAATTTTACTGATAAAATGACCCTCACTTAATTAGAATAACAAGCTGAAGTATTGTGAACTGTATATTAAGAATAATTCTTAATAGGCTTTATGGACAGATACGTTTTAAGTGACTCTTGAAGGTTCAGCACCACATCATCTTTTACCACTGTTTAAAGAATTAATCTTACAGAACAGGTGTGAATGAATTTTGGATAGCTTGAATGGTTTTGTCGTGGTGATTTTTTGAAATAATAGTAAAAAAGGAACCAGTAAAAAAAAGTGCAGCTTCTAAACACTTCAAAAAAATGTACACATAGAAGACAAGTCATTCTGAGGAAATATGCATAGTTTCATGACTATACAACATTATATGGATGACAGAAAATTAAAAAACATACATCTGATGTCACTCTGTCCCTCTGTCACTGTGTGTGTGTGTTTGTGTGTGTTTTAAGTGAATTAGGTGTGAAACTATCAGTGAGCATTTAGTCTCCAGCGCCAACATTTTACAGAATTGCCACTTTCCTGGAGTCTCAGAATTACAATGTGTCAGGTTCTGAGAGATCTAAGATTCCAAAAAAATATTTAATTAGAATACCATGAAGTATTGTGAAATACTATATATTAAGACTTTATATATAGGCTTAATGAACAGATTAGACTGACTCGTGAAGGACCAGCACCACCTCCTCTTGTTTGATGGTTTGAGGAATATATCTTCCAGAATCCGGGATTAAGATTTAGGAGCTCATTTTTATTCCACCTCCTTTCCTGAAAGTCTGTCTCGCAGAATTGACTAAAAATTAATCTTCACATTAATTCCTAATTCTTTTGCAATTCTTTTGTCAGTTCTTCTTGACCTGTTTTTCTCTTCCAGCTTTCCTGGACTATTGTATAGCACTCATAAATGATTAAATAAAAAATAATGGTAGTTATTAAGATTGATATGGTTTGGAATTGGTAAAATGTGCTTGGAAGAAAATCACAATAAAACAATGTTTTAATGTTTAAGTTTGGAATATTAACTGACATGAATGAATGCTATATAAATATTGTTCATGTTAACATAATGTTTATAAATGAAATCTTATTGTAAAGTGTTACTAAAGTTATATATATATATATATATATTGTTCTGTGAATGTGATTTTAAAGTCTAGATGATTCGGATTAACCCTTTAACTGCCATATCAAGTTCAAGTTCAAGTTCAAGTTCAATTTATTTGTATAGCGCATTTACAACAGCCTCCTGGCTGACCAAAGTGCTTTAACATAAGAGCAAGAATATTACACATACATAAAAATAGACCAGACAAAAAATTTAAAACCACCCATTTCAAAATGTAGCATAACACAGTAGTCAGTACACTAAGGAAAATAAAAAAGTTTTTAGCAAAGATTTAAAAATAGACAAGGAAGGGGCCAGTCTGATCTCTAAAGGCAGGGTATTCCAGAGTCGTGGCCCAGCCACTGCAAATGCACGCTCCCCTCTACGCTCCCCTCTATCCTTTAAAACCTCACTGCCAGAGGGATATTGTGAATGCATGTGCCCGCTGGGCACAGTTTACCTGATGCCACCGGGGTGGTGATGGCATTGGTGGCTTGAGCCCGCCATCGCTGCTTGCAGCTATATTTTATTATTATTATTATTAGGGCTCAAGCCCAAAGGGCGAGAGGCCTATTGTTTTCCTTAGGATTATTTTTAGGGCTCAAGCCCGAAGGGGCGAAGAGCCCTATTGTTCTTCTAAGGATTATTCTTCTTCTTATTATTATTTTTTTTATTTTTTATTAAACCTTCCGGGGGTTTTTGGAGGCCTTAACATGCTCAAAAACTCTTGAAAATTGGCACACACATTGGAATCTGCGGCCATCAGGACGCCACAGAGACTGGGACCCGGGCGTGGCACAGGGACTCTACAGCGCCCCCTGGAACACAGTCAGAAATCTTGAACCATAGCTCACACACACTTTCATGTATTTATATGAAACTCAGTACACTTATAGATCTCATTGAGCCGAGCAACTTTCGCACTCTATGTCATAGGCTCCGCCCAACAGGAAGTCAGCTATTTAGGGCTGTTTATAAAAAGCATGCTCTGGAATTTGATATACTTGTCATAGGTCTTTTACTTGATTGCCACCAAACTCGGTCAACATGATCTCAAGACATTGGGGATGAAAAATTGTGAGGGGATTTTTGATATCTCGAACGGTTTGCCCGTGGCGAGGCGTTGAAATTATGGCGAGAAATGAGAAACAGGAAATGTCTAATAACATCCACATACATTTCCTGAATTTGATCAAACTTCATTGGTTTGTTCGTTGTATGATACTGATCGTATATATGTGACTATTAAGAGTCAACATTATAGCGCCACCAACTGGCAGCAGGAAGTGTGCCATTTTCCAAATGCTTTGAATTCAGCATCTTATTTTTACTCTATTTACTTAAAACTTCATCAGAATAATGACAAAACACGGCCGATGTAAATCTGTTGTGGGGATATTGATATCTGATATAGTGTTGCCATGGCAACGTGTCAAACTTGAATGTTCTGTTATGGTGAGTTTGAGGCAGACAACAAGCTCAGATTTACATAAAACTCAAAACACATATCAGTATTAGTGATAGCTAGACAATGGCAAAAGCTTTTAAAAGGGCGTGAAGGAGGCACTCTATAGCGCCACCTTTTGTCAAAAGTGGGGGGGTTAGTTTTAGCTACAGACACCAAACTTGGTACATAAATTGTTCTTTTCAAGACGGACAACTTTCTAATTCACAGTCATCAGCTATGACCAACAGGAAGTCGGCTATTTTGATTTGAATATTTAAATTGAGCTCTGATTTAATGCATACTCCTCACAGGGGAAGTACACTATACACACCAAACTTTGTCTACATGAAGAAAAACCATTGAGGAACTTAAATTGCGAACGGATTTTGGTTAGCTTGAACGGTTTTGTCGTGGTGAATTTTTGAAATGACAGTAAAAAGGGAAACATTAATTGTCTTGTATGTTTAAATTGCAGCTTCCAAACACTTCAAAGCATTTTTTTATACAAAGATCAAATCATTCTGAGGAAATATGCATAGTTTCACGACTTTACAACACTGTATGGATAAAAGAAAATTAAAAAACTGTCAGACTTCTCAACTCACATGATCTCACTCTGGCCACCCTGTCTGTGTGAGGGAAGGGAGGGGGAGAGGGAGGGGGAGTGTGAGGGGGTTGGTGACTGTGACAGTGTGTGTGGACTGTAGGGAGGGGCTGTCTGGCAGAGAGAGAGACAGAGAGACCTAATCATCCCTTTAATAATCAGGAAAAAAAAAATCTGTATTTTAAATTGTTATTGTTTTTGTTGTTGCTAATGGTGGTGTTTTTTCCTTTCATTACAGGTTAAGAAATCTCTTAGGCCTTATCCTTTTCTGACAGTTTTAGGGATTTAAAAACATCCTAAGAACCCTAATTTGTGCTGCAAATAATAATTTCAAACTCATTTGATACTGACCTATGACAACCTGTGACGTGACATGACATTTATTAATCTCATGGATGTAACAGTAAAACTCTTCAACTGACAGATAAAGCTGCAATGCAAGCAAAACTATTTCACAAATGCTTATAGGTCATTAAAATCATTACAAAACACTAATACATTATTTAAGGATTTGGTAACACTGTAAAATAATGTCTAATTTGTTAACATTATGCAGTATAACATAGTATGCAGTCTTCGTAGGGCACCAACTCCCAGAGGGGGCACCATCCCAGTTGCTCAAAAAACAAAAAACAAAAAAAAAAACATGCGTCATTCTCCCATCCGCGCTCGCGACCGCTCACACCTCATGTTTGCGGCTGAATGTTCGTAATTGATGGATGGACATCTATGCCTGGGTATAGGACATCAGCAATCCGGCACAGAGAAAAGAAAACTAAAGAAAATAAAACAGGCATAAAGTTGTCTTGACATTGGACTTTCTAGAGTCTCAAATTTAGGGCCGGTCTCTAAAGTTACATGTGATATTGTTATACACTTTTCTAACGTCAGTAGCATTTGAAGAGAATGACTTACAGTCATAAAAACAACTGTAATTGTTCATCTAGGTGACAGCTATAATGCACAATTAAATTGAATGTTTGATATTTATTACAACAAACTGTAAGTCATATGTAAATTATGCAACTTTTTCACATGGACTCAAATGCAAATTTGAAGCTCAATAGCATTTGAGAAGAAAGACTTGCAGTCACAAAGCAATTGTAATGTGTTCATATAGGTGTCAGCTACAATGCACACCTTATACATTTTTTATAAATATTAAAATAAAGTGTTACTAAAGTTATATATATTGTTCTGTGTATGTGATTTCAAAGTCTAGATTGGTCGGATTAACCCTTTAACTGCCGCATCCCTTAAAACTGATTGTCAGAGGGTTACTGTAAATGCTTATGCCCACTGGGCACAGTTATCCTGATGCCACCGGGGTGGCGTTGCACTGATGGCTTGAGCCCGACATCGCTGCTTGCAGCTATATTTTATTATTATTATTATTATTATTTTTTTTTTTTTTCAACGTCTCGGGGGCTTTTGGGGCCCTTAACGTGTTTAAAAAGTCTTGAAAATTGGCACACAGATTGGAACCTGCGGCCATTAGGGCCGGGCAGAGACTGATACACGGGCGTGGCACAGGGGCTCTACAGCGCCCCCTGGAATATGGAGGGCCATATATCATACATTCTTGCTCGTAGACGTATGAAACTCGGTACACATATAAATCTCATCAATCCAAACAACTTTTGTATTGCATATCATAGGCTCCGCCCAACAGGAAGTTGGCTATTTAGGGTTTAGTATTCAAATTTTTCGTCAAAGTTGTGGGGGCTTTTGGGGTCCTTAACATACTCAAAAACTCTTGAAAATTTGCGCACACTTTGGAATCTGTGGCCTTTAGGAGCCTGCAGAGGCTGGGACCCGGGCGTGTCACAGGGGCTCTACGGCGCCCCCTGGAACACAGTCAAAAATTTTGATGTATAGCTCACACATACTTGCACATATTCATATGAAACTCAGTACACATATAGATCTCATCGTGCCGAACAACTTTCGTATTGCATGTCATAGGCTCCACCCAACAGGAAGTCAGCTATTTAGAGTTATGTAAAAAGCGCATGCTCTGGAATTTGAAATACTTGTCATAGGATTTTTTCTCGATTGCCGCCAAACTCGGTCAACATGATCTCAAGACACTGGGGATGAAAAATTGCCAGGGGATTTTTGATATCTCGAAAGGTTTGCTCGTGGCGAGGCGTTGAAATTATGGCGAGAAATTAGAAACAGGAAGTGTCTAATACCATCCACATACATTTCCTGATTTTAATCAAACTTCATCAGATTATTCGTTGTATGATGTCGATCGCATATATGTGACTATTAGGAGTCAAAGTTATAGCGCCACCAACTGGCAGAAGGAAGTGTGTCATTTTCAAAATGATTTGAATTCAGCATCTTATTATTACTCGATTTGCTTCAAACTTCATCAGAATAATGTTAAAACACAGCTGATATAAATCTGCAAGGGGGATATTGATATCTAAAAAATTGTTGCCGTGGCAACATGTCAAACTGGAATACTTCTCAGGTGATTTTGAGGCAAATAACATACTTAGAATTTCACAAAACTCTGAACACACATCAGTATTTCTGATAGGAACTTAAATTGTGAATGGATTTTGGATAGCTTGAATGGTTTTGCCGTGGTGATTTTTTTAAATGACCTTACAAAGGGAATCATTATTGTATTTTTAAATTGCAGCTTCCAAACACGTCAAAGAATTTTTTCATACAGATGAAAAAGTCATTCTGAGGAAATATGCATAGTTTCACGACTTTACAACACTGTATGGATAACAGAAAATTAAAAAAACTGTCAGACATCTCATCTCACTCTGTCCCTCTGTTTGAGTGTGTGTGCTTAGACTTCCATTGTCTGAGAGAAATAGCGCCCCTACAGGTTCAATTCCCGGACTTTTACTTTCACTTTTAAATCGGTTAAAAATACAAACAAATACTTAGATTTAATTCACACTGACAAGCTAAACCAACATATCTGATTATTACCGGTTCAGGGCTCATGGATAAATTATTTCTGGCCAGAGATACGTGAGAAATAGGAGAGATGAATCACCGCTGTGATCACGAGCGTCTGGAGTAAAGAGCTCAGAGAAAACGAATTTATTCCTGTTTTAAAGCTTTTAAAAATAAATTATTACAGCGATATCACACAATCAACCAATAAGAACACACCAAGAGCTAAATTAAGATGTTTTTGAACTGTTTGTGTGAAAATGAAATATTTGCAGCTGCCTATCTGAAATCACCGCCTCCGATCAGCGCGTACAGTGTCCAGCTCAAAACAAACGAATTTATTCTTGTTTAAGAACTTTTTTAAATAAAATATTACCACAAATGCACACAATAAACCCATTGTAACACAACAAGAGCTAAATGCAGGTGTTTGTGACCTGTTTAAGTGTGCAAGACTATTTGAAAGCGCGACTGGCAGAATAACATATCTCTCGAGCTGCAGGTTTCTGCCTTTCGTCGTACGAACGAACACATAACGGACAAGATTATTTCAAAACACATAATAGCTTGGCGACTATAAACGAAAACAGCCACGTGAACATAAACTGGATCTACTGGATTTGAATATTAAAGTGACCACATTTACCACTTGTTTCTGTCTTCAATTTTAATCTATATAAAAAAGGAAACTCATTCGACTTGGCTGCTTTTTTAATGTGTGCGTATTTATTTATTTATCTTTTTATACATTTTGTATAATTTCATAGTTTGTGTATTACAATTATAAAAACAAAAATAAAATTAGCCACTCACATAGAAATAGCTTAGGCCTTAACCTTTTTCTGACAGTTTTAGGGATTTTTAAAAATCCTAAAAAAACCTTATTTGTGCTGCAAATAATAATTTCAAACTCATTTGATACTGACCTATGACATCCTGTGACATTATATTTATTTTAATTTACATAATCTCATGGATGTAACAGTAAATCTGTTCAGCTCACAGATCAATACTAAGCTGTAATGCAAGCAGAACTTTCACAAATGCTTATGAGTCATTTAAGGATTTGATAACACTGTAAAATAATGTCTAATTTGTTAACATTAGCAAATTCATTGATAACACTTTATAATAACTGCACTCATTATTAAATAGTCAGTTCATGCTTTATAAAGCCTTGTCCCAATATCAATAGTCAGTAGTAAGCAGTTTATAAATACAGCTATAAATAGCTTGTCCTTGGTTTATAAGCACATTTATTAAAAATGAGAGTAAGTTATCTTCCTATGAAAAATAAAAGATAAAAATAAACAAACAACAACACAGATTGATACAGAACTCAGAAATTTTATTGTGGATTTATGATAAAGCCTGCAAATGAATTCATACTCCTACTCATACTACTCCATACTCCTTTTTCAACATTATGCCTATATACTGAGATGTTAAATTGTGAATGGGTTTAGGATAGCTTAAATGGTGTTGCCATAGAGATTTATTAAAGTAACATAAAAAAATACAATAGTTATTTTACTATATCTTTACAATTTTTCATTCTAAATCTTCATAATTTTTTATATAAGTAGAAGTCCTCATTTGAAGGAAGCACAGTAAGTTTCATAGCTTTATCACTTTCAAGAGCCAGCATAAAATTAAAACTATCATAACATATAAATCAAGCTTGCAATTCTTAGTACCAATAATGGCCACCAGATGAAGCTATAGGATCACTTTTAAATAATTATTGTAGAAACAAGTATGATTTAAATCATTTATAGAAATCTTTCAAAGAAAAATAATATGAATTTTATGTATTTTACTGATAAAATGACCCTCACTTTATTAGAATAACAAGCCGAAGTATTGTGAACTGTATATTAAGAATAATTCTTCATAGGCTTTATGGACAGATACGTTTTGAGTGACTCTTGAAGGATCAGCACCACATCCTCTTTTACCACTGTTTAAAGAATGTATCTTACAGAACAGGTGCGGATGAATTTTGAATAGCTTGAATGGTTTTGTCGTGGTGATTTTTTTAAATAACAGTAAAAAAGTAACCAGTAAATGTCTTTTATTTTTTTAAGTGCAGCTTCTAAACACTTCAAAAAAATGTACACATAGAATTTTTTACAGAACTGCCACTTTCCTGGAGTCTCAGAATTACAATGTGTCAGGTTCTGAGAAATCAAAGATTCCAAAAAATGATTTAATTAGAATACCATGAAGTATTGTGAAATACTATATATTAAGACTTTATATATAGGCTTTATGAACTGATTAGAGTGACTCGTGAAGGACCAGCACCACCTCCTCTTGTCTGATGGTTTGAGGAATATATCTTCCAGAATCCGGGATTAAGATTTAGGAGCTCATTTTTATTCCACCTCCTTTCCTGAAAGTCTGTCTTGCAGAACTGACTAAAAATTAATCTTCACATTAATTCCTAATTATTTTGCAATTATTTTTGTCAGTTCTTCTTGACCTGTTTTTTTTTTTTTCTTCTTCTTTTCTGACCTCATGACCCAGTCAGCATTTTTGTACAATGGTCAAGTCTTAACTTATCCATTTCTGTATTGCATTTGTGTTTGATATTTCTCATGGGTATTTCATAATTTTCGACTTTGAGTTAAAACAGTTTGAGTTAAAACTCTTTTTTAGTGCATTTCATCTGTAAAAGAAAACATGCCTAATAATTCTGCACATGAATATAAGGAGTTTTTCTCTTCCAGCTTTCCTGGACTATTGTATAGCACTCATAAATGATTAAATAAAAAATAATGGTAGTTATTAAGATTGATATGGTTTGGGATTGGTAAAATGTGCTTGGAAAAAAATCACAATAAAACAATGTTTTAATGTTTAAGTTTGGAATATTAACTGACATGAATGAATGCTATATAAATATTGTTCATGTTAACATAATGTTTATAAATGAAATCTTATCGTAAAGTGTTACTAAAGTTATATATATATATATATTGTTCTGTGAATGTGATTTTAAAGTCTAGATGATTCGGATTAACCCTTTAACCGCCATATCCTTTAAAACCTCACTGCCAGAGGGATATTGTGAATGCATGTGCCCGCTGGACACAGTTTACCTGATGCCACCGGGGTGGCGATGGCATTGGTGGCTTGAGCCCGCCATCGCTGCTTGCAGCTATATTTATTATTATTATTATTATTAGGGCTCAAGCCTGGAGGGCGAGAGCCCTATTGTTTTCCTTAGGATTATTTTTTATTGTTATTAGGGCTCAAGCCTGGAGGGCGAGAGCCCTATTGTTTTCCTTAGGATTATTTTTTATTATTATTATTATTTTTTTTTTTTTTTCTAACGTTACGGGGGCTTTTGGGGTCCTTAACATGCTCGAAAACTCTTGAAAATTGGCACACAGATTGGAACCTGCGGCCATTAGGGTCGGGCAGAGACTGATACACGGGCGTGGCACAGGGGCTCTACAGCGCCCCCTGGAATACTGAGGGCCATATATCATACATACTTGCACGTAGACACATGAAACTCGGTACACATGTAGATCTCATTAAACCAAACAACTTTCGTACTGCATGTCATAGGCTCCGCCCAACAGGAAGTTGGCTATTTAGGGTTTATTATTCATATTTTTGGTCAAAGTTGTGGGGGCTTTTGGGGTCCCTAACATACTCAAAAACTCTTGAAAATTTGCGCACACTTTGGAATCTGTGCCCTTTAGGAGCCTGCAGAGGTTGGGACCCGGGCGTGGCACAGGGGCTCTATGGCGCCCCCTGGAACACAGTCATAAATGTTGATGTATAGCTCACACATACTTGCACATATTCATATGAAACTCAGTACACATATAGATCTCATTGTGCCGAACAATTTTCGTATTGCATGTCATTGGGCTCCGCCCAACAGGAAGTCAGCTATTTAGAGTTATGTAAAAAGCGCATGCTCTGGAATTTGATATACTTGTCATAGGTTTTTTACTCGTTTACCACCAAACTCGGTCAACATGATCTCAAGACATTGGGGATGAAAAATTGCCAGGGGATTTTTGATATCTCGAACGGTTTGCTTGTGGCGAGGCGTTGAAATTATGGCGAGAATTGAGAAACAGGAAGTGTCTAATACCATCCACATACATTTCCTGATTTCAATCAAACTTCGTCAGATTATTCATTGTATGATGTCGATCACATATATGTGACTATTAGGAGTCAAAGTTATAGCGCCACCAACTGGCAGCAGGAAGTGTGTCATTTTCAAAATGCTTTGAATTCAGCATCTTATTTTTACTCGATTTGCTTCAAACTTCATCAGAATAATGTTAAAACACAGCCGATATGAATCTGCTGGGGGAAATTGAATAGCTAAAAATATTGTTGCCGTGGCAACATGTCAAACTGGAATACTTCTCAGGTGATTTTGAGGCATATAACATGCTTAGAATTTCATCAAACTCAGAACACATATCAGTATTTATGATAACTAGACACTGGCAAAAGTTCATAAGAGGGCGTGGAAAAGGCACTCTATAGCGCCACCTTTTGTCAAAAGTGGGGGGGTTAGTTTTAGCTACAGACACCAAACTCGGTAAAAAAATTGTTCTTATCAAGACGGACAACTTTCTAATTCACAGTCATCAGCTACGATCAACAGGAAGTCAGCTATTTTGATTTGAATGTGGATTTTTTTTTACATTTAGTTGTGAATTAATGCATACTGCTCAGAGGAGAGTAACACTATACACACCAAACTTTGTCTACATGATGCCAAAACATTTTAAACAACTTAAATTGCCAATGGATTTTGGATAGCTTGAACGGTTTTGTCGTGGTGATTTTTTTTAATGACAGTAAAACTGGAATTATTAATTTTCCTGCATTTTTAAATTCCAAACACTTCAAAACCTTTTTTCATACAGACAAAAAGTCATTCTGAGTAAATATGGATAGTTTCACGACTTTACAACACTGTATGGATAATAGAAAATTAAAAAACTGTCAGACATCTCATATCACTCTGTCCCTCTGTTTGAGTGTGTGTGCTTCAGACTTCCATTGTCTGAGATAAATTGCGCCCCTACAGGTGCAATTACCGGAGATTTAGTTTCTCTTTTAAATCGGTTAAAATACAAATAAATACTTGGATTTAATTCACACTGACAAGCTAAACCAACATATATGATTATTATCAGGTCAGGGCTCATTAATAATGGATGTGTGGTCAGTGATACGTGAGAAACAGGAGAGATGAATCACCGCTCTGAGCATGAGCATCTGGAATGATGAGCTCAGAAAAAACGAGTTTATTCTTGTTTTATAGCTATTAAAAATAAAGTATTGCAGCGATATCACACAATTCACCAATTAGAACACACCAAGAGCTAAATTAAGATGTTTTTGAACTGTTTGTGTGAAAATGAAATATTTGAGGCTGCCTATATGAAATCACGCCTCCGATCAGCGCGTACAGTGTCGAGCTCAAAACAAACGAATTTATTCTTGTTTAAGAGTTTTTTTAAATAAAATATTACCACAAATGCACACAATAAACCCATTGTAACACTACAAGAGCTAAATGCAGGTGTTTGTGACCCGTTTAAGTGTGCAAGACTATTTGAAAGCGCGACTGGCAGAATAACATATATCTCTCGAGCTGCAGGTTTCTGTCTTTCGTCGTACAAACGAACACATCACGGACAAGATTATTTCAAAATAGCTTGGCGAATATAAACGAAAACAGCCACGTGAACGTAAACCGTTGAGAAATATATCTGAAGTGGATCTACTGGATTTGAATATTAAGTGACCGCGTATACCAGCTGCTTCTGTCTTCAATTTTAATCTATATAAAAAATGTAATTCATTCATCTTGGCTGCGTTTTTAATGTGTGTACGTATTTATTTATTTATTATTTTGCTCTAACAAGAATTAATCTATATTTAATTAAATCAATTACATTTTATTTTACATTTGATTTGTCCATTTCTGCATCTAAACGCCTAAAAACATAAAACATGCTCTATTATACTATTGTTAGCAATTTCTTTATCGTCCAATTTATCTGGTGTACACACTTTTATTTTCATAATAAACTTGTTTGTTAGATTATACACAGTTACAGTGGTCTATAATAAATATTAACAGGTTTTATTCAAGCTGTTTAGAATGATTGCAGTAGGCTAAAAAACATTGGAAAACAATAACTGTTGTACTTTTTTATATATTTTGTATAATTTCATAGTTTATGCATTATAGTTATAAAAACAAATAAATTTAGCCACTCACATAGAAATCTTAGGCCTTATCCTTTTCTTACAGTTTTAGGAATTTTAAAAAATCGTAAAAAACCTTATTTGTGCTGCAAATAATAATTTCAAACTCAAAAAGTAAATAGTCAGTTCATGCTTTATAAAGCCTTGTCCCAATATTAATAGTCAGTAGTAAGCAGTTTATAAATACAGCTATAAATAGCTTGTTTTTGGTTTATAAGCACATTTATTAAAAAGGAGAGTAAAGGATCAGTTATCTTCCTATGAAAAATAAAAAAATAAAAATAAACAAACAACAACACAGATTGATACAGAACTCAGAAATTCTATTGTGGATTTATGATAAAATCAGCCTGTAAATGAATTCATACTCCTCCAAGAAGACACAAGTAGTTCACACCAAACTTTTTTTTTAACATGAATCCAATATACTGAAGATGTTAAATTGCGAATGGGTTTAGGATACCTTAAATGGTGTGGCCATAGCGATTTATTAAAGTAACATAAAAAAATACAATAGTTATTTTACTATATCTTTAATTTTTTTAATTCCAAACTCTTCATAATTTTTTATATACGTAGAAGTCATCATTTGAAGGAACCACAGTAAGTTTCAAAGCTTTATCATTTTCAAGAGCCAGCAAAAAATTAAAACTATCATAACTTATAAATGAAGCTTGCAATTCTTAGTACCAATAATGGCCACCTGATGGAGCTATAGGATCACTTTTAAATAATTATTGTAGAAACAAGTATGATTTAAATCATTTATAGAAATCTTTCAAAGAAAAATAATATGAATTTTATGTATTTTACTGATAAAATGACCCTCACTTAATTAGAATAACAAGCTGAAGTATTGTGAACTGTATATTAAGAATAATTCTTTATAGGCTTTATGGACAGATACGTTTTGAGTGACTCTTGAAGGTTCAGCACCACATCCTCTTTTACCACTGTTTAAAGAATTTATCTTACAGAACAGATGCGAATGAATTTTGGATAGCTTGAATGGTTTTGTCGTGGTGATTTTTTGAAATAACAGTAAAAAAGTAACCAGTAAATGTCTTTTATTTTTTTAAAGTGCAGCTTCTAAACACTTCAAAAAAATGTACACATAGAAGACAAGTCATTCTGAGGAAATATGCATAGTTTCATGACTATACAACACTATATGGATGATAGAAAATTAAAAAACTATCATAAATCTGATGTCACTCAGTCCCACTGTCACTGTGGGTAATGTGTGTGTGTGTGTGTGTGTGTGTTAAGTGAATTAGGTGTGAAACTATCAGGGAGCATTTAGTCTCCAGTGCCAACATTTTACAGAACTGCCACTTTCCTGGAGTCTCAGAATTACAATGTGTCAGGTTCTGAGAAATCTAAGATTCCAAAAAATGATTTAATTAGAATACCATGAAGTATTGTGAAATACTATATATTAAGACTTTATATATAGGCTTCATGAACAGATTAGAGTGACTCGTGAAGGACCAGCACCACCTACTCTTGTCCGATGGTTTGAGGAATATATCTTCCAGAATCCGGGATTAAGATTTAGGAGTTCATTTTTATTCCACCTCCTTTCCTGAAAGTCTGTCTTGCAGAATTGACTAAAAATTAATCTTCACATTAATTCCTAATTATTTTGCAATTCTTTTTGTCAGTTCTTCTTGACCTGTTTTTTTCTTCTTCTTTTCTGACCTCATGACCCAGTCAGCATTTTTTGTATAATGGTCAAGTCTTAACTTATCCATTTCTGTATTGCATTTGTGTTTGATATTTCTCATGGGTATTTCATAATTTTCGACTTTACAGTTTGAGTTAAAACTCTTTTTTAGCGCATTCCATCTGCAAAAGAAAACATGCCTAATAATTCTACACACATGAATATAAAGTGTTTTTCTCTTCCAGCTTTCCTGGACTATTGTATAGCACTTATAAATGATTAAATAAAAATAATGGTAGTTATTAAGATTGATATGGTTTGGAATTGGTAAAATGTTCTTGGAAAAAAATCACAATAAAACAATGTTTTAATGTTTAAGTTTGGAATATTAACTGACATGAATGAATGCTATATAAATATTGTTCATGTTAACATAATGTTTATAAATGAAATCTTATTGTAAAGTGTTACTAAAGTTATAAATATATATATATATATATATATATATATATATATATATATATATTGTTCTGTGAATGTAATTTTAAAGTCTAGATGATTCGGATTAACCCTTTAACTGCCATATCCTTTAAAACCTCACTGCCAGAGGGATATTATGAATGCATGTGCCCGCTGGGCACACTTTACCTGATGCCACCGGGGTGGCGATGGCATTGGTGGCTTGAGCCCGCCATCGCTGCTTGCAGCTATATTTATTTTTTTTTTCCAACGTCTCGGGGGCTTTTGGGGCCCTTAACGTGCTTAAAAAGTCTTGAAAATTGGCACACAGATTGGAACCTGCGGCCATTAGGGCCGGGCAGAGACTGATACACGGGCGTGGCACAGGGGCTCTACAGCGCCCCCTGGAATATGGAGGGCCATATATCATACATTCTTGCTCGTAGACGTATGAAACTCGGTACACATATAAATCTCATCAATCCAAACAACTTTTGTATTGCATATCATAGGCTCCGCCCAACAGGAAGTTGGCTATTTAGGGTTTAGTATTCAAATTTTTCGTCAAAGTTGTGGGGGCTTTGGGGGTCCTTAACATACTCAAAAACTCTTGAAAATTTGCGCACACTTTGGAATCTGTGGGCTTTAGGAGCCTGCAGAGGCTGGGACCCGGGCGTGGCACAGGGGCTCTATGGCGCCCCCTGGAACACAGTCATAAATGTTGATGTATAGCTCACACATACTTGCACATATTCATATGAAACTCAGTACACATATAGATCTCATCGTGCCGAACAACTTTCATATTGCATGTCATAGGCTCCACCCAACAGGAAGTCAGCTATTTAGAGTTATGTAAAAAGCGCATGCTCTGGAATTTGAAATACTTGTCATAGGTTTTTTTCTCGATTGCCGCCAAACTCGGTCAACATGATCTCAAGACACTGGGGATGAAAAATTGCCAGGGGATTTTTGATATCTCGAACGGTTTGCTCGTGGCGAGGCGTTGAAATTATGGCGAGAAATGAGAAACAGGAAGTGTCTAATACCATCCACATACAGTTCCTGATTTTAATCAAACTTCATCAGATTATTCGTTGTATGATGTCGATCGCATATATGTGACTATTAGGAGTCAAAGTTATAGCGCCACCAACTGGCAGAAGGAAGTTTGTCATTTTCAAAATGATTTGAATTCAGCATCTTATTATTACTCGATTTGCTTCAAACTTCATCAGAATAATGTTGAAACACAGCCGATATAAATCTGCAAGGGGGATATTGATATCTAAAAAATTGTTGGCGTGGCAACATGTCAAACTGGAATACTTCTCAGGTGATTTTGAGGCAAATACCATACTTAGAATTTCACAAAACTCTGAACACACATCAGTATTTCTGATAGGAACTTAAATTGTGAATGGATTTTGGATAGCTTGAATGGTTTTGCCGTGGTGATTTTTTGAAATTACCTTACAAAGGGAATCATTATTGTATTTTTAAAATGCAGCTTCCAAACACGTCAAAGAATTTTTTCATACAGATGAAAAAGTCATTCTGAGGAAATATGCATAGTTTCAAGACTTTACAACACTGTATGGATAACAGAAAATTAAAAAACTCTCAGACATCTCATCTCACTTTGTCCCTCTGTTTGAGTATGTGTGCTTCAGACTTCCATTGTCTGAGAGAAATTGCGCCCCTACAGGTGCAATTACCGGACTTTTACTTTCACTTTTAAATCGGTTAACAATACAAATAAATACTTAGATTTAATTCACACTGACAAGCTAAACCAACATATCTGATTATTACCGGTTCAGGGCTCATGGATAAATTATTTCTGGCCAGAGATACGTGAGAAATAGGAGAGATGAATCACCGCTGTGATCACGAGAGTCTGGAGTAAAGAGCTCAGAAAAAACTAATTTATTCCTGTTTTATAGCTTTTAAAAATAAATTATTACAGCGATATCACACAATCAACCAATTAGAACACACCAAGAGCTAAATTCAGATGTTTTTGAACTGTTTGTGTGAAAATGAAATATTTGTGGCTGCCTATCTGAAATCACGCCTCCGATCAGCGCTTACAGTGTCGAGCTCAAAACAAACGAATTTATTCTTGTTTAAGAGCTTTTTTAAATAAAACATTACCACAAATGCACACAATAAACCCATTGTAACACATCAAGAGGTAAATGCAGGTGTTTGTGACCCGTTTAAGTGCGCAAGACTATTTGAAAGCGAGACTGGCAGAATAACATATCTCTCGAGCTGCAGGATTCTGGCTTTCGTCGTACGAACGAACACATCACGGACAAGATTATTTCAAAACACATAATAGCTTGGCGACTATAAACGAAAACAGCCACGTGAACATAAACTGTTGAGAAATATATCTGAAGTGGATCTACTGGATTTTAATATTAAGTGACCGCATATACCAGCTGCTTCTGTCTTCAATTTTAATCTATATAAAAAATGAAATTCATTCATCTTGGCTGCTTTTTTAATGTGTGTACGTATTTATTTATTTATTTATTATTTTGCTCTAACAAGAATTAATCTATATTTAATTAAATCAATTACATTTTATTTTACATATGATTTGTCCATATCTGCATCTAAACGCCTAAAAACCTAAAACATGCTCTATTATACTATTGTTAGCAATTTCTTTATCGTCCAATTTATCTGGTGTACACACTTTTATTTTCATAATAAACTTGTTTGTTAGATTATACACAGTTACAGTGGTCTATAATAAATATTAACAGGTTTTATTCAAGCTGTTTAGAATGATTGCAGTAGGCTAATTTTTTTTAATGTAAATCCAAAAAAAAAAAACAAAAAAAAAAAAAAAAAAAAAAAAAAAAAACATTGGAAAACAATGACTGTTGTACTTTTTTATACATTTTGTATAATTTCATAGTTTATGCATTATAGTTATAAAACAAATAAATGTAGCCACTCACATAGAAATCTTAGGCCTTATCCTTTTCTGACAGTTTTAGGGATTTTTAAAAATCCTAAAAAACCCTAATTTGTGCTGCAAATAATAATTTCAAACTCAAAAAGTAAATAGTCAGTTCATGCTTTATAAAGCCTTGTCCCAATATTAATAGTCAGTAGTAAGCAGTTTATAAATACAGCTATAAATAGCTTGTTTTTGGTTTATAAGCACATTTATTAAAAAGGAGAGTAAAGGATCAGTTATCTTCCTATGAAAAATAAAAGATAAAAATAAACAAACAACAACACAGATTGATACAGAACAGAAAAATAAATTTTATTGTGGATTTATGATAAAATCAGCCTGTAAATGAATTCATACTCCTCCTCATACTACTCCATACTCCTTTTTCAACATGATGCCAATATACTGAGATGTTAAATTGTGAATGGGTTTAGGATAGCTTAAATGGTGTTGCCATAGAGATTTATTAATGTAACATAAAAAAATACAATAGTTATTTTACTATATCTTTAAAATTTTTCATTCTAACTCTTCATAATTTTTTATATAAGTAGAAGTCCTCATTTGAAGGAAGCACAGTAAGTTTCATAGCTTTTTCATTTTCAAGAGCCAGCCTAAAATTAAAACTATCATAACTTATAAATCAAGCTTGCAATTCTTAGTACCAATAATGGTCACCAGAGGGAGCTATAGGATTACTTTTAAATAATTATTGTAGAAACGAGTATGATTTAAATAATTTATAGAAATCTTTCAAATAAAATAATATGTATTTTAGGAATTTTACTGATAAAAATGACCCTCACTTAATTAGAATAACAAGCTGAAGTATTGTGAACTGTATATTAAGAATAATTCTTTATAGGCTTTATGGACAGATACGTTTTGAGTGACTCTTGAAGGATCAGCACCACATCCTCTTTTACCACTGTTTAAAGAACTAATCTTACAGAACAGGTGTGAATGAATTTTGGATAGCTTGAATGGTTTTGTCGTGGTGATTTTTTGAAATAATAGTAAAAAAAGGAACCAGTAAATGTCTTTTTATTTTTTTTAAAGTGCAGCTTCTAAACACTTAAAAAAAATGTACACATAAAAGACAAGTCATTCTGATGCATATTTCCTCAGAATGACTGGTCTCATGACAATAGTTTCATGACTATACAACACTATATGGATGATAGAAAATAAAAAAACTATCATACATCTAATGTCACTCAGTCCCACTGTCACTGTGGGTAGTGTGTGTGTGTGTGTGTGTTTGTGTGTGTGTTAAGTGAATTAGGTGTGAAACTATCAGGGAGCATTTAGTCTCCAGCGCCAACATTTTACAGAACTGCCACTTTCCTGGAGTCTCCAGAATTACTCGGTGTCCGGCTCTGAGAGACTTAAGATCCCAAAAAATGATTTAATTAGAATACCATGAAGTATTGTGAAATACTATATATTAAGGCTTTATATATAGGCTTTATGAACAGATTAGAGTGACTCGTGAAGGACCAGCACCACCTCCTCTTGTTCGATGGTTTGAGGAGTATATCTTCCAGAATCCAGGATTAAGATTTAAGAGCTCATTTTTATTCCACCTCCTTTCCTGAAAGTCTGTCTTGCAGAATTGACTAAAAATTAATCTTCACATTATTTCCTAATTATTTTGCAATTCTTTTTGTCAGTTGTTTTTCTCTTCCAGCTTTCCTGGACTATTGTATAGCACTCATAAATGATTAAATAAAAAATAATGGTAGTTATTAAGATTGATATGGTTTGGAATTGGTAAAAAATGCTTGGCAAAAAATCACAATAAAACAATGTTTTAATGTTTAAGTTTGGAATATTAACTGACGTGAATGAATGCTATATAAACATTGTTCATGTTAACATAATGTTTATGAATGGAATCTTATTGTAAAGTGTTACTAAAGTTATATATATATATATTGTTCTGTGAATGTGATTTTAAAGTCTAGATGATTCGGATTAACCCTTTAACTGCCATATCCTTTAAAACCTCACTGCCAGAGGGATATTGTGAATGCATGTACCCGCTGGGCACAGTTTACCTGATGCCACCGGGGTGGCGATGGCACTGGTGGCTTGAGCCCGCCATCGCTGCTTGCAGCTATATTTAGGGCTCAAGCCTGGAGGGCAAGAGCCCTATTGTTTTCCTTAGGATTATTTGTTATTATTATTATTATTATTATTATTAGGGCTCAAGCCCAAAGGGCGAGAGGCCTATTGTTTTCCTTAGGATTATTTTTTATTATTATTATTATTATTATTATTATTTTTTTTTTTTTCCAACGTCTCGGGGGCTTTTGGGGCCCTTAACGTGCTTAAAAAGTCTTGAAAATTGGCACACAGATTGGAACCTGCGGCCATTAGGGCCGGGCAGAGACTGATACACGGGCGTGGCACAGGGGCTCTACAGCGCCCCCTGGAATATGGAGGGCCATATATCATACATTCTTGCTCGTAGACGAATGAAACTCGGTACACATATAAATCTCATCAATCCAAACAACTTTTGTATTGCATATCATAGGCTCCGCCCAACAGGAAGTTGGCTATTTAGGGTTTAGTATTCAAATTTTTCGTCAAAGTTGTGGGGGCTTTTGGGGTCCTTAACATACTCAAAAACTCTTGAAAATTTGCGCACACTTTGGAATCTGTGCCCTTTAGGAGCCTGCAGAGGCTGGGACCCGGGCGTGGCACAGGGGCTCTACGGCGCCCCCTGGAACACAGTCAGAAATGTTGATGTATAGCTCACACATACTTGCACATATTCATATGAAACTCAGTAGACATATAGATCTCATCGTGCCGAACAACTTTCGTATTGCATGTCATAGGCTCCACCCAACAGGAAGTCAGCTATTTAGAGTTATGTAAAAAGCGCATGCTCTGGAATTTGAAATACTTGTCATAGGTTTTTTTCTCGATTGCCGCCAAACTTGGTCAACATGATCTCAAGACACTGGGGATGAAAAATTGCCAGGGGATTTTTGATATCTCGAACGGTTTGCTCGTGGCGAGGCGTTGAAATTATGGCGAGAAATGAGAAACAGGAAGTGTCTAATACCGTCCACATACATTTCCTGATTTTAATCAATCTGCATCAGATTATTCGTTGTATGATGTCGATCGCATATATGTGACTATTAGGAGTCAAAGTTATAGCGCCACCAACTGGCAGAAGGAAGTGTGTCATTTTCAAAATGATTTGAATTCAGCATCTTATTATTACTCGATTTGCTTCAAACTTCATCAGAATAATGTTAAAACACAGCCGATATAAATCTGCAAGGGGGATATTGATATCTAAAAAATTGTTGGCGTGGCAACATGTCAAACTGGAATACTTCTCAGGTGATTTTGAGGCAAATAACATACTTAGAATTTCACAAAACTCTGAACACACATCAGTATTTCTGATAGGAACTTAAATTGTGAATGGATTTTGGATAGCTTGAATGGTTTTGCCGTGGTGATTTTTTTAAATGACCTTACAAAGGGAATCATTATTGTATTTTTAAATTGCAGCTTCCAAACACGTCAAAGAATTTTTTCATACAGATGAAAAAGTCATTCTGAGGAAATATGCATAGTTTAACGACTTTACAACACTGTATGGATAACAGAAAATTAAAAAACTCTCAGACATCTCATCTCACTTTGTCCCTCTGTTTGAGTATGTGTGCTTAGACTTCCATTGTCTGAGAGAAATTGCGCCCCTACAGGTTCAATTCCCGAACTTTTACTTTCACTTTTAAATCGGTTAAAAATACAAACAAATACTTCGATTTAATTCACACTGACAAGCTAAACCAACATATCTGATTATTACCGGTTCAGGGCTCATGGATAAATTATTTCTGGCCAGAGATACGTGAGAAATAGGAGAGATGAATCACTGCTGTGACCACGAGCGTCTGGAGTAAAGAGCTCAGAAAAAACGAATTTATTCCTGTTTTAAAGCTTTTAAAAATAAATTATTACAGCGATATCACACAATCAACCAATTAGAACACACCAAGAGCTAAATTAAGATGTTTTTGAACTGTTTGTGTGAAAATGAAATATTTGTGGCTGCCTATCTGAAATCACGCCTCCGATCAGCGCGTACAGTGTCGAGCTCAAAACAAACGAATTTATTCTCGTTTAAGAGCTTTTTTAAATAAAATATTACCACAAATGCACACAATAAACCCATTGTAACACTACAAGAGCTAAATGCAGGTGTTTGTGACCTGTTTAAGTGTGCAAGACTATTTGAAAGCGCGACTGGCAGAATAACATATCTCTCGAGCTGCAGGATTCTGCCTTTCGTCGTACGAACGAACACATCACGGACAAGATTATTTCAAAATACATAATAGCTTGGCGAATATAAACGAAAACAGCCACGTGAACATAAACTGGATCTACTGGATTTGAATATTAAAGTGACCACATTTACCACTTCCTTCTGTCTTCAATTTTAATCTATATAAAAAAGGAAACTCATTCGACTTGGCTGCTTTTTTAATGTGTGCGTATTTATTTATTTACCTTTTTATACATTTTGTATAATTTCATAGTTTGTGTATTACAATTATGAAAACAAAAATAAATTTAGCCACTCACATAGAAATAGCTTAGGCCTTAACCTTTTTCTGTCAGTTTTAGGGATTTTTAAAAATCCTAAAAAAAACTTATTTGTGCTGCAAATAATAATTTCAAACTCATTTGATACTGACCTATGACATCCTGTGACATTATATTTATTTGAATTTACATAATCTCATAGATGTAACAGTAAATCTGTTCAGCTCACAGATCAATACTAAGCTGTAATGCAAGCAGAACTTTCACAAATGCTTATGAGTCATTTAAGGATTTGATAACACTTGTAAAATAATGTCTAATTTGTTAACATTAGCAAATTCATTGATAACACTTTATAATAACTGCACTCATTAGTAAATAGTCAGTTCATGCTTTATAAAGCCTTGTCCCAATATTAATAGTCAGTAGTAAGCAGTTTATAAATACAGCTATAAATAGCTTGTCCTTGGTTTATAAGCACATTTATTAAAAAGGAGAGTAAAGGGTCAGTTATCTTCCTATGAAAAATAAAAGATAAAAATAAACAAACAACAACACAGATTGATACAGAACTCAGAAATTTTATTGTGGATTTATGATAAAATCAGCCTGTAAATGAATTCATACTCCTCCTCATACTACTCCATACTCCTTTTTCAACATGATGCCAATATACTGAGATGTTAAATTGTGAATGGGTTTAGGATAGCTTAAATGGTGTTGCCATAGAGATTTATTAAAGTAACATAAAAAATACAATAGTTATTTTACTATATCTTTAAAATTTTTCATTCTAACTCTTCATAATTTTTTATATAAGTAGAAGTCCTCATTTGAAGGAAGCACAGTAAGTTTCATAGCTTTATCATTTTCAAGAGCCAGCATAAAATTAAAACTATCATAACTTATAAATCAAGCTTGCAATTCTTAGTACCTATAATGGCCACCAGAGGGAGCTATAGGATTACTTTTAAATAATTATTGGAGAAACGAGTATGATTTAAATAATTTATAGAAATCTTTCAAATAAAATAATATGTATTTTAGGAATTTTACTGATAAAATGACCCTCACTTAATTAAAATAACCAGCTGAAGTATTGTGAACTGTATATTAAGAATAATTCTTAATAGGCTTTATGGACAGATACGTTTTAAGTGACTCTTGAAGGTTCAGCACCACATCCTCTTTTACCACTGTTTAAAGAATTAATCTTACAGAACAGGTGTGAATGAATTTTGGATAGCTTGAATGGTTTTGTCGTGGTGATTTTTTGAAATAATAGTAAAAAAGGAACCAGTAAAAAAAAGTGCAGCTTCTAAACACTTCAAAAAAATGTACACATAGAAGACAAGTCATTCTGAGGAAATATGCATAGTTTCATGACTATACAACACTATATGGATGATAGAAAATTAAAAAACTGTCATACATCTGATGTCACTCTGTCCCTCTGTCACAGTGGGTAATGTGTGTGTGTGTGTGTGTGTGTGTGTGTGTGTGTGTGTGTTAAGTGAATTAGGTGTGAAACTATCAGTGAGCATTTAGTCTCCAGCGCCAACATTTTACAGAACTGCCACTTTCCTGGAGTCTCAGAATTACAATGTGTCAGGTTCTGAGAGATCTAAGATTCCAAAAAATTATTTAATTAGAATACCATGAAGTATTGTGAAATACTATATATTAAGACTTTATATATAGGCTTAATGAACAAATTAGAGTGACTCGTGAAGGACCAGCACCACCTTCTCTTGTCCGATGGTTTGAGGAATATATCTTCCAGAATCTGGGATTAAGATTTAGGAGCTCATTTTTATTCCACCTCCTTTCCTGAAAGTCTGTCTTGCAGAATTGACTAAAAATTAATCTTCACATTAATTCCTAATTCTTTTGCAATTCTTTTGTCAGTTCTTCTTGACCTGTTTTTCTCTTCCAGCTTTCCTGGACTATTGTATAGCACTCATAAATGATTAAATAAAAAATAATGGTAGTTATTAAGATTGATATGGTTTGGAATTGGTAAAATGTGCTTGGAAAAAAATCACAATAAAACAATGTTTTAATGTTTAAGTTAGTGACATGAATGAATGCTATATAAATATTGTTCATGTTAACATAATGTTTATAAATGAAATCTTATTGTAAAGTGTTACTAAAGTTATATATATATATATATATATATATATATATTGTTCTATGAATGTGATTTTAAAGTCTAGATGATTCGGATTAACCCTTTAACTGCCATATCAAGTTCAAGTTCTAGTTCAAGTTCAATTTATTTGTATAGCGCATTTACAACAGCCTCCTGGCTGACCAAAGTGCTTTAACATAAGAGCAAGAATATTACACATACATAAAAATAGACCAGACAAAAAATTTAAAACCACCCATTTCAAAATGTAGCATAACACAGTCAGTCAGTACACTAAGGAAAATAAAAAAGTTTTTAGCAAAGATTTAAAAATAGACAAGGAAGGGGCCAGTCTGATCTCTAAAGGCAGGGTATTCCAGAGTCGTGGCCCAGCCACTGCAAATGCACGCTCCCCTCTACGCTCCCCTCTATCCTTTAAAACCTCACTGCCAGAGGGATATTGTGAATGCATGTGCCCGCTGGGCACAGTTTACCTGATGCCACCGGGGTGGTGATGGCATTGGTGGCTTGAGCCCGCCATCGCTGCTTGCAGCTATATTTATTATTATTATTATTTATTATTATTATTTTTCTTCAAGGTTTCGGGGGCTTTTGGGGCCCTTAACATGCTTAAAAAGTCTTGAAAATTGGCACACACATTGGAACCTGCGGCCATTAGGGCCGGGCAGAGACTGATACACGGGCGTGGCACAGGGGCTCTACAGCGCCCCCTGGAATATGGAGGGCCATATATCATACATACTTGCACGTAGACGTACGAAACTCGGTACACATATAGAACTCATCAATACAAACAACTTTCGTATTGCATATCATAGGCTCCGCCCAACAGGAAGTTGGCTATTTGTGGTTTATTATTCATATTTGTCGTCAAAGTTGTGGGGGCTTTTGGAGTCCTTAACATACTCAAAAACTCTTGAAAGTTTGCGCACAATTTGGAATCTGTGGCCTTTAGGAGCCTGCAGAGGCTGGGACACGGGCGTGGCACAGGGGCTCTACAGCGCCCCCTGGAACACAGTCATAAATGTTGATGTATAGCTCACACATACTTGCACGTATTAATATGAAACTCAGTACACATATAGATCTCATCGTGCCGAACAACTTGCGTATTGCATGTCATAGGCTCCGCCCAACAGGAAGTCAGCTATTTAGAGTTATGTAAAAAGCGCATGCTCTGGAATTTGAAATACTTGTCATAGGTTTTTTACTCGATTGCCGCCAAACTCGGTCAACATGATCTCAAGACACTGGGGATGAAAAATTGCCAGGGGATTTTTGATATCTCAAACGGTTTGCTCGTGGCGAGGCGTTGAAATTATGGCGAGAAATGAGAAACAGGAAGTGTCTAATACCATCCACATACATTTCCTGATTTTAATCAAACTTCATCAGATTATTATTTGTATGATGTCGATCGCATATATGTGACTATTAGGAGTCAAAGTTATAGCGCCACCAACTGGCAGCAGGAAGTGTGTCATTTTCAAAATGCTTTGTATTCAGCATCTTATTTTTACTCGATTTGCTTCAAACTTCATCAGAATAATGTTAAAACACAGCCTATATTAATCTGCTAGGGGGATATTGATATCTAAAAATATTGTTGGCGTGGCAACATGTCCAACTTGAATACTTCTCAGGTGATTTTAAGGCATATAACATACTTAGAATTTCATGAAATTCAGAACACATATCAGTATTTATGATAACTAGACACTGGCAAAAGTTCATAAGAGGGCGTGGAAGAGGCACTCTATAGCGCCACCTCTTGTCAAAAGTGGGGGGGTTAGTTTTAGCTACAGATACCAAACTCGGTACAAAAATTGTTCTTATCAAGACGGACAACTTTCTAATTCACAGTCATCAGCTACGATCAACAGGAAGTCAGCTATTTTGATTTGAATGTGGATTTTTTTTTTTACATTTAGCTGTGAATTAATGCATACTGCTCAGAGGAGAGTAACACTATACACAACAAACTTTGTCTACATGATGCCAAAACATTTTAAACAACTTAAATTGCCAAAGGATTTTGGATAGCTTGAACGGTTTTGTCGTGGAGATTTTTTTAAATGACAGTAAAAATGGAATTATTAATTGTCCTGCATTTTTAAATTCCAAACACTTCAAAACCTTTTTTCATACAGAAAAAAAGTCATTCTGAGTAAATATGGATAGTTTCACGACTTTACAACACTGTATGGATAACAGAAAATTAAAAAACTGTCAGACATCTCATCTCACTCTGTCCCTCTGTTTGAGTATTATGTGCTTAGACTTACATTGTCTGAGAGAAAATGCGCCCCTACAGGTGCAGTTACCGGACTAAAAAAGGGAGGAGACTGTCTTTTTGTTTCACTTTTAAATCGGTTAAAATACAAATAAATACTTGGATTTAATTCACACTGACAAGCTAAACCAACATATATGATTATTATCAGGTCAGGGCTCATTAATAATTGATGTGTGGTCAGTGATACGTGAGAAACAGGAGAGATGAATCACCGCTCTGAGCACCAGCGTGTGGAATGATGAGCTCAGAAAAAAACGAGTTTATTCTTGTTTTATAGCTATTTAAAATAAAGTATTGCAGCGATATCACACAATTCACCAATTAGAGCACACCAAGAGCTAAATTAAAATGTTTTTGAACTGTTTGTGTGAAAATGAAATATTTGCGGCTGCCTATCTGAAATCACTGCCTCCGATCAGCGCGCACAGTGTCACAAGTTCAAAACTAACGAATTTATTCTTGTTTAAGAGCTTTTCAAAATAAATTATTGCCATAAATGCACACAATACATCCATTATAACACAACAAGAGCTAAATGCAGGTGTTTGTGACCCGTTTAAGTGTGCAAGACTATTTGAAAGCGCGACTGGCAGAATAACATATATCTCTCGAGCTGCAGGATTCTGCCTTTCGTCGTAAGAACGAACACATCACGGACAAGATTATTTCAAAATACATAATAGCTTGGCGAATATAAACGAAAACAGCCACGTGAACATAAACTGTTGAGAAATAAATCTGAAGTGGATCTACTGGATTTTAATATTAAGTGACCGCATATACCAGCTGCTTCTGTCTTCAATTTTAATCTATATAAAAAAATTAAACTCATTCATCTTGGCTGCTTTTTTAATGTGTGTACGTATTTATTTATTATTTTGCTCTAACAAGACTTAATCTATATTTAATTAAATCAATTACATTTGATTTTACATTTGATTTTTCCATTTCTGCATCTAAACGCCTAAAAACCTAAAACATGCTCTATATACTATTGTTAGCAATTTCTTTATCGTCCAATTTATCTGGTGTACACTTTTATTTTCATAATAAACTTGTTTGTTAGATTATACACAGTTATAGTGGTCTATAATAAATATTGACAGGTTTTATTCAAGCTGTGTAGAATGATTGCCGTAGGCAAATTTTTAAAAATGTAAATCCCAAAAAAAAAAAAAAAATTGTAAATAAATAAAAAACATTGGAAAAGAATAACTTGTAATTTTTTATACATTTTGTATAGTTTCATAGTTTATGCATTATAGTTATAAAAACAAACAAATTTAGCCACTCACATAGAAATCTTAGGCCTTATCCTTTTCTGACAGTTTTAGGGATTTTTAAAAATCCTAAAAAACCTTATTGGTGCTGCAAATAATAATTTCAAACTAATTTGATACTGACCTTTGACATCCTGTGACATGGTATTTATTTGAATTTACATAATCTCATGGATGTAACAGTAAATCTGTTCAGATCACAGATCAAGACTAAGCTGTAATGCAAGCAGAACTTTCACAAATGCTTGTAGGTCAATAAAATCATTACAAAACACTTACAAATCATTTAAGGGATTTGATAACACTGTAAAATAATGTCTAATTTGTTAACATTAGCAAATGCATTGATAACACTTTATAATAACTGCACTCATTAGTAAATAGTCAGTTCATGCTTAATAAAGCCTTGTCCCAATATTAATAGTCAGTAGTAAGCAGTTTATAAATACAGCTATAAATAGCTCATTTATTAAAAAGGAGAGTAAAGGGTCAGTTATCTTCCTATGAAAAATAAAAAAAAATAAAAATAAACAAACAACAACACTGATTGATACAGAACTCAGAAATGTTATTGTGGATTTATGATAAACTCAGCCTGTAAATGAATTCATTCTCCTCCAAGAAGACACAAGTAGTTCACACCAAACTTTTTTAACATGAAGCCATATACTGAAGATGTTAAATTGCGAATGGGTTTAGGATACCTTAAATGGTGTGGCCATAGAGATTTATTAAAGTAACATAAAAAAATACCATAGTTATTTTACTATATCTTTAAAATTTTTAATTCCAACTCTTCATAAATTTTTATATACCTAGAAGTCATCATTTGAAGGAAGCACAGTAAGTTTCATAGCTTTATCATTTTCAAGAGCCAGCATAAAATTAAAACTATCATAACATATAAATCAAGCTAGCAATTCTTAGTACCAATAATGGCCACCAGATGGAGCTATAGGATCACTTTTAAATAATTATTGTAGAAACAAGTATGATTTAAATCATTTATAGAAATCTTTCAAAGAAAAATAATATGAATTTTATGTATTTTACTGATAAAATGACCCTCACTTTATTAGAATAACAAGCTGAAGTATTGTGAACTGTATATTAAGAATAATTCTTTATGGACAGATAAGTTTTGAGTGACTCTTGAAGGATCAGCACCACATCCTCTTTTACCACTGTTTAAAGAATGTATCTTACAGTACAGGTGCGAATGAATTTTGGATAGCTTGAATGGTTTTGTCGTGGTGATTTTTTGAAATAACAGTAAAAAAGTAACCAGTAAATGTCTTTTATTTTTTTAAGTGCAGCTTCTAAACACTTCAAAAAAATGTACACATAGAAGACAAGTCATTCTTAGGAAATATGCATAGTTTCATGACTATACAACACTATATGGATGATAGAAAATTAAAAAACTATCATAGATCTGATGTCACTCTGTCCCTCTGTCACTGTGGGTAATGTGTGTGTGTGTGTTTGTAAGTGTGTTAAGTGAATTAGGTGTGAAACTATCAGGGAGCATTTAGTCTCCAGTGCCAACATTTTACAGAACTGCCACTTTCCTGGAGTCTCAGAATTACAATGTGTCAGGTTCTGAGAAATCAAAGATTCCAAAAAATGATTTAATTAGAATACCATGAAGTATTGTGAAATACTATATATTAAGACTTTATATATAGGCTTTATGAACAGATTAGAGTGACTTGTGAAGGACCAGCACCACCTCCTCTTGTCTGATGGTTTGAGGAATATATCTTCCAGAATCCGGGATTAAGATTTAGGAGCTCATTTTTATTCCACCTCCTTTCCTGAAAGTCTGTCTTGCAGAATTGACTAAAAATTAATCTTCACATTAATTCCTAATTATTTTGCAATTCTTTTTGTCAGTTCTTCTTGACCTGTTTTTCTCTTCCAGCTTTCCTGGACTATTGTATAGCACTCATAAATGATTAAATAAAAAATAATGGTAGTTATTAAGATTGATATGGTTTGGAATTGGTAAAATGTGCTTGGAAAAAAATCACAATAAAACAATGTTTTAATGTTTAATTTGGAATATTAACTGACATGAATGAATGCTAAATAAATATTGTTCATGTTAACATAATGTTTATAAATGAAATCTTATTGTAAAGTGTTACTAAAGTTATATATATATATATATATATTGTTCTGTGAATGTGATTTTAAAGTCTAGATGATTCGGATTAACCCTTTAACTGCCATATCATTTAAAACCTCACTGCCAGAGGGATATTGTGAATGCATGTGCCCGCTGGGCACAGTTTACCTGATGCCACCGGGGTGGCGATGGCATTGGTGGCTTGAGCCCGCCATCGCTGCTTGCAGCTATATTTATTATTATTTTTCTTCAAGGTTTCGGGGGCTTTTGGGGCCCTTAACATGCTTAAAAAGTCTTGAAAATTGGCACACACATTGGAACCTGCGGCCATTAGGGCCGGGCAGAGACTGATACACGGGCGTGGCACAGGGGCTCTACAGCGCCCCCTGGAATACTGAGGGCCATATATCATACATACTTGCACGTAGACACACGAAACTCGGTACACATGTAGATCTCATCAAACCAAACAACTTTTGTACTGCATGTCATAGGCTCCGCCCAACAGGAAGTTGGATATTTAGGGTTTAGTATTCATATTTTTCGTCAAAGTTGTGGGGGCTTTTGGGGTCCTTAACATACTCAAAAACTCTTGAAAATTTGCGCACACTTTGGAATCTGTGGCCTTTAGGAGCCTGCAGAGGCTGGGACCCGGGCGTGGCACAGGGGCTCTATGGCGCCCCCTGGAACACAGTCATAAATGTTGATGTATAGCTCACACATACTTGCTCGTATTAATATGAAACTCAGTACACATATAGATCTCATCGTGCTGAACAACTTTCGTACTGCATGTCATTCGGCTCCGCCCAACAGGAAGTCAGCTATTTAGAGTTATGTAAAAAGCGCATGCTCTGGAATTTGAAATACTTGTCATAGGTTTTTTTGCCGATTGCCACCAAATTCGGTCAACATGATCTCAAGACATTGGGGATGAAAAATTGCCAGGGGATTTTTGATATCTCGAACGGTTTGCTCGTGGCGAGGTGTTGAAATTATGGCGAGAAATGAGAAACAGGAAGTGTCTAATACCATCCACATACATTTCCTGATTTTAATCAAACTGCATCAGATTATTCGTTGTATGATGTCGATCGCATATATGTGACTATTAGGAGTCAAAGTTATAGCGCCACCAACTGGCAGCAGGAAGTGTGTCATTTTCAAAATGATTTGAATTCAGCATCTTATTTTTACTCGATTTGCTTCAAACTTCATCAGAATAATGTTAAAACACAGCCGATATAAATCTGCTGGGGGGATATTGATATCTAAAAATATTGTTGCCGTGGCAACATGTTAAACTGGAATACTTCTCAGGTGATTTTGAGGCATATAACATGCTTAGAATTTCATCAAACTCAGAACACATATCAGTATTTATGATAACTAGACACTGGCAAAAGTTCATAAGAGGGCGTGGAAGAGGCACTCTATAGCGCCACCTTTTGTCAAAAGTGGCGGGGTTAGTTTTAGCTACAGACACCAAACTCGGTACAAAAATTTTTCTTATCAAGACGGACAACTTTCTAATTCACAGTCATCAGCTACGATCAACAGGAAGTCAGCTATTTTGATTTGAATGTGGATTTTTTTTTTACATTTAGCTGTGAATTAATGCATACTGCTCAGAGGAGAGTAACACTATACACACCAAACTTTGTCTACATGATGCCAAAACATTTTAAACAACTTAAATTGCCAATGGATTTTGGATAGCTTAAACGGTTTTGTCGTGGTGATTTTTTTAAATGACAGTAAAAATGGAATTATTAATTTTCCTGCATTTTTAAATTCCAAACACTTCAAAACCTTTTTTCGTACAGAAAAAAAGTCATTCTGAGTAAATATGGATAGTTTCACGACTTTACAACACTGTATGGATAACAGAAAATTAAAAAACTGTCAGACATCTCATCTCACTCTGTCCCTCTGTTTGAGTATATGTGCTTCAGACTTCCATTGTCTGAGAGAAATAGCGCCCCTACAGGTTCAATTCCCGGACTTTTACTTTCACTTTTAAATCGGTTAAAAATACAAATAAATACTTAGATTTAATTCACACTGACAAGCTAAACCAACATATCTGATTATTACCGGTTCAGGGCTCATGGATAAATTATTTCTGGCCAGAGATACGTGAGAAATAGGAGAGATGAATCACCGCTGTGATCACGAGCGTCTGGAGTAAAGAGCTCAGAAAAAACGAATTTATTCCTGTTTTAAAGCTTTTAAAAATAAATTATTACAGCGATATCACACAATCAACCAATTAGAACACACCAAGAGCTAAATTCAGATGTTTTTGAACTGTTTGTGTGAAAATGAATTATTTGCGGCTGCCTATCTGAAACCACCGCCTCCGATCAGCGCGCACAGTGTCACAAGTTCAAAACTAACGAATTTATTCTTGTTTAAGAGCTTTTTTAAATAAAATATTACCACAAATGCACACAATAAACCCATTGTAACACTACAAGAGCTAAATGCAGGTGTTTGTGACCCGTTTAAGTGTGCAAGACTATTTGAAAGCGCGACTGGCAGAATAACATATATCTCTCGAGCTGCAGGATTCTGCCTTTCGTCGTACGAACGAACACATCACGGACAAGATTATTTCAAAATACATAATAGCTTGGCGACTATAAACGAAAACAGCCACGTGAACATAAACTGTTGAGAAATAAATCTGAAATGGATCTACTGGATTTTAATATTAAGTGACCGCATATACCAGCTGCTTCTGTCTTCAATTTTGATCCATATAAAAAATGAAACTCATTCATCTTGGCTGCTTTTTTTAATGTGTGTACGTATTTATTTATTTATTTATTTATTTATTATTTTGCTCTAACAAGAATTAATCTATATTTAATTAAATCAATTACATTTTATTTTACATTTGATTTGTCCATTTCTGCATCTAAACGCCTAAAAACCTAAAACATGCTCTATTATACTATTGTTAGCAATTTCTTTATCGTCCAATTTATCTGGTGTACACTTTTATTTTCATAATAAACTTGTTTGTTAGATTATACACAGTTACAGTGGTCTATAATAAATATTGACAGGTTTTATTCAAGCTGTTTAGAATGATTGCAGTAGGCAAATGTTTTGAAATGTAAATAAAATAAAAAAAATTTAAATAAATAAATAAATAAAAAACATTGGAAAAGAATAACTGTTGTACATTTTTATACATTTTGTATAATTTCATAGTTTATGCATTATAGTTATAAAAACAAATAAATTTAGCCACTCACATAAAATCTTATAGGCCTTATCCTTTTCTGACAGTTTTAGGGATTTTTAAAAATCCTAAAAAACCTTATTTGTGCTGCAAATAATAATTTCAAACTCAAACAGTAAATATTCAGTTCATGCTTTATAAAGCCTTGTCCCAATATTAATAGTCAATAGTAAGCAGTTTATAAATACAGCTATAAAAAGCTTGTTCTTGGGTTATAAGCACATTTATTAAAAAGGAGAGTAAAGGGTCAGTTATCTTCCTATGAAAAATAAAAAAAAAAACAAAAAAAAAAACAAACAACAACACAGATTGATACAGAACTCAGAAATTTTATTGTGGATTTATGATAAAATCAGCCTGTAAATGAATTCATACTCCTCCAAGAAGACACAAGTTCACAGCAAACTTTTTTAACAAGAAGCTAATATACTGAAGATGTTAAATTGCGAATGGGTTTAGGATAGCTTAAATGGTGTGGCCATAGCGATTTATTAAAGTAACATAAAAAAATACAATCGTTATTTTACTATATCTTTAAAATTTTTCATTCCAACTCTTCATAATTTTTTATATACGTAGAAGTCATCATTTGAAGGAAGCACAGTAAGTTTCATAGCTTTATCATTTTCAAGAGCCAGCATAAAATTAAAACTATCATAACTTATAAATCAAGCTTGCAATTCTTAGTTCCAATAATGACCACCAGATGGAGCTATAGGATTACTTTTAAATAATTATTGTAAAACAAGTATGATTTAAATCATTTATAGAAATCTTTCAAAGAAAAATAATATGTATTTTATGTATTTTACTGATAAAATGACCCTCACTTAATTAGAATAACAAGCTGAAGTATTGTGAACTGTATATTAAGAATAATTCTTTATAAGCTTTATGGACAGATACGTTTTGAGTGACTCTTGAAGGTTCAGCACCACATCCTCTTTTACCACTGTTTAAAGAATTTATCTTACAGAACAGGTGTGAATGAATTTTGGATAGCTTGAATGATTTTGCGTGGTGATTTTTTGAAATAACAGTAAAAAAGTAACCAGTAAATGTCTTTTATTTTTTTAAAGTGCAGCTTCTAAACACTTAAAAAAAATGTACACATAGCAGACAAGTCATTCTGAGGAAATATGCATAGTTCCATGACTATACAACATTATATGGATGATAGAAAATTAAAAAACTATCATACATCTGATGTCACTCTGTCCCTCTGTCACTGTGGTTAATGTGTGTGTGTGTGTGTGTGTTTGTGTGTGTGTTAAGTGAATTAGGTGTGAAACTATCAGGGAGCATTTAGTCTCCAGCGCCAACATTTTACAGAACTGCCACTTTCCTGGAGTCTCAGAATTACAATGTGCCAGGTTCTGAGAGATCTAAGATTCCAAAAAATTATTTAATTAGAATACTATGAAGTATTGTGAAATACTATATATTAAGACTTTATATATAGGCTTAATTAACAGATTAGAGTGACTCGTGAAGGACCAGCACCACGTCCTCTTGTCCGATGGTTTGAGGAATATATCTTCCAGAATCCGGGATTAAGATTTAGGAGCTCATTTTTATTCCACCTCCTTTCCTGAAAGTCTGTCTTGCAGAATTGACTAAAAATTAATCTTCACATTAATTCCTAATTATTTTGCAATTCTTTTTGTCAGTTCTTCTTGACCTGTTTTTCTCTTCCAGCTTTCCTGGACTATTGTATAGCACTCATAAATGATTAAATAAAAAATAATGGTAGTTATTAAGATTGATATGGTTTGGAATTGGTAAAATGTGCTTGGAAAAAAATCACAATAGAACAATGTTTTAATGTTTAATTTGGAATATTAACTGACATGAATGAATGCTATATAAATATTGTTCATGTTAACATAATGTTTATAAATGAAATCTTATTGTAAAGTGTTACTAAAGTTATATATATATATATATATATATATATATATATATATATATATATATATATATATATATATATTGTTCTGTGAATGTGATTTTAAAGTCTAGATGATTCGGATTAACCCTTTAACTGCCATATCATTTAAAACCTCACTGCCAGAGGGATATTGTGAATGCATGTGCCCGCTGGGCACAGTTTGCCTGATGCCACCGGGGTGGCGATGGCATTGGTGGCTTGAGCCCGCCATCGCTGCTTGCAGCTATATTTAGGGCTCAAGCCCAAAGGGCGAGAGGCCTATTGTTTTCCTTAGGATTATTTTTTATTATTAGGGCTCAAGCCCGAAGGGGCGAAGAGCCCTATTGTTCCCCTAAGGATTATTCTTTTTCTTATTATTATTATTATTTTTTTTATTTTTTATTAAACCTTCCGGGGGTTTTTGGGGGCCTTAACATGCTCAAAAACTCTTGAAAATTGGCACACACATTGGAATCTGCGGCCATTAGGACGCCACAGAGACTGGGACCCGGGCGTGGCACAGGGGCTCTACAGCGCCCCCTGGAACACAGTCAGAAATCTTGAACCATAGCTCACACACACTTGCATATATTTATATGAAACTCAGTACACTTGTAGATCTCATTGAGCTTAACAACTTTCGCGCTCTATGTCAAAGGCTCCGCCCAACAGGAAGTCAGCTATTCATGGCTGTTTAAAAAAAGCATGCTCTGGAATTTGATATACTTGTCATAGGTTTTTTACTTGTTTGCCACCAAACTCGGTGAACATGATCTCAAGACATTGGGGATGAAAAATTGCGAGGGGATTTTTGATATCTCGAACGGTTTGCCCGTGGCGAGGCGTTGAAATTAGGGCAAAAAGTGAGAAACAGGAAATGCCTAATAACATCCACATACATTGCCTGAGTTTGATCAAACTTCATCGTTTTTTTCGATGTATGATACCGATCGTATATATGTGACTATTAAGAGTCAACGTTATAGCGCCACCAACTGGCAGCAGGAAGTGAGTCATTTTCAAAATGCTTTGAATTCAGCATCTTATTTTTACTCGATTTGCTTCAAACTTCATCAGAATAATGTCAAAACATGGCCGATGTAAATCTGTTGTGGGGATATTGATATCTTATATATTGTTGCCATGGCAACGTGTCAAACTTGAATATTCTGTTATGGTGATTTTGAGGCAGATAACAACCTCAGATTTACATGAAACTCAAAACACATATCAGTATTCTTGATAGCTAGACAATGGAAAAAGCTTTTAAAAGGGCGTGGAAGAGGCACTCTATAGCACCACCTTTTGTCAAAAGTGGGGGGGTTAGTTTTAGCTACAGACACCAAACTCGGTACAAAAATTGTTCTTATCAAGACGGACAACTTTCTAATTCACAGTCATCAGCTACGATCAACAGGAAGTCAGCTATTTTGATTTGAATGTGGATTTTTTTTTTACATTTAGCTGTGAATTAATGCATACTGCTCAGAGGAGAGTAACACTATACACACCAAACTTTGTCTACATGATGCCAAAACATTTTAAACAACTTAAATTGCCAATGGATTTTGGATAGCTTGAACGGTTTTGTCGTGGTGATTTTTTTAAATGACAGTAAAAATGGAATTATTAATTGTCCTGCATTTTTAGATTCCAAACACTTCAAAACCTTTTTTCATACAGAAAAAAAGTCATTCTGAGTAAATATGGATAGTTTCACGACTTTACAACACTGTATGGATAACAGAAAATTAAAAAACTGTCAGACATCTCATCTCACTCTGTCCCTCTGTTTGAGTATGTGCTTCAGACTTCCATTGTCTGAGAGAAATTGCGCCCCTACAGGTTCAATTCCCGGACTTTTACTTTCACTTTTAAATCGGTTAAAAATACAAATAAATACTTAGATTTAATTCACACTGACAAGCTAAACCAACATATCTGATTATTACCGGTTCAGGACTCATGGATAAATTATTTCTGGCCAGAGATACGTGAGAAATAGGAGAGATGAATCACCGCTGTGATCACGAGCGTCTGGAGTAAAGAGCTCAGAAAAAACGAATTTATTCCTGTTTTAAAGCTTTTAAAAATAAATTATTACAGCGATATCACACAATCAACCAATTAGAACACACCAAGAGCTAAATTCAGATGTTTTTGAACTGTTTGTGTGAAAATGAAATATTTGTGGCTGCCTATATGAAATCACTGCCTCCGATCAGCGCGTACAGTGTCGAGCTCAAAACAAACGAATTTATTCTTGTTTAAGAGCTTTTTTAAATAAAATATTACCACAAATGCACACAATAAACCCATTGTAACACAACAAGAGCTAAATGCAGGTGTTTGTGACCCGTTTAAGTGTGAAAGACTATTTGAAAGCGTGACTGGCAGAATAACATATATCTCTTGAGCTGCAGGATTCTGGCTTTCGTCGTACGAACGAACACATCACGGACAAGATTATTTCAAAACACATAATAGCTTGGCGAATATAAACGAAAACAGCCACGTGAACATAAACTGTTGAGAAATAAATCTGAAGTGGATCTACTGGATTTTAATATTAAGTGACCGCATATACCAGCTGCTTCTGTCTTCAATTTTAATCTATATAAAAAATTAAATTCATTCATCTTGGCTGCTTTTTTTAATGTGTGAACGTATTTATTTATTTATTTATTTATTTATTATTTTGCTCTAACAACAATTAATCTATATTTAATTAAATCAATTACATTTTATTTTACATTTGATTTGTCCATTTCTGCATCTAAACGCCTAAAAACCTAAAACATGCTCTATTATACTATTGTTAGCAATTTCTTTATCGTCCAATTTATCTGGTGTACACTTTTATTTTCATAATAAACTTGTTTGTTAGATTATACACAGTTACAGTGGTCTATAATAAATATTAACAGGTTTTATTCAAGCTGTTTAGAATGATTGCAGTAGGCCAATTTTTTTAAATGTAAATAAAATAAAATTAAAAAAATTAATTAAATAAATAAAAAACATTGGAAAACAATAACTGTTGTACATTTTTATACATTTTGTATAATTTCATAGTTTATGCATTATAGTTATAAAAACAAATACATTTAGCCACTCACATAGAAATCTTAAAGGCCTTATCCTTTTCTGACAGTTTTAGGGATTTTTAAAAATCCTAAAAAACCTTATTTGTGCTGCAAATAATAATTTCAAACTCAAAAAGTAAATATTCAGTTCATGCTTTATAAAGCCTTGTCCCAATATTAATAGTCAGTAGTAAGCAGTTTATAAATACAGCTATAAAAAGTTTGTTCTTGGTTTATAAGCACATTTATTAAAAAGGAGAGTAAAGGGTCAGTTATCTTCCTATGAAAAATAAAAAAATAAAAATAAACAAACAACAACACAGATTGATACAGAACTCAGAAATTGTATTGTGGATTTATGATAAAATCAGCCTGTAAATGAATTCATACTCCTCCAAGAAGACACAAGTAGTTCACACCAAACTTTTTTAACATGAAGCTAATATACTGAAGATGTTAAATTGCGAATGGGTTTAGGATACCTTAAATGGTGTGGCCATAGCGATTTATTAAAGTAACAAAAAAAAAAATACAATCGTTATTTTACTATATCTTTAAAATTTTTCATTCCAACTCTTCATAATTTTTTATATACGTAGAAGTCATCATTTGAAGGAAGCACAGTAAGCTTCATAGCTTTATCATTTTCAAGAGCCAGCATAAAATTAAAACTATCATAACTTATAAATCAAGCTTGCAATTCTTACTACCAATAATGGCCACCAGATGGAGCTATAGGAATACTTTTAAATAATTATTGTAAAACAAGTATGATTTAAATCATTTATAGAAATCTTTCAAAGAAAAATAATATGTATTTTATGTATTTTACTGATAAAATGACCCTCACTTAATTAGAATAACAAGCTGAAGTATTGTGAACTGTATATTAAGAATAATTCTTTATAAGCTTTATGGACAGATACGTTTTGAGTGACTCTTGAAGGTTCAGCACCACATCCTCTTTTACCACTGTTTAAAGAATTTATCTTACAGAACAGGTGCGAATGAATTTTGGATAGCTTGAATGGTTTTGTCGTGGTGATTTTTTGAAATAACAGTAAAAAAGGAACCAGTAAATGTCTTTTATTTTTTTAAAGTGCAGCTTCTAAACACTTCAAAAAAATTTACACATAGAAGACCAGTCATTCTGAGGAAATATGCATAGTTGCATGACTATACAACATTATATGGATGATAGAAAATTAAAAAACTATCATACATCTGATGTCACTCTGTCCCTCAGTCACTGTGGTTAATGTGTGTGTGTGTGTGTGTGTGTGTGTGTGTTAAGTGAATTAGGTGTGAAACTATCAGGAAACATTTAGTCTCCAGCACCAACATTTTACAGAACTGCCACTTTCCTGGAGTCTCAGAATTACAATGTGTCAGGTTCTGAGAGATCTAAGATTCCCAAAAAATTATTTAATTAGAATACCATGAAGTATTGTGAAATACTATATATTAAGACTTTATATATAGGCTTAATGAACAGATTAGAGTGACTCGTGAAGGACCAGCACCACCTCCTCTTGTCCGATGGTTTGAGGAATATATCTTCCAGAATCCGGGATTAAGATTTAGGAGCTCATTTTTATTCCACCTTCTTTCCTGAAAGTCTGTCTTGCAGAATTGACTAAAAATTAATCTTCACATTAATTCCTAATTCTTTTGCAATTCTTTTGTCAGTTCTTCTTGACCTGTTTTTCTCTTCCAGCTTTCCTGGAGTATTGTATAGCACTCATAAATGATTAAATAAAAAGTAATGGTAGTTATTAAGATTGATATGGTTTGGAATTGGTAAAATGTGCTTGGAAAAAAATCACAATAAAACAATGTTTTAATGTTTAAGTTTGGAATATTAACTGACATGAATGAATGATATATAAATATAGTTCATGTTAACATAATGTTTATAAATGGAATCTTATTGTAAAGTGTTACTAAAGTTTTATATATATATATATATATATATATATATATATATATATATATATATATATATATATATATATATATATATATATTGTTCTGTGAATGTGATTTTAAAGTCTAGATGATTCGAATTAACCCTTTAACTGCCATATTCTTTAAAACCTCACTGCCAGAGGGATATTGTGAATGCATGTGCCCGCTGGGCACAGTTTACCTGATGCCACCGGGGTGGCGATGGCATTGGTGGCTTGAGCCCGCCATCGCTGCTTGCAGCTATATTTATTATTATTATTATTATTTATTTTTTTTCCAACGTCTCGGGGGCTTTTGGGGCCCTTAACGTGCTTAAAAAGTCTTGAAAATTGGCACACAGATTGGAACCTGCGGCCATTAGGGCCGGGCAGAGACTGATACACGGGCGTGGCACAGGGGCTCTACAGTGCCCCCTGGAATATGGAGGGCCATATATCATACATTCTTGCTCGTAGACGAATGAAACTCGGTACACATATAAATCTCATCAATCCAAACAACTTTTGTATTGCATATCATAGGCTCCGCCCAACAGGAAGTTGGCTATCTAGGGTTTAGTATTCAAATTTTTCTTCAAAGTTGTGGGGGCTTTTGGGGTCCTTAACATACTCAAAAACTCTTGAAAATTTGCGCACACTTTGGAATCTGTGGCCTTTAGGAGCCTGCAGAGGCTGGGACCCGGGCGTGGCACAGGGGCTCTACGGCGCCCCCTGGAACACAGTCAGAAATGTTGATGTATAGCTCACACATACTTGCACATATTCATATGAAACTCAGTACACACATAGATCTCATCGTGCCGAACAACTTTCGTATTGCATGTCATAGGCTCCACCCAACAGGAAGTCAGCTATTTAGAGTTATGTAAAAAGCGCATGCTCTGGAATTTGAAATACTTGTCATAGGTTTTTTTCTCGATTGCCGCCAAACTTGGTCAACATGATCTCAAGACACTGGGGATGAAAAATTGCCAGGGGATTTTTGATATCTCGAACGGTTTGCTCGTGGCGAGGCGTTGAAATTATGGCGAGAAATGAGAAACAGGAAGTGTCTAATACCGTCCACATACATTTCCTGATTTTAATCAAACTTCATAAGATTATTCGTTGTATGATGTCGATCTCATATATGTGACTATTAGGAGTCAAAGTTATAGCGCCACCAACTGGCAGCAGGAAGTGTGTCATTTTCAAAATGATTTGAATTCAGCATCTTACTATTACTCGATTTGCTTCAAACTTCATCAGAATAATGTTAAAACACAGCCGATATAAATCTGCAAGGGGGATATTGATATCTAAAAAATTGTTGGCGTGGCAACATGTCAAACTGGAATACTTCTCAGGTGATTTTGAGGCAAATAACATACTTAGAATTTCACAAAACTCTGAACACACATCAGTATTTCTGATAGGAACTTAAATTGTGAATGGATTTTGGATAGCTTGAATGGTTTTGCCGTGGTGATTTTTTTAAATGACCTTACAAAGGGAATCATTATTGTATTTTTAAATTGCAGCTTCCAAACACGTCAAAGAATTTTTTCATACAGATGAAAAAGTCATTCTGAGGAAATATGCATAGTTTAACGACTTTACAACACTGTATGGATAACAGAAAATTAAAAAACTGTCAGACATCTCATCTCACTCTGTCCCTCTGTTTTAGTATATGTGCTTCAGACTTCCATTGTCTGAGAGAAATTGCGCCCCTACAGGTTCAATTCCCGAACTTTTACTTTCACTTTTAAATCGGTTAAAAATACAAATAAATACTTAGATTTAATTCACACTGACAAGCTAAACCAACATATCTGATTATTACCGGTTCAGGGCTCATGGATAAATTATTTCTGGCCAGAGATACGTGAGAAATAGGAGAGATGAATCACCGCTGTGACCACGAGCGTCTGGAGTAAAGAGCTCAGAAAAAACGAATTTATTCCTGTTTTAAAGCTTTTAAAAATAAATTATTACAGCGATATCACACAATCAACCAATTAGAACACACCAAGAGCTAAATTCAGATGTTTTTGAACTGTTTGTGTGAAAATGAAATATTTGTGGCTGCCTATCTGAAATCACGCCTCCGATCAGCGCGTACAGTGTCGAGCTCAAAACAAACGAATTTATTCTTGTTTAAGAGCTTTTTTAAATAAAATATTACCACAAATGCACACAATAAACCCATTGTAACACTACAAGAGCTAAATGCAGGTGTTTGTGACCTGTTTAAGTGTGCAAGACTATTTGAAAGCGCGACTGGCAGAATAACATATCTCTCGAGCTGCAGGTTTCTGTCTTTCGTCGTACGAACGAACACATAACGGACAAGATTATTTCAAAATACATAATAGCTTGGCGAATATAAACGAAAACAGCCACGTGAACATAAACTGGATCTACTGGATTTGAATATTAAAGTGACCACATTTACCACTTGTTTCTGTCTTCAATTTTAATCTATATAAAAAAGGAAACTCATTCGACTTGGCTGCTTTTTTAATGTGTGCGTATTTATTTATTTACCTTTTTATACATTTTGTATAATTTCATAGTTTGTGTATTACAATTATGAAAACAAAAATAAATTTAGCCACTCATATAGAAATAGCTTAGGCCTTAACCTTTTTCTGACAGTTTTAGGGATTTTTAAAAATCCTAAAAAAAACTTATTTGTGCTGCAAATAATAATTTCAAACTCATTTGATACTGACCTATGACATCCTGTGACATTATATTTATTTGAATTTACATAATCTCATAGATGTAACAGTAAATCTGTTCAGCTCACAGATCAATACTAAGCTGTAATGCAAGCAGAACTTTCACAAATGCTTATGAGTCATTTAAGGATTTGATAACACTGTAAAATAATGTCTAATGTGTTAACATTAGCAAATTCATTGATAACACTTTATAATAACTGCACTCATTAGTAAATAGTCAGTTCATGCTTTATAAAGCCTTGTCCCAATATTAATAGTCAGTAGTAAGCAGTTTATAAATACAGCTATAAATAGCTTGTCCTTGGTTTATAAGCACATTTATTAAAAAGGAGAGTAAAGGGTCAGTTATCTTCCTATGAAAAATAAAATATAAAAATAAACAAACAACAACAACACAGATTGATACAGAACTCAGAAATTTTATTGTGGATTTATGATAAAATCAGCCTGTAAATGAATTCATACTCCTCCTCATACTACTCCATACTCCTTTTTCAACATGATGCCAATATACTGAGATGTTAAATTGTGAATGGGTTTAGGATAGCTTAAATGGTGTTGCCATAGAGATTTATTAAAGTAACATAAAAAATACAATAGTTATTTTACTATATCTTTAAAATTTTTCATTCTAACTCTTCATAATTTTTTATATAAGTAGAAGTCCTCATTTGAAGGAAGCACAGTAAGTTTCATAGCTTTATCATTTTCAAGAGCCACCATAAAATTAAAACTATCATAACTTATAAATCAAGCTTGCAATTCTTAGTACCTATAATGGCCACCAGAGGGAGCTATAGGATTACTTTTAAATAATTATTGGAGAAACGAGTATGATTTAAATAATTTATAGAAATCTTTCAAATAAAATAATATGTATTTTAGGAATTTTACTGATAAAATGACCCTCACTTAATTAGAATAACAAGCTGAAGTATTGTGAACTGTATATTAAGAATAATTCTTAATAGGCTTTATGGACAGATACGTTTTAAGTGACTCTTGAAGGTTCAGCACCACATCCTCTTTTACCACTGTTTAAAGAATTAATCTTACAGAACAGGTGTGAATGAATTTTGGATAGCTTGAATGGTTTTGTCGTGGTGATTTTTTGAAATAATAGTAAAAAAGGAACCAGTAAAAAAAAGTGCAGCTTCTAAACACTTCAAAAAAATGTACACATAGAAGACAAGTCATTCTGAGGAAATATGCATAGTTTCATGACTATACAACATTATATGGATGACAGAAAATTAAAAAACATACATCTGATGTCACTCTGTCCCTCTGTCACTGTGTGTGTGTGTTTGTGTGTGTTTTAAGTGAATTAGGTGTGAAACTATCAGTGAGCATTTAGTCTCCAGCGCCAACATTTTACAGAACTGCCACTTTCCTGGAGTCTCAGAATTACAATGTGTCAGGTTCTGAGAGATCTAAGATTCCAAAAAATTATTTAATTAGAATACCATGAAGTATTGTGAAATACTATATATTAAGACTTTATATATAGGCTTAATGAACAGATTAGAGTGACTCGTGAAGGACCAGCACCACCTTCTCTTGTCCGATGGTTTGAGGAATATATCTTCCAGAATCTGGGATTAAGATTTAGGAGCTCATTTTTATTCCACCTCCTTTCCTGAAAGTCTGTCTTGCAGAATTGACTAAAAATTAATCTTCACATTAATTCCTAATTCTTTTGCAATTCTTTTGTCAGTTCTTCTTGACCTGTTTTTCTCTTCCAGCTTTCCTGGACTATTGTATAGCACTCATAAATGATTAAATAAAAAATAATGGTAGTTATTAAGATTGATATGGTTTGGAATTGGTAAAATGTGCTTGGAAAAAAATCACAATAAAACAATGTTTTAATGTTTAAGTTTGGAATATTAACTGACATGAATGAATGCTATATAAATATTGTTCATGTTAACATAATGTTTATAAATGAAATCTTATTGTAAAGTGTTACTAAAGTTCTAGTTCAAGTTCAATTTATTTGTATAGCGCATTTACAACAGCCTCCTGGCTGACCAAAGTGCTTTAACATAAGAGCAAGAATATTACACATACATAAAAATAGACCAGACAAAAAATTTAAAACCACCCATTTCAAAATGTAGCATAACACAGTAGTCAGTACACTAAGGAAAATAAAAAAGTTTTTAGCAAAGATTTAAAAATAGACAAGGAAGGGGCCAGTCTGATCTCTAAAGGCAGGGTATTCCAGAGTCGTGGCCCAGCCACTGCAAATGCACGCTCCCCTCTACGCTCCCCTCTATCCTTTAAAACCTCACTGCCAGAGGGATATTGTGAATGCATGTGCCCGCTGGGCACAGTTTACCTGATGCCACCGGGGTGGTGATGGCATTGGTGGCTTGAGCCCGCCATCGCTGCTTGCAGCTATATTTAGGGCTCAAGCCTGGAGGGCGAGAGCCCTATTGTTTTCCTTAGGATTATTTGTTATTATTATTATTATTATTAGGGCTCAAGCCTGGAGGGCGAGAGCCCTATTGTTTTCCTTAGGATTATTTGTTATTATTATTATTATTATTATTATTATTATTTATTATTATTATTTTTCTTCAAGGTTTCGGGGGCTTTTGGGGCCCTTAACATGCTTAAAAAGTCTTGAAAATTGGCACACACATTGGAACCTGCGGCCATTAGGGCCGGGCAGAGACTGATACACGGGCGTGGCACAGGGGCTCTACAGCGCCCCCTGGAATATGGAGGGCCATATATCATACATACTTGCACATAGACATACGAAACTCTGTACACATATAGAACTCATCAATACAAACAACTTTCGTATTGCATATCATAGGCTCCGCCCAACAGGAAGTTGGCTATTTGGGGTTTATTATTCATATTTGTCGTCAAAGTTGTGGGGGCTTTTGGGGTCCTTAACATACTCAAAAACTCTTGAAAATTTGCGCACACTTTGGAATCTGTGGCCTGAAGGAGCCTGCAGAGGCTGAGACCTGGGCGTGGCACAGGGGCTCTACGGCGCCCCCTGGATCACAGTTATAAATGTTGATGTATAGCTCACACATACTTGCACGTATTAATATGAAACTCAGTACACATATAGATCTCATCGTGCCGAACAACTTTCGTATTGCATGTCATAGGCTCCGCCCAACAGGAAGTCAGCTATTTAGAGTTATGTAAAAAGCGCATGCTCTGGAATTTGAAATACTTGTCATAGGTTTTTTTGTCGATTGCCACCAAACTCGGTCAACATGATCTCAAGACATTGGGGATGAAAAATTGCCAGGGGATTTTTGATATCTCGAACGGTTTGCTCGTGGCGAGGCGTTGAAATTATGGCGAGAAATGAGAAACAGGGAGTGTCTAATACCATCCACATACATTTCCTGATTTTAATCAAACTTCATCAGATTATTCGTTATATGATGTCGATCGCATATATGTGACTATTAGGAGTCAAAGTTATAGCGCCACCAACTGGCAGCAGGAAGTGTGTCATTTTGAAAATGCTTTGAATTCAGCATCTTATTTTTACTTGATTTGCTTCAAACTTCATCAGAATAATGTTAAAACACAGCCGATATAAATCTGCTGGGGGGATATTGATATCTAAAAATATTGTTGCCGTGGCAACATGTCAAACTGGAATACTTCTCAGGTGATTTTGAGGCATATAACATGCTTAAAATTTCATCAAACTCAGAACACATATCAGTATTTATGATAACTAGACACTGGCAAAAGTTCATAAGAGGGCGTGGAAGAGGCACTCTATAGCGCCACCTTTTGTCAAAAGTGGGGGGGTTAGTTTTAGCTACAGACACCAAACTCGGTACAAAAATTGTTCTTATCAAGACGGACAACTTTCTAATTCACAGTTATCAGCTACGATCAACAGGAAGTCAGCTATTTTGATTTGAATGTGGATTTTTTTTTACATTTAGCTGTGAATTAATGCATACTGCTCAGAGAAGAGTAATACTATACACACCAAACTTTGTCTACATGATGCCAAAACATTTTAAACAACTTAAATTGCCAATGGATTTTGGATAGCTTGAACGGTTTTGTCGTGGTGATTTTTTTAAATGACAGTAAAAATGGAATTATTAATTTTCCTGCATTTTTAAATTCCAAACACTTCAAAACTTTTTTTCATACAGATGGAAATGTCATTCTGAGGAAATATGCATAGTTTCATGACTTTACAACACTGTATGGATAACAGAAAATTAAAAAAACTGTCAGACATCTCATCTCACTCTGTCCCTCTGTTTGAGTGTGTGTGCTTAGACTTCCATTGTCTGAGAGAAATAGCGCCCCTACAGGTGCAATTCCCGCAAAAAAAAAAGAAAAAAAAAGGGAGGAGACTCTCTTTTATTTTCACTTTTAAATCGGTTAAAATACAAATAAATACTTAGATTTAATTCACACTGACAAGCTAAACCAACATAAATGATTATTACCAGGTCATGGCTCATTAATAATGGATGTGTGGTCAGTGATACGTGAGAAATACGAGAGATTAATCACCGCTCTGAGGATGAGCGTGTGGAATGACGAGCTCAGAAAAAAACGAGTTTATTCTTGTTTTATAGCTTTTCAAATTAAAATATTAAAGCGATATCACACAATTCACCAATTAGAACACACCAAGAGCTAAATTCAGATGTTTTTGAACTGTTTGTGTGAAAATGAAATATTTGCGGCTGCCTATATCTGAAATCACCGCTCCGATCAGCGCGTACAGTGTCACGATGTCAAAACAAGCGAATTTATTCTTGTTTAAGAGCTTTTTAAAATAGAATATTGCCACAAATGCACACAATGCACCCATTATAACACAACTAGAGCTTAATGCAGGTGTTTGTGACCCGTTTAAGTGTGCAAGACTATTTGACACCGCGACTGGCAGAATAACATTGATCTCTCGAGCTGCAGGATTCTGCCTTTCGTCGTAAGAACGAACACTTCACGGACAAGATTATTTCAAAATACATAATAGCTTGGCGAATATAAACGAAAACAGCCACGTGAACATAAACTGTTGAGAATATTAAGTGACCGCATTTACCTGCTTCGGTCTTCAATTTTAATCTATACATATAAAAAAGGAAATTAATTTGTCTTGGCTGCTTTTTTTAAATGTGTGTGCCGTATTTATTTATTTACTTTTTTATACATTTTGTATAATTTCATAGTTTATGTATTATAATTATAAAAACATAAATACATTTAGCCACTTACATAGAAATATCTCAGGCCTTATCCTTTTCTGACAGTTTTAGGGGATTTTTAAAAATCCTAAAAAACCTTATTTGTGCTGCAAATAATAATTTCAAACTCATTTGATACTGACCTATGACATCCTGTGACATGATATTATTTGAATTTACATAATCTCATGGATGTAACAGTAAATCTGTTCAGCTCACAGATGAAGAGTAAGCTGCAATGCAAGCAGAACGTTCACAAATGCTTATAGGTCAATAAAATCATTACAAAACACATATAAATCATTTAAGGATTTGATCACACTGTAAAATAATGTCTAATTTGTTAACATTAGTAAATGCATTGGTAACACTTTATAATAACTGCACTCATTAGTAAATAGTCAGTTTATGCTTTATAAAGTCTTGTCTTAACATTAACAGCACATCTATTACAAAGGAAAAGGTCAGTTATCTTCCTAAGAAAAATTTAAATAAACAAACAACAACACATATTGATACAGAACTCAGAAATATTTATTTCAATATGCAATAAAAGTAAACTGTACACTTTAATTATATATATATATATATATATATATATATATATATATATATATATATATATATATATATATATATATCTGCATACGTCTATATTTCATTTTTTTATCAAGTGTGTATATATATATATATATATATATATATATATATATATATATATATATATATATATATATATATATATATATATATATATATATATAGTAGGAGACATTTTGGGGATGGTAAAGGTTTTGTCCACTTGGTGGTGCTGTGGTTATGTTTAATTAGAGCACCTAAGCAAGAACTGTGTGTGTTGCAGTGTTGGTAACTGGGAAGCACAGTTTTTGAGCACATGGCATATTAGCCCGTAAGGTGGATTCTAGTTGTATTCGGTCCATAAGGTATGGCTTTGTGTGTACATGTGAATAAGGAGAGGCCACAAGAAGTTTGAGATCATGTTTAATGGAGCTCAAGAAATAAAGAAAGACATTTGTTATGCATCTACGTCTGTCTTTGTACGTGTTCTACACTTGCTTAATCCTATTATCAACAGCAACGGCATTGGAAAGCTATATATATATATATATATATATATATATATATATATATATATATATATATATATATATATATATGTGTAATATAAACATGCGCAATTATACAAAAATCACTTTTTAAAAACTACAACAAGAATTGTTTGGACTACAACAAGCATTTTCCGGGATTTGTGAAATCACAAATATTGACGAATGGGATGTGAATTGGTTGAGCTGCACTAGAGAATGCAACGAGTGTGATATATACGTAGTTGACCATGAAGACTGGAAGAGAAAAAAATAACTATAAAGGCACTTTTCCTTTACTGATAAAATGAGCCAAAAAAAAGACATTTCACTCAGACTGAAAAAAACCCAAAATTATTAGATCCTCATGAGAAATATTCAAAATTAGATCACTACAGTAATTACAAAGTAAAGACATGACCACTGGACAGCAAAATGCTCACTGGGTCAGAAGGGTCAGAAAGATAAAAAAACAGGTGGAGAAGAACAGAAACACCTAAACTGCAAAAGAATTAAGAATTAAAGTGAAGAATTAGGTGTGACACTATCAGGGAGCATTTAGTCTACAGTGCCACCATTTTCCAGAACTGCAACTTTCCTGGAGTCTCAGAATTACAATGTGTCAGGTTCTGAGAGACGTAAAAGATCCCAAAAAATGACTTAATTAGAATAGCATGATGTATTGTGGAATACTATATATTAAGACTTTATATATTGGCTTTATGAACAGAATATTTTGAGTGATTCTTGAAGGACTAGCATCCCCTCCTCTTGTACGACAATTTGAGGAATATATCTTCCAGATAGTACCGTGACTCCCTATATGCAGAGTATGCAGTCTTCATAGGGCACCAACTTCCAGAGGGGACACCATCCCAGTTGCTAAAAAAAACAAACAAAAAAAAACCTGCACCATTCTCCCATCTGCGCTCGTAATCACTCACACCTCATGTTTGCGGCTGAATGTTCGTAATTGACAGAGAAAAGAAAACTAAAGAAAGTAAAAAAAAAAACAACAAAAAAAACAGGCATAAATTTGGCTTGACATTGGACATTCGAGAGTCTCAAATTTAGGGACCGTCTCTAAAGTTACATGTGATATTGTTATACACTTTTCTAACGTCAGTAGCATTTGAAGAGAATGACTTACAGTCATAAAAACAACTGTAATTGTTCATCTAGGTGACAGCTATAATGCACAATTAAATTGAATGTTTTATGTTTATTAAAACAAACTGTAAGTCAAATGTAAATTATGCTACTTTTTCACATGGGCTCAAATGCAAATTTGAAGCTCAATAGCATTTGAGGAGAAAGACTTGCAGTCACAAAACAATTTTAATGTGTTAATTTAGGTGTCAGCTACAATGCACTAATTTTCAAATGCATACATTTTTTATAAATGCTTATGCCCGCTGGGCACAGTTTTCCCGATGCCACCGGGGTGGCGTTGCACTGACGGCTTGAGCCCGCCATCGCTGCTTGCAGCTATATTTATTATTATTATTTATTATTATTATTTTTCTTCAAGGTTTCGGGGGCTTTTGGGGCCCTTAACATGCTTAAAAAGTCTTGAAAATTGGCACACACATTGGAACCTGCGGCCATTAGGGCCGGGCAGAGACTGATACACGGGCGTGGCACAGGGGCTCTACAGCGCCCCCTGGAATATGGAGGGCCATATATCATACATACTTGCACATAGACATACGAAACTCGGTACACATATAGAACTCATCAATACAAACAACTTTCGTATTGCATATCATAGGCTCCGCCCAACAGGAAGTTGGCTATTTGGGGTTTATTATTCATATTTGTCGTCAAAGTTGTGGGGGCTTTTGGGGTCCTTAACATACTCAAAAACTCTTGAAAATTTGCGCACACTTTGGAATCTGTGGCCTGAAGGAGCCTGCAGAGGCTGAGACCTGGGCGTGGCACAGGGGCTCTACGGCGCCCCCTGGATCACAGTTATAAATGTTGATGTATAGCTCACACATACATGCACGTATTAATATGAAACTCAGTACACATATAGATCTCATCGTGCCGAACAACTTTCGTATTGCATATCATAGGCTCCGCCCAACAGGAAGTCAGCTATTTAGAGTTATGTAAAAAGCGCATGCTCTGGAATTTGAAATACTTGTCATAGGTTTTTTACTCGATTGCCGCCAAACTCGGTCAACATGATCTCAAGACATTGGGGATGAAAAATTGCCAGGGGATTTTTGATATCTCAAACGGTTTGCTCGTGGCGAGGCTTTGAAATTATGGCGAGAAATGAGAAACAGGAAGTGTCTAATACCATCCACATACATTTCCTAATTTTAATCAAACTTCATCAGATTATTCATTGTATGATGTCGATCGCATATATGTGACTATTAGGAGTCAAAGTTATAGCGCCACCAAGTGGCAGCAGGAAGTGTGTCATTTTCAAAATGCTTTGAATTTAGCATCTTATTTTTACTCGATTTGCTTCAAACTTCATCAGAATAATGTTAAAACACAGCCGATATAAATCTGCTGGGGGGATATTGATATCTAAAAATATTGTTGCCGTGGCAACATGTCAAACTGGAATACTTCTCAGGTGATTTTGAGGCATATAACATGCTTAGAATTTCATCAAACTCAGAACACATATCAGTATTAGTGACAGCTAGACACTGGCAAAATTTCATAAGAGGGCGTGGAAGAGGCACTCTATAGCGCCACCTTTTGTCAAAAGTGGGGGGGTTAGTTTTAGCTACAGACACCAAACTCAGTACAAAAATTGTTCTTATCAAGACGGACAACTTTCTAATTCACAGTCATCAGCTACGACCAACAGGAAGCTGGCTATTTTGATTTGAATGTGGATTGTTTTTTACATTTAGCTGTGAATTAATGCATACTGCTCAGAGGAGAGTAACACTATACACACCAAACTTGGTGTACATGTTGAAAAAACATTGAGGAACTTAAATTGTGAATGGGTTTTGGATAGCTTGGATGGTTTTGTCGTGGGGATTTTTTAAAATGACAATAAAGATGGAATTATTAATTTTCCTGCATTTTTAAATTCCAAACACTTCAAAACCTTTTTTCATACAGAAAAAAAGTTATTCTGAGTAAATATGCATAGTTTCATGACTTTACAACACTGTATGGATAACAGAAAATTAAAAAACTGTCAGACATCTCATATCACTCTGTCCATCTGTTTGAGTGTGTGTGCTTAGACTTCCATTGTCTGAGAGAAATAGCGCCCCTACAGGTGCAGTTACCGGAATAAAAAAGGGAGGAGACTGTCTTTTGGTTTCGATTTTAAATCGGTTAAAATACAAATAAATACTTGGATTTAATTCACACTGACAAGCTAAACCAACATATATGATTATTATAAGGTCATTGCTCATTAATAATTGATGTGTGGTCAGTGATACGTGAGAAACACGAGAGATGAATCACCGCTCTGAGCAGGAGCGTGTGGAATGATGAGCTCAGAAAAAACGAGTTTATTATTGTTTTATAGCTATTAAAAATAAAGTATTCCAGCGATATCACACAATTCACCAATAAGAGCACACCAAGGGCTAAATTAAGATGTTTTTGAACTGTTTGTGTGAAAATGAAATCTGAATCTGAAATCACTGCCTCCGATCAGCGCGCACAGTGTCACAAGTTCAAAACAAACGAATTTATTCTTGTTTAAGAGCTTTTCAAAATAAATTATTGCCATAAATGCACACAATACATCCATTATAACACAACACGAGCTAAATGCAGGTGTTTGTGACCCGTTTAAGTGTGCAAGACTATTTGAAAGCGCGACTGGCAGAATAACATATATCTCTCGAGCTGCAGGATTCTGCCTTTCGTCGTAAGAACGAACACATCACGGACAAGATTATTTCAAAATACATAATAGCTTGGCGAATATAAACGAAAACAGCCACGTAGACATAAACTGTTGAGAAATAAATCTGAAGTGGATCTACTGGATTTGAATATTAAGTGACCGCATATACCAGCTGCTTCTGTCTTCAATTTTAATCTACATATTAAAAAGGAAACTCATTCATCTTGGCGGCTTTTTTAATGTGTGTACGTATTTATTTATTATTTTGCTCTAACAAGAATTAATCTATATTTAATTAAATCAATTACATTTTATTTTACATTTGATTTGTCCATTTCTGCATCTAAATGCCTAAAAACCTAAAACATGCTCTATTATACTATTGTTAGCAATTTCTTTATCGTCCAATTTATCTGGTGTACACACTTTTATTTTCATAATAAACTTGTTTGTTAGATTATACACAGTTACAGTGGTCTATAATAAATATTAACAGGTTTTATTCAAGCTGTTTAGAATGATTGCAGTAGGCTAATTTGAAAAAAAAAAAAAAAAAAAAAAAACATTGGAAAACAACGACTGTTGTACTTTTTTATACATTTTGTATAATTTCATAGTTTATGCATTATAGTTATAAAACAAATAAATGTAGCCACTCACATAGAAATCTTAGGCCTTATCCTTTTCTGACAGTTTTAGGGATTTTTAAAAATCCTAAAAAACCCTAATTTGTGCTGCAAATAATAATTTCAAACTCAAAAAGTAAATAGTCAGTTCATGCTTTATAAAGCCTTGTCCCAATATTAATAGTCAGTAGTAAGCAGTTTATAAATACAGCTATAAATAGCTTGTTTTTGGTTTATAAGCACATTTATTAAAAGGGAGAGTAAAGGATCAGTTATCTTCCTATGAAAAATAAAAGATAAAAATAAACAAACAACAACACAGATTGATACAGAACAGAAAAATAAATTTTATTGTGGATTTATGATAAAATCAGCCTGTAAATGAATTCATACTCCTCCTCATACTACTCCATACTCCTTTTTCAACATGATGCCAATATACTGAGATGTTAAATTGTGAATGGGTTTAGGATAGCTTAAATGGTGTTGCCATATAGATTTATTAATGTAACATAAAAAAATACAATAGTTATTTTACTATATCTTTAAAATTTTTCATTCTAACTCTTCATAATTTTTTATTTAAGTAGAAGTTCTCATTTGAAGGAAGCACAGTAAGTTTCATAGCTTTTTCATTTTCAAGAGCCAGCCTAAAATTAAAACTATCATAACTTATAAATCAAGCTTGCAATTCTTAGTACCAATAATGGTCACCAGAGGGAGCTATAGGATTACTTTTAAATAATTATTGTAGAAACGAGTATGATTTAAATAATTTATAGAAATCTTTCAAATTAAATAATATGTATTTTAGGAATTTTACTGATAAAATGACCCTCACTTAATTAGAATAACAAGCTGAAGTATTGTGAACTGTATATTAAGAATAATTCTTTATAGGCTTTATGGACAGATACGTTTTGAGTGACTCTTGAAGGTTTAGAGCATTCTTGAGCATTTAGTCTCCAGCGCCAACATTTTACAGAACTGCCACTTTCCTGGAGTCTCCAGAATTACTCGGTGTCAGGCTCTGAGAGACTTAAGATTCCAAAAAATTATTTAATTAGAATACCATGAAGTATTGTGAAATACTATATATATCGGCTTTATATATCGGCTTTATGAACAGATTAGAGTGACTCGTGAAGGACCAGCACCACCTCCTCTTGTTCGATGGTTTGAGGAATATATCTTCCAGAATCTGGGATTAAGATTTAGGAGCTCATTTTTATTCCACCTCCTTTCCTGAAAAGTCTGTCTTGCAGAATTGACAAAAAATTAATCTTCACATTAATTCCTAATTATTTTGCAATTCTTTTTGTCAGTTCTTCTTGACCTGCTTTTTTCTTCTTCTTTTCTGACCTCATGACCCAGTCAGCATTTTTTGTACAATGGTCAAGTCTTAACTTATCCATTTCTGTATTGCATTTGTGTTTGATATTTCTCATGGCTATTTCATAATTTTCGACCTTACAGTTTGAGTTAAAACTCTATTTTAGCGCATTTCATCTGTAAAAGAAAACATGCCTAATAATTCTGCACACATGAATATAAGGAGTTTTTCTCTTCCAGCTTTCCTGGACTATTGTATAGCACTCATAAATGATTAAATAAAAAATAATGGTAGTTATTAAGATTGATATGGTTTGGAATTGGTAAAATGTACTTGGAAAAAAATCACAATAAAACAATGTTTTAATGTTTAAGTTTGGAATATTAACTGACATGAATGAATGCTATATAAATATTGTTCATGTTAACATAATGTTTATAAATAAAATCTTATTGTACAGTGTTACTAAAGTTATATATATATATATATATATATATATATATATATATATATATATATATATATATATATATATATACATATATATATATATATATATATATATATATATATATATATATATATATATATATATATATACATTGTTCTGTGAATGTGATTTTAAAGTCTAGATGATTCGGATTAACCCTTTAACTGCCGTATCCTTTAAAACCTCACTGCCAGAGGGATATTGTGGATGCATGTGCCCGCTGGGCACAGTTTACCTGATGCCACGGGGGGGTTATGGCATTGGTGGCTTGAGCCCGCCATCGCTGCTTGCAGCTATATTTAGGGCCCGAGCACCGATGGTGTGAGGACCCTCTTGGAATTGCTCCGTTTATTATTATTATTATTATTATTATTATTATTATTATTATTATTATTATTATTATTATTATTCTTCTCCAAAATGAATCGCATTTTTGAGGGCCTAAACATGCTCGAAAAGTCATGAAACTTTGCACACACCTCAGAACTGGCGAAAATTTACGTCTGATATGGGTTTCAGAAGTGGGTGTGGCAAAATGGCTCAACAGCGCCACCTATACACGTTCAACGGTGTGCGCCTCGAGCTACGTTTCATGTACATGTATGAAAATCGGTATACACATGTAACTCTCCAGTACCTACAAAAAAGTCTCTTGGAGCAAAATCCGAAACCCAACAGGAAGTCGGTTATTACTAATATTATGAGCAAATTTTGTGTCATTTTTGTCATTTCCATGCGTTGTATTTTAACGAACTCCTCCTAGAGATTCATTCAGATCAACACCAAATTTGGTATGCCTAATCTGAAGGCCTTTGCGATGTTAAATTGCGAAGCTTTTGAGTTTTCGTTATTGGGCGTGTCCTTGGCGGCCTGGCGAATTTCGATGATTCGCCATGAAACAGGAAGTTGCTATAACTCAGACATACAATGACCAATCTGCCCCAAACTTCACATGTTTGATGAGACTCCTGACCTGAACAGATTGACATGCCCATATTCAGTTATAGTCATAGCGCCACCTATTGGCAACAGGAAGTGAAATATTTTACACTGCGATGAACTACTCCTAGAAATTTTATGACATCAATGTATTTTTTGTGGTCAGTCTAATCTAAAGCCCTGTGCGATGTTAAGTTGTGAAGATCTTGAGTTTTCGTTAAAAGGCGTGTCCATGGCGCCGTCACGAAGTTCGATGTCTCGCCATGGGAATAAAAGATGTTATAACTCAGGCATAAAATGTCCGATCTTCCCCAAACTTCACATGTGTGATAAGAGTCCTGGCCTGAACACATCTGAAGGCCAAAATTCCATCAGGTGTGGCAAAATGGCTCGATAGCGCCACCTATACACTTTCAACAGAGTGCGCCTCGAGCTATGTTTCACGTACATGTACAAAAATCGGTATACACATGTAACACACCAATACCTACAAAAAAGTCTCTTGGTATGAAATCCGAATCCCAACAGGAAGTCGGTTATTTAGAATTTTCTCTGCAAAATTGGCGTTGTTTTTGCCATTTTCAGGGGTTGTACTTTAACGAACTCCTCCTAGAGATTTATTCAGATCAACACCAAACCGGGTCAGTGTAATCTTAAGCCTTTTGCGATGTTAAATTGCGAAGATCTTTAGATTTCGTTAAAGGGCGTGTCCATGGCGGCCTGACAAATTTCGATGTTTCGCCATGAAAAAGGAAGTTGCTGTAACTCAGACATACAATGTCCAATCTGCCCCAAACTTCACATGTTAGATAAAACTTCTGCCCTTAACAGATCTACATGCCCACATTCAGTTATAGTCATAGCGCCACCTATTGGCAACAGGAAGTGACATGTTTTACGCTGCGACAAACTACTCCTATAATTTTTTTGAGATTAACATATATTTTGTGGTCAGTCTAATCTAAAGGCCTGTGCAATGTTAACTTTTGGAGATCTTGAGTTTTTGTTAAAGGGCGTTTCCATGGCGCCATGACAAAATTTGATGTCTTGCCACAGCAAGAGAAGTTGTTGTAACTCAAGCATAAAATGTTCAATCTTCCCCAAACTTCACATGTTTGATAAGAGTCCTGGCCTGAACACATCTGAAGGCCAATATTCCATTATAATGATAGCGCCACCTGCTGGCAACGGTAAGATTGGCACATATATGGGATATACTTTGATATATTCCACTTATATTTAGGACATTAAATGCATATTTCTCAACGTTCACCTTTTTACTAAAGCCACACTATGGCGGTGAGCCCGGGTGCGAGGGCCCGTTCATCGCTGCTTGCAGCTTTAATTATTATTATTCTTCTTCTTCTCCGAAATGAATCGCATTTTTGAGGGCCTAAACATGCTCGAAAAGTCATGAAACTTTGCACACACCTCAGAACTGGCGAAAATTTACGTCTGATATGGGTTTCAGAAGTGGGTGTGGCAAAATGGCTCAACAGCGCCACCTATACACGTTCAACGGTGTGCGCCTCGAGCTACGTTTCATGTACATGTATGAAAATCGGTATACACATGTAACTCTCCAATACCTACAAAAAAGTCTCTTGGAGCAAAATCCGAAACCCAACAGGAAGTCGGTTATTTCTAATATTATGAGCAAATTTTGTGTCATTTTTATCATTTCCATGCGTTGTATTTTAACAAACTCCTCCTAGAGATTCATTCAGATCAACACCAAATTTGGTATGCCTAATCTGAAGACCTTTGCGATGTTAAATTGCGAAGCTTTTGAGTTTTCGTTAATGGGCGTGTCCGTGGCGGCCTGGCAAATTTTGATGATTCGCCATGAAACAGGAAGTTGCTATAACTCAGACATACAATGACCAATCTGCCCCAAACTTCACATGTTTGATGAGACTCTGAACCTGAACAGATTGACATGCCCATATTCAGTTATAGTCATAGCGCCACCTATTGGCAACAGGAAGTGACATATTTTACACTGCGATGAACTACTCCTAGAAATTTTATGACATCAATGTCTTTTTTGTGGTCAGTCTAATCTAAAGAGCTGTGTGATGTTTAGTTGTGAAGATCTTGAGTTTTCGTTAAAAGGCGTGTCCATTGCGCCGTCACGAATTTCGATGTCTCGCCATGGGAATAAAAGATGTTATAACTCCGGCATAAAGTGTCCGATCTTGCCCAAACTTCACATGTGTGATAAGGGTCCTGGCCTGAACAGATCTGAAGGCCAATATTCCATTGGGTGTGGCAAAATGGCTCGATAGCGCCACCTATAAACTTTCAACGGAGTGCATATGCACATTCAATGGACTGCGCCTCAAGCTATTTTTCACGTACATGTACAAAAATCGGTACACACATGTAACAACACCAATACCTACAAAAAAGTCCCATGTTACGAAATCCGAATCCCATCAGGAAGTCGGTTATTTAGAATTTTCTCTGCAAAATTGGCGTTGTTTTTGCCATTTTCAGGGGTTGTACTTTGACAACTACTCCTAGAGATATATTCAGATCAACACCAAACTTGATCAGTTAAATCTAAAGGCGTTTGCGATGTTAAATTGCGAAGATTTTGAGGTTTCGTTAAAGGGCGTGTCCATGGCGGCCTGACAAAATTTGATGTTTCGCCATGAAAAAGGAAGTTGCTGTTACTCAGACTTACAATGTCCAATCTGCCCCAAACTTCACATGTTAGATAAGACTTCTGCCCTTAACAGATCTACATGCCCATATTCAGTTATTGTCATAGCGCCACCTGCTGGCAACAGGAAGTGACATGTTGTATGCTGTGACAAACTACTCCTAGAATTTTTTTGAGATTAATGTATTTTTTGTAGTCAGTCTAATCTAAAGGCCTGTGCAATGTTAACTTGTGGAGATCTTGAGTTTTTGTTAAAGGGCATGTCCATGGCGTCATGACAAATTTTGATGTCTCGCCACAGCAAGAGAAGTTGTTGTAACTCAGGCATAATTTGTTCGATCTTCCCCAAACTTCACATGTTCGATAAGAGTCCTGCCCTGAACACATCTGAAGGCCAATAGTCCATTATAATGAGAGCACCACCTGCTGGCAACACAAAGATTGGCACAAATATGGAGTAAACTTTGATATATTCCACTTATATTTATAAGTTTAAATGCATGTTTCTCACCGTTCACCTATTTACTAAAGCCACTCGCTGCCGGTGAGCCCGTGTGCGAGGGTCCGTTCATCGCTCCTTGCAGCTTTAATTATTGTTATAATTTGTGATGTATCTAATATGTTACAAAAGATCTACTACAAAGTATGCTACATACTACTCAACTACATAAAGTATATATTTACAATGAATGTAAAAATAAATCTTAGGTTCATACTATAATATGAACAGAATCTGTCCATTCATAACACTGAAAGATACACATCCAGGTAAACGTTATAATAGTACTTTCATTGATGCTATGAAGGCATCATCTCACCAGATCATCTGTATTATGAAATCTGATTTTGTGTCAGTCACAAAGCCAGACCAGTGTAGACTAGTGACTGCAGTCTGACCTTGTACCTGCCAGTAGTACTTATGGGTCTCTTTAAGTTTGGCTAGTCCTCTTTGAATTTTCACAAATGGAACCTGAGCAATGTTTTCAGCAGATGTGCTTTTTACCTCCACTAGTCCAAACTGGAATATTTCAGATGGATCATGCACTCATCCGTCTGGACTATTTTAAAATTACAGCCAAACTGAAAACCAAGCACAGGTAGTGGGGGAAAATTAAGATCAGGAACACCTGCAGCTATAGGGGGGCATTGGTATGAAAGTGGACTGCCAAGAGGTACAACTCTACTTTTGACATGCCCTCAAGTATGTGTGGCAGCAAAGGCTTGGGATTAATCTGACTTAGTTTTGCACCAGAAGCCAAGACATCAGCATCTGGAAGGGGACCTAAAGAAATGAACACAAATTATGAGTTGTGAAGACATTAAGCTATAGCTGTGCGCACACACACAAACAAACAGAGTTGTGAATTACCTGAATAAGCCTTTTATGGGGAAGACTTGATTCCATTCTTCCCAACTGATTCTGGCTTCAGGACACAAAGTTCACTCACTGCCTCTGGATGAACTCCCTTAATATAAAACTAATAAAGTCAAAGTTAAAGATCGTTTACTGATCTTGGTTGGTTTTCATTTATATATTTGTTACTTAATCTGCACTCTTGTTCATTATTAGTCTTTGATGTTTAAATGTTTACATATACTTTCTTTGAGTTAATAGTGTTCTTACCAATGCAGAAAAGAAAAATACATGCCTGTGCTCTTGGACGATGCCATCTCTGTGGCACACTTGATTTTATTAATCTTCTTAGATGGGTTTCACTGCAACATAAAAGCATTAGATGCTGGAAACATTTTCTTTTCATTTGTATAAGGATATTGTATAACATCAGTGAAGAAGTACATTATCGATTAAACTTAACGGTAACACTTCCTATTAAGCCCGTATTTAAAAAAAAAAAAAATATATATATATATATATATATATATATATATATATATATAAGAGTATTCTTATGGCATTATAATGAATGCATAATGTATTAGGGAAAAAAACTTTATAATATGTCATATCATCTCATGAGTAATCATAACAACAGTTTTAATGTGTTATAATGTTTACTTATTTGTGGTTGTAGCATTTAAGATTATGATTTATAATACGCAATTAATATAATGCATCCACTTAACTTACAATAGAATGTTTCCCTTAGATATAATATAGTAAAAACATGGTTATTTTTCGTAAGGATAATTTTACTACTTGGCCAAAATAAAAGCTCACTAGTTGCAATATGGCTAACTAACTTTTTAAACGTGCACACAAGACTCTCGAAAAGCATGTTCTCTTCCCTATATAACTTAATTAGTGTAACGTATGAATAAAACTGTTAAAATATAAATATCAGACGCTGCTTACCTCCTTTTGCCATCAATCAACCATTATGTACCACTTCCTGAACGGCGTGCATGTGACGTCACATGTGACCTCCACCTGAGTCCGTTTATCACCATGTGGGTGTTTTCAAACTGCTGGGTGTTTCTAAATCATGCAATCTAAATGATCCAACTTACCCAAACCCACCCCTAAACCTAACGTCACTATGATGTTAACCAATCAGGTATCATGGTGTAAAAACACCCTGATCTGGTAACTTCCTTTACTTTCCTGCAGAGACCTATACTTGGTTTCGTCTGATGACTTTTTTTCTGAGTCCGTTTCGTCTGATGACTTTTTGTCCGAGTCCTTTTCGTCTGATATCTAATGTTAATTGTATGAGACCTGACACCCTGACGTTGTTTTTCCTGAGACCTGAAGCTTTTCAGTCAGAGGCGTGATGCCGTTTTGTCCAATGACTGAAGCCTTTTAGTCTGAGGCATGACGCCTTTTTATTTGATGACTGTGGTCTGAGGAAGTCCTAAAATGTACACCGTACGTCGGACATGGATAGGGAAGTCCGAAATGATTTCATTATAGAGTTGTATGTTGTTGTTGTTGTTGTTGTTATGCTCAGCCATTGGTGATTACTGTCCTCCCAAATTGTATGTTGATTGCCTGTGCTTGTTATTACACGTAGGGCATGTGATTTAGGCTTGGAGTTTCTAATTAAGTGTGCTGTGCATGAGATTTCACGCTATTTATTGTTTGCTGTGAATTTGGAATGAGTACTTGGGTTCTCTTTTAAATGTGTGTCACGGTTTAATGAAATAATATGACCAGTGTAAGTAATCAGGATATTTAAGTGAGATGATGCCAAATGACTGCTACTGTTGTTATTAAAAAGTGTAACTGTTATTCTTTTGTAATTCCTGCTCTTGAGTGTGTTTCGAGTGCTCCTCTCGGACCAGACCGGGTTAAAATTAAAGGTGTAGGCAGAATAGGTGTTAATCTCAATAGTATGTTCCTGCACAACCGGAGGCTGCAGATTCAGGACTGCAGATCTGGGCCGCAGTTCTAGGACCCTAGTTTTTCCTGACAGCGCAACCTACCGTACTGGCCAATATAGCGATGGCTGCAGTTTCAGGAACGCAGTTCTAGTATCCTGTTGGTTTAGTTTGCAGTCACGTTACTTTGTATATAGCATCAATATATTAATCTCAGTAGCATGTTTTTAAATGTGATTTTTGATTCAAAATGCAGCAGAGTTAAATTACTAAGTGTGCTTTGAGTCACAATTTTAAATCTAAACATGAATTTACACAAAATATAAATATCAATTTTGTAAAATTGATGTATATCAATGTTAAAACAATTGTAAAAAATGAAGAACCTTAAAAGTCTTGAATTGTCTCTTGAATTATACAGTATATTGATTCACTTCCTTAAGGTGAATTAGCTCATTATCAGGTAAGTTAAAGTTGGAATCAGCATATGGAGTCACTAAATTACTGCCAATATTTTAAAAGTTGTTGAGAGGCAAGACAAGACACAAGAATGATTCAAGAATGTTTATTTATATACATATATACATATTACACACACACACACATATATATATATATATATATATATATATATATATATATATATATATATATATATATATATATATATATATATATATATATTATAGTTCAGCCCAAAAGTTTGGACACACCTTCTCATTCAAAGAGTTTTCTTTATTTTCATTACTATGAAAATTTTAGAGTCGCACTGAAGGCATCAAGGGCTATTTGACCAAGAGTGATGGGGTGCTGCACCAGATGACCTGGCCCCCACAGTCACCGGAGCTTAACCCAATCCAGATGGTTTAGGGGTGAGCTGGACCGCAGACAGAAGGCAAAAGGGCCAACAAGTGCTAAGCATCTCTCATCAAGAGAAGGCCAAGAGTGTGCAAAGCAGTAATCAAAGCAAAAGGTGGCTACTTTGAAGAACCTAGAATATGACATATTTTCAGTTGTTTCACACTTTTTTGTTATGTATATAATTCCATATATAATTCCACATGTGTTAATTCATTGTTTTGATACCTTCAGTGTGAATCTACAATTTTCATAGTCATGAAAATAAAGAAAACTCTTTGAATGAGAAGGTGTGTCCAAACTCTTAGTCTGTACAGTATATACATGTCATTTTTGTGACAAAATCACAACAGCACCAAAGTGAACCCCTTTTCCATCGGTTGCTGCATGGATAGAATGGCTGTAGGCTTCAACTCTAGAGAAAGAGAGAGCGAGAGACAGAGAGAAATAAATAAGAAACATTTGTTTAACATATTCAACTGGAATATATATATATATATATATATATATATATATGAAAAGTGAAAGTCCTTGCAGCATGTGGTGCATCTCTTCAATTCGGGCAGGGATTTCCCTTTTTGATTGTTATATGTATCTTGGAAAAGTGAGAGTGTACTTGTTAGAATATTTTGAGATCATGAAAATATCCCTAGTGCCTTTTTTAATCATCTGTCCTACAATGAGCCTAATCGAATCCATAAATTCACTTCATATTGGCCATGCAAAACATGACAGAAACTAACACATGATAGCAATGTATAACTGTATGTGGAATTGACCTGCAGATTAGGCCAAATTGTAACAAACTATTAAAATTGCCAAATGCCTAATTTATCATTGCAAGACAATGCCAAAACAACAGGCTAACACATACTGCAACTAGGCAGTCAGTGTAGTTTAATTATGAAATATATTTTATACCTAAATATGGTAAAACAACGACTATTAAGCCAGTATTCACACTAATACATTAAGCTGCAGGTAAATCTTACAAACCTTACAACAACCATGCTCTTGTCATCTGATAAGTTTAATTAATGTGCAGGCTAGATTCACTTATAATACTTCGTCATTAAAACACAATTATAATTTATGAAATCATAGCCACGAATTAACGTCGTAGTAATTAATAAAACTAGCTCACAAATTCTTAATTTGGTGGGAATTAATTATTAATTCATAGGTAGCAGTTCTCACTATGTAAACTTTGCACCGTTTAAACGTTATAAAATAAAACTTAATTAAATATCGATACTCACCGTCTGGTTGCTGTCCACGTCGTCCATCTTTAATTAGTGTTGATTCAGTACAGTAGGTGGCGCTGTCACAAAGTATAGTAAGATTGTATGTCATGTGAAAGCTGATGCGTGCAAAAGTCTTATCTGTTGTAACTTACATCAATTTCCAAACACTGTCCATTGCTCAAGTTAGCTGATAGCAAATTAATCATCCAACCTCTTGTAATGAAAACACGCCACAGCTCTCAAACACCAGACTCTTCCTAACCAGGAACAATCAAAAAAAGTCCAGACTTTGTTTTCACAAAATAACTTTTTACTTTCATCCCGTGATTTCCTGAGCTGTTTCACCGACAGGTGGTGCAATCTGCTCACTTTCCAGTTGCATAAACATTCACTGTTAAGATTAGTTTGACCAACTAGCAGTTAGCCAAGGGGTAGTAAACCAAAAATTTATTTCTATTGATAATGGAGAATCATAATTTGTGTTAAAGACAAATGCTATTACATTATTTATTTTTACCCATCTAAAATGTATCTAAATATAGTTAGAGGCCTGTTACCCAACATCAATATTTTGTCTTCTTATAAATATTACAGTTTTAGAGGTTCACATGACTAAAATAAGCGTACAGTATTTTACAAACTTTTAAATGTTAGATTAAATTAGGATCTAAAAATAAAGTGATGTAAACAGTGACTTTATTGGCCTCAATTTTGCAGTGCATCGTGACAATCAGTTGTTTATGAAAGTTCTGTACTGTTTTTGTTGGTGTCGTGAAAAAAAAAATCAAAATAACTTTTTCCCTGTTGTAACCTATTATTGCTGTTACTATTATTTCTTAATGTCTGTGTTCAGCCTTAAAATGGCATATAAAGCAAAACACAAATACAGGTTCATTTCATAAGTCGCATATATCAGAAGAAAATAAAAAATCTTATACATTTTGAAAAAAAGTTCCTAAACTGGCCTGTCAGAGCAGCTGAACAAGTAAGGCTAACTGATTTTAAAAACGTATCTTTATGATTCAGTGTTATACAAAACAAAACAAAAACAAAAAACCTTGAAAAAAGTTTTTTTTTTTTTTTTTTTATAAAAATGTAAGAAAGTTTCAAGTTAAGGGTAAGGTTATAAAATGTATAACTATCTCTACATAAAAACAATAGAAGTCTGTGTAATTAACCCATTTAGATAGCTAAGCATACGTGTGTGTGTGTGTGTGTGTGTGTGTGTGTGTGTTACTTACTCAGGGTACACAGGCACACACTGATTGAAAGCCCTGAATGTGAGTCAAACACTCTTAACAGTCACAGAGGTCAGAGTGCTGTCCCAGTGCAGAAGTGTTTACACCAAAAAGATATGAATATGAGCAGGTGAAAGCCAGTGGGCCATACTGTTTGATACAGGCCTATGAAGGTCAGGCCGGATGGGCAGTAAGGTAGAAGATGTCATATGTCAACATTGTGGTAGTTACAGTTATTTGTTTTTGCATTTTATTCGGAAGGGTTTTGTGTGGCTTAGGCCTCACCCAAAACAAAACGCTCCCTATTAGTAGCAGTAACTATAGCACCAGTATTACAAGGAATTTCATTTTGTAAGCCAACAGAGCTGTTATGTGTTATGTTTTATTATGCAGTGGTGATTTCCTGTGTCATGATGGTCTGTTTTGCCTAAAAAAAAATTGTTTTGCATAATTTGAACTTATTATAATTAATTTTACAATGTATTTTTATTTTTATTATTATTATTACTATTTGCTTAAAACAAGTCTTTAGAGAGTTGTATAACTATATTATGACAATTTGTAAGATTATTTAAAATTAATTTTGTGTATCAATCTGTGGCTTCTCATAATTTGGTAATCCAAGGTCAGTTATACAAAGAAAAAAAAATACATAAAAAGGTGCATAGCTTAATCTTTTCCTTTTTTTTTTCTTAATGCAAGAGTAATCCATCTGTCATGAAGAAATTCAAACACAATTTAGTTAGCACTGAAATTCATTTAGCATCACACTAAAGGGGGATATCCTGCAGCTGTTTGGATTAAGTTTCATAGGGGAGTACTTTACTCTGCCACCTCCATTTCCACATTCAGTGTTGGAGCCACACAGACAAAGTGACCTGACGATGAGATTTGTACACCCTATGCTTTACATGGCAAGGCATGGAGAATTATTATTTTTTTCTTTTTAAACTTTTTTTTTTTCTTAGAAAGTTAAGTGACTCTTTCACTTAAAGTCAAAAACGATATGCACCCTTCACGTAAAACCAATTAAGTGTTGACAGGTGGGATTTTGGGATTGCTGTCTGTGTTCCACAGACAGACTATTTAATACTACAAATTTCAGTAAGGGATCATGATTTAAGAACATCCACACAAACAATTTAAACCATCTCTCTCTTGATTTATTTTAGATTTGGTCAGCTTCTAAATAGAAGGCTTCTAAAAATCAAGCAGACCAAGACACCAATAGACGACCTTGCTGACCTTCAGATATTAATGTAGTAACACCTTAAGCAAGAAAAACAGCATTTTGGTTTGGATCTAAATGTACTTATCTTAAGGCTTGGGTTGTCACACACTGTATATTGAGGTGTGTGACATGTAATTTGACTCGAGTCCAAATGGTAAAAGTTAAGCCTTAGGGGAGAGGGTGTGATTGGAAATAAAGTGAAGGTGTGACATATATGCTGGGGAAATACACATTTGAAACATACAATAAAGTGTTGTTTAAACTTAATGAACTGCTTTATGAAAATTTGAAAACCTCTGATTTTACTGCTGAAACTACTGACAACTGTGACGTGTAAGTGCATATATGAATACACACACACACACACACACACACAAACATTACACACAATGGCTGTCCATAAAGATAAATAAAATAGTTGTAGAAGATTTTCCAGAATTTTAATTAATTAATTTATTATTTTGCAAACTTGCTATTTCAAAATAAATTAATCAATTATATGTATGAAGATAATCCGATCCACTTGCTTTATAAAAATACCAACCTTTCAAAAATACCAATTAAATTTTTAAACTGTCACCTGATCATAAATCAAACTGCACCCAAAATCTTTGACTCCCCTAAACACACCTGACTGTGCTACACCTGACAGCCAGGTGTGCATGCTCATGTTGAGTTTTGTCCATCGATTATAAGTATGAGTGTGAGTGGGTGTGATGTGTTTATAGTACGCATCAGATTACAAAGAGCAGAATTTGGGGCCGTTGACTGCACTCAGCCTTGTTGGGCTCATAGTTTGCACTAAATACTTTCCCCTGTATGTTTATGTTGGGCAGCTTCTGCTTGTTGATCTTTGTTCCCCCTCATTACCCTAGAACGCTAAACATCAGCGCACCCTGAAGGCAGGGGCACACACTGGAGGTCATTACAGAGGGGCATTTTGTCACCAGTTTTAAAAAATGATGTGTGGATGATAAACCAAGTCTGATGAAAAGCTGTACATATATAGGCAGGAAATTTTAATAGGCTTTTAATTTTTTTTATTTTTTAACTAGTCAGAAGTAAACTAATATTCAACTGTCAAATTAGAAGTGTCGATTTTATGTATCTTCAATTACTCTTTTTTTCTAAAATTATTTATATGTTTTGTTTTTTGTCTTTGTCCCTGCATTTTCTCTCAGCCCTTGTATATACTAAGTATAATGTTTACTTGTAATAGCCAAGCGCATTTTGATTCTGTTATTAGACAAAATCTGTTGTCTATAAATAATATGCTATAGAAAAAAGACAATTTAATAAAATAAAATAGCAAAGGATGTCAGCCATTTTCAATCCTATTACATTCATCCTCAAATCATTTTGGAATTATCAGTTTGTTGGTTTATTTTTGTTCAGTGTGTTTGATTTATTGCAAGGCACATCCAAGCTGACTGGTACAACCAGAATTGATTTGTTCATAACAGTTATCGAGTCAGGCCATTCGAAAGTTTAAACGATTGGCTGTTTTAAATTGGTTGACCATTAATCAGAATTGAATTGGCACTTCGCACTGTCTGTTCTTGTTAATGAGTCTAGAATACCTCGGATGCTGAGGTGTGAAAATTTTAATTATATATATATATATATATATATATATATATATATATATATATATATATATATATATATATATATATATATATATATATATACACACATATATATATATATATTTTTTTTTTTTCCATTTTTAAAATGTAGCAGTAATCTAAATTGAAAAGAAAAAGTAACACCATATAAATTATATATATATATATATATATATATATATATATATATATATATATATATATATATATCATTTATATGGTGTTACTTTTTCTTTTCATTTTAGATATATCATTTATACGGTGTTACTTTTTCTTTTCATTTTAGATTACTGCTACATTTTAAAATGAAAAAAAAAAAATATATATATATATGTGTGTATATATGTATATATATATATATAATTAAATTTTTACTCTTAAATTTTATATTACTATGTATCTGTTCAGCAGCATCACAATACAGTCCACTTTCATCAGTGCAAAAGACAATAATATGAAATGAAATGCTTATCAGCTACTGAAGTACAGCCTCAATTTGTACACATCAAAGGACTAGAAGCTGAAATCAGGGCCCCGTATCTCTGGCAATCAGAGATCTATCTATTCAAAAAGAGACTGACATGTGCAAAGGCCCACGCAAGTAACCATGGTCATGAGAATGAGCTGCATTTTTTAAAAAAAGAGAACAAGGCAGATAAAATGTAATCAATGAAAATGTACAAGTTGTACATGGTGTGTTTTAATCTGTTCTTTTTTGAGAATAAGTTTAAAAATAATATTTTTAACAGTTTTCTGAAGGTAACGTAAGTGCTGCTTACCTGTTAAACAGTGCTAAACAGTATGGCTGGTTGCCAGGGTGTTGCTAGTTGATAAAGTAAAATATCTGGAAAGATAAATATCTGAGTGGTTTAACTGCATGTGGTTCAAATTTTGTTTTTTTTTTTTGTTTTTGCCTGTTGTAGAAAGGTCCTTGTTTTAGAAATAGACCCCCCACTTCAATTAACCACATTATTTTAAGTGTCTTTCATGTCTATAGCACAAATGTTACCTGCACTTAGTTTAATTTTAGATAATTTAATACTTAGCTATAGCCCTATGTATGAGCCATTTTAAAAATAATAATGTATGTGCTTTTAAATTACAGAATAAAAGAAACAATAATTGTAATAAAAGCCTTCATAATTATTTACAAACTACATTCTTTAAAAAACAGGCTTTTATAATAAATAATTTAGTATCATTGACTGCTCCGGTTTATTCAGTGGTGATGTTTATACTGAAAGCGGTAACTCACTGTGTAGTGCCTCTCATCAGTTCTATTCCTAATGGCCCCTATGTCTCTAGGACTTATGAGTATGACCAGATGAGTCTCCTATCTCTGTATAATCCATCTATGTCAGAACAGATCTATTTCACAAGCAATTGTTTGATCACCTTCTCTTTCATTTGATGAAAGGTGTAAAGAGCTAATCAGTCCATCTCTCTTTACACACAAATTATTTATTTTCTACATAGAAATAAATCACGGTATCAGTGTAATGTGATTACATTTCCATCCACTTTTTTCTTCTTCTTTTTTTCAGAAACTCATCAATAATGGAAGGAAAGCAAGAGGAAAACACATCCTACTTCTGCTGGGCCTCAGATGTGGCTTCTAGCTAATGGCTGTTTTGCTTGTAATGCCACTTGGTGATGATCAAAAAAGAAGGGGAAAAAAAACAGGGGAAGGGGGCAGAGTGAGGGAGAGGGAAAGAATAGACAAATAACCTGATGGAATTCAGGCAGCTGGCAGATTGCTTATCAGTGGAGATGCACAATATCCTGACTATAAGATGACTATCAGAAAGGTGGTGGCTTAGCCAGCAGATTCATGCCTCTTTAAGAAGACAGTACATTTTTTGGCTTTCTCTTCCTGCTGAGATAAGGATTCTCACGGAAAGGTGTCTTCTTCAGCCTTATCTCAATGGACTATCGAGCAAGCTCAGAACTGAGCTGTTTTTGAGAAGTCCTGCTTAACTATCATGACAAAAATGATGGGCCAGCTCTGTGTTATGAAGAAAACAACAACAACATATCATGCTTCATTCTATATTTAACGGTTGCATTTTGTTTCAACAATGACCATAATGGTGATGAGAGTCCCTTTGGCTGTGAACTTGGATCTTATTTACTTTAAATACATTTAATTAATTTAATCTATAATGTTATAAAGGCATGTGAAATTCTGAAATAGGAAGACTTTTCAAGTATTTTCTTGTAAAACATACTCCAGTAATCTTTATTATTATTATTGTTATTATTATTATTATTTAATGGTAATACACTAGGCTTAGTAGCTGTTGTAATATTATCTATTATCAAATTATTTTGAGATGTCAGGTAAACACACAAAGATATCAACACAGCATCCAAACTCAATAATGGTGACAATCAGCAAATATAATTTTCGTAAAAATAAAAATAAAATAATAATAATAATAATTATAGGATTTTTTTCATTTCTTTTTTTTTCTTTTTTTTTTTTTTTTTACAAAAACTGTCTATACATTTCATCTGTAAAGTTGTTGCAGTCATGTTATTAAAGCAGCAAGCCACACAGGGCTGTGGGTTGCATTCACTTTGCCAGGGTTAAGGGGATTTTAAGCATGAAATCGAGACCCCCTCTTATTAGTAAAATAACTACTGTATAACCTCATAGAGTTATGGTAATGGGTATAAATAAAAATAATTTCAGAAAATTAATTTAAAAGGTTTAGCATGCATCTGACAGTGTCTCAAAGGTCCTACTTTTTTTGACAAAGAAGGTGCATTGGTGAGCATGAGATACCTAAGATACCATTTGTCTTATACTTTAGGATGTCAAGGGCACATTAACAGGTCACAATCCCATGTCACCTCTATCTGCCACTGAAAATTCAATCATTGTACCAGCATTCATAACCACTGGGCTACAACCACCACATTATACATCCTTTAGAGAAACCCATGTAATCTTTAAGCATGTGGGCTCAAAACACAGCCTTGTGGTGCTACCTTTTCATTCATGAGGGCAGTTACCTGCATAATAACAAAATCATGCAATTGCCAAAATTACAGTGTCAGTAATGCCTTTTTGTTGGTACGCTTAGTACAAAACTATATTTCAGCCAGAAAAGATGCCAAAATGTATTAATTGTATGTCACTTCTATGAATATTATTAAGTTGTGTCCTACATGTATTTCAATTATTTGTTGAATAATAATATAATATAATATAATATAATAAACATTATGACTTTCAGACCCTGTATTACACCCTATTCTTCTATTCTTTGTTAACTAAAAGTTCATTAAATTATTTTAAAGATATTTTTCATATGATTATCAAAAAGTAATATAATAACAATAAAAAAATATTATTTACATAATTGAAAAATATAATATATTGTCTATCTATAGATCATCTTGTTTTGTTTTTTTCATGAACCAGTTTAACACCGTTATCAGCTGACACTCGGTTCAGTGATCATTGCACACTGGAAGAGAATGTGCATGAAGAGATATGCTCACAAATGTTTACCATGAATGCATGAGTCGTTGATGCCGAACTGTTCAGGTTAGACTCACTGAAATGTCTTTAAACTTTCCGACAAGGCCGAAAACCATTGCCAGTTCACACTCAAAATCTCTGATCTGCACGTAGACATTACTGACGCTTATGGGCTACATGCCAATATGCAGCCAAGAAAACTCCTGTTCATGCAGGTAGCTTTTGATAAAGTATCAGCATTTCCACATCATCTAAACAAGAGAGCATGTTTTGTGAATCAGTGATGTCTGGAGATTGCAAAGAATGTAACAGTATACAAGGACCAAACACATAAACTAGGAAGGCTTTAAATGCAATGGCAGCCATTTTGCATCTTCTTTGTAAAGCTGTGCTTGTAATTTCGCATTGTACACCTCAACAGATGTTCTAAGTATTATGCTCTATCCGTTCATCTGGGATTGGGTTACAAAGAGACTGGTGGGATGTTTTGACACAATTTTCAGGTCAGCTTGCTGTCTGTCTGGAATGCAGCCAGTTTCTTCTGTTGTTTAAGATGCTGATGACAAACGTTATACACAGTGCAAGTAACCAAGAATGATTAATATGCCAGCACTAAAGCATGTCAGAATTGGCATTGTGCAATCCACCAAAGAGTAAACAAACTCACTCTGTCAGCATAGCAGAACTTCTTTCTAGTTTACATATTTAAAGGAATTGTCTTGTATGTCACATGTCTGGTTAGTACCATCCCTTGATTTTTATCCCTGCTTTCAATCTCGGAGTTCACCCACAGGCCTCCAAAGGTACAAATACTGGGTAAACTAGTAACTATTAAGTAAATATATGCATAACAAAAACACTATAAAATAAAGTATACAATTACAAGCTATTAACACTAAACCATAAACAATAGTAAGTTCAGTACATTAACGGCGTACATTAATTAAAATTGACTGAGTACTTATGTTTAATTACACTGTAAGAAGGACACCCTAAAATAACATGTAAATAAAACTTTTCTTTTTTGCCCCACCCTAAACTCCAAATCATCATAAAACATACAAATTGCCACAAATTAGAGGTAATTTATCCTACATTAACCCTTATTACATGGATACTTAGAAAACAGATACACACAATATATATGCAATTGTGATAGGAGAGACATTAAACTAGCTCAGCTACCGAATGTGGGGAATAACTTTTATGTAAAAAAGAACAACTGTAAAGTTTAGCACTCAGTATACAAAAATATTTGATCGCACAATCCAACTATGTAATAACTTGTTACTAGTTAACATTTTAACATTAGTTTTGTATTTTCTAGTTCCTTAACATTGTGTCCTTACCAGATTCAGTGTGAACAGACTAATTGCCTGCCACTGAAATCCTGTTGTATCACACCTGGTTGGAACAGACAACAACACTTTGCACGTTTATTTTTGATTTTTTTTATCAGTTCTACAAAAAGTGATCTAGCTGGTTTTCAAAGCTAATGCAGATACCTTTCAAAGGTAAAAACAGTTTTAGTCATTCTGGTTAGTTTTGAATCCTACCGGAAAACTTATCAGAACTCTTTATCAAAAACTCTTGAGTTTCCCATAATAGCTCTTTGATGACTTCAGCCCAAACGTCACCTGAAGTAATGTGCTATACAAGGTCATGGTTAGTTCAGATATGGAGATTAAAAGCAGAATGTGTGTGGTTCAAATGCAAGGTCATGCAAACTTTTTTGGGGTAGAGTAAGATTGCATGCATGAAGATTTCACAGTGGTTGCTTTTCAGCTATTGCCTATGCATGGGTTATATTAGGAGGTGCCTTTCTTTTGATTATAAATACTGTCACTTGCAATATATCATCGGTCCAATTACAGTCAGATACCAACATCTTCAATTGTTCTTTGTATCACAGTAACTGTTGTTGCTCTTATCTTTACATTTTTATTCAGAATAAGATGTTAGGTTGTTTATTGAAACCAGGTTGATAAATGCATGTGACTGCATGTTCTTAGTAGTACATTTCTGTGTAATGTGAGGGATATAGACCATTGATGTGGAGTACTGCCAGCTGTAGGACTGTTGTAACCAAACAGCGCTTATTAGTATCTGATGCTATGTTGTTTTTACTACTCCTCTTGTGTTGTACAGAAAGGCTTTTGGATTTTGACATATAATCTGGTCCTCATTAAAGCTTCTTCTGGCAACTCGTGTTTCAATCATGAGTAGCAAACCCTTTATATATGTAAATGTACTTACATACTGTGAATCAGAAGCACCAGACTGTCCTTGCAAATATGGAACTGCCCCACTTTATAGAAACAGAAACTGGTTTCACGAGTTTGCCTTGCAGATAATAAAGTGAGAAGAATAGTATGCGTATTTGGAGCGCTGTGCGTGCTCCTCCAAAATGTGTTAATAAAACATCATGTTGTAGGCTACTCTCACAGGAAACAGTCCTCATCCTCCGTAAAATGTGTTGCACATATATTTCGATTTAACTGTTGTGTCCTCTTCTGGAAGACCAAACAAAGTCATTTTTACTTTCACTAGGAAACACACAGCTTCTCCAATACAAAAAACAGCGAGAATAAAAGTTACGCCTTCTTGTGGCATTATGCAAATCTTCCCACATCATGACGTAGATGTTTTAGGAGGGCATGGTTGCCTTTTAACTTTTATAAAGAATATCTCTTTGGATTTGAGACTTTAATCTTTGCAACTTTACAGATCTTCTTTATGCACCAAGAGCTCGTAATGCTGTAAAGAGAAAGGAATCATTTAAATCACATCATATGACTCCTTTAAAGTATTTTTGGAGTGAAAGTGATTAGCATGCCACCATGTCTGCAAAGGATGTGAGCAAAAGCAAAAAAGAAAGTAGAGCCCATTGATAATAATCAGTGATATTTCCTACACTGGGACATTCAGTGTAGACAGTATTGATAATAATAAATAGGTTCTGCTGTCTTTTGTCGTGATGCACCTCACTGCTAGTGTCTGGTCTAGACATGGTGTAGTCATACCTAACTGTAACACGCAAAATACATTGCCAAGATTCAAGTCAGACATTCGATAGTCATAATTGCTTACATTTACACACAGGAGAACTGTGTAACAGATACAAATGTGTTATGATCGAAAGATAGTTCCCTTTCAATACTTCACTCGTACTCGAAGACGCGTATGGGAAAAACTTTTTTCTCCTGAACTGAAGCCTTATTCAATCACGCAGTGAAACTGCACGGCCATTGGATAGTGCAGTGTTATTAAAACGAACCAATGGCCTGGCAGTGGTGCTGCACGAACCTATGGCAGCGAAGCCCGCCAAAGCCCACCAAAATGGGCGGGGAATCTGGTCACATCGCTTCGGTGATCTCCGCTGAACTGCTCGCCGTTGACAAGCCTCACACTGGAACGCGACTGCAGGTCCCCGCTGCAGATTCATCGCTTCCCTGCGGCCATCCGGCGAGAGAGAAAGAGATTAAAAGAACACATTTCTCTAAAAGAGCCTTTCTACGGCGTTGTTGCAAATGCCGTCTCATCATTGCAGCTCGTGCAGACTCCCTCTGCACGCTGATGACTGGCACAGCGAGTGTGTCGCGTGTTTGGGGAAACCCCACGCTGACGCAGCACTCGCGGGGAATTTCTGTTCTCATTGCGAGAACATGAATATCGCCTCTCTGCAATCGCAAAACGCCCTCCTCTTGCCCTCCCGTTTTCTTCCTCCCGCGAGCCGGCAAGGAATAAAAGGCGGGGCAGAGGATTAAAGCAGCAGGATGAAAACGAGCTCACGCCGGCTCAGCCCCCGCGTGCCTCATTTTCTCCGCCCAGAGGGAATTCCCCAGTCCTCTTTCTTCAGCCAGACCAGTGTCCCTCTGCTGCTGCGAGAGATCTGGTTTTGTTTGGAGGGACTGAAGCAGAACTGCTAGAGGACAGCATGTCTCTAGCTGCTTCAGATGCTGAGGAGCTGTCGGGCTCGCCAGACCCCGCCCCCTCGATGTCATCTGAACCCAGCCGCACGAAACTCGGTATGGACACCGAACTTATCCGCGTATTCTCCGGGGCAGTGGATGAGCTGGGTCTGGAATGGTCGCCTGCAGAGGAACAAGCCCGTAGCCGTCTGGATGAATGGTTTCTGCCGGTGCGCCAGCAAGCCCCTTGTCAGCGAACCGCCCCGTTCTTCCCGGAGGTCCACGATGAGCTCACAAAATCGTGGCGCGCCCCTTACTCGGCGCGCTTGCATACTTCATCTTCATCAGAGGATATGAGCGTTTGCCGCCGCTGGACGAGTTTGTGGCCGTGCATCTCTGACCGCCAGCAGCTATTGGATGGAAAGCCTAGGCCAACCATCCGTCCAAACCCTGCCGTACGACGTCGGTGCTCACCGGGCGTGCCTACTCGCCGAGCGCTTCACAGAGGCACAGAGGTCGTCCCAGGCGATTCGACACTTCCTGCCAAAACTTGCTCCATCTGCTGCTGCCAGTCGCCCCAGACAGGTGCCGACTCGTCAGCCTCCCAAGCAAGCACCCGCTGCTACCACTGCGGCCCAGCCTGTGAAACCCGAGCCTCGACACCGTTCTCGCTCAGCCACCAGATGGTTTCAGTTCCCTAAACACATGGGACCCCGGCCCAAGATAGTGCTGGACCCTGCGCCGCCGCCGTCATCCTGATCTACAGGAAAGAAAGAGGAGGGGGCTAAGTCTCGCTGCAGCCGGATCCCCCCCCAAACTGCCCCGTGTGTTCTGCCGTCCTTCTCCAGATGTCGACGATGTTGTTCTTGCTGCAAACAATGGGCCCTTTTTAGCGCCCAAATAGCAAAGTGCTGTTATAGTGCACAAAATAAAAAACACACTCCTTCACAAAAAGAGCAGTTCTCCTCACTTAACACTCACGAGTGCTATGTCCCCCCCACGGCGGACAAACACTCCAGTTAATACAACCCCTGTCCATCAGTGCCTCACAATGGCAAGCCATTCCCGGGGTATCAGATTGGGTCATGGGAATAATAAAACACGGTGCGCAACGAGAACGCTCACGTTCTTCGTGCTGAAGTGGAAAATCTGCTGGTGAAGTGAGCTATAGGCACGCCCGGTGCTTCACAGAGGCACAGAGGTCGTCCCTGGCGATTCGACACTTCCTGCCAAAACTTGCTCCATCTGCTGCTGCCAGTCGCCCCAGACAGGTGCCGACTCGTCAGCCTCCCAAGCAAGCACCCGCTGCTACCACTGCGGCCCAGCCTGTGAAACCCGAGCCTCGACACCGTTCTCGCTCAGCCACCAGATGGTTTCAGTTCCCTAAACACATGGGACCCCGGCCCAAGATAGTGCTGGACCCTGCGCCGCCGCCGTCATCCTGATCTACAGGAAAGAAAGAGGAGGGGGCTAAGTCTCGCTGCAGCCGGATCCCCCCCCAAACTGCCCCGTGTGTTCTGCCGTCCTTCTCCAGATGTCGACGATGTTGTTCTTGCTGCAAACAATGGGCCCTTTTTAGCGCCCAAATAGCAAAGTGCTGTTATAGTGCACAAAATAAAAAACACACTCCTTCACAAAAAGAGCAGTTCTCCTCACTTAACACTCACGAGTGCTATGTCCCCCCCACGGCGGACAAACACTCCAGTTAATACAACCCCTGTCCATCAGTGCCTCACAATGGCAAGCCATTCCCGGGGTATCAGATTGGGTCATGGGAATAATAAAACACGGTGCGCAACGAGAACGCTCACGTTCTTCGTGCTGAAGTGGAAAATCTGCTGGTGAAGTGAGCTATAGAAATCGTTCCCCCAGCACACCGCAACTCAGGGTCCGCAACACCGCGCCCCATTCTCCATTTAAGACATCTGAACCGTGCCCTCATGAGACGGCGCTTCAGAATGATCACATTGAAACAAATCCTCTCATAAATACGCTCAGGAGATTGGTTCTTTTCGCTGAATCTGAAGGACGCTTACTTTCACATCCAGATAGCCCCCCGTCACAGGCCATTCTTGAGATTTGCCTTTGAGGGTGTGGATTACTGTGGCGAGTGGGGCGGGGCAGAGAGGCGTGGGAACGAGGAGTGAGGCCAGGTGTAGTGATTGGAGATGAGCTACACCTGCGCCCACCGCCGGTCTCGAGTCCCACGTAGGAGATGGAAGGATATAAAACTGGAGCGACTATAGTGAAGGACGAGAGAGGACCAGGCCTGGGCCATATTTTATGTGTTTGCTTTTTTATTTGTGCGCATCAGTCGTCCGTGAGGGGCTGGTGCGCTGTTTTATGTTTATTTTGAATTATTAAAATGACGTTTGATTGTGAAAAAAAAATACATAAAAAAAAGCAAAACATAAACTAAGATCCCAGGCCTGGTCCTCTCTCATCCTTCACTATAGTCGCTCCAGTTTTATATCCTTCCATCTCCTACGTGGGACTCGAGACTGGCGGTGGGGAGCAGGTTTAGCTCATCTCCAATCACTACACCTGGCCTCACTTCTAGTTCCCACGCCTCTCGGCCCCGCCCACTCGCCACACTTACCAATACAAGGTCCTCCCCTTTGGGTTGTCTCTGGGGCCTCACACGTTTACAAAGTGCATGGATGTGGCTCTCTCCCCTCTCAGGCAGAAGGGAATCCGCATTCTCAATTACCTCGACGGCTAGTTCTAGCTCAGTCAGAAGGGGAGGCATTGGGTTACAGAACTTTGCTCCTCAGCCATCTGGAATGCCTGGGGCTCAGGGTGAATTTTGCCAAGAGTTCGCTGTCCCCCAGCCAACGGATATCGTTTCTGGGAACAGTGTTAGACTCAGTTAGACTCTAGACAACAATGGTGAAGGAGCTCGCTGCGGCTCTACAGCGACTTGCGGCCTCTTTCAAAATAGGTGCTTCTCGACCCCTAAAGACATTCCAGAAGTTGCTGGGTCTTATGGCATTTCGGCCCTGACCCCTTGGAGGAACATGCAATGGATGGAACAGGGTGCTCCACTTGGTATGGTTTGCAGAAGGAAAGTGATCTCCACAGACGCGTCCAACAAGGGTTGGGGCACGCTGTGCGAAGGGAAACCCGCTTTCGGCCAATGGTCGAAAGAGGAGAGCAGGCTTCACATCAACTGCCTTGAAATGATTGCAGTTCAACGAGCCTGCCAGAGCTTCCTGTCAGACCTAAGGAGCCACCATGTGCTGGTCAGATCAGACAGCATGACAGTGGTCTCTTACATAAATCACCAAGCTGGGCTGTCATCGACGAGTCTCTTCAGACTAACGTCGCTACTGCTGGAATGGACCTAGAGCAACTTGGGGTCCCTGAGAGCAGTGCATCTTCCGGGGCAAACTGAACAAAGGCGCGGACATGCTGTCAAGTCTCCTCAGAAGAATGGAGGCTTCAGAAGATATGGGAGGTCTTTGGCAAAGCGGAAATAGACCTCTTTGCCTCAAAAGACAACTCTCATTGCCCAACATATTTTTCCAAGATCGAGGACGCGTTGTCCCAGAACTGGCTAAACCGTCTTCTTTATGTTTTTCCTCCGGTTCCTCTGATTCCCCAAGTAATCAGGCGGATCAGGGACCAGAGATGCAGGATTCTTTTTGTAGCCCCACTCTGGGAAAATCAGCACTGGATAGCCGACCTGTCACAGATGCTGACTGCGGCCCCATGGCCATTCCTCTGAGACGGGACCTCCTTTCTCAGGCGGACGGAACAATTTGGCATCCACACCCAGAGAGGTGGTCTCTGCACCTTTGGTCGCTCGACGGGAACCCGCGGGACTCCCTGAGCATGTGCTAGACACAATTTCACAGGCTAGAGCTCCGTCTACACGATGCCTCTATGCCATCTGCTAGCTGCCTCCCGTCACAGAGGTCAGTTAATTCTCAGCACATAGAGACTCTTTCACCTATATATCACACTATAGAGACTGTGTCTGTTCCCCGAACTAGAAAATACAAAAAACGTCCAAACCAAGTTAAGATTAACAATTTAATTGAGGTTCAACAAATAAAAAACAGATGCAATATGGATAAACAAATGAGAAAGCTTGGCTTATTGAATATTTGATCCCTTTCTACGAAAACACTTTTTGTAAATAATATGATCACTGATCATAATATAGATGTACTCTGTTTGACAGAAACCTGGCTAAAACCTGATGATTACATTATTTTAAATGAGTCCACCCCCAAGATTACTGTTATAAACATGAGCCTCGTCTAAAAGGCAAAGGGGGAGGAGTTGCTTCAATTTATAACAACATTTTCAGGATTTCTCAGAGGGCAGGCTTCAAGTATAACTCGTTTGAAGTAATGGTGCTTCATATAACATTATCCAGAGAAACAAATGTTAATTATAAATCCCCTGTTATGTTTTTACTGGCTACTGTATGCAGGCCGACAGGGCACCATACAGACTTTATTAAAGAGTTTGGTGATTTTACATCCGAGTTAGTTCTTGCTGCAGATAAAGTTTTAATAGTTGGTGATTTTAATATCCATGTCGATAATGAAAAAGATGCATTGGGATCAGCATTTATAGGCATTCTGAACTCTATTGGTGTTAGACAACACGTTTCAGGACCTACTCATTGTCGAAATCATACTCTAGACTTAATACTGTCACATGGAATTGATGTTGATAGTGTAGAAATGATTCAGCCAAGTGATGATATCTCAGATCATTATTTAGTTCTGTGCAAACTTCATAAAGAAGTGAAGTGACATTCAGCCAAGTATGGTGACCCATACTCAGAATTTGTGCTCTGCATTTAACCCATCCAAAATGCACACACACAGAGCAGTGAACACACACACACACACACACTGTGAGCACACACCCGGAGCAGTGGGCAGCCATTTATGCTGCGGCACCCGGGGAGCAGTTGGGGGTTCAATGCCTTGCCCAAGGGCACCTAAGTCGTGGTATTGAAGGTGGAGAGAGAGCTGTTCATGCACTATCCCCACCCACAATTCCGTCCGGCCCGAGACTAGAACTCACAACCCTTAGATTGGGAGTCCAACCCTCTAACCATTAGGCCACGACTTCACCTTCATATAGCTAAAATTGTAAATTCTACTTCTTGTTACAAGTATGGAAGAACCATCACTTCTACCCCAAAAGACATATCCAAAGCATATCCAAAACCTCAGAACAACTTGATGATGTAACAGAAACTATGGACTCTCTCTTTTCTAGCACTTTAAATACAGTTGCTCCTAGGAAGGAAAACAGTTTGACACCATGGTATAATGAGCATACTCGCAGCCTAAAGAGAGCAGCCTGAAAAATGGAGCGCAGCTGGAGGAAAACAAAACTAGAGGTATTACGTATTGCTTGGCGGGAAAGTAACCTATCCTATAGAAAAGCATTAAAAACTGCTAGATCCGATTACTTTTCTTCTCTTTTAGAAGAAAACAAACATAACCCCAGGTATTTATTCAATACAGTGGCTAAATTAATGAAAAATAAAGCCTCAACAAGTGTTGACATTTCCCAACACCACAGCAGTAATGACTTTATGAACTACTTAACTTATAAAATCGATACTATTAGAGATAAAATTGCAACCATTCAGCCGTCAGCTACAGTATCACATCAGACAGTGCACTATAGACCCCCGAGGAACAGTTCCACTCATTCTCTACTATAGGAGAGGAAGAATTTTATAAACTTGTTAAATCATCTAAACCAACAACATGTATGTTAGACCCTATACCATCTAAGCTCCTAAAAGAGGTGCTTCCAGAAGTCATAGATCCTCTTCTGTCTATTATTAATTCCTCATTGTCATTAGGATATGTTCCCAAAACCTTCAAACTGGCTGTTATTTAGCCTCTCATTAAAAAAAACACAACTTGACCCCAAAGAACTAGTTAATTATAGACCAATCTCGAATCTCCCTTTTCTGTCTAAGATACTAGAAAAGGTTGTATCCTCACAATTATATTCCTTCTTAGAGAAAAATGGTATATGTGAGGATTTCCAGTCAGGATTTAGACCGTATCATAGTACTGAGACTGCTCTCCTTAGAGTTACAAATGATCTGCTCTTATCATCTGATTGTGGGTGTATCTTTCTATTAGTTTTATTGGATCTTAGTGCTGTGTTTGACACAATTGACCACAACATTCTTTTGCATAGACTTGAACACTTTGTTGGCATCAGTGGAAGTGCATTAGCATGGTTTAAATCGTACTTATATGACCGCCATCAGGTCGTAGCAGTGAATGAAGTATCCTATCGATCACAAGTGCAGTATGGAGTACATCAAGGCTCAATACTAGGTCCGCTTCTCTTCACGCTTTATATGTTACCCTTGGGAGATATCATCAGGAAACATGGTGTTAGCTTTCATTGTTATGCTGATGATACTCAGCTCTATATTTCTTCGCTGCCCGGTGAAACACACCAATTTGAAAAACTAATGGAATGCATAGTTGATATACAAAACTAAGTATATTACTATTACTATTACTATAATTACTAAGTAATTTCTTAGTGCTAAATTCTGAAAAAACAGAGGTGTTAATTATAGGACCTAAAAACTCTGCTTGTAATAACCTAGAACACTGTCTAAGACTTGATGGTTGTTCTGTCAATTCTTTGTCATCAGTTAGGAACCTAGGTGTGCTATTTGATCGCAATCTTTCCTTAGAAAGCCACATTTCTAGCATTTGTAAAACTGCATTTTTCCATCTCAAAAATATATCTAAATTACGGCCTATGCTCTCAATGTCAAATGCAGAAATGTTAATCAATGCATTTATGACCTCAAGGTTAGATTATTATTATGCTTTATTGGGTGGTTGTTCTGCACGCTTAGTAAACAAACTACAGCTAGTCCAAAATGCAGCAGCAAGAGTTCTTACTAGAACCAGGAAGAATGACCATATTAGCCCGGTCCTGTCAACACTGCACTGGCTCCCTATCAAACATCGTATAGATTTTAAAATATTGCTTATTACTTATAAAGCCCTGAATGGTTTTGCACCTCAGTATTTGAATCAGCTCCTTTTAAATTATAATCCTCTACGTACGCTACATTCTCAAAACTCAGGCAATTTGATAATATCTAGAATATCAAAATCATCTGCAGGTGGCAGATCCTTTTCCTGTTTGGCGCTTAAACTCTGGAATAACCTACCTAACATTGTTCGGGAGGCAGACACACTCTTGCAGTTTACACTCTTACACATAACATACTAATATGCTTTTAATATCCTAATCCGTTAAAATATTTTTAGGCTGCATTAATTAGGTAAACCGGAACCGGAAACACTTCACATAACACCCGATGTACTTGCTACATCATTAGAAGAATGTTGCTGATATTTGTCTGTTTCTCTCTTATTCCGAGGTCACCGTAGCCACCAGATCCAGTCTGTATCCAGATCAGAGGGTCACTGCAGTTGCCCGGATCCAGTACGTATCCAGACCAGATGGTGGATCAGCACCTAGAAAGGACCACTACTGCCCTGAAAGACAGCCGAGACCAGGACAACTAGAGCCCCAGATACAGAACCCCTGTAAAGACCTTGTCTCAGAGGACCACCAGGACAAGTCGTGGCCTAATGGTTAGAGGGTTGGACTCCCAATCGAAGGGTTGTGGGTTCTAGTCTCGGGCCGGATGGAATTGTGGGTGAGGGGAGTGCATGTACAGTTCTCTCTCCACCTTCAATACCACGACTTAGGTGCCCTTGAGCAAAGCACCGAACCCCCAACTGCTCCCCGGGCGCCGCAGCATAAATGGCTGCCCACTGCTCCGGGTGTGTGCATACTGCTCTGTGTGTGTGCATTTCGGATGGGTTGCAGAGCACAAATTCTGAGTATGGGTCACCATACTTGGCTGAATGTCACTTCACTCACTCACTTTCACAAGACCACAGGAAACAGATGATTATTCTGCACAATCTGACTTTGCTGCAGCCTGGAATTAAACTGCTGGTTCGTCTGGTCAGAGGAGAACTGGTCCCCCAACTGAGTCTGGTTTCTCCCAAGGTTTTTTTCTCCATTCTGTCGCCGATGGAGTTTCGGTTCCTTGCCACCGTTGCCTCTGGCTTGCTTAGTTGGGGTCATATGACGGCAAATCAATGGCAATAATAACTGAGCGCACAACTGATGCTGGGGCGCGCGCTAAATGGCTTCCGCGAGAGGAAAACTGAATCGGATGCGAAGAAACGGGAGCCTGTGAGCTCATTTCAAACTCTCGCGCGCACGTGACATGTACTCTGCGCGCAATACAAGCTCGCGCGCATGGTCATTCCCCATATCCTCGCGCTTGATCATCTCACCTCTGCTCGCGCGAACAATTTTATTTTTGTCAGTCGTGGGGCGGGGCTTGCTGTTTTAGTTGTTATCTCAAATGTCATTGGTTATTCCCCTTTTCCTGAAGTCAGTATTGGACGCCTGTTAGAAAATGATTAATAATTCACTTGACTTGACCCATGACTTCATCAGTGAACCATATACATGTGAGTTATCATTTCATTTGCTTGTTTAATTTGTTTTTGTCTTTAATGTAATTTAATGCATTGTTTTATAGAGTAGATCTTTTGTAGATACTTGATTAACTGGAATTATTTTGTTTATGAAAATTGATTCCTGTTTATTGAAAAGAAACTTGTAATACATTCAATCCCAGTGTATTTACTTATGTTCTTTTTGTTGCATTATTTTTTTTTCCCTTTGTAATTGCAGGTTGTGTACATGAATGCAGCAAATAACTGGGCCTTGACATCTTACCAATTATTCTCAGAAGCAGTCCAGAAATTTAGCCCAAACTGTTTACCAGTGTAAATATCAACTATACATGACAAAGAAACATTGCACATCAACCATGGTCCCTGCACCAAAGATCAAGCAAAAGTGAGTAAACTACAAGTTTTTGCCGCACAAAGATCCATTTGCACAATGTTTTATCACTTAGACAAAACACAGCTAATGTACTATGCTTTCTCCATGAACCAGGAAGCTACTATATATATGGCTTAAAGAAGAATTACAGTGATGAGAAGAAAGGGAGAGAAAACCCTCTAAACTTTAGGGTAAAGGGAAGTGTTTGAGACACACACCTGCTTAGGCTTCTCATTTTACCAAAGTAATGTTGGTAACGTGCTGACACTGTAAGGTTCAGTTCTCTCAGGGGTCATGTACAAGTAATCACCGTGTATGTGCTGAGAGAGCTGCAGTGCTGAAAAGTTTGCAGAGGCTTCAGAAACACATTCCAGCTTAATTCTGTAAGGTGTGTATCTCAGTCTACTTTTATATCAGCATCATATGGAATTTGTTACAACACTAATGATGAAATCATAAGACTAATTATAAGATAAATAATAATTGGGTATATCGTCCTATATAAGGTATGTTTTTTGTATTGTTCAAATAAAATTATTGAAAGAATGACACTTTTATCAAAACCAGCAACTACCATTATCCTTTATTCACCGCAGTAGCCCTGTACTTTGTAAAAGCAAACAATATACTATACAGTCAACCAATAAATGAAAATTCCATTATAATTTACTCACACTAAACTGTTCCAAACAAAATATAAATTTCTTTCTTCAGCTAAACACAGAGGATGTTATTTTTAAGAACTTGGTAACCAAGGTCAGACTAAAATAAAAAATTGTAATAGGCAAAGAACTTTGACTTTTATGGTATTATTATTATTATTATTATTATTATTATTATTATGTTGTTGAACCTTGCTCTTGTTAATCACCTACATTCTTCAAAATGTCTTCTTCTTTATTATTACATGTTTAGTAGAAGAAAGAAATTCACACGTTTGGAACAATTTGAAGTTGAGTAAATTATTTTATAATTTAAAATGATTTTATTTATAATTTTGTGTGAACTATCCCTTTAACTAATTACTTGAAGATTGGCTCAGAACCAGATCTCTCAATGAGTGTGCCCTCTGAGACACAAAGTTAACACCTAGTATGATGTCCAAGAAGATCACATAATACTACAATAACAATAGTGTGTTTTGTTGTTTACATACTCTGCTTTCTGCTATGATGAGAGTGATTTCACCAAGTAAAACATGTTTCTGGATCAACATCCTTGTTTATCCTGGAACAGCATTCCAATCAACCAATCAGAACTGAGATATATATTTTCAGGAATTATCTGTTTTAGGCTTACTATCGGGGTTAGGTTCTTCTACACCTTTGGTAATCAGCTATCATTTGCCTCTGATTTTAGGAATAAATTATGGTTAGGGTAAGGTTTAGGAGTAGGGATTGGGTTAAGTCTATATTTTTGGACAATAATGTTGATCCAGCATCATCAAAAGATGTTAATCCAGAAACATGACTTACTTGGCAAAATCACGATGACCATCTGGTACTGTATATGTGCAGAAGTTTAGTTTCTGTTTCATTAACTACCATGAAACATTTAAAGTCATGAATTAAGCTCAATCGTTTATTATGCTTAAAACTAAATCTTTATTTGTAACAGCATGATATGCACATTTTTATATATTGTGCTCTGTTACCACACCACCAAAACACATCTGTTAGGAAGTCTGAGCTTCGCCCTATGCAGGTGATTCACCTATTTGACATGACAATGTAGATACTGTAAACTCTTCATATGAATATCAATGGGTACAATTTTGAAAGCACTCAACGGTAGTTTGACCTGGGTCAAGTGCATCTAGGCAGAAGTGACAACAGAATTAATTTAGAGACATATTTAGTTGTATAAGCTGTCAGGTTGAGTAGACTAATACTTGAAGCAAAATAATGTGTGGTGGCACTTAAAGAGAATTTTGTCATAATGGTGTTATTGTCCAGAACATAGTTAAATTTCTCACTAACAAACAGGCAGCAATATGCAATAAACCAATAAACAATCACACACCTCATCATGGATACCCAATGAGGGTATAGAGCAGCGTGTGTACATGATGCTAAGATGTGAAAAGACATTCCGTCATGTCCTCATTCAATAGCATTTTGATTTATTAGATTAATTTATTCTTAGATTCTATAGGTTTAATGTATTTTGAGCCACTAAATCAGAAATTAGTACTAACAATGGGAGAACATGCAAACCCTCCAACAGAAATGTTTTCTGGTTCAGAATGAGAAAAAGTATATATATATATATTATTAGTCAGGTTTCACATAGGTCACTAAAGGGTTAACATGGTTAAATTTGTCAAGTAAACTAGAGTAGTACAGTAGTATAGTCTTTTTTTTTTTCTATTGTTATCTAAAATGCTGCACATTACTGTAGATGACATAGGGATAAATACTGATATTTTTGGAATGGAGCATCAGTTCCATTTGGTAAACACAGAATCTGAAACATTGGTGCGGATTAGGGATTAGTTTAGTCAGTTGGAACTGAGGGTATTGTTTACATACCCTGTTACACTTCATTTAGACTTTGGCTACACCTGCAAGGGCTGGAGACCTGCCCTTCAACATGATGAGGGTCATTCTACTGAATGAATGCAATTTATGCTATTTTTATACTATAAAACTATTTCTTTCTTTCATAAAATTATATATATAATTACATATATCTTTATTTTTTTTTTCATGAGAATCATTTAATGAGAAAAGTTCATTGCTTATCTTTCAAAAAGTTATATTTTTCTATCTCAGGGCCAAAGAAGAACTGTAACTGCCATAGACAGAAAGTAGGGATGTACGATTTTAAATTTTTGCCAATATGCTGATAATTTTCAAATAATTTTTGCCGATACCAATACCTACTGATGCCATATCACAGATGTAAGTAACAATATATTTTATTTTGTTTTCTAAAAAAAAACATAAAGTCTGTCTTTTACAGATATTATAAACAATTTATTTTTCCTTTTGGTTAGTTTTTAACAAAAACTTACTTTGAGAATTAAATTAACAGTGAAGTTCTTTTAGGGTGCATTCACACTTGGTTCGCTTGCCTGGTCCGAACCCCCCTGCCCTCGCTGGACTGTGTTCATATAGAGCATCAGAGTCCTGCCCACAGCCTGTGAGAGCTCTGGTGCCGGAAGTATATTTCCCATTCATTTCTCCCATTGACTTTCGGAAAAATCCGTATCTAAAGAGTTTTAGAGCATGTGTGAGGATAACCAGCTACAGCTGAACTCATAAGCATATAACATACCATTTCAAGTGAAAAAATTAAGACAACATCCAAAAAAAGTCAAAGGTACAAGACTGTGTACATATTTTCATTTCGAGCGCAGGAACTACTCATCCCATAAACCACCGCGCCTCACTGAATTCAACTGAAGCCACAACCGCAAACGAGACAACGAGCCTTTTGAGCGACTTCCAAATCTGATGACGGCCGCCTGCGCGAACTTTTTCCTCCAGTGAATTTTATTTTATATAGTGAATGTGCAGTAATAGCAGTTCTGTCAGTATTAATCATGTAAATAAATAGTGTTTTATATATGTATTGTGTATTTATTTTTATATTTATCATCGTGTATCTTATGTTGTGTGCATGTGTGAAAGTGGTTAACAATAAAGTCAGCAATGGTGCAGTGCTTTGTACCTGACTGCAATCACTGCTCAATCGTCAACACACGTCATTGCCATTATACAAATGTTCAGTAAATGCACAAAAAGTTATGCCTAGGCTAAATATTGTTTTTTTGACTCATATTTGACTCATACCATATGAAGGCTACAAAAGCCTAGCTAAAGTTGACGATAATGCTTACTAACGTTACCAACCTCCCTGCAAAACGTTCGAGGCAGCCATGGCGATCATGATTGTACTGATTAGTCTACCGTGCAAAAACGCAACACAGGTTTTTATTTTATTTTATTTTTGTATTAATCATCTTCAGTCTTCACGGACATTCGCAGGGTTTAACCAGACATTTACAAGAGCTCCACCAATCAGATGCATCACTGTGGGATTGTTCAGGATTGTGGGTAATGAAGTACTTAGCCAAGACATCGCGAATAAAAGGCATTTATATCAAAATGCCATGGGGTTAGTGCCCCATGATCATTTTGTGTTTATATGAGAATATACTATCACTTAGTACAGCCATAGCTGGTTTTAAGTCCACCATGTATGGTTAAGTTTTTATGGCTTATACCCCAAATGTCAATGTAGAAATTGCATTGAATTTTTACTTCCGGCACCAGCTGTGGGCGGGACTGTGATGCTCTATTATAATAGGCTTGTTTGAGATGAGCAAAATCTGCGCAGAACCGATCACCGGTGATCAGCGCGAGATGCATGCCGGTTAGAAATGTGTCTGAAGGCTTGTTCGACTTGACGCAGCTCTGAGCAAACCGATCGTCGGCTGACTTGAAGCAGTGCATGACGGTTAGAAATTTTGTCCGACTTGATACAGCGCTGATGCCACATGACTGTGACGTGTGCCATCAAAGTACCGCGAGAGCGATTCGAGAGTAGCCGGAGAACTCAGCCAGCGCAGCTTCTGAAGAGCGGCTGCACAGGTTCTGATGACGACACAACTGATCCACGATTGGCTGGATTCACTGATGACACCGATGACGTGCGTTTCAAGTTTATTTGCGAGTCGACTTCAGTTTCAGAAATTCTCATATGGACTTTTAAAACAGTTCAATACGTTTTTATGTCATCTTCATCTTATAAATCATATTTATTAAATATTGTTTTACTGTATTTACTTTATTGTTAATATAAAGTGTGTGTATGTTTATTTTGCATGACTTTCTTTTTTATACAGACCCTTTACAGTATTCAGCAGCATAACCTATTCAAATGTGCATTTTTAATAACTAAAATATTAATCTTAAAAACATACAATCTAATGTGGTCATAAATGTATGCTCCATATACAAATGATACATGATACATTATGTTCCTCCATTTGTTTGGTTTCTTCATATTCTTTAGTTTATTTTGCTGTGTTTATACTTCACCTGCATGTGGTTAGCAAACTGCTAACAACTTGCTGTAACTTCAACTTAACAATATTCAAGACCCTTCCAAAACACCACTTATACACACATTTAAACGCGATCAAGTAAGCAATCGCCACGTGATCTGCCATGACTGACGTAATTGCAGCAAACTACAGGAGCCACAACGTGTCCGGCTTCATATCTCCGTTTTCAGCTCCTCCCCACCTGCACGCGGCTACTCTCGCCGATCGGTTGCATCCAGCCGCAGCCGATGTCGAACACACCTCTTTTTTTTTTTTTTTAAATCACATTTGTTTTATTTCTTCTTTAGCATACATTACATAAAATGTATCAACAATACATATGGAAGTCAACAGAACTAATGGAAGAGAAGGAAAGACACAAAAAAGAAAAAAAAGGAAAAAAAAAGAAACAAAAATACAACAAATCAAGTATTAATCATTGTACATGAAAGATCTCATCATATCTCCTCAAAAAAGAAACACATTTTTTGTTATTAATTAGTCTTAGTGATTTAATTAAATATTCTACTTCACATAAGAATTCTATAAAATTAGGTTTTTTCTTAAGAATTCTTTGTTTGTGAAAATAGAACTTAGCTACAAGGATAAGAAAGTTAACAGATGATTCTAAAGATTTGTTTGGGTTTTCAAAAAAACAAACAACATCCTTAATGAGTAAATTACAATTCATTTTAACTTTAGAAAAACAGTAAACACTCAAATCTTTCCAGAAAAGTGATTAAACATTGCATGAGAAAAATAAATGGCAACTGTCTTCACTCTCTTTTTTACAGAAGGTACATATATCAGCTACATCACAGAATTTAGATACATATGCATTGCAAGGGTATATATTATGCAGAATTTTAAAGTGCACTTTTTTCACTTTATTCGGTATGCAGTACTTATATGGTAATAACCATGTTTTCCTCCAATTAATATTAGCTATTTTAGAACCCCAAAAAAACTTCCCTTTTGGAGAAATTGAGGTTTGAGATTTAGAAAGTTTACGAATAAATGTATTATTACATTCTTTACTTAAAAGCGAAACTCCTCCCAAACATAACTGTGAGAGTTGTTTTGTGCATGACTCATAGGAAAGGGAAGCTTTCATTAGACACATTAAACCAGCAGGAATCGCCTTTATAATGGAGTTAAATTCTTTAAACGGAATGGGACATTGATGGATATTCATAAAGCATTCATAAGATAAAAAATCACCATTATCGTTGAAAAGATCAGCAACAAAAATTATGTTTTTATCAAACCATTTATCAAAAAAAATTGATCTGTTCCTAATTTTAATATCCATATTATTCCATAATATAGCTTTGTGGGGGGAAAAGTTGTGGTTGTAAACCAGTTTCCAGGCTAACAATGCTTGTTGATGAAATCTAGCCAATTTAATACGTAATTTACCAGTAGAGTAGTTGCATTTCATCAAAAAAGAGAGGCCACCAAGTCTTTTAAATATATTAATAGGAATAAAATACCACAAAGAATCTGACCCAAGCAAACATCTTTTCATCCAATTAATTTTAAATGTATTGTTAGTATCATCAAAATTCAAAACTTCAAGACCCCCATCACTCCTTTTGTTTGCTAAAACATATTTCTTCAATTTGTGAGATTTATTGCTCCAAATAAAATCAAGGAAAATCTTATCTATATTTTTGGAAGTGTGATTATCTACAGATTAAGACAGGGAAGGGTACACAAATCTGGATAATCCTTCTGTTTTGGATAAGAAAACTCTACCTAAAATTTATAAATCTCTTTGGAACCAATTATTAAAAATATATTTTGTTTTCATTAGCCTTTGAGAAAAATTCAGAAATTGTCTACTAATTAAATTTTTTGTTATATGAATTCCCAAATATTAAAGTTCGTTTTTAATAGGTATATTTTCAATTTAATTTTCTACATTATCAAATAAGCAAATAATTTCACATTTATTTAAATTAAGTTTGAGCCCAGAAGCGTTAGAGAAATCATTGATTATAGTTAAGACTGGAGAAACTTGCTGTTTATCCTTCAAGAATAAAGTAGTATCATCTGCTAATTGTGAAATTCGAATCTCTCTGTTAAAGATTTTAAGGCCAGCAAAGTTATTATTGTGCAAAATATCTATGGATAATATTTCTACAACAAATAGAAATAAAAAAGGACTTAAAAGGGCAACCTTGACGTATTCCGCGAAGAATAGGAAACCTTGGTGATGTATGTGAATTTAAAATTATACAGCTATCTATTTCTTTGTACAGCATTTGAACAATATTTATGAACTTTGAAGGAAATCCAAAGGTCTCTAAAGAGTTAATAAGGAACTGGTGTTTTACAGTGTCGAAGGCCTTATAAAAATCGAGGAATAAGATTATAGCATCAGACTTGATTTCATCTCTGTAATCAATAAGATCCAGAACAAGTCGAGTATTACAACTAATATGACGACCTTTCATAAATCCAGTCTGTGTTTCATTAGTAATGTGATGTAAATGTTGTTTTAATCTCTTGGCGAATATGGAAGCAATTAATTTATAATCAAAATTAAGAAGAGTGATCAGGCGCCAGTCATCAATTATAGTTACATCTTTGTCTGGTTTGGGGATGAGAGATATTACCCCTTGTTTCATAGTAGGAGTCATTGTACCATTTTTTATACATTCTTGAAGCATTAAGAAAAAAGGTTGTTCTAAAAAATCCCAAAAATGTATGTAGAATTCTAAAGTTAGGCCATCAGAGCCAGTTGATTTTCCCTTTTTCATTGATTTCATTGCATCTCTAATTTCATTTAAGGAAACAGGAGCCTCACAGGATAACTTAAATTCATCACTTATTTGAGGTATATAGTTCTTAATCTGTTGCAGGTATGACTTACTTTGGTTTGCCTGTAACTCAGGGGAGTACAGGTTCCTATAAAAATTTGTAACAAAATTCTCGATTTATTCAGAGTGTTTAGAAATTGAATTGTTAATCTGTAATGCAGAGATGCTTTTCCTTTTAAAATTCCTTTTCTCAAGTGAGAAGAAGAAGCTCGTATTTTTCTCTCCTTCCTCAATCCATCTGGCTCTGGATCTAACAAAGGCAACAGAGAGATTCTCTTTTTTGATTAAGGTATTAATTTTAATTAGCAAGTCAGTTTCCTTATCAGCATTAACCCTTTTTAAAGTTTTAGATCTTCTAATTGCTAATAATCTTGCTTTATATTTAAAATATTCCCATTTTTAACACCATGAGACTCAAATTCATCATTTGAAAAAATTCCTTCAACTAATTCCTTGATTTCAACATTAAAATTTTTGTCTTTTAGCAGATTATTATTCAATTTCCAGTAACCACGGACAGTACTCTCCCTGTGTTTAGTCTGCAAAATCATCTTAACTACTAAATGGTCAGAGAAAGGAGCATATTGGTGACTGACATCAGACACATATTGCAGTAACTGTTGAGAAATAAAAAAAAACGTCTATTCTAGATTTAGAGGACAACAAGTTATTGCTCCAAGTATATTCCTTTAAATCAGGATGATAATAGCGCCATGCATCTGCAACATGAAAATAATCACACAAAGTACAGATAATACTATTAGTGAGGCCCATTTTAGGAGGAAATCTATCAGCTGAATTATCCAATACATCATTAAAATCTCCAGCAATAATAATAAAGGCTTGTTGATATTTATTTTTCAAAGCTTCAATATTCTTCTGTAATAAGAGAATAAGAGACTTGTTGGCAGATATTAAGTTGTGGCCATATATATTACATATTATAAAAGTAGCATTATCAAGTTTAATGACAATAATAACCCATCTTCCTTCCGTCGAAATCAACGATTCAATAATGTCTCCTTTAAATTTGTTAGTCAAAGTGAGAACTCCTGCGGAATGGTTAGATCCGTGACTAAAGTAGGCCTTGTCACCCCACTGTGATTTCCAAAAACGAACATCACTCTCACAGGAATGAGTTTCTTGTAACAATATTAAGTCAGCATTGGTTCTTCTACAGTATAAGAATAAGGCTTTTCTTTTAGTGAGATCTCTCAAGCCACGAGTGTTTAATGATATAATACTTAAAGAGTTAAACTCAAAGTCTTGCATTTGCATAAAAAAACAGAAAACAAAATAGAAAAAAACAACAGGAAAGAGTAATTTGAATAACAACACTAACAAGAACTCAAAGGTTTTAAAGCTTACCGCTGTAAAACTGCGTTGACAAAGAGGTAGTTGAAGCTAACACATACCCTCTAACTTAGGCAAAGTGCAACTGTATGGGAGGGCATAACTTACTTCTTATGAAGGAACCACAACAGAGTATTAAAACTTACACGTTGCTCCGTTTATCGGGCTGCAATTAGAGGCTATTTGTCTATGCACAGTCCAGGAGACATGTTCGACTGCAGATGCTCCATTAAGGTAGTCATTAAAGGGAAATGACTATAAAATAAAATAAAAAATAAAAAAAAATTGTCCTAACACAAAAGTAATGGAAAAGTGGTTTGTATAAGGAAGACTGATAAAGTGCAACTCCTGAGAACAAGGGTGCAGTCTGTCAGCAAAAACGCTGTTTCAGCGAAATTTTCGAACTAAATTAAAAATAAGTTGCTCCATGGACGCAATCTGCGAATATAAACCAGTACGTTGTACATCTCAAGGGTAAAGTTCAAGTTTTTTCCCAGCGACAAAAGCATGGGGACCCTTCCATGAAACCTTCTTCCCCTCCTCACGAGCCTTCTTAACCAGTGGCCATAATTTGGCTCTAGCCTCAACATCTTGTTTGATCAGCGCCTCCTTGATCTGAAGCTTGTTTTCTTTTAAATAGCGAGAGTCTTTTGCAGCCCGCCATACCATGTCTCTGTAGGTATGCATGGTAAAACGCATGATGATGTTTCGAGGTGCTCCGTCGGATCTCCTTAGCCCCAGGTGGTGTACAACATCCACTACATCATCCAACTTGTTCTTGATACCAGGGACCATCTTTCCTAGGATGTTGATTGTCACGCTTCTCACATCTTCTCCGTCGCGCTCTGGGACCCCCTGTAGCTTAAGATTCCATCTACGGGAGTACCGTTGCATTTCATCAAAGCTTTCTTTCAGACTTAAATTTTCACCTTGCAATTCCTTAATCTCCTTTTCAAATTGAGCGATCTTGACAGCGTGTATCTTGACCTCTTCACTCATATGCGAGACTTTTTCAGACAATTTGTCGAGTTTACCGCAAGAAACGGCTACCATTTTATCAATGGAGATCACCTTGTTGTGTGTTTCGTCCACTTTAGCGGTTAGCTTCTGAATCGCGTCAAGGAGCGTAGATAAGGAAACTTCGTTCCTGCCTTTTGAACTCACAATATTCTTAGATGGAGTAGAGCAAATAGGCCTCGCATCAACCTCTTCATTGGCACCAATTTCTGTCTCTAGATTAATATTCTCCATGTCAGTCAACTCCGTGCAGCATTCTTCCACGAGGTGTCCAGCTAGTATAGCGCTTTCGTGAAGGGACTGATTTTTCCTTTTTTTGCCCATTATATCACGTCAGAAGGTGCTAGTTTTGCCAGAAAAATATCGGAAAAAGCATATATTTTCACAACTGTACCTTTACATATTTAAGTTTCAGTTCGTTAGCTTCAAACTCCTCAGACTACTTTAGACTCATATAAAACGTGACCATTCACACCGCTGCCATCTTGGCTCCTGTCGAACACACCTCTTGAGTAACGTCCGCCTTGCTCTGATGTCATGCTGACGTATGTCAAAAATCTCTCGCGAGCGCAAGGCGCACATGTCGGATTCTGCAGTCGGGCGCAGTTGCTCTCCACCGACTGCGCTGATCTAAAGCACGATGGGAAACGACTTGCTGACGACCACAGTTGCCAACTCTCGCGAGACATATAAGCGACTAGAGCGTCAAAAACAAGCCCAAAACAAGCCCAATATTATTTGATTATTTATTTTCCGCATTATCATTTATTAACAATAAATGCGCCTGCAACATATTAAACTGAAACCACTGCTTTATTAGAAAAGGATAAACTGATTAGGAAAAAAAGGATAAAAATAAATAAAAATCAGGGAACTGCAACAAAGCGGTGAGAACGCACTTTCCTCATCTCCTGTGAGGATGAATCGGATTGGAGAGAAGGAAAAGGACAAAAAGACAAGAAGGGAAAGACAAGAGCATTAAGAGTAGCTGTAACATATATTTAGCTTAATAAAATAAAATTCTCCCCTTCGTTGGAGGCATTGTTTGCAGAAATTGAAATACGTGTATTTCTGTAGATCATAGAGCGCGCCGCCTGCACGTTGAACGTCATTTTACTCCAATGAGGGGGATAAGGGGGCGGATTCAGCTGAATGTTTTGACGAATGTTACGCCACAGCACTTATATGATTGCACTGATTTGGCTATATCTGTAAGCAGACAGTGTCAATCAATGTATCAGTATCAATGTACACCATAGACGTAAAGAAAACGAAGTTGCTTGTCAGATTTTCCTAACAAGCAACCATATATTCTTTAATAAGCCCAAAAAAACGCAACCCGCAACCCGTGCTGTTTTAAACGCGACTTACAAAAAAAGAAGCCCAAAGTCGCGTATTATAAGCGGACTTGGCAACTATGCTGACGACACAGCTTAATGCTCATTGGCAGGGACGGACTGGGACTAAAAAACGGCCCTGGACTTTGACTAGGCCCGGCCCAAAGCAATCGTCGCGCGTAAACTCGACAACAACAACAATAACGCATGGCATGAGTGTCACAAGACTTTAATTGTGGCTCATGATACTATACCATCCAAATTATAGCAATAGCACTGATGTTGACTAGATGTTGAGCCGGAGTGGGTGTCTTTCTCTGCTCTTGGTCTAAGCTCAACCTGAATAAACAACGATGGAATGGATTTTTTTTTAAAAACAGGTTTTATTCCAAGATGGCAAGGAATAGTTTATATAATATCCTGTTATAACATTATATTTTACAATATATTCCATGCTGTCTTAAAATGAATTTGTTACTTAATAATCTTAATTTATGCAGTTATTAATTAATTAATCTTACTGCACAGATAATAATACCACATCTAAATGAAAATACACCATTACAAATTTAACTTCTGTATTCAAAATCTTCAAAGTTTGTAATCATTAACTGTAATGTTACCAACATTTTTAAAAGTAAAAGCACAACATATTTCTTAATATTAGCTACTGCATGTGACATTTTACATCTAAAATGTTGAAGTTTAGCTGTTTTAACTACTGTGATCATTAAAAATGTAGCAACCTGAATATCACTTCTTAACATCATTTCTAGCAAGTACCTCTCTTTCTCCTCTCATGTTCCATGCATGGATCTGGATCTGCCTGTGGAACCCGCTCATCTTTCTGTTCCTCATCACTGGTGGAATGTTGTGCATTGCTGTCTGGCTTACTGCACTGCTGCTAATATTTATCTGAGAGGTGCTGCTGATGGAAAATATTGCTATATATTTCAGTTCGTTTGGGAAATTTAGCGGCTTCAGTATCTAAATTCCGCTTTTTTTTTTCTCTCTTGCCTTCTCAGCCCCACCCTTTTCTTTCCGTTTTTTTTTTTTTTTACCCCCGGCCGCGTTATGCATATTGTTTGTTTGTTTCTATGCTTCTTCTATCTAACGTAAAACAGATTAGCGGGGGTGGGGGGGGGGGGTTTGGGGGGGGGGAAACAGGTGATGACTGCGTGCGTGGCTGGTGGTGGGAGTACCGGCCGTTCTGTGATTCTCCAGATCACACAGATGGCCAGTCCGCCCCTGCCATTGGTTTAAACAACTGTGATGTAATGTTCTCTTTTAAAATGTTTGATTTTAAAACTCTAATATCATGTTTTGTGTGTTTATGTTATATTCCCAAACTATCTGACAGTGCGATCTCTTTGGGTTGTGTAATTTAATTTTTATAAAAAAAATAAAAAATAAAACACAAATGTATTAAAGAAAAAAATATATTGATAAACACGTCTTTGGTATGTAATTATTAAATGGGTGTCTTGTTCATTTTATTTATTTCATATAAAAGCAACAGAACTTGAATTACATCCAGTTTATTAGCAACACTGTGCACAAACGTGAATCCCGCGATAGCCATCTATGATCTCACAGGTGTCAGATCCAGGGCCGGCGCTACCTATAGGCGGAGTAGGCAGTTGCCTAGGGCCTCGGGCTTGGAGGCCTCCAAATCATCCCTATATGCTTGTCCACCAATCAAGAGCAGCAAATTACTAGGCTGTTTGTCCATTGGATATAACAATTGTCATTCACCTGTAGTAAAACCAATATCCCCGTTTAAAACGGAGTCACGCCCACCCTCTGAATAATTGAATGAAGAGGTTACATACCGATTTTATGAATGAGATCAAACTTTACTATAAATTGATCTAATGGCGCAGAAACGAACGCATCCTTCAGGGGCTGCTAAGCAGGCACACAAAGAAAGTGCAGCTCGTCATGCAGGTATCATCTATTTTGGAGTGATTGTAATGATGTAATATAGTAAAAAGAATAAAAAAAATAAATAAACTGAGCCTGACGATAAGCGTCGTTTTGGGATAGATAATTTGACGGTTATTCTGAGTTCAGAAGAGCACGATCACCGACACCGCTGATGGACAATTCGCTTCTGACACTTTGAATCTTAGCGTACAATGCAGAATTTTGTACGAACCGTCCGAAAGAATCTGTTCGCTGAAATGAATCGTAATTCCAGTCACTGTTTCACTGAGGCGAATTCATGATGAACTGTTGATATGAATCTTACAAAGGAGTCGGTTCTCCTCAATGGAATCGATTACAACCTGTGGAATCAACTTGATGCCTCTGAATCAAAGAATCGATTCCTTTCCTTTAGAATCGATTTCCAGCCCAGTCAGGCGCTGACTGTCAAAATACTAAGTTAAACGCGCAGTATGGAATTTTTGGCCACCAGGGGTCACTCAATCAAAATAATAACATAAGACGTACTTTGATGACGTCGGGAAAGAGCGTAAGGCTCATGGGAGTTGGTGTTCATTGGAACACGCGCTCTGTCGCTCCCTATCATTCCTCACTCATTCTAACTTAGTATTTTGACAATCACGTCTTTTCGAAAGGAGAGATATAGACGGTTTCAACGGCAACAACATAAACAAACGTTACTGCGCATGAGCGCTTTTGTGGACCTAACTTAACTTCAGGTAGACTTCCAAATAGAATCAATAACAACAGCCAAGTCCCTCTAGAGTAGATATTTTTTGATAACAAACAAAATGTTTGCTGCGTGGATCAGGCGGACTTAATGAAAATGCAAATTCATTATTTGCCAACAGTAGATGTTTTAAAGCATAGACATAAAGTGAGAGAAATAGAGGTTTCCCCAGTAACAGCTGTAAACAAAGCAGAGCTACGCTCATACGCTGCTATCAGGCATATAACATGCAAGTCTTCCTTCAGAAATACAGCGATATAAAAACACCTGTGCCTCGCTTTGATATTTAAACATATAGATTTAAGGAATTATTATTATTAAACGTGCAGTACTTAACGTTACTCGATGAAGCCTTTTGGAAAAAAAAAATCAGTTTTAAAATTGTGGTGAGTCTCCAAAAATAAATAAATGTATGGGAAACACATCCCACAGCAACTGCGTTTGTAGATGGCACCGCAGCCAGACCGATATAACGTTACACAACACAGACCAGGACACCGGAGGTTAACTAAGGTCCAGGCGCGTGCGCCCGATGAAACCGTCTATATGAATTATGAGACCCCTATCAAATCAATATTCCATCTAGCTAGTAGTAATATGTTAAAAAACACGGCCGCCTTTCGTTAATAATTATATTTACGTTATACTATGATATCGAACAAGTTAGAGAACTGCATTTGAAGCTACTTTATTCAGCTAGATATAGAACAAATGTAGATTTACATGAGAGCTAGTCCGTCTGCGTTATACACGACATCATCGTTTCACAAAATATACGGATAGATAAAGTTAGCGGATGCATACCTGTTTATCAGAATGCAAGCGAGTTCGGCATCTCTCTGTAGTTTCAGCTTGTCACGAAGCTCTCTCTATCTTGGAAACGCAACTCCAATATTTACCCGTGTCTTGTAGCTTCTCTTGTCCCAAAACCATCTCGGGTCATTTATTTCACCCGCACGTTTGCGCTTCACAGAACGTGCAGGCAAAGCATAATCATGATCCATAACTAAGTTATTGATTGAGGTTTAAATACGAATATAAATATAAAATATAATAGTCTCAATCAAGGCTACTACTTTTTCTTCTTCGTCTCGTCTTTGTTTCTGTTCACCTTTGTATTTGGCGGTTCCGCAGGAAGTTAGATAAACTAGAGGGGTCAAAGTTTATATGACGCCATAGACGGGCGACAAAACGGAAATAAAGAAACGTGCCGTGTCTTCTAATTAAACTATAATTTTCTCCAGATTTGAAAGTTCATGGAAACTGTCGGGATGATGTAAGTACACAATTAAATATATATATATATAACATAGATATAGTGATTTCTGCTATTTTTAAAGCATAAAAATTACATATTGCGCCTTTAAAGAAAAAGTAAAGTAGTTTGTCAAAGAGCAAGCGCACTACACTAGAGCATTGTTTATTATGTTTCAAAACAGCTACCTCAACTGTCTTTATATCTTCTAAAACGCAGATGTTTAGCCTACATTTACTTTTCGTTTTCCAATCATAAATACTGTTGCCATATTTATTGAAAATAATTTTAAGCATATGAACAAGCACACCCGATTAGTGTTGAAGAAACGAACTAGACTTTTTATTTAGTAGTTTAATTTCCATCACTTCCACTAGCAGCTGATTTGTGTATATTCATATTAAATGTATTTCTCTTCAAAACAGAATATGACACATTAGTCTATCAAAAACAAAACTGTTCACTATCCCAAATAAGGGGTTAGTTGTGTTACTATAAAGAAATTACTAAACAAATAATCATTATATATATATTTTTACAGTGTAGAAAAAAACAAATGTAGCCAAATAAATACGCATAATCTTTACTCTATTTAATTTGATGTGTAAGTGTGAACTCGTGAATTCTAAAAGGTGGAGGGGAGGAGGGTGTGGCAGGGGGGCCTCCAACATACATTTTGCCTAGGGCCTCCAAATGTCTAGAACCGGCCCTGGTCAGATCCACTACGAGAAGAGAGATCTGTCTGGCTTGCCTGCACTTTTTTTAACTCGTCCCCTCACTGCAGCCGCCTACTCTCGCTTACTGTGCGTTCACACCGCCGGCGTCGAGAGCGTCAAAAATCGCTCTTGCCGCTCTGCTCATGACGCTGCAGAAAGATTTGTGAGCGCTCAGACGCTCTGACGTAGATCGAATGCTTATTTTGTATTTAAAGCGGCCGCAAAGCAAACAAGCTTGTTGATCTCGTGCAGACTAACCACAAGGAGAGTAACGTTATAAGTTAACCTCATTAAATATTGTTGTGGACGAAATATTAAGATCCTTTACTTAAAATGAACAATCTCAGACACCTTGGTCCACGTATAACTTTCAATTCATTATTTATGTCCCTGTACGCAAACAGGGACACATAGATTATTGCAAACGCGAAACAGCAATATCGACCTTTCCTTCATTGTGCTTGGGATCTAATGTAGTCGGAGCTGCGTTCTCTGGAATCCTCTCAAGCAGTGGACTTCTACGTTCCGATTGGTTGCTGCCCAACCGCGGCATAGCTAATTACCATAAAGTTGCCTTGATTTCAACTCTCCGCTCCTCGCCGCTGCTCGACGCCGGCTTACATTGAAAATGAATGACTTCCGGCCGCTTTGACGCTCTCGACGCCGACTCTGTGAACGCACAGGCGAGGCGCATCTCAAACAAGCCTGCTATTTGAGTCCGAACCGCGGTTCGCTTGCGTTATCAAGCCTTACCCCGTTGAGAGGAGAAGGCGGCAAATGCATAACATTACTTTCTGCACTCTTATGTTTTTACGTTTTAGAACCGTTCGTTTTGTTTACAAGGCTTCGGTACATAATACCAGTTGTGTCTGTCTTACGAATGTACTGCCAATTCTCTAAAGAATGCTGAAGGTGAACAGAAATGAGTTGTACAGCTTTCTGCTTGCAGCACGTCAGTCACGCTTGTCAGGAAAGTGAGTGAAACAAACACACTAAAGCACCCTTATAATGACACTATATTGAAAGCTTTAACTATAAAGCAGTCCTTCAATTTTATTTGAATAATTAACATTTGTAGATGGCTTAAAGCAAAATCTTTTAGAGCTTCTTGTATTTAATCTTTCATAATCTGTTTGAAAAGATAAACATATTACACATTAAATTTGTATGTATAAAATTATTTAATTTACAAGTGTCTTGTTTGTTATTTTATTAGTGTAAGCTATAACTTCTGACCTTTAAATCAAACCATACTTGTCATTTTATGACAAACAGAAACACAATCTTAATGTTATTTGTGTATTTTACTTTCATTTTATATATATATATATATATACAATCATTTTATATATAACAAATCCAGGAACTACAGGTATTCACCTTATTTTCCATGGCAACAACAGTGCTGCCATTGCGATCGTTTTGTCATCTTACTTCCGGATGAGGGCCAGACGTAACGTACCTATGCTAGTGGCTAGATAACAGAACGCAAATATATCAAGTATTATATGCTCAGTTAGGGGCTGCATAACAATTGCATTAAAAAAAGCAATTGCACCAACGATGTAGCGAACACATTGTGAAGCGGTCGGAGTGTTGTGGTGCACTTTACAAATTTAAACCCACCACCTAAAGAAGAGAAGCACCTGAGGAAATGGATGAAGGTGCTAAATTTGAAGCGCCCACCCAAGCGCTCTTATGTGTGTTCGTACCATAACGGGAAGGCGACTGACGAACACCCTTACCCCGAGAAATGGCTCGACTATGATGTTCTGTTAAAGAGGTCATGCCGGGGGATGAAAAGGTTGTCAGATTCGGGTAAGCTAACCTTAACTTAACTAGCTATGTGTTTGCTCGCCTAACGTTAGATTTATGACGGATTTATGAAGTCCGTTCTATGCATACATTTCAGATCCGTAACAGGTAGTTAACGAAGTACAACGAATTTTCCATGATTACCATTGTCCACCTATTTATTTAATATTTACGGTAGTACAAGTTATTATAGTACATTACAATAGCTCACATTATTCCTGTTATAGAGATTGCAGGTGATAGCAGGCCAGCTAGCCACATTTCTCATTCAGATACTGACCTACGTTTGAACACTACAGTTAAGAGTGTTTTGTTTCTAATGCATCTCTCTCTCTCACACACACACACAGTCTAAGTTCGGGTCCCACCATATATTAATACTCATGATATATTGTAAGTACCAATGTAAAAATGTTTCATTATTTCCACAGATGTATCGATGACCGTGCGTGATGCAGTGGAGACTGTGAGGGTGATCAGATTCCACATGCCCCTGATCTTGCTGAAAGTCACCAGAAGTTACCTGCTGTAATAGATATTTTAATGCACCTTTACAATGTTACAATAAGTTACCTGCTGTAATAAGTTATTTTTATGAACCTTTACAGTGTCACCTGACATTACCTGCTGTAAATAGTTTTTATTTATTTATCTTAATTTGATCTTTTTTTTTATCTTTAATCTCTGATTTGAAGGAATAAGTCATGTCAAGTTAACAAGTTTATTCCATCTTGGTTTATTACATATGGAAATTAAATGTTGAAATTTTATAGGATGATCAGTAGGAGGTGTCTCTTGCTTCCTGAAAACAACAAACACTGATCAACAAATCACAAATGATTTTATACAACTTATATTAAATTATCCATGTTCTAAAAACAAATCACAGTCTGTCTCTTGTTTAAAACAACTGATTTAAAACAACTTATTTCATATAGTTAGTCTTCACCCACATCCTCTACATCCCATCCCAATTACCTAATATCCTACCAATTCCAAACCACACCAATCTTAACTATTAATTTTGCATTTAATCTTTTATAAGTGATATATAATCTTTTTTTGGCTTGTTTTATCTGTAAAAGAAAATCTGCTTAATAATTATGCATACCTGGATACAGTGTTGGGCAGTAGCGTCGCTACAAGCAGCGAAGCTACTAGTTTAACTACATTTCTCAGTAGATTGGTCGTAGCTTCGCTGCTTTCTGAATCAAATAGCTTTTCAGTAGCGAAGCTCTTTTTTTTTTTTACCAAGTAGCGCGGTAGCTTCCACACAAGCTACATTTTCGCAAGCATTTCTGAAGCTCAAACTCAAATCGGGAAATACAACTGCTAAGATCGCTGATCCTGGATCAGTAGTGACGCGACGGCGCTACTTCATCTTGTTCATGTTTACGGTGGATAGCAACCTTCTTTATGATGCATTACCACCACCTTCTGCTCCTGATGGTAACATTCCTTGGCCAGTCACGCAAAAAATTATTTGATGAAATGATGGCATAGGATGAGGTTGGAGAACAGTTAATCCCGAGGAGTGAGTCACCGTGGCCGTACCTCGACAAGTACATGACACTGACCGAGATAACAGAGAGAAAATATGTTTTCAGATGCTGCTTGTAAAAATTATCAGGGTCCAGTCTGGCCATTTTTTTGTACTGTTTGGGTTGCATTTTGTTCTGCAAAGGCCTACAGTATATTAAGCATGCCCATGCAACAGGTGCATACACTTACTTGTGCGTACATTTTTAATTACATGTATTTTGATTGTTTTTGTTGCCAAATTGATAAGGAACAAAAAAACTATTAAACTAAACAATTACACCTGCCTATCTGTTTGACTGACAGTTTTGAGCACTGAGATAGCATTGACTTGTAATAAAACGTGTTCAACATAAAAAATTTAATTTTAAAAGTAGGTTAGATGTAGCAAGCTACTGTTGATGTAGCTTAGCTTGCTACATTTCCCAGGGGGGTAGCTTCAGTGTAGTGAAGCTTCATTTACTGTAGAGTAACTGGTAGCTTAGCTCACTACATTTTCCAAGTAGCTTGCCCAACACTGCCTGGATATAACGCATTTTTCACTTTCAAGTTCCAGCCTCCTCCTTTTCTAATGTGTAATTGATAAACGTTCACTTGCCTTACTCCACTGTAGAATTAAGTTATTAGACAAAATACTTAGTCTGATGATGGTCATCAAACACGTTAATATACTTTTAAACATTTATAACTTCATGTATGTTAACATCAGACACGCACACAAAACTAACCAGCACCATGCTGAGAAGTTTAGACTGCTCGACTGGTTGGTTGCACGTTTAATTTTAAAAAGACGAAAAAACCCTCGCTGTGTAACAGTACACGACCCACTGTCTCACTATGTAAATACTGGTAAGCCTCGGTAGATTTTTTTTTTTAATCATTTTTCCTTGCTGCTCCATCAACTCCTTCTGACAGGGCAGTTAAATATATAGGTTAACTCTAGCCACTTCTTCATATCGTCTAACATTACCCACGTTAACAGCAACGATGGATGGGACAACTTGAGACCATTATAGCTATAAACAATCTTACAACTACTGAACTAGTAACCGGACGTGCCGTATCAGTTTAGCGGAAGTCGGATGACAAAATGCGGAAATGCGAATTATTAAAAATGGGCGGGGCGCAATAAGGTGAATATATTTTTATCAGATGCTTAACAACATATTCAATAGTGAGATCATCTTAACACGTGGTGTGGAAGATTTTTTATCAATAAGACTTTAATGAATCAAGTATCATCAAGATGAATCTTGTCACATACAGTATATTCATGTCTTATTCCATTATTCCATTATGATCATATAGCCTGTGTGTGAAAGGAATGTGCCTGTCAGCAAAAAAAACAACAACAAAAAAAACATCCTGACCCACAGATAGGAAACATCTGGAAAAACATGCAATGAGCCTTTTTTATTTACCATATTCTCAACTCTCTAGGGAGGAACTGAAATGCAAGCATAAAGAAAACTATAGAGAATAGAAAATGCCCTGTTAAAAACAGGAAAACCTTATATAATGGGATGCCACTGAGCATTCAGGAGATCTATTCGCAGAGAACATCTCGGCTTCGTTTCTCTCTGAAATAAAGTATATCTTCTGGAAACAAAACCCAGAGACTGTGTGATTCCTCAGATCTATGGCAGACGAAAATACACTACATTTGGCGCCCGAACGGACTGGAAAGGAGCAGCAGAGTGGACGGCCGCTTTTGAGCTGACTGATGAGCAATACACACATAGAAATGAGATGTACAGCTCTCTGTTTGCACACTTTAAAATTTAATTGCTGAGCTTACTAAAATGATTAAGTAAACGTAACTCTTTTTATAAAGATTGTTGACATTACTTAGTTTAACGAAGTAATTCCAACTTTTTCCCCACACAGTGCTTAAACTCAACTTCTTCATTTAGCTCAACTTAAAAGTTTAAGTATCGTGAATGCACCAGATATACAGTCGGTGGCGGTAGAGGACATTAATTGGACGAAGAAGAAGACGAATGCACATGCATAGTTACTTGGTACAGATTGCAGGTTTATTAATTTGCACGTGGCTGGATAAGAGCATGATGAGGTGAGTGTCATTTTTTATAGTTAACTGCTACATTTTCATTACAAAATAACAATATACCAATCAAAATTTATAAACAGTAGTATTTTGTTAATATATTGACATGAAATCGATGGATGACGTTGGATTGCTTTTAGCAATCTTATAATTGGTAATCGTCTAGCTTTAAAGATAAACATGTTTTAGATCAACAGACAAGTTACAGAGGTGGATAGAGTAACAAAAACTTAATTAAAATACAAGTAATTGTGTGATTGATTAGTTGAAGCTGTAGTCTTAATAGTTACTTGAGCAAAAAGAATAGGTATGCAATGGAAAAGTAACAAGTTTATAATTAGTGTTCATGTCATTTTTATACATCTATAAAAAACTGTTTTCAGATTAGTGATGGATGAGAGAAGCTCTTTACACGTGTAACGTTACTCGTCCCCGCAACTGAACATTTGAGCATAGTATACAGGATTTTTGGCTGCATATGGCTGTATAAGTCTTTCTGTGTTTTCAGTTATCCGCAAAAAATCGATTCAAATGAATCGATTCAAACTAATCGACCCGAAAAAACATTATTTAATGCCTTAAAATGCAAAAGAATGTTAAATAAGAGATGTGCTCCAAAGAAAAAAATATTTTATGCAAGTTTTTAAAGTGGATGCTAAAAATGTTTTTACAAATTGCTCATTACTATTAATCCATATACTTTGTTAAATGTATGTACATTGTTTTGCAGAAGTTTGTTTCTTTGAAGAGTGCAGTGGACATGCAGTGTAAGTGTAAGTTCTGTGTTTATTTCTGTGAAAAGAAAGTTCTGCTATTGAAGCATTATTGGATTAAACATGGAAGCTACACAAGAACCAATCAAATTCCTTGTCTTCACACAGACTGTTTGTGTTCTTTTAAATCATTCAATGTTCTAAAAGTGCATTTAACAAGAAATCAATCTGAAAATGCAAAACAAACAAGTGGACCAAAACTAGGGGTGCTCCGATCACAATCGGCCGTGCGTTATGCGCATTGATAAATATACTTCCCATTTTCTGTAGGTTTTCGAATCAAAGAAAGGCATAGCTGGAAAAAAGCTCTCCGAGTATTTAATGCAAATGATGTCTGCAGTAAGTGTTTTTTTTTTAAACATTAGTGTAAGTCCATTTTGTCAAGTTCTCCGTGGTCTTGCTGTACTTCTTTGGGAAGACACTACAGACTTCTTCAAAACATGCTTTGTAAGTATTCTTCTAATTTAATATCTGTAAAAAGTGCTACAAGAAAGATGTCCAAATTTTTGTGTCAGCATTACTTCTATTTAAGAGATCCTATATAAAGTACATAGAAGATAAATTTAAAGCAAGTAAAATATATACTTTGTTTTCCATAAAATATGATCAAATAAATCTTAAAATGTGGATGAAACGGTTTTCAAACTATAAAAATCTCATATAGAATAGTGTCTTGAATTTTTCCAATTTCAATCCAACTACTTAGCGCAAAAAGGTCTCTCTATATAGCCATTCCTTACCTATGTCCCGTGACAGTTTTAGCAGCATCCGTTCTGCACCCTATCGCTTCACTCTCTGCTGATATACTGTTTCAGGAGTAACAAGAAAAACAAAATGCCTTTCAATGTGTTGTCACATGTTATCAGATTCCATCAGTCAGTCAGCGCCCCTTGCAAGTTGTTCTAATAGCCAGCTGGGAAGCTAGAACCCCCGAGTTTGCAGAGCCATGAATGTACTTTCAGAGTGATACAGGGTTCTCTTTGAGCAGCATGGTTCGCAGCTCTTCCACTCCCCTCTAGTCAAGTCTGCGGCTCCAGGAGCTCTAGGGGCTCTGCGACATTGTGAGATGGTGCAGACCCTTTTCAATGCCCCTAAGCTGTTTAAGATTAAAGTCCAGGGGAAGTCTCCGATCTGCCTTGGTGCCGGTGCACTGACTATGGTTCCAGTTACATGCCCTCAGCCGGAGACTGCTTGAGCCATTAGGTTTTGCAGATAGACAATTGTCTGAAGGTCTTCTGGTGTCTCGCACCCTAGTGTCTACCAAGAAAAGCACTTTTGTATGTCAATGTTGGGTGTACTGAAGTGTGGCTTTCCCTGAGTCGTGTCATTGGGTCTGTGCAAGCAGTGGTGGCGACCTCGGTTGGAAACAAATCTGTCGCCTTTGAGCCCTCATGGTAAGAGTGTTGCACCTATGTCTCTACCCAGGAGGCAATAGCTTGTCCCAGTGTCCCGGAATCTGTTCTCCCTGACCTGGAGGGGCTGACTCCACAGCAGGTTGTCCAAGCCAAGACCCTCTTTGCCTGGCATGAAAGTATTTTCTCCAAGGGTGATGGAGATTTGGGGTGTACCTCCCTGATTGCTCATGAGATTCCATTAGTTGATGATGCCCCAGTCCAGCTAAGCTCAAAGGGTGGCGTAGTTAGTTGTATGATTTGGGGGTGCCACATAAGAATGTAAGAAAAAGCAAATGTTGGAAAAGATAATAAAATGTAAGATTAGCTTGATCTAAAGTTAGGAGCATGGGGAGCATAATTTATAACTAAATTGGCAAAGTTTTTAGGAATTGCATTATTGACAGGAGACTATTTTACTGTGTACTTTCTATATTGAGGTCACTAGTCAAAGCCACAGCTAAGCAAATTAAATTCAAAGATGTCAAGATGATGGGAAATAGATTTTTGAGGGTAACCAAAATGGCCCCTACAGTGCACAAAAGATCTGGACGGATCAATTATGCTACTCCTAGTCAAGTGAAGAGAGAGATGTTCAGTCCAGTTTTTCCACATAGTGATATTACATAATCTAGTCATGGGTGATAATACAGTGTGACTTATTTAGTTGCTAGGTGGTGTTAACTAATCAAAGCTTAATCTCATGGCCCTAACAGAGACCTGGATCAAACCAGAGGACACTGCTACAACTGCAGCACTCTCCAATAATTTCTCATTTTCCCACTCTCCCCGTTTGACTGGAAGAGGTGGAGGTACTGGTCTGCTCATCTCTAATGATTGGAAATTTAATCCTTTACCATCTCTGGGTATCAACAGCTCCTTTGAATCTCATTCAGTTACTGTTACCTACCCTTTTAAAATTAATTTTTTAGTTGTCTATTGACCCCCAGAACCACTGGGTAACTTTTTGGATGAATTAGATGTGTTGCTCTCAACCTTTTCTGAGGATGGTACTCCCCTAGTTATGCTTGGAGATTTCAACATTCATCTAGATAAACCTCTGTTTGCCGATTTCCACACTCTGCTTGCCTCTTTTGATCTCAACCGAGTGTCAAGTACTGCTACTCACAAATCAGGCAACCAACTGGACCTTATTTATACACAAAACTGCTCTACTGATCATGTTCTGGTTACTCCACTGCACACGTCGGATCACTTCCTCCTCACTCTTAACCTCAACATGATCCTTGACGCATCACTTACCCCTCCACATGTCATCTTTCGACGTAACCTACGCACACTTTCACCCTCCCGGCTATCTGCAATGGTTTCATCTTCACTTCCTTCCCCTAAACTGTTTGCATCTTTGGATGCTAACAGTGCTACTGATACTTTCTGCTCCACTCTTACATCTTGTTTAGACACTGTTTGCCCCTTATCTTCCAGGCCAGCCCGTAACACCCCTTCTGCCCCTTGGTTATCTGATGTTCTACCCGAACACGGTTCTAAGCTTAGAGCTTCTGAAAGGGTATGGCGCAAGTCCAAAAATACTACTGATCTTATTGTGTATCAGTCACTCCTATCTTCTTTCTCTGCTAATGTCTCCTCTGCTAAAAGGACATACTACCATAACAAAATTAACAATTCATCTAACTCTCGCATGCTTTTTAAAACATTTTCCTCACTTATTTGTCGTCCTCCTCCTCCTCCTCCTGCTTCATCTCTAGTAGCTGATGACTTTGCAACGTTTTTCATTAATAAAATGAAACACATTAGTGCACAATTTTCCACACCACAATCAGTCAAGCTCATATCACCAGCAAACTTACACTCATTTACATCCTTCTCTTCACTCTCTGAGGCAGAAGTCTCAAAACTCATCCTTTCTAATCACCCTACAACTTGCCCCCTTGATCCAATTCCATCTCATCTCCTTCAAGCCATTTCTCCTGAAGTTGTACCTGCACTCACTCACATCATTAACACTTCCCTCCACACTGGTGTTTTTCCCTCATCATTTAGACAGGCACGTATAACTCCACTACTTAAGAAACCCAACCTCAACCCATCTCTTTTAGAGAACTACAGACCAGTTTCCCTTCTTCCTTTTATTGCAAAAACACTTGAACGAGCTGTGTTCAAACAAGTCTCTACATTTCTCACACACAACAATCTCCTTGACAGCAACCAATATGGCTTCAGAAGTGGACATTCAACTGAGACGGCCTTGCTCTCAGTTGTTGAAGCTCTAAGACTGGCAAGACTAGAATCCAAATCTTCAGTACTTATCCTGCTTGATCTGTCCACTGATTTTGACACGGTTAACCACCAGATCCTCCTATCAACGCTACTGGCGAAAGGCCTATCTATCAGATAGGTCTTTCAAAGTATCTTGGAGAGGTGAGGTGTCCAAGTCTCAGCATCTAACTACTGGGATGCCTCAGGGCTCAGTTCTTGGACCACTCTTCTCTGTCTACATGGCATCATTAGGTTCTGTCATTCAGAAACATGGCTTTTCATAGCATTGCTATGCTGATGACACTCAACTCTACCTCTCATTCCATCCTGATGATCCAACGGTAGCTATTCGCATCTCAGCTTGTCTAACTGACATTTCTTCCTGGATGATGGACCATCACCTTCAACTCAACCTTGCCAAGACAGAACTGCTTGTGATTCCAGCAAACCCATCGTTCCATCACAATTTCACCATCAAGTTAGGCACATCAACCATAACTCCTTCAAAAACAGCTAGAAGCCTTGGAGTTATGATTGATGATCAGCTGACTTTCTCAGACCACATTGCTAAAACTGTCTGATCCTGAAGATTTGCTTTATTCAACATCAAGAAGATCAAGCCCTTTCTTTCGGAACATGCTGCACAACTCCTTGTTCAAGCTCTTGTTCTGTCCAGGTTGGACTATTGCAATGCCCTCTTGGCAGGTCTTCCAGCCAATTCTATCAAACCTTTACAATTAATTCAGAACGCGGCAGCAAGATTAATTTTTAATGAGCCAAAAAGAATACTCGTCATACCTCTGTTTATCAATTTACACTGGCTTCCAATAGCTGCTTGCATAAAATTCAAGGCATTGATGTTTGCCTACAAAACTACCACTGGCTCTGCACCCATTTACCTAAATTCATTACTTCAGACTTATGTGCCCTCTAGAAGCTTGCGTTCTGCAAGTGAACGTCGCTTGATTGTGCCATCCCAAGGAAGTCACTTTTACGGACTTTTAAATTAAATGTTCCCTTCTGGTGGAATGAACTCCCCAACTCAATCCGAGCAGCTGAGTCCTTAGCCAATCTTCAAGAATCGGCTTAAAACACATCTCTTCCATCTTTATTTGACCCTCTAACTTTAACACTCACTATTCTAATTCTATTCTTTAAAAAATCTAACTACCTTTCTAATCTTTTTGTATTCTATTTTCTTTTCATTTATTATGCAATTGTATATGTATGTGTGTGTGTATGTGTAAAGACCTCTAACTAGCTTGCTCTATTCTTTTATTTTTTTTATTCTATCTGTTTTTCTTTTTATTTATTATATTAGTTAAAATCCCATGCTACGTGTACTGTGTTAACCTAACTGAGACTTGTTATAGCACTTATATATCATTGCTCTTTTTGTTGTTTTTGATTGCTTCCACTGTCTTCATCTGTAAGTCGCTTTGAATAAAAGCGTCTGCTAAATGAATAAATGTAAATGTAATGTAAACTAATAAGACTGAATTATGGTTTAGCACCCTGGATAAAAAATGTGAGACTTAAGTCCAAAGGGGAGAATATGTGGAAGATTTTTATCAATAAGATTTTATTTAATCAAGTATAATCAAGATGAATCTAGTCACATATGCATATATGTCTTATTCCATTATAATTACATAGCCTGTGTGTAAAAGGAATGTGCCTGTCAGCAAAAAAAAAAGAAAAGAAAATCCTGACCCACAGATAGGAAACATCTGGAAAAACATGCAATGAGCCTTTTTTCTTTACCATAGTCTCAACTCTCTAGGGAGGAACTGAAATGTAAGCATAAGGAAAACTATAAATAACAGAAAAACGACTTGTTAAGAACAGGAAAACCGTATATAATGGGATGCCACTGAGCATTCCATCAACCAGTCAAGGGGTGCGAGTCGAGCAGCACGGTGCATTGGCTCCAGTTCAGATATGACACCAGTTATCTTCTGCTGTGAATAGTAAATCCAGTCAAGTTTCTCCGGCCACACAAATGAATTCTCACTTTCTTCATGCAGTTTATTTTTAGTTCATCTCCATGAACCTGCACGATCTGCCCAACATATGGTCTGCCATCAAACTCCACAATGACAAATTTTCCTTGTGTGCATCTATCTTCTTCTTCAAAGGAGTCATTTGATTCAGTCTCCAAAGTATTTCCAAAATCCACCTTCTTTGATTTGTGGCAAGAACACACTTCAGGATATTAACGGAAACAACGTAAGTGTCTGTGCAGGATAACTCCAGGTGATGATAAGACTTGGTGTGTACCTAGAATCCCTGTAACTGGTTTGACAGATGGAGGTAGCAGTTTGTTGTAGGCCTCAATATCTGACTCTCCAATCCATTTGAATTTCAATACAATCATCTCTGTTCGGGAGGGTAGAAACTCGTAGAAATCTCTTGGAGATTGCAAATCACTGCCTCTCAGAACATACTTGTCTGCTGTTCTTTTGACTACTCCCCAAACACCGTCTGGGGCTCCCGTGCCATGTGACCTTTCTGAGAAATTCCAAGTTACAAAGTGATAAGGTTGGATTTCTGAATTCAGCTTGCAGCCGTAATTTTCTGAAAAGTCTACGTGTAAGACAATTTCATTTTGAGGAACATTTTCCTTAATTTCCCTAAATTTTGCTGCCTGATGCAACCAGTTGAATTGATGGCTACCGATGGATTCAAGTTCAAGTCTGAATTGCTCTACCAGGCGTTCAACAGTGCCAGACTTGGGCTTCTTTACCCAATTCTTAAGGACCCTATCACCAACAGTCACATCCTCTTTCGCCCAGCATTCCCATCTGGCAGAGTCAAGGGGGTTGTACTCTGCCACCTGAACTTCTTCAAAAAGCAGCAATCAGTGCATGTTCTGTACATACACTCTTTCTTATCTACATTACATATAATGCTTTTGAGCAGAGATGATAGGCTTTGCATTTGAATTAAGCCCCTATGTGCAATGCTGTCAATTAGTAGGCGCATGTTTTCATGTTGAAAACAGGCGCAGGTAGTATTGCGGTCGGTTGCTCTGGACTCTTTTATATAAAATGGCCTATATCTAGTAAATTGCCTGTAACATATTCCGTATTTGCATCTGTGATCTTTGATGTAGTCACTGTGGAGGTCTTCCAGTGATTTTGTCAGAACTCTCCGCTGCTTCTTGTTCACCATACCCACAAGTTATTCCCCGCAAGCAGTCTGCTGTTGGTGTCTCTTGACAAGAACAACTCTACTTCTTTTCTCTTTTCGACGTCATTTTGTTCCAGCTATGGCTTGCTGCATTTCTCCCTGACATTCTGTCAGACACTGTAATATGCTCTGGTCCCCTCCCTGCTTACTGTGGTGACGAGATGCATAGCATATTGTCATCACTAAATGGCTGGATGTCTAAGTGGTCCCTGCAGAATAACATGGGTTTCATAGACAATTGGACGAGCTTTTTGGGCAAATCTGACCTGTTGAAAAGAGATGGTCTTCATCCCTCCTGGGGTGACGCTGCACTTCTCTCCAGAAATATGGCAAATAGTCTTAGAGTTTATACTTGACTAACTGGGGCCCAGGTCAAGAAGCAGACAAACTGGTTAAACCGACCGTCTGCTAGCTGTCTCACATCACAGAAATCCGTTAATTCTCAGCACATAGAGACTCTTTCACCTAGATATCACGCTATAGAGACTGTCTGTTCCCCGAACGAGAAAATACAAAAAACTTCCAAACCAAGTTGAGTAACAATTTAATTGAGTTTCAACAAACAAATACAGATGCAATATGGATAAACAAATGATAAAAATTGGCTTATTGAATATCAGATCCCTTTCTATGAAAACACTTTTTGTAAATAATATGATCACTGATCGTAATCTAGAAGAGCTCTGTTTGACAGAAACCTGGCTAAAACCTGATGATTACATTATTTTAAATGAGTCCACTCCCCAAGATTACTTTTATAAACAGGAGCCGCATCCAAAAGGCAAAGGTGGAGGTGTTGATTCAACTTATAACAACGTTTTCAGGATTTCTCAGAGGGCAGGCTTCAAGTATAACTCATTTGAAGTAATGGTGCTTCATATAACATTATCCAGAGAAACAAATGTTAATGATAAATCCCCTGTGATGTTTGTACTGGCTACTGTATACAGACAACCAGGGCACCATACAGACTTTAATAAAGAATTTGGTGATTTTACATCTGAGTTAGTTCTGGCTGCAGATAAAGTTTTAATAGTTGGTGATTTTAATATCCATGTTGATAATGAAAAAGATGCATTGGGATCAGCATTTATAGACATCTATAACTCTATTGGGGTTAGACAACACGTTTCAGGACCTACTCACTGTCTAAATCATACTCTAGATTTAATACTGTCACATGGAATTGATGTTGATAGTTTTGAAATTATGCAGCCAAGTGATGATATCTCAGACCATTATTTAGTTTTGTGCAAACTTCATATAGCCAAAATTGTAAATTCTACTTCTTGTTACAAGTATGGTAGAACTATCAGTTATCTTCCTGATGTATCCGAATTCCTTAGCATATCCAAAACCTCAGAACAACTTGATGATGTAACATAAACTATGGACTCTCTCTTTTCTAGCATTTTAAATACAGTTGTTCCAATACACTTAAGGATGGTTTAGGAAACCAGTCTGACACCATGGTATAATGAGCATACTGGCACCCTAAAGAGAGCAGCCCGAAAAATGGAGCGCGGCTGCAGGAAAACAAAACTAGAGGTATTTCGTATTGCTTGTCGGGAAAGTAACCTATCCTACAGAAAAGCATTTAAAACTGCTAGATCCGATTACTTCTCTTTTAGAAGAAAATAAAGATAACCCCAGGTATTTATTCAATACAGTGGCTAAATTAACGAAAAATAAAGCCTCAACAAGTCTTGACATTTCCCAACATCACAGCAGTAATGACTTTATGAACTACTTTACTTCTAAAATCAATACTATTAGAGATAAAATTGCAACCATTCAGCCATCAGCTACAGTATCACATCAGACAGTGCACCATAGACCCCCCGAGGAACAGTTCCACTCATTCTCTACTATAGGAGAGGAAGAATTGCATAAACTTGTTAAATCATCTAAACCAGTGGTCTCAAACTTAATTCCTGGAGGGCCACAGCTCTGCAGAGTTTAGCTCCAACCAGCTCCAAATCACACCTGCTTGGAAGTTTCTAGTAACCCTGAAGACCTTAATTAGCTGGATCAGGTGTGTTTGATTAGGGTTGGAGAAAAACTGTGCAGAGCTGTGGCCCTCCAGGAATTGAGTTTGAGACCAATGATCTAAACCAACAACATGTATGTTAGACCCTGTACCCCCCTTCCTCAAATCTTACCCTGGAGGTCCAATGCGCTGCAGAGTTTAGCTTCACCCCTGATAAAAGACACCTGCATGTGATTTTCTAATGATCCCAAGGACATTGATCGGCATTGATTAGCGTGCTCAGGTGTGTTTAATTAGGGTTAGAGCTAAACTCCGCAGGAAAGTGGATCTCGAGTTCCAGATTTGAGGATGCCTGCCCTATACCATCTAAGCTCCTAAAAGAGGTACTTCCAGAAGACAAAGATCCTCTTCGGACTATTAATTCCTCATTGTCATTAGGATATGTCCCCAAAACCTTCAAACTGGCTGTTATTAAACCTCTAATCAAAAAACCACAACTTGACCCCAAAGAATTAGTTAATTATAGACCAATCTCGAATCTCCCTTTTCTGTCCAAGATACTAGAAAGGTAGTATCTTCACAATTATATTCCTTCTTACAGAAAAATGGTATCTGTGAGGATTTAGGCCGTATCATAGTACTGAGACTGCTCTCCTTAGTTACAAATGACCTGCTCTTATCATCTGATCGTGGTTGTATCTCTCTATTAGTTCCATTGGATCTTAGTGCTGCGTTTGACACAATTGACCACAACATTCTTTTGCATAGACTTGAACACTTTATTGGCATTAATGGAAATACTTTAGCATGGTTTAAATCATACTTATATGTACGCCATCAATTAATAGCAGTGAATTATGAGGTATCATATCGACAAGTGCAGTATGGAGTACCTCAAGGCTCAGTACTAGGGCCAAGTAATTTCTTCTAAATTCTGAAAAAACAGAGGTGTTAATTATAGGACCTACTGTAAGAACTCTGCATGTAATAACATAGAACACTGTCTAAGACTTGATGGTTGCTCTGTCAATTCTTCATCATCAACTAGGAACCTAGGTGTGCTATTTGATAGCAATCTTTCCTTAGAAAGCCACGTTTCTGTCAGGAAGCTGGTTTGATCATCAGCCATTCTGTTGTGTAATGTCTTAAGTGGTTAACCCTTATGCATTGTTGGGGGACATTTTCGTCCACAAGGGGGTAAAGTTGAGTCTTATTTTAGCCACAACTTTCTCTCTGTTTGAGCTAATGGAATGATTTTTGGTGACCTTATTTAGAAATTTTTCAAAAACTCAATGGTACACTCTGGGCAAATTCACTACCCTTTCGTTATGTTCGTGGATGAAAGATCCGCTAAATTAAACTGCTGTAAAAATGTATCAGATAAATATTTTTTTTGCATAAATCTATTAATCAAATTGAAAAAAAAAATCAAGATTTTAACTCTTTAATTACCAAGTTCATAAATGATGTCACTGATTTGGGGAAAAAAACACACACAATTACATATTTTCAATTTAAAAAGTGATTGTGGACTGGATATATTTTTACCTTTTATCACAGTCTTTCTCACACACACACACACATACACACAATATAATATGCTGTTATACTCCATATAGCTTCATATACAAGTCAGAAGCTAAGCTTTTTTTTGCAAAGGCCTATCTAAAGGGTTAATGGTCCCACCTAGTGATCAACTGTAAAAATAACAAATGTTACCTCTTCCCAACAGGGAAAACCACCAACAATCAAGAATCTTTCACACACACAAACACTATAATTTGCTGTTATACTCCATATAACTCCATATACAAGTCAGAAGCTAAGCTTTTTTTTGCACAGGCCTATCTAAAGTGTTAATGGTCCCATCTAGTAAACAACTGTAAAAATAACAAATTTTACCTCTTCCCAAAAGGGAAAACCACAAACAATCAAGAATGCATGATTATACGGTGTCATGGCTTTGCAATCAAAAAATGTAGTTATAATGGAAGTCAATGGGGCAAAAACATCCACCAACAACAAATTAGGGAGAAAAAATGTTAATCTAATTCTGCACAAAAACTAAAAATGCGTCAAAGCCAATGCTGCTACTAATCTTTGACATGCCCAAGACTGTTATAAAAAGTTTTTAAAAAAATCCAGCCACAATTACTTTTATATTGTCCGAAGAAACAGTCGAGCAACAGAGAAGGACAGCAGCTTGTGAGTGTTTTGTCTCGCTTTCTCATTAGACTACTGTGTGATTGTAATTGCTAGGAAAGTTTTTGGTTTAAATTGTTTGTGTCTTACCCTGGTAAATACGTGCTGAAAGTGGCGCTTGGTTTTGTGTTTGCCTATTGCGGGACTGCCCAGTTTCGATCTGCTAAATAGTGAGGCGTGGCCAGCTGACTTCAATTACAGGTAATCAGGCAAATACAAAAGCGGTAGGTTTCACCGCGGCAGCAGTCGCGGCAGCCCTCGTGTGAATCCTGAAGACCGAGTGTAAAGACAATCGAATCTACCTGCGCGACTTCACCGAGCAAGGACACCGACAGGGCACTTGAGTATTGATTTTTTCCCCCCTTTCTTTACTTTTTGCATAACTTGTTCTCAAATATTTCTTACACTTGTAGTCACTATGTGCTTTCAGATCTCTACTATCACTAATAACAGACTTAATTTCTTTCTATTGCTACTCATTCCGGTCTCAACCTCATGACACTGACTGAGACTTGGATCAAACCTGAAGATACTGCCACCCCTGCAACCCTCTCCACTAATTTCACTTGTTCCCACACTCCTCGTACCACTGGGAGGGGTGGAGGTACGGGTCTCCTTATATCAAAAGAATGGAAATTTGATCTTCAGCCATCACCTACAGGTATTGGTTCATTTGAATCACATGCCATTACTGTAACCCACCCTGTTAAAATCCACTTTTTGATAATTTATCGTCCACCAGGTCAATTGGGAAACTTCTTGGAGGAGTTGCTTGGTGACTTAACATCCACCTAGATAAACCCCAGGCTGCTGACTTCAAAACTCTGCTCACCTCATTTGATCTCAAGCTAGTGTCTACTACAGCGCCTCACAAATTGGGCAACCAACTGGACCTCATCTACATGCGCTGTTGCTCTATGGACAACTCTTCAGTTGCTCCACTGCACACCTCAGACCACTTCCTCATTACTGATAACCTAGCACTTACTCCTGAAGCGCCTCACACTCCAACGCAGGTCACCTTTCGACAGAACCTATGCTCACTCTCTCCATCTCGCCTATCTTCTGTGGTTTCATCCTCACTTCCTGCACTCTCTCAGTTTTCAGCTCTGGACACGAGCAGCGCTACGGACACTCTTTGCTCCACTTTAATATCTTGCTTAGACAATTTTTACCCACTGTTGTCTAGACCAGTACGCACTGCCCCATCTGCCCCCTGGCAGAAATCAAGAAACTCTACCGACCTCAGTTTGTATCAGTCTCTCCTCTCTTCCTTCTCTGCAAATGTTTTTACGGCTAAAACATCCTACTACCATAACAAAATTAACAGCTGTTGTGACGCTCGGACACTCTTCAAGACTTTCTCTTCTTAATCCGCCGCCACCACCTCCTCCATCGACTCTTACAGTGGACGTACTGCACGCTGCATGCTTAGTAAACAAACTACAGCTAGTCCAAAATGCAGCAGCAAGAGTTCTTACTAGAACCAGGAAGTATGGCCATATTAGCCCGGTACTGTTAACACTGCACTGGCTCCCTATCAAACATTGTATAGATTTTAAAATATTGCTTATTACTCATAAAGCCCTGAATGGTTTTGCACCTCAGTATTTGAATGAGCTCCTTTTACATTATAATCCTCTACGTACGCTATGTTCTCAAAACTCAGGCAATTTGATAATACCTAGAATATCAAAATCAACTGCGGGCGGCAGATCCTTTTCCTATTTGGCGCCTAAACTCTGGAATAACCTACCTTAAATTGTTCGGGAGGCAGACACACTCTTGCAGTTTAAATCTAGATTAAAGACCCATCTCTTTAACCTGGCTTACACATAACATACTAATATGTTTTTAATATCCAAATCCGTTAAAGGATTTTTAGGCTGCATTAATTAGGTGAACCGGAAACACTTCCCATAACACCCGATGTACTTGCTACATCATTAAAAGAATGGCATCCACGCTAATATTTGTCTGTTTCTCTCTTATTCCGAGGTCACCGTAGCCACCAGATCCAGTCTGTATCCAGATCAGAGGGTCACTGCAGCCGCCCGGATCCAGTACGTATCCAGACCAGATGGTGGATCAGCACCTAGAAAGGACCTCTACTGCCCTGAAAGACAGCCGAGACCAGAACAACTAGAGCCCCAGATACAGATCCCCTGTAAAGACCTTGTCTTAGAGGACCACCAGGACAAGACCACAGGAAACCGATGATTCTTCTGCACAATCTGACTTTGCTGCAGCCTGGAATTTAACTACTGGTTTTGTCTGGTCAGAGGAGAACTGGCCCCCCAACTGAGCCTGGTTTCTCCCAAGGTTTTTTTTTCTCCATTCTGTCACCGATGGAGTTTATCAACTCCTCTCTTCACTCTGGAACATTTCCCTCAGCATTCAAGCAGGCTCGGGTCAGCCCACTGCTCAAGAAACCATCTCTAAATCCAGCGCTTCTTGAAAACTACAGACTGGTATCCCTTCTTCCATTCATTGCAAAGACACTTGAGCGAGCTGTGTTCAACCAGTTTTCCATGTTCCGCCATTTCATCCTGTCTGAGTGACATTTCTAACTGGATGAATGACCATCACCTTCAGCTTAACCTTATGAAGACAGAACTCCTGGTGATTCCAGCTAGCCCATTGCTTCAGCACAACTTCTCTGTACAGCTGGGTTCTTCAACCATTACTCCTTCGAGGACAGCCAGAAACCTAGGAGTTGTGATGGATCATCAGTTAAGCTTCACAGACCACATTGCTACTACGACCCGGTCCTGCAGGTTTGCCTTATACAACATTAGGAAGATTAGACCCTTCCTGTCATAGCAAGCCACCCAGCTTCTTTTCCAAGCTCTTGTTCTCTCCAGCCTGGGCTTTTGTAATGCTCTCCGGGCGGGCCTTCCTGCATGTACTGTCAAGCCTCTGCAATTGATCCAGAATGCAGCAGCGAGGGTTGTCTTCAATAAGCCAAAAAAAGCTCACGTTACTCCTCTCCTCATCAGGTTACACTGGCTACCAGTAGCCGCTCGCATCAAATTCAAGGTACTGATGCTTACCTACAAGACAACCACTGGCACGGCACCAACATACCTAAACTCACTGGCCCTCCAGAAGTTTGCGCTCTGCAAGTGAACAACGCTTTGTGGTGCCATCCCAAAGAAGTTCAAAATCACTCTCACTGACCTTTTCCTGGACTCTGCCCAGCTTGTACAGCTGAGTCTTTACTCATTTTCAAGAAACATCTAAAGACTCATCTTTTTCGCCTGCACTTAACCAACTAATACTAGCACTTTTCCTTTTCTTCTTTTAATTTATATTAAAAAAAACTGGCTATGTGTTTTATACTAGACCAACTGAGACTTGTAAATATGGAAAATAAATCATTTTGTGTTTTTTTTTTTCTTCCCCAAATCAGTGACATCCTTTATGAACTTGGCAATTAAAGAGTTAAAATCTTGGATTTTTAAAGAACATTTGGTAGTTTTGATCAGGACTGAAGTTGATTAACAGATATATGCTAAAAATTTGAGAAAAAATATGAATCTGACATTTTTACAGCAATTTAATTGAGTGGATGTTTTCATCCCAAACATAACGAAAGGGTAGTGAATTTGAAAAACAATGCACAAGGGTTAATTCCACTCACTCTGCCTTCACAGCTGCACCTTATTCTAATTAGTGCTCCAGCTCTCCTCACACACACCTGTCTCTCAATTTCGCATTGATCTTCTTCAATACTTATGATTCTCTCTTTCTGTGCTTCTCTGTCAGTGTGTCTTGGCTACCATCCGTTTCACTACTGCCCTTAAAACTCTTTTGTTCTAGTCGTGCCTAGTTTTCATGCCCTGTTTGTTTATTTAATCTTGTTTTTTCTTTTTGATGTACCCAGTTCCCGTACCTGTTCAGTTTTGGATTCCTTAACTGGTTGCTGATTGTCAGCGTTTGTTTTGGAACATTGCCTTTTCTTTTGTTCGATTAAATTTGGCAAAATGCGAATCTGCTCTTGGGTCCCTTTTCCTCCCAGCAACCCTAACAGTGCACACTGACCAGAATTGATCCAGCAGATCAATCGCAGTTTCGCTCAGCTTTGGAACCGCAGGGTGTGCTGCTCGGACAGCATCAGGGGAAGATGGCGGTGACTCATCATGCTGTGGACACGTTAGCCAGCCAAGTCTCTGAGCTAACTGAAACCTTTCGCCGGATGGAGACTGAACGTAACCTACTGTCAACTGCCACCGGACGTTCTCACCCCTGAATTCAAAGTCACCCCTGAACCACGCATCAACAATCCTCCCAATTACTCCTGTGAGCCTACGGAATGTTGATCATTTATTATTCAATGTGAGGTGATTTTTCTCTCTGCAACCCCTCACTTATGCCTCAGATTCAGCCAAGGTGGCGTTCGTCATTACCGGCCAGGCTCATGAATGGGCCACTGTTGTGTGGGCTGCAAAGGCAACATGTTGTATGGAGTTCGTCAGCTTTAAAGCGGAGTAAGTGGAATAATGCAGCACTGGCAGCCAGGTTCACGGAAGGCCTGGAAGATGAGATAAGGGGTGAGATGTATGCTCACGATCTTACTGAACATCTAGATGAACTTGTTGACCTGGCAATCTGTATGGATAATGGATGGGATCTTCATTGGAGAGCTCGGCTTCTACATTCTTGCCTTTTGTAAACCCTGTGTCTGCCTTTTCGGGGTCCATTACTCCCTTTCCCTCATCTGCTCCGGAACCTATGTAGTTGGGCAGGTACCGGTTATCTGCAGAGGAGAAACAGAAACGTCTTTCCAAAGGATTATGCCTCTACTGCGGCCGTCCTGGACAGTTTAGTTCATCCTGTCTGGCAAAAGCCAACACTCGCTAGTAAGCAAGGGAGTACTGGCAAACGCTACTTCCACCACCGCGTCTACTGTTTCGCGCTCTGAGTCCAGTCTCAGTCACTTATGAAGGTGTAGTTCATCAACTCTGCTCTCATCGATAAGCGAACTTACCACCATTTCTCAGGCCACAGTCCCATTACAATTAATTATGTCTGGTAATCATAAAGAGGAAATAGTATTCTTTGTCACTCGCTCACCCCTCATTCCGGTGGTCTTAGGTCATTCCTGGTTAACCACCCCTAATCCACACATCAATTGGTCTGAAAGAACCGTCCTATCATAGAGTCCCTATTATCATGCCCATTGTCTTGTGTCTGCCTTGTCTTCAGTCTCTTCTTTTCCCGTGTTGCATGAGGAGCCGATTGATCTCTCCAGTGTTCCTGAGGTCTACCATGATTCGCGGGTGGTTTTCAGTCATTCCCGGGCCGCATCTCTTCCTCCACACCATCCCTATGATTGTGCCATCAATCTTCTCCCTGGCACTTCTCCACCTAAGAGGCGATTTGTTCTCCTTGGTCGGTCATGAAGAGACATGAAGTATGTCTTTAACTGTCATTTTGCATTATTGACACACTGTTTTCCAAATGAATGTTGTTCAGTTGCTTTGAAGCAATGTATTTTGTTTCGAGAACATTAGTAATATAAAACGCACAGGTCTGTTAAGAGCAATAATTTTAATATAGACAAATTATTATTAGGCTTGTCTACTGTACAGGTTTTTTTTTTTAAATGGTATTTATTTCATTTTTTTTTATGGCTGACATATTTGTAAGAATTAAGCAAATTAAGTGCAAGTTTTTATCATGTGTAAAATTATTGATTAACATGGTGGATAAAAGCAGCCCTTTTTTTTTTTTTACACCAACAATATACTATAGGCATACTACTTACAAAATTCAGGTGATTTTTTTTTTTTTTTTTTCAAACTTGATGTGCTGTTGTGGCAGGCCAGTTTCAAATCGCATATTTGGCTCACTGCCTTTGTCTTGTCTTCATTTAATTTATAGTGCTCCCACACAAATAAGGTCACAGGCTTTTTTGTCTTCTCTTCCAGATGAACTGAATCATGACGTTCACTCATGGGCGATTCGTAAGCTGCTTTTCCACTATCGGGCCGAACGGTTCTCTTTGCTTAAACGTTCCATTCCGTGCCGATCCGTTTCATTTTCCACTGTGGTGCTGATAATGGAGCTCTTTGGAATGCGTCAGTCCTTGCCATGGTAATGCAAGTGAAATATAAACAGCGATTTGGATGATGATCAGTCTAAAAAAGGCTATTGGTTTTTATTTTTCTAATCTCTATCTTTAATCTCTCCTTCTACATGTTGAGACATGTACATACACAGACCACTTCACCTGAGCCAATCAGTGTCCAGAAACCTTGACCATGTGATTTCCCCCCGCCCTCACAGAGACTGAAGTTCAGTGCAGCGGGATACAGGTTGGATTCCTGGAAGTCTCTGGGAAATCATTGTTTTGGACTGTTTAATGATTGCCTTTTGGACAAAGTGTTTTGTGTGTGTGTGTGTGTGTGAATGCAAAAGTAAATTTAAATTGCTAATTATATAGTCGATGAGAGACTTATTCTCCCTTGTATGCAAGTTATGTCCATAAGTTGACAATATCTATATGTGTATGCGTGCATTCATAATTAGCATATAACATTGTAAACATTGTAACCCTGTTGTTTATATGCTTATATACATATCTGGGGCCCGTTCTTCGTACGTCGCTTATTACATCTGAAATCAAATGACACATCCAAGATGATATCATCGTGCTAATCATGATCCGGCTAATTGGGTTCTTCGAACACACCTGTTGTGTATGATTAGTATCGCTGGATAGAGTTATCTGAGATAATTGCGTGTTCATGTGTTGGCTTAAACGTACAATATGGAATTTTTGGCCACCAGGGGTCACTCAATCAAAATAATAACATAAGACGTACTTTGACGTCGGAAAAGAGCGTAAGGCTCATGGGAGTTGTTGTTCATTTGAACACGCACTCTGTCGCTCCCTATCATTCCTCACTCATTCTAACTTACTATTTTGACAATCACGTCTTTTCGAACGGAGAGACTGTTTCAACGGCAACAACATAAACAAACGTTACTGCGCATGAGCACTTTTGTGGACCTAACTTAACTTGCGGTAGACTTCCAAATAGAATCAATAACAACAGCCAAGTCCCTCTAGAGTAGATATTTTTTGATAACAAACAAAATGTTTGCTGCGTGGATCAGGCGGACTTAATGAAAATGCAAATTCATTATTTGCCAACAGGAGATGTTTTAAAGCATAGACATAAAGCGCGAGAAATAGAGGTTTCCCCAGTAACAGCTGTAAATGAAGCAGAGCTGGTGTGCTCATACGCTGCTTTATCAGGCATATAAAAGGCAAGTCTTTCTTCAGAAATACAGCGATTATAAAAACACCCGTGCCTCGTTTTGATATTTAAACATATAAATGTAAGGAATTATTATTATTATGAAACGTGCAGTTAGTAACGTTAATCGTTAACGCTACTCAAACTATGCAAATTATGAGACCCCTATCAAATCAATATTCCATCTAGCTAGTAGTAATATATGTTAAAAAAACACGGTCGCCTTTCGTTAATAATTATAATTACGTTATACTATGATATCGAACAAGTTAGAGAACTGCATTTGAAGCTACTTTATTCAGCTAGATATAGAACAAATGTAGATTTACATGAGAGCTAGTCCATCTGCGTTTTACACAAGACCTCATCGATTCACAAAATATACGGATAGATACAGTTAGCTGAATGGATGCATACCTGTTTATCAGAATGCAAGCAAGTTCGGCATCTCTCTGTAGTTTCAGCTTGTCACGAAGCTCTCTCTATCTTGGAAATGCAACTCCAATATTTCCCCGTGTCTTGTTGCTTCTCTTGTCCCAAAACCATCTCGGGTCATTTATTTCACCCGTGCGTTTTCGCTTCACAGAACTTGCAGGCAAAGCATAATCATGATCCATAACCAAGTTATTGATTGAGGTTTAAATACGAATATAAATATAAAATATAATAGTCTCGATCAAGGCTACTACTTTTTCTTCTTCGTCTCGTCTTTGTTTCTGTTCACCTTTGTATTTGGCGGTTCCGCAGGAAGTTAGATAAACTAGAGGGGTCAAAGTTTATATGACGCCATAGACGGGCGACAAAACGGAAATGAAGAAACGTGCCGTGTCTTCTAATTAAACTATAATTTTCTCCGGATTTGAAAGTTTGTGGAAACTGTCGGGATGATGTAAGTATACAACCAAAAAATATATATAACATAGATATAGTGATTTTTGCTATTTTTTAAAGCAGAAAAATTACATATTGCGCCTTTAAAAGGGCATATGTATCGATACTCGAAACCATGATCAGTGATTGGCTCGTGGCAAGACGGCAATGTAATGACGTCATATAATTTAAAATGACAGCCGACGAAAAACTTGACAAATTTCTGGACTTTTATAAAGAAACAGCCAAGCAAACAAAACTACATGAGCGTTATAATAGATACATGTTTTTATTTTATTAGAATTTATTTTTTCATGATTCCCAATTATTTCAATTTGCAATTTATAATTGTTTTGCAGTCTTTACATTTTTATTTCAATGTAGAAATTATCTATTAATTTTATATTTGGACAGATTTGTTACGTGACAGCATTAATGAAAGTTTCTTAAGGGTCAATATCATGTTATCTGCATCTCCTGCACTCCATCAAGCCACTCTAATAATAGCAGTCATCACTCAAAATAATGCACGACTCTATTATCTGTATAGAATGTGTGTAAGACTCTAATACAATTATGAAGTAATAATTTTCTGACAAATAAATGTTTCAGTGAGTAAACTGGCTGTGTCTATAGGCTGTTATGGACTACACATCATTTTTATATTTTTAAATATTTTTTTTTAAGATTATTATTTTAATTTATTGTCCCTGTATCAGTACGATACTTTTGTAATAAAGTAGCGGTGGTAGCAGACATATTTTGAGTATCAGTTCTGGTTGAAAAGAAGCGATCTAATACTGTTTGCATGAAATAAGCCTGCTCCCGAGCAGGTTTAAGCTTACGGACCTGTTGCTATAACAGCAACTCTGGGATGAGCTTCGAAGAACCAAACGATTCAAGATCATGCCAAATCGTCAACGTTCAAATCCAGCTAACTGAGTTAGCGACGTACGAAGAACAGGCCCCTGGTGAGTGCTGGAGTAACAAGTTGTTGTTATATGTAAGAGTTAAGTTCACGTTTGAAACCGGGTTCGCTGCATTTCTTTATATCTAATTGGTGTATCTTTATGAACATAACTTTCTAAGCCAGTGGTTCTCAACCCGCGGCCCACCAAATGCGGAATTAAAAAAAAAAGTTTTATAATTTATTTTATTTTCTACATTAAAAAAATTGGTTACTAATGAAATATAAGCTCTATCCTAATGTTTTTATGTGAAATTATTTAATTTTTCAAATATTATTTTCAAACAATCTACTCCCATAAAATTACGCATTTAACGAACACACACAAGCGCGCACTTTGCCAGAATTCAATTCAAATGGTCATCAACAGTCATTAGTTAAGGTAAAATTGAGCATCAGAATGGAACAATTTTTTTTTGTAAGGGAGAAAAAAAGAAATAAAAAATGCCAGCGAATAAACATGTACAAACAAGAATAGTCGCAGTATCAGTAGTGTAGGAGAAGTTCTGGATTTCCGGTTTCCCCCCGCAACTCACTTGAAGAAGTTCAGGCAAATAGAAACCCCATATACTACGTAGCAATCCTTAATTGAAGAAATGTGGCAAAATATCTCTGGAGAGAAATTCGAGTGCTTTCCTTATTTGGATCAATAGGCTACATTTGTGAACGCACATTTTCTGCAATGTCGCTCGTCAAGTCATGCTCCCGTGCATCAGGTGTTTTATTTATGGGGAGTAGAATAATTTATTTCAATGAATGTAATAGATTAGATATCATTATATTTAGACTATAATATTATAAATCAGGTTGGTTTGTATTGGTGACGTAATATGTAAATTATATGCGTGTGGCCCGCGAGACTTGCACTTGGACCATAGTGCAGCCCGCTGGAAAAAAAAAGGTTGAGAACCACTGTTCTAAGCTAATGCGCTCTCGAAGCTCAGACAGAGTGGCACTTCACAAGCAGAACGGCTCTAATAAGGTGTCAAATTACAGCTGTGCACTGCTTAGAAGATAAGAATTACAGCCTGCCTTGTATTCTACATGTATTTTACTAATAATGTTAATGTTTAATTATTAAGCTTAATCTACTGTGCTGTGTTATAGCCAGTTTGTATGCAATATTTTTACTGTTATGTATATTCATGTTTATGTAATTGTTTTATTTTTGTATAAAAACAACAGCCACGACCAAACAGTCTGCTGAGTGGTGACAATAAATGGGCTAGTCTTATAAAACAAGTGCATCTTCATTTCATCTCTAATCGGACAGTCTTTGGTGGGTCAGTACCCTGAGCTGGTAAATAGTTCTATATGGTGAAGAGCTACAAAATCAAACAATTTTTAACATGGTCTTTCATGCCGGAGCCTGGACTTAACAGAGAGATATAAGATGTCACAACATTCTGAGGATGAGCCAATTGTGCCTGTCAGGAGGTAGAAGGTCCTTCCCACGTGTTACAATGATTATGATCTCACTGGATTCACCCTCCCTAAGCCTGTCACACAACCCATGTCACCACTCATGCATTCAACCAGACTGATTGAAGGCGACAAAGCAGAGGAAGGCGCAACTGGCTTTACTCCACTGTTACCAGGTTATGAAGTAGACAGTCCGCTACAGTGGTCTGGCGAAAAGCATAAATCTGCATCAGACATCATAAGGATGGAGAATAAGGATCTCTGCACAACCCTGCAAATCCTATAGCAGGAAAGAAACACATTCAAGAATGCAAATGACCGATACGTAAGGGAGCTTTCTCAGCTCAAGAAACAGATGAAGCAGCTACAAATTCAGATGGATCAAAAATGTCCAGGAAATCAGCCACTTTCACCTGTTGCCCCTCCAAGGCTGCTTGCCCAGTTGTCCTATACCTGCACCACGTGTCCAACAACAGGCACATTCTGTGGAAATGAGTAGCAAACCTGTACCAGCTCAACGCATCAGACTACAGATAGAGCATCAGACTGAGAACAAGTTTCAAAGCCCAACTCCAGTATTCGCCCCCCTTACCAAACAGAGCTCCTCCTACCATTATATTCCACAAACGGGTGACGTGCAATATTCCCATAGACAGGACCCTTCCAATTCTCCATAAAGGGACTCTCAAGACACTGCCAGGCATCCACAAATACTATGCTGGTGACTTACTCCATCACCTCCGCGTAAGCAAGAACTGATGTATCGAGGTCCAACTCCTACGATCCCTGACTTCATATATCCTAATCCAAGAGAGTTCTCCCGGCTGAATATTGCTCTAGAAAATGTCCTCCCAGCTAATGTGACAGAAAAGTTCAAATTTTAGATACTGATGGGTAGGGCTGAACAATATGGACAAAATTTCATATTTCGATTTTCATGACAGATATCTCGATATCGATACAATACGATATGACTACGTTTCTTTTGCTAAGCACGACCTGCACAACACGTCACTATGGTTTACATCTTTTCTGAATCCAAAATACTTCCAAATTATGGAAGATGATTTGTTTTGGCACCAAGTCAGATTCTGCACTGCCACCAGCCGCATTATCTCCAAAAAAAAGTTTCGAAAATGAAAATAGGGAATCGATTTTAACCAAATATGTACACTATTCATTTTAAAATAATAAAACAATATATAGATGTAACAAAACTCACAAACAGGCAGAAAAAGAAAATAAAGAATTCCGAAAGTGCAGTATGCCTTGCGAGAGCTAGACAGAAAATAACAGCAATTTTACGCACCTATAAGACCCAGTGACGTCGAAAGCGACCTCTTATGCTGCGTTCATACCAAACGCGAATAGAGCGTCTGGTGCGAATGATTTCAATGTTAAGGCAATGTAAAGACGCGTTAAGCGCGTCTGGAGGTCTCCTGGCAAGGTAGACGCCTTATTCGCGCATCTAGTTACAGGAGATTCTGAGATATGAAAAGGACCACTGCAAGTTGACAGCGACCGACTTTTGTGGTGGAAAATTGGCAGTAATAGCCCCACCTTGCGCAGCTGTACCTGAGTGTCCCTGGGACATCAGTGCGGTTGGAGCGCGTCTTCTCAACAGCTGGACATACAGTGAATAAAAAACGCTCTGCTCTGGACACATGCCCTGTTCTCAAGTCCATTTAAAGTTTAATTTTTTGAACAGTTGTTTGAAATGGATTGAATCATTTTTTAAATAATCTTGGAGATTTTTAAATTGCCTAAATCATAAATGCAGCCGGGTTGAAGCCTGCAGTGATGTTTTTCTTTTGTTATGACAGCCGTCCCCTCTGCACATATATTTTTTTGAGAATGTTGCACTCCTCTTGCTGTATGTTATGCTGCACAAAACTTCATGCCAATATATAAGAAATATTGCTGACTTGTGTGTTTCCAGCGCTCTCTTTACGTTCGTCCTTTATTTGACGTTGAAAAAGGAAACGTCTTTTTTTAGACATGGAAAATCTATTTTACAATCGATTCAATGAACACTGTCTTAAAAATCGAAAAATGATTTTTTCACAACTACAGCCCTATAATTCACATAAGTACTAAAAAAAACAATAAGTACAATGAGTTTGTAAAATACACACTGATGTCTATGGAAGAGGTAATAATAATCCTTTCCATTATAATTTGACACGTTTTATTCATATCAGATACACATTGTGTAAGTACTGTAACTTCAATGTTTACTCTATTCTATTCCCAGTTCACCAACCACTTACTTTTAAGTATTTCGGGAGAAGTGGATGAATTCACGTGTTGTAAACATAGAGGTTGTAAATCTAACAGATCCGATTCTTTGAACTGGGTCTGTGGCACAAACACGGCGGCACCCATCGCGCATACAGCTCAACTAACGTGATCGTTATAAAGGTGTTTAAACTACTTGACCATTGGAATATCAGATATTTCATGCCATAGCTGACACATTTGTGAATATTCTGAATAAAAAAGGAAAAATGACATAAAAGCAGATCATCTTTCATTCAGTGCTGTTGCTGCTGCGGTGTGTCACGTGACAAGCAATGACGCGTCACCATAGAAAAACGCCCCCCCCCCTCCCCCCTCACAATATAGTTCCCACGTCCCTGGTAGTGTGTGCGCGCTGGCTTTAGCGGTGCATTCAAGGGCACTCGTAAAACTGATGCTTGTTGTGACTGCTAGAGTTGTATGCAGGGCGAGCGTGAAGAGGGGAAAATCTATATCATCTATATCGTTGCTTTTTTTGATAGTAATATCTTGAAAGTTCATATCTAGATATAGATACTATAACGATATATCGTTCAGCCCTACTGATGGACCATCTGAAGTTAGAGGAGGCTTTACTAATTGCTGCCTCAAACTGCCATTCTCAACATCCTTACACAAGGACAATGGCTGCTTTAGACAACAGTATAGCCAGCCACATCAACTGGCTCTCCAGTTAATGGATGGCCCAAGGATAGCTAGTGGAGATCAGAAGTCCTTTCGTCTTTTCGCTCTCTTAAAGTCTGTATACTGGTTGGCATGCTGGAGCAATTAGGCAGGAAGGGCATTTTCGAATTTAGACATTTAGAAATTAGTTACAGTGTGGTTCTCATGTGTCTCGGCTGTTTGGGAAGCTTACCCACGACATGAGATCAGGGTTTCGGAGATTTGCACATCCACGTCATGTAACCATTCCTACTCTTTTGGATCTTGCAGAATGGCTGGAGTTCGGAATTGAAGTTCAAAAGGACACTACAAGGTTCGTAAGCAATAAGCGCAGAGGGACCTCGACATGAACGAGATATTTTTTCTGGTTAATGAGATGGCGATTTCTGAGCCTACACCATCTACTCCACCATCTAGGAGACTCTACTACCCCTACTGTAACAACAGTAAGCACTCCCTCAACAACTACAGCAACTTTAAACAGCTTACAAAGGACCAAAAACAAAGCTGGATCAAAGACAACAATAGATGAACAAGAAGAACATTCACACCAAGTGAAGACTGAGGGAGGGATATCAGCACCTTAAAGGACTTCCACTACATGAGTTTGAAGCGGTCTGTCCTGTGTTGCTCATTGGATCAGATTATCTCCATCTAATCACTCCTGTGAAACCATTTGGGCTAGGGCCTATAGGCAGACCAGCTGTCATTAAGACACGTCTTGGCTGGACGTTACAGGGTCTGATCCAACACTTACGGAAGGACATAACTGAACAACACTGTCTCTTCACTTCAGTCTCATTCCCGGAAGCTGATCTCTACAGGCAAGTAGAGAAATTATGGCAGATGGACTTACTACCCTGGCCTAATGAAAAGAAGTGCATCAGATCCAACAGGACCAAGAGGCAATGGAACTTCTGGAAAGGAAGACAATGAAGTGGATGGTGTCAAACATTATGCAACCCCTCTTCTGCATGTCAGGAACATGCCCGAACTAAAAGCACCTAAAGAAGCCGTCTTGTCGCAGCTGAGGGCCACTGAAAGGAGACTGGCCAGAAATCCATAGCAAGCCACCACTTCCCACACCACATGGTGCAGCACAATGGGAAAAACAAGATAGTTAGAACTGCTCATTCTAATATCATGGACCAAGGGTTCCCAACCTTCTTTAACTCGTGGCCCACACAATCAAACACATATGTTTGCGCGGCCCACTGCAAAAAAAATAATTATAATAATTAACTGACCCCACTATTGTTGGGTTAATAACTTAGTACTCAGAAGATAGATTGTTAACTGTATTTATTGAATGAACTAGAGCTGTGGGATATGGACAAGAAAAAAAGAAAACCTATCGCAATCTCTTTGATCAATTATGCGATTTCGATTTTGATCACGATTTTGACACACAAATATGCTTTACAGTCATAAATGCATTCAGGATGAATTTGAAACATATTTCCAAAAGAAAACCAATAAGAGCTTTATCAAAAAGTTGTAATGTCTCTAGAACAGACATAAGGCAAAATTATAACTAAAGTAAAGGTGTAACAAAATTAATAGACTTATGGCAAAAAGTTAATGACTGTTCAGGGAGTTTTTTTTCTTGTTGCCATGCATTGTTCATAGAGCTCATTATAGCTGTGCCTCAGGTGTTGCAATAGATTTGTTATACATTATACAGGTTTACATGTTCTCCGATTGCAGTGTGTATACAGTATGTGTGAGTGGTGCAGAAGCAGCAGCGAGTTATTGTAACACGAAAGCACATAAAAAAATAAACATTCTCGAATCTCTGTTTCGCACCTAGATTTCCTTTGCTCTGTCACAAAACCACATGTGCTTGCTCAGATACACGCTGCTCTCCTCCAGAGACTGCGCACTTAAAATATGTCTCCTCCCACTTAAACTGCGTCCTGTGCACTCACAACTCTCTCTATGATCATGTGCTAGATATTATTTTCGCACATTTTTATTTCTAACCCTTTACCGCGTGCAGTGTGAACGCTCTGATCCAAAAAACATGGGCTTGGAAAAAAGGCGCATCACAGACAGTGTGTTAACCTGGAGTAGACATATGCCCAGTCTGTTCTGTTCTGTCAGGGCCACGAAAAACTATATAAAGTGATTTAAAAATCGTGACCCTCAAATTCTGTGTGATTTTATGACTATTTCTATTAATCACAGCCTTACTAACTGGCAATGGCAATGAACAGAAAATAACTCTGGCTGGCACCGCTCAGCAAAACGGGAAAACCAGATCCAGCCAGAGCTCGGCAGAGGGTAGACAGTCAGAGCAAGCAGTCAGGAGGGAACATGTTCACAGCCATTTATGTCGAGCCTGTTGGCAGCTATTTATGCACGTTTTAATTTGTTGTTCTGTGGTATATGCAGAAAAAATATCTAAGAAACATTGGTGGTTTATTCTTAAACCAATCAGCGAATCACAATTTTTTGTTATTTAATTATATATATGAAATGATGTTATTATGTTATGACTTAGACATTTTTACATATATTAACAATATTTTTATTTATTTTAATAGTAATTGGCGGCCCACTTGCAATACTACCGTGACCCACTAGGGGGTGCGGCCCACAGGTTGAAAACCACTGTCATGGACAAAACCTGAATGAGCTTCTGCTTCCAGGATCAGTGTTGGGGCCATCTCTACTTGTACTTCTACCTGTGCTACTCAGATTCAGGGGACATTCAGTGGCAGTCAGCAGCGACATCAAGCGGATGTTCCACCAAGTTGGACTGCTCCCAGAGGACCAACCAATCTTGCGCTTCCTCTGGAGAGATCTAAACATACAGGAACTACCCAGTGTGTACGAATGGCAGGTCCTTCCTTTCATCACCACCCGCAGCCCCTGCTGCGCCATCTTTGCACTCCAGAAACATGACATTGATCATAGCCAGCCCGGAGATGATGTCCGTAATTCTGAAATCCTTTTATGTAGACAATTGCTTACAAAGCTTCGCTTCAGCAGAAGAGGCAAAATGCTTTGTTGACAGAATGCCAGTACGACCCATTAGGTTACATCACCCCGTGTACCACTCGTGCCAAGATCATTGTACAACACCTGTGGGATAAAAAAATTATCTTAATTAAATTTAAATTTTAAATTAAAATTTGTAAATTACAAAAAAAAAAATACATCTTTTGATGCTAATAATGCTACTGATACTTTCTGCTCCACTCTTGCATCTTGTTTAGACACTGTTTGCCCCTTGTCTTCCAGGCCAGCCAGTACCACCCCATTCTGCCGCTTTGTTATCTGATATTTTACGCGAACACCGTTCTAAGCTTAGAGCTGCTGAAAGAGTGTGGCGCAAATCCAAAAATACTGCTGACCTTAATGTGGATCAGTCACTCCTCTCTTCCTTCTCTGCTAATGTCTCCACTGCTAAAATGGCATACTACTATAACAAAATTAACAATTCGACTAACTCTCACATGCTGTTCATAAAAAATTTCCTCGCTCCTTTGTCCTCCTTCTCCCCCTCTTGCTTATAATAAAATGAAATAAAATTAAAATTAAAATACAATTTTCATAGTCATGAAAATAAAGAAAACTCTTTCAATGAGAAGGTGTGTCCAAACCTTTGGTCTGTACTGTATATATTTTCAAAAATGAAAATATTTCTAAATTTTATCACCATTTCGTTTTAGCAGGTTTCATGAACCTTTTTCCTCAGTTTCCAACAAGGTTAGTTCTCTTTTTTTCATCCACTTGTCCACTAAATATTTGATTTACCAAAATAAAGGTTGAATAGGAACACTTATGTTACCTTTGTTAACTTCCTTTTTTTCAGTTAAATCAGTGTTCAATGATCAAGAACCCAATATATGCATCACAGTTGTTAACACAGACAAATAACACTTCTCAATGAAACAAAATAATGTCTTCAGATTTCAAAACCCTCAATTGCTCAGTCTTTCAAGGAAAAAAAGTTATTTGAGTATTCTGTAGAGAGATTTAAATGTCTTCTGACAATCAGGAAAATTTGTATCCATCCAGACAAAGACAGTTATTTGACTTCCTACCATTCGCAAGGTTCAGAAAAATTGTCTTTTGTTTCCACAGAAAATCCAAGAAAAGACTCAAGGGAGGCTCGCCAGTCCAAACACTCCTCAGAATCACTGGAAGGCTGGGACAAATCCAGAATACGGGTACCAGTACATCTCGTCACATCAGACAGAGGACAGCAATCGTTTTTGGAAAAGAACAGAACAACAAGGAAAAAAAAACTGAACTTGAGCAAACAAGGTAACAGCATACAATAAAGATCTTAACTAATGAAAGTAAATTAATCACTGTACATCATTCATATTACACATGAATGGAATATTTTGAATATATGTACACATTTTCCAAATAAATAATATTTTCTTTATATATGCAATGTGTGTGACTATTTTTTAAACACAACACACTTATTAATATATGACTGACCACTTTTTGTCACATGATTGGGAACACGGTTAAATGTTATGTTCCAACAGAGCATTACACATTTTTTTCTATACAAAAATCACATATAATTTTTTGTGGGAAAAGCAAGATGAATTTTTCTTGCTTTTCCCACTAACACGATACTAACTATTTCATTGGTCATGATTAACAAGGCAATTTGACTTACCAAGGAGATCGTTAACGATAACGATCTGGCTTCACTCTTGGTTAGTCCCTGACTAGCATAAGCAAGGACCCTCAACTGGCCTTCCTGTTCTTGATATAATGCAGCACCTAAGCCTACAGTGCTGGTGTCAGTGTGTAATACATATGGCAATCTGGGGTCAGCATATCCCGAAACTGGTGCAGTTGTTAATTTCTCCACAATTGTCTCAAATGCCTGCTGACAAGAAGCATCACATCTGTCGCCCAGATTTACTTTTGGGTCATAGTAATGACAGTTGACATCCCTTTCTCCCTTTCCGAATTGGGGGGTATCCAGCTGTGAGGTTGTTGAGTGGTTTGAATATTTTTGAGAAGTCCTGAACCAACCTCCTATAATACCCGGCAAATCCAAAGAATGATTTCAGCTCTTTGAGAGTCTGTGGCCAGGTTTTAATGGCCTCAATTTTTGCTTGATCCTTTTCCACACCATGTTGAGAAACAAAATGTCCCAGATATCGCACAGAGGTCTGGAAAAATGTAAATTTTTCAGGTGAGAGTTTTAAGCCATATTCCTTCAGACGTTTAAGTACCTGCAAAAGTCGAGGTTCGTGTCCTTCGAGTGTCTCCAAAAAAACTATAAGGTCATCTATAAAAACTAGCACCTCTTTCCAGTTCAGATGGCCCATATAGCGCTCCATGAGCCGTTGAAATGTACTGGGAGCATTTGTGATGCCTTGTGGCATTCTGTAAAACACCCAGAATCCTTGTGGGCAAATGAAGTCTGTCTTGTGTTTATCCACTTCCTCCATGTCGATTTGGTAGTACCCCGACTTCAAATTCAGAACGGAGAACTACTTCGAGCCATTTAATACGAAAAACACCTCTTCCAATTTGGGAAGCAAATAGGCATCCTTTATAGTTTGTGAGTTAAGTTGTCTGAAGTCGATGCAAAGACGTACATAATTATCCTTCTTCCTCACCACCAGGAGAGGGCAAAGGGAGGCAAAGGGAGACTCAGATTCTCTAATAATTCCAGCAGCCAGCAAGTCTTGCAGATGTTTGCGAACAGAATCGACATCCTGAGGGCCTAGCTCGATGCTTAAAAGGAGTTTCATCACTAAGTTTGATATGTCTCACTTTATGTGTATGGCCATAAGCCATGTCATGTAAGGCAAACACCTCTGGCATTGTGTTCAATAAAGCTGATATTCGGGTCCTCCACTCTGCTGGTAAAGAGGAATTACCAAAATCAAATTTTATCTGTGAGCTGCCAGCGTTCAACTGAGTCTGAGGGGCATCATGTCTTGGCTTGTCTCAATCATGTGCTGAATAGAATACATTTCAGCGATCACAGCTTTTGGAACAGCAGTGTCCGTCTGGGTGTCATTTCTCACCACTACAGGTAAACTGTGAGAGCGTTTAGCAGGCAATGTGTAGTCCATTAGCCACTAATAATTCACCTGGCATAGAAGACATCTGGCTGCCCTAGTGATGAACAACTCCATCAAGAATAGCTACACTCCCCGCAGACAAAATTTTAGGAGTAGTTCCTTCCAACGTTACACACCCCAGAACTTCAGTGCTCATTTGCTTGTGTCTGATATCCAGAATTTTGATTACTGCTCGATATCCATTAAAAGCTGGATGGATGTTTCTGGGGCTTTCTTGAGCATGGTTTGCATAAAGAGCTTCCAGAGAATTGGTTCCCACAAGGACTTGGGGCGTGATCATCAAATCAGGGACCACTAGAGCTAATGTGGTACCTTCTGCTTTTACTCCCAAGAACTCGGGAAATGTCAGAGTGAGCTCTACATAGCCCAAGTAGTGAACTGACTGCCCATTTGCTCCCTCCACTTCTAGTAAAGACTCAAGTGACTCCATAGGGCGATTGGATAGATGATTGTGGTTGAAGGAAAGTGGAATGGTGGTTACTTGGGAACCCGTATGTAGCAAACAATTCACTAGAGTTCCTTGAACAACAAACCGGGCAGTACACTTCATTCCAACCAATCCTCTTGGTAATTTTCTCTATATTACTTCTTCACAACATTTGTTGAATACTCTTCTAGGTCTTTTAGGTCATGTGGGTCTTTCCTCAGTTTCTGTATGCCCTGCTACAGAGACTGATTGGAGTTTAACCGTGGGGATGCAACTCTGTTTTTCAGGTCCCACTGAGCCTGTTTCTCCCTCAGCTGACATCGTTTGCTTTCTACTTTGGCAGGATTTGGATCATTTTCACAATTTACGGTATTATGACCATCTTCTCTGCAGTGAAAGCAGTAGCCCGGATGAGGTTGAGCCGAGGTCAATCCATCAGTACTGACTGGTTCACTGTCTTCTTGTCTAGCCTGCTTGGGCTGTGACATAGCAGAAGGGCTCCTGAGCCCAGATTTTTTTCTGTGATTCTGAGACAGTTAATTGAGCTTTTAACTTTGCAACCTGTCTTGTTAATTCAGCAATTTCCTCAGGTTCTGAGCTTCTGTTCTGGACCTTTGGGGAAATTACAGCATGGATCGTCCAGTAAGAATTCTATACCTGCTCGCCATGTTTCGAAGTCTGGTTCATTGGGTGGACGTGGAATTTTCCCTGAGAAAAATCTGAGACATAGGGAAGTATGCTGGGCTGTCACATCACTTGTCCTCAAAACATGTTCAACCATGACTCTTTGCACACCAGGAGGATCTATCATATCCATAGTCACAACTGAATGCTGCATTCCTATGGCTGAAGGCTTGTTAATTCCACCAGTATTAGGCACAGTATTCATCTCATTCTCCTTGGACAGGTTTTGAGTTTTCTGGCTTTCAATACCCAGTACTGGAGAAATGTTTGGTGAGAAAGTTCCATCTCTACTTTCTCCCATCCTCTGTGATGTGGCAGGTTACACATGATATTTGAATGAATATGACATCTGCATCTGAAGTGCTAACAATACTTATAGGCAAAGGAGGCTTCAGGTTCTTTATTGAAGAGCTATGTGCAAACTCTATTATAGCCTGCCGATGAAATTCAGATATTGGGTCATCAATAAGCAGATAACGACTAATACTGCCATACCGTACAAGCCATGCTTCTAAATTTTGGTCAAATTCATTCAGTGTTATGCCACCAAGTATAACAACATTCACGTTTTCTCATTCCACTATATTCATATTGTTAATACTGAGATAGCTTGTCTCAAGTATTTCCCCCGCACTTTATTCAGGCAGGTGTGTTCACATAGAGGTTTTTTGCGACTTAAATCTAAATTTAAATTCAAAGAGACAGGATTGATAGTCTGTGCATGACCTTATTATTTATTCGTATTCAAAATGAAGCTATGTGAACATCTGGGGCCAGTTGCATACAAGGTTAAGACTAGTCTTATAAGTTACCTTAATCCAAAAATAAGACTGATTACCCTTTGACTAACTGCTAGCTGGACAAACTTGGACTTAAAATACAGGCTAAGTTTACTCCTAAAGTGTACACAGCCATCTTAGAATGATAAAAATCCATCCAGTCTTTTTTTTTTTTTTTATCTTTATCAAACCAAACCAAGCTCAGAAAACGAGTGGTTTGGATTTTGTCCACAATATGACGTCATATTGCAGTAGCCCCACCCACCACTATTGACTGACAGGCGCGTATTACCACAGACATATAAAATACATAGCAACCACTCTGTGTGCCATAGAAACCGCATAGCAACACCCTAGCAACGGCCCTGGATACCTTAGCAACTGCATAGCAACACCTTTGAAATCAACCTGGGTACCATAGCAACCACATAGTAATACTTTAGCAACCAACCCAACTACCCTAGTAACCACATTGTAACACTATAGCAACCACCCTACATACCCTAGCAACCGCATAGCAACAACCTAACAACCACATTGAACACCCTACCAACCAGCCCGGGTACCTTAGCAACTGTAGAGCAACAGCCTAGTCTGCATCACACAGCCAACTGCTCAACCTCTTGTCTGTAAGCAGACTCATGGGGTCTTTAAAGGTGCAGTCCTTGGTGTAAAGGGAGAAGAGCAGTGGGTAGGAACGCAACCTTGAGGGGCACCAGTTTTGATGGAGTGGCTGTTTGACATGAATTTTCCTCACTAGCTGCTGCCTAACTTTTAAAAAGCTGGTGATCCACAGACAGATAGAGCTGAGAACAGAGAGATTGGTTAGTTCAGTCTGGAGGAGTATTGGGATGATGGTGTTGAAGGCCGAACTTAAGTCCACAAACAGGATCCTCACATAAGTCCCTGATTTATCCAGATGCTGCAGGATGAAGTGCAGTCCCATGTTGACTGTATCATCCACAAACCTGTTTGCCTGGTAGGTAAACTGCAGGGGGTTCCAGTAAGGGTCCAGTGATGTCCTTCAGTTTTTCAAATGACTTCAACAACACAGACATTAGAGCCACCGGTCTGTAGTTGTTAAGTCCTGTTATCATTGTTTTCTTTGGGACAGGGATGATAGTGGAGCATTTGAAGCAGGCAGGGACTTCACACAGCTCCAGTGATCTGTTGAAGATCTCTGAAAAGATGGGGGCCAGCTGGTCAGCACAGGTTTTCAGAGAGGCTGCTGCCACACCATCTGGGCCTAGTGCCTTTCTTCTTTTGTTCTTTCTGAAGACATGGCGCAAATGATCTTCGAAGATCTGAAGTGCTGGAGGGGGGAGAGGGGTATTGCTAGATATATTAACAGTCATGTAAAGAGATGGTCAGAATGGGTGTGGGGTGTTTCAAATCCACAATAATCCACCTGTACCCACTAAATTACTGAAAGAGCTGTTACCTGTAGCCGAAGAACCGCTTCTCAATATCATAAACTCGTCGTTATCTTTAGGACACGTCCCAAAACCATTCAAGCTGCCGGTTATCAAGCCTCTTATTAAGAAACCAAAACTAGATCCTAGTGTACTGGCAAATTATAGGCCTATTTCAAATCTTCAATTTATGTCTAAAATTCTAGAAAAAGTTGTGTCTGCTCAGTTGAAGGCCTTCCTACATAAAAATGATCTGTATGAAGAATTTCAGTCAGGTTTTAGGCCCCACCATAGCACAGAAACTGCACTTGTTAAAATTACAAATGACCTGCTCCTTGCGTCAGACCAAGGCTGCATCTCATTTCTAGTCTTACTTGATCTTAGTGCTGCGTTCGACACCATAGATCATGACATACTCATAGATCGATTACAAAACTATACAGGTATTCAAGGGCAGGCTCTAAGATGGTTTAGATCCTACCTGTCCGATCGCTACCATTTTGTTTACTTAAATGGGGAGTCATCTCATTTATCATCAGTAAAATATGGAGTGCCACAAGGATCCGTCCTAGGTCCCCTTCTATTTTCAATATTGTTGCCCCTTGGTAATATTATTAGAAAATACGGAATTAGCTTCCACTGTTATGCTGATGATACTCAGCTATATATCTCAACGAGACCAGATGACACTTCCCAATTATCTAAGCTAACAGAGTGTGTTAAAAATGTAAAAGATTGGATGACAAATAATTTTCTCCAATTAAATTCGGATAAGACAGAGATACTAATTATTGGACCAAAAAACACTACACAGAATCTTGTAGATTACAATCTGCAACTAGACGGATGTACTGTTACTTCCTCTACAGTCAGAAATATGGGTGTTATATTAGACAGCAATTTGTCTTTTGAAAATCATATTTCCAATGTTATAAAAACTGCATTCTTCCATCTTAGAAACATTGCCAAGCTATGAAACATGTTATCTGTTTCTGATGCAGAAAAGCTAGTTCATGCATTCATGACCTCTAGACTGGACTATTGTAATGCACTTCTAGGTGGTTGTCCTCCTTCGTCAATAAACAAGGGTTAAACTAATTTTACTTTGTTGGATCAGCAGCTATGCTAATGTTGTCTGTATTTTGTTTCTATGTTTCGCCACGGGATTTACATCCCGTGGTAACTAGGATTTACACAAGCTCCAGTCTGGATCCAGAACACCTGAGAAGAGATGATGCTGACCCTCAGAGGACCTCAGATGATGCTAACCCTGAATCAACAAACAGAACTAACAATTATTGCTAAATGTGTGACTGAATCATATAATAACTTAATTAATAATATTGATAGTTCATCGTCTAGCTGACTACGCCTTGTATTATTATTATTATTATTTTTTTTTTTTTCTAAAATCCTGTCAAATGTGCACAAACTACTAGCTACTACTAAATATTGTAGAAACATAATTTTCTGTAAAGTTGCTTTGTAACGATTTGTTTTGTAAAAAGCGCTATACAAATAAACTTGAATTGAATTGAATTGAATAAAACTAATTCAGTCCTTCAGCAAGTTGTTGATTGGTGCTGGGGGATGGTGTCTTGTAGTTGGTGATTGATTTCAGACCTTTCCACACTGAAGCTGGGTCACTGGAAGTTAACTGATCTTCCAAATTTTTAGAGTAGCTAAATTTTGTGGTGTGTTCTGCTGAATGATCAGCAGTTCATCCCTGGTGCCGCGGTGTGCGGCCAACTCTACAGTGCAGGGAGGACATGTTTGCTAGTGCCACCAAATGGACAGCATGGCAATAATTAATTAAAGCTGCACATACTGTCAGGGTTCTGCCCTGGCAGCTGTGTCTATTTTGTCTTTGTTTAGTGTTTCTCGTTTTCCCTGTGTATGACCACATGGCTTTGTCTTTGTTTATGTTGGCCATGTGCTCCTTTCGTCCTGCCACCTTGTTTCACATTACCACGCCCCCTTGTTTAGTCCTTGTTTGGTGCTCATTAATTGATTGTTTTCACCTTGTGTTTGTGTGCTTTCCTTTCTATTTATTGTGCTCATTTCCCTCATGTGGTTGCTGGTTCGTTTTGTATGTGAGTTAGTGTTTGCTTAGCTTGCTAGCTGATCTATACTAATGAAGTTTTTCCTTGTCTGTTAAAGTCTGGTATTTATTAGTTTAAGTTGATCTTGTCACTGTTTATTCTAGTCTAGCTTAAGGGTTTTTTTGGATCTCATTTTTAATTTCTCCTGAGTCTGACTTTTTCTTTCAAGTACTTATTTTCCCCTTTGAGTTATTTTCTTGGTTAGTATTTCCAGTTATTTCTGGAACTTTATTTTGTATTTGTTTCTTTACCTTTTTATTTTACTTTAGTTAGTTAGCTATGGTTACTTCTCTAGTTCCCCTTTTATCTTGTTTCTAGGTCCTAGCATTCTTGTCTGACTTTTTGCCCTTGTTTTTTATTGTTATTATTATTATTATTATTATTATTATTATTATTGTTGTTGTTGTTGTTCTCTTGTTGTTTTAAGTCTTGTCTAGTGTTTTGTGAGCTCTGTCTGTTCCTGTCTTGCCTGCTGCTTTCTTTGTGGCCCCTGGGTCTCCCTGCATGGAGGTCTGACGGGTGTGGCTTCACCTCCATAGCCAAGTGCCCTTGGTTCCTGGTGCTGTTGTCTGGTGCCTTCCACAGCCTCCTCTACAGTCCTGCACTTGGTTGTCACCCAGGGCCCCCCCTTTGGCGGTCATCCCCCCCCATCTGCCTGCTCCACTGTTGTATGCCCTATCCTACTGTCTGGACTGTTCAAGCCACTCCCTCCTATTGTGCTTTGTCTTATTTGTCAAACATCCCTTGTTCATTCTGCATCTGGGTCCTCTCCCTCAGTAACCCTGACACATACATTAAGCTACTTTAATAATACTACTGATTTCCTAAGGATTATTATTATTGTTATTTATTTTTTTTATCGACTATCCTGGGTGGTTTGGTGTCCTTAACATACTCAAAAACACTTGAAAATTCACACACATGTTGAAATCCATGGCCATTAGGACGCTGCAGAAGGTTGGGACCCGAACATTGCACAGGGGCTCTACAGCACCCCCGGAACACAGACAGAAAACTTGATGTATAGCTCACACATGCACTTCCAAATTAATATGAAACTCAGTAAACATATAGATCTCATTGAGCCAAACAACTTGTGCAATGCATGTCATAGGCTCCACCCAAAAGGAAGTTCAGGGCTGTGTAAAAAGCACATGCTCCGGAATTTGATATATTTCTGTGAGGATTTCTGACCAATAGCCACCAAACTTGGTAAACATGATCTCAAGACATTGGTTATGCTAAATTGCAAAAGGGCTTTTATATCTCAAACGCTTTGCTTATGGTGAGGCAAAGTTATGGAGAGAAATTAGAAACAGGAAGTTTCTAATAACATACACATACATTGTCTGATTTTGATCAACCTTCAGGGGTTTGTTCATTGTATGATGCTGATCGCATAAATGTGATTATTACATTTAGCATACACTTATCCAAAGCGACTTACAAATGAGGACAATGGAAGCGATCAAAAACAACATAAGGGCAATGATATATATGTGCTATAACAAGTCTCAGTTAGCTTAAATGCAGTACACATAGCAAGGGCTTTTAAATAATATAATAAATAAAAAGAAAACATAAAATAGAAAAAGAATAGAGCAAGCTAGTGTTAGAGATCTTTTTTATTAGAAAAAAAAAAAATTAACAACTAATAATTCTGACTATTGGGAATCAAATTTACAGCACCACCACCATCATTTTCAATTCAGCATGTTGTTTTCACTCGATTTGCTTCAAACTTCATCAGTATAATGTCAAATCATGGCAGACATAAAACCTTTGAGTGGATATTGATATGGTAAATACTGTTGCCATGGCAACGTGTCAAGATTTAACATTTGTTTTGTGCTTTTGAGGCAGATAACTTGCTCAGAATTTCATAAAACTTGACATACATAAGCATTAATGATAGTTAGAAACTGCCAAAAGCTCATAAATGGGCGTGGATGAGGAGCTCTACAGTGCCACCTTTTGACAAAAGTTGGGGTGTTAGTTTTAGCTACAGATACCAAACTCAGAACATATATTGTTCTCATCAAGCCAGAAAACCTTCCAATTTACACTAATCAGCTACAACCAACAGAAAGTCAGCTATTTAGCTCTGAATGTTGATTTTTGGAAAAAAAAACAGGTAATGGAATTTTTCATACTCAGTCCAGTAGAATCAAGTAATTCACACCAAACTTTGTCTACATGATGTCAAGATACTAAGGCTGCATTCGAAAACTAAAAAATGCTGCCTTCGGAGGACGCATTTCAAGGTCGTGAGGCATCAAGGCACGTCCGAATTCAATGTTAGCTTGACTTCCTGTCTCCTGAGATGCCTTCATTTAGCCGATTTTTGAAGGCAGCATAGATGTATCCTTCGCTGCCTTTGATATCCCACAATCCTGTGCGTTACATTCTGTGAGAGTTAAGCAAACAAAAGAAAGATGGTGTCTGAAAGTTGTGGTCGGTGGTCAGTTTGTGTGTAAATGTATGTTTCTGATCAACGTTTTCCACTTTTGATGTCATTTCTAGCGAGAAATCAATATTGCAGTAATGAACTATTCACTTAGTTATCACCAAAGTTCTCTATGTTTTGCTGTAGATCATTAAACCATTACACTGCCTCAGAAGCCTGTCCAAAATCAGTTTCGTGAGGTGCCTTCATGCAAAAATGCTGCCTGCAAAGTCATTGCCTGATAAGACAGCGAGGCAGCAAGTCACCTGCCTAAGTTTTCGGATGCAGCCAATATTGCGAATGGATATTGGATATCTTCTTCTTCTTGTAGAATTCCGGCAGTGTAGACGCTGCTGAGCGTATTACTGCCCTCCACAGGTCAAAATATAAACTAAATTCTTACATACAGTCCCTTATCATGCAAGAACTGAAGAACTGCCTTGGAGATCAGTTTATGCTCATCACTGTGAGCAAACAAAGTTAAAAGAGTAAAAGCCTTAACTCCAAGTCCTGCCATTTTAAAAAATAATATATTTCTTTCTGCGTATACTTTCTGCATTTTAGGAAAACATGCCCTACTGTTTCAAGACTCCCACATTCACACAATCCAGAAAAAATGCTTTCCTACGATCCACAAAGAATAATTTAACGCACAGTGCCCCAGCCTCAGTCTACACATTATAACTGAATCCCTGCGGGGTTCAGTTATAATGATACATGAACATCTTTTCTTAACTATAGGTTGTATTGAAAAGTAGTGCCTACCCGTAACTTCCTTTTCCCACCCCCTCTGCCATTCATTTATTAAGCCCGCTTTAATTTGTTCCCTCAGTTCCACTCTCCCTAATAATACATGGACATCTACTTCTCTTCCTAAGCTCTCCTTTGCAATTTTATTCCCCCTCACCCCATCATGTCCAGGAACCCAGCAAAACCTGATGTTGCAGAAAAATCTAATTCTAAACAACACAATCAAAATATCATTTACAATGTCAGGACGAGCTTTTGATTTTCCTACTTGTAAATTTTCTAGAGCAGCCACAGAATCAGAGCAAATAAAGACTTCCCTAGGTTTTCCTTCCTCAATCCACCATAGAGCCCATAAAATTGCCATTAATTCGGCAGTGAGAACAGAACTTCCATTAGAAATACGTCGACCAATTTCCAAACCTAGCTGTTCCACATATGCCCCAAAACCAGCTTTCCCACTAACTGGATCTCTAGACCCATCTGTAAAAACAATCATATTCCTTCCACTAATTGAATTAAGATATTCCTCTATTTTTGTTGCAACCTCCAATTTATCTTTTTCCTGATGAATACCAATCTCAACAAATTTCAGGCAGCACCCAATAGGGCATAGGTAACCAACTTGTGTGTTATACGATACCTCCCTGATCCATGTTCATCTTCCTTGCCCACTTATTTATTATGACACTTGCAACAAATACCTAGCTGGGAAGATATGATTACACCCACTAAGTTTTACCCAGTACTGTAACCCTAACTTAATGCGTCTTAACCCTAAGGGCATTTCTCCCATTTCAATGAGCAGGCCAGGTACTGGGGTAGATCTGAAAGCCCCACAACACAGCCTCAAAACCCTTGCCTGCACCACATCCAACCTAGCCAGAACAGTTTTGGAAGCAGATCCATACACAAAGCACCCATAATCAAGAGCAGATCTGATAATGGCCTGAAAAATTAGCAACATTGTCTCCCCATTAGCCCCCCACCCACACCCAGCAAGACTTCTCATCACATTCAAAACTTTTTCACACTTCAACACAATTTTACCTACATGCACGGCCCAAGTCATACGCTCTTCAAACCAAATATCCCAAAATTTAAAAACCTTTACCTTCTCCAATGGAGACCCATACATATATACATATATTTTCCAAATAGCCCCATCATCTGCAAATAAAGATAACCCGAATCCTCTCTCTATTTTATCAAAGATATAATTTATCATTATATTAAATAAAACTGGACTTATTACACTTCCCTGTGTGGTTCCATTCTCTATGTCCACAGTTTTTGAACTAACACTACCAACCTTTACTTGAATTGTTCTTTTCATTAAAAATTCCTTTATTCAATTAAACATTCGTCCCCTAACTCCCATGTAAAAGATTTTAATCATCAAAGCCTCCTTCCATAAAGAACCATAAGCCTTCTCAATATCCAGAAATACACGCACTACTACTTCCTTATTACTAAATGCCCTTTTAATATCTTGATCTAAAACTGCAACTGACTCCATTGTAGATCTTCTCTTTCTAAAACCATTCTGTACATCAACAAATTGTCTTCTAGTTTCTAAAAAATATACTAATCTGTTAGTTACCATCCTCTCCATAATCTTACAGGTCACTGCTGTGAGTGCTATAGGACGGTATGAATTAGGGTCAGATGCAACTTTCCCTGGTTTCAAGACCGGGACCACAACTGCATGTTTCCACTCCTTTGGCAAATGACCCTCTGCCCACACAGCATTAAACAAAGCTAAGATTTCTTCAAGTACAAAATCATCCAGATATTTAAATAACTCATAAGACAGCCTATCTCTCCCTGGGGTAGAATTTGCCCCAGAAATCATTGCATCCTTTAACTCTTTTAAAGAAAAGAAAAAATTAATAGGATTTTCATTTTCTAAGCTCCTCTCCAGTTTCCACTGATTAACTTCCATCAATTCAGCCCTCTTCCTACACCTCTCAACCCCCATTCTCTCTGATCTATGCACAGCTTGATAACTCTCAACAAACATGTCTGCTTTTTCCTTATTGGAAACTGCTACCACCTCTCCCTTCTGTAATACTGGTATCAGTCTTCTCTTATATACTCCTGACATTATACGTACCGCTGACCACAACTGCCTTACTGATGTCTCAGGACCTAACGTACCACAAAACTTCCTCCAACTATTTATTTTTGCATCCTTTATAATTCATCTTGCTACTGCCCTTAGACGTTTGTACTCTATTACATTAACCAACATTGGGTATTTTCTTAATCTTCTATATGCTTTATTCCTACTCCTTACAGCTTCGTCACATTCTTTACTCCACCAAGGAACCAGCATACGTGACCTAGGTTCCGGTTTCACAGGAATAGTATAGCAAGCAGCCTCGTGTATCATGAGACTAATTGAAGTATTCCAGTTATCTATAGAACCCTCACTATCAACATTTCCTACTTAACTTTCTCCTGGTATTTATCCCATTTGGCCTGAGAAAAGTTAGATCTAGGTACATTCTTTTCCACTTCTCTTCTCAAATCCCTACCAAACATGCACAATATTGGATATTGATCACTTCCTACTGTATATGAATCTATAAAATCCCATTCACCAATTCTAGCTAAGTTTGATGAAGAAATTGATAAATCTATGAGTGTATGTATTTCTCCCAATATTATACCTAGTCGGTCCTCCGTCATTTAACACTACCAACTTATACTTATCTAAAAATTATTCTATTACACCATTTTTATCCCTGTGATCACTCCGCCATATTCAATTCAAGTTTATTTGTATAGCGCTTTTTACAAAATAAATCGTTACAAAGCAACTTTACAGAAAATTAGGTTTCTACAATATTTAGTAGTAGCTAGTAGTTTGTGCACATTTGACAGGATTTTAGAAAAAATAAAAATAATAATAATACAAGACGTAGTCAGCTAGACGATGAACTATCAATATTATTAATTAAGTTATTATATGATTCAGTCACACATTTAGCAATAATTGTTAGTTCTGTTTGTTGATTCAAGGTAGCATCATCTGGGGTCCTCTGAGGGTCAGCATCATCTCTTCTCAGGTGTTCTGGATCCAGACTGGAGCTTGTTTAAATCCTAGTTACGGCGAAACATAGAAACAAAATACAGACATCATTAGCATAGCTGCTGATCCAACAAAGTAAAATTAGTTTAACCCAAGTTAATGAATAAAAATGCACCTTTGAACAGATGCAACTACACTCACAATTAAAAAGATACATTATTCGAATGCTTGGCGAAAGAGATGTGTTTTTAATCTAGATTTAAACAGAGAGAGTGTGTCTGAACCCCGAACATTATCAGGAAGGCTATTCCAGAGTTTGGGAGCCAAATGTGAGAAAGCTCTACCTCCTTTAGTGGACTTTGCTATCCTAGGAACGACCAAAAGTCCAGCGTTTTGTGACCTTAGGGTGCGTGATGGGTTGTAACGTGGTAGAAGGCTAGTTAGGTACGCTGGAGCTAAACCATTTAGGGCCTTATAGGTAAGTAATGATAATTTGTAACTGATACGGAACTTAATAGGTAGCCAGTGCAGAGACTGTAAAATTGGGGTAATATGATCATATTTTCTTGACCTGGTAAGGACTCTAGCTGCTGCATTTTGGACTACCTGTAGCTTGTTTATTGACGAAGCAGGACAACCACCTAGAAGTGCATTACAATAGTCCAGTCTAGAGGTCATGAATGCATGAACTAGCTTTTCTGCATCAGAAACAGATAACATGTTTCGTAGCTTGGCAATGTTTCTAAGATGGAAGAATGCAGTTTTTGTAACATTGGAAATATGATTTTCAAAAGACAAATTGCTGTCTAATATAACACCCATATTTCTGACTGTAGAGGAAGTAACAGTACATCCGTCTAGTTGCAGATTATTATCTACAAGATTCTGTGTAGTGTTTTTTTGGTCCAATAATTAGTATCTCTGTCTTATCCGAATTTAATTGGAGAAAATTGTGTCATCCAATCTTTTACATTTTTAACACACTCTGTTAGCTTAGATAATTGGGAAGTTTCATCTGGTCTCGTTGAGATATATAGCTGAGTATCATCAGCATAACAGTGGAAGCTAATTCCGTATTTTCTAATAATATTACCAAGGGGCAACATATATATTGAAAATAGAAGGGGACCTAGGACGGATCCTTGTGGCACTCCATATTTTACTGATGATAAATGAGATGACTCCCCATTTAAGTAAACAAAATGGTAGCGATCGGACAGGTAGGATCTAAACCATCTTAGAGCCTGCCCTTGAATACCTGTATAGTTTTGTAATCGATCTATGAGTATGTCATGATCTATGGTGTCGAACGCAGCACTAAGATCAAGTAAGACTAGAAATGAGATGCAGCCTTGGTCTGACGCAAGGAGCAGGTCATTTGTAATTTTAACAAGTGCAGTTTCTGTGCCATGGTGGGGCCTAAAACCTGACTGAAATTCTTCATACAGATCATTTTTATGCAGGAAGGTGCTCAATTGAGCAGACACAACTTTCTCTAAAATTTTAGACATAAATGGAAGATTTGAAATAGGCCTATAATTTGCCAGTACACTAGGATCTAGTTTTGGTTTCTTAATAAGAGGCTTGATAACCGCCAGCTTGAATGGTTTTGGGACGTGTCCTAAAGTTAACGACGAGTTTATGATATAGAGAAGCGGTTCTTCGGCTACAGGTAACAGCTCTTTCAGTAATTTAATGGGTACAGGATCTAATAAACATGTTGTTGGTTTAGATACAGTGATAAGTTTATTTAGCTCTTCCTGTCCTATGGTTGTAAAGCACTGCAGTTTATCTTTGGGTGCGATGGATGAAACTGAAGTGTTAGACGCTGTAGAATCTACATTCGCTATTGTATTTCTAATGTTATCTATTTTATCAGTGAAGAAATTCATGAAGTCATTACTGTTTAACGTTGGTGGAATATTTGAATCAGGTGGCATCTGGTAATTTGTTAACTTAGCCACTGTGCTAAATAAAAACCTTGGATTGTTTTGGTTATTTTCAATGAGTTTGTGTATATGCTCTGCCCTAGCAGTTTTTAGAGCCTGTCTATAGCTGGACATACTGTTTTTCCATGCAGTTCTAAAAACTTCTAAGTTAGTTTTTCTCCATTTGCGTTCAAGACTACGAGTTAATTTCTTGAGAGAGTGAGTATTACTGTTATACCATGGTACAGTACGTTTTTCTCTAACTTTTTTCAATTTGATTGGGGCAACAGCTTCTAATGTATTAGAGAAAATAGTGCCCATGTTGTCAGTAATTTCGTCTAATTCGTGTGTATTTTTGGGTACAATTAGCAGTTGAGATAGATCAGGCAGGTTATTTGCGAATCTTTCTTTGGTGGCTGGAACAATAGTTCTGCCCAGACGGTAAAGCTGCGACATATAGTTAATATCAGTTATACGCAGCATGCACGATACAAGGAAATGGTCTGTAATATCACCACTTTGAGGTACAATATCTATAGCAGTAAGATCGATTCCATGCGATATAATTAAATCTAGTGTATGAATAAAACGATGAGTGGGCCCGTTGACATTTTGCTTGACTCCAAAGGAGTTTATTAGGTCAGTAAACGCAAGTCCTAATGTATCATTTGCATGATCAACGTGAATATTAAAATCTCCCATGATTAGCGCCTTATCAACTGTAACTAGAAGGTCTGAGAGGAAATCTGCAAATTCTTTTAGGAATTCTGTATACGGCCCTGGTGGTCTATACACAGTAGCCAGAGCAAGAGATACATTAGATTTCTTTTGCATGTCTGACAGAGTAACATTTAGCAGAAGTATTTCAAAAGAGTTAAACCTGTATCCTGTTTTCTGGGTAACATTGAGAATATCACTATATATTGTTGCAACACCCCCGCCACGACCAGTCTGACGGGGCTCATGCTTATAACAGTAGTTTGGTGGAGTAGACTCATTTAGACCAAAATAATCATTTGGTTTTAGCCAGGTTTCAGTCAAGCAGAGTAAATCAAAACTATTATCTGTGATCATTTCATTTACAATAACTGCTTTTGGTGCGAGTGATCTAATATTTATGAGCCCAAACTTTAAAAATTGTTTTTGTTCATTTACTTTACATTTTTCTGGTTTAATTACGATAAGATTTTTTCTAGATCCTACATTATATTTATATTTTGACCTCACTATTCGGGGAACAGACACAGTCTTAATAGGTTTTACAGCGCAAGTACCTTTAGCATTTAAGCGGTTAGAACAAAACTCAATGGTTATTTGAGAATTGTCTTACTAGTCACATGGAGCGAAGTGTCCTGGAGATGTTGTCAGAGAGAAGCTCCACTCCAATTTTGCTGGGGTGTAATCCATCAGCGCGAAACAGTCTAGGACGCTCCCAGAAAAGATTCCAGTTATTAACAAATAGCAGTTTCTGTTCTTTACACCATGACAACAACCATTCATTTAAAGCAAAAAGTCTACTGAACCTTTCGTGTCCTCGTCGATACGTGGGCAGTGGTCCTGACACGACGATCGTCGCCGCGGGCGTCGTGCTGCGAACCGTCTCGATCAGGCTCCTGAAGTCCCTCTTCAGCGTCTCCGTCTGCCGCAGCGTGGTGTCGTTAACCCCGGCATGAAGCACGACCGCTCTGGGGCTCTCGCCGTCCTTCAGGATCGCGGGTATCTGCGCAGAAACATCGAGAACACGAGCACCAGGCAAACAATGAGTGTGCACTTTTCCTTCGGCTAACGTAGCACTTACGTGTCGGACGATGGAGTCTCCGATGATCACAGCGTCACGTCCTGTCTCGCGGAGGGGAGCAAAGCGGTTCTGGATGGAGATCTCGAAGGCAGGAGGGGGAGAAGTCGTCGCCCGGGACCCAGCTCGCGTCCTCCGCTGTGGATGCACCCAGGGTCCGTGGTGTCCCGGCGTCACAGTGAAGGACATCTGGGAAGATCGCGTCCTGGGTGCACCGGGCCTGCGCAGAGAAACACACGGAGTAGACGTGGTGAGACTGTTAACAGCACGCTGTATACTTACCCCGGACTTGTGAGCGTCCGCCCGGGATGATTCCAGCGCGGCTCTCCGCTCTCTCAGCTGGGCCTGCTTCTGTTCCAGGTCGCGAATCTGCTTCCCCACGGCCTCGAGCTCGAGCTGCAAAGAGTGGAGACATTCATCCGCCATTAAAGCAAGTAACAGTGAGTACAGCAGTGGTAATGTGTGAGAATAGAGTATTAGCAATGTAAGCGCAGTTAGCAGCAACCATGCTTGCTGATGCTAACTGGCTAAAAGCTAATAGCGGACCCGGGAGATCAAAATAAAACTAGTGATAGCAAGGCGCTCTGATTGTTTTTGTTGTAGAATACAATAGAGGATATATTCACGCGTTATATAAACGGAAACAATGATGTGTAAAATTGATTTTCAAGTTAAAAATTGTCAATGAAAAGAGTATAGTGGCGGAGCTCAAACGTAGTACAGCCGCCAACAACAAATCCATATTGGATTGTGTGCATTAAAATCTCCAATCCATATAACAGGACACCTTACCTTCTCTGTTATCTCATCAAAATCTAACAATACCAAAGGTTGGCAGGGGTTATAATAATTTATCACCGTTATAGAACTGATACTACTCCAAACCTCCACAGCCAAACACTCAATATTAGAAATAATGTCAACCTTTCTATATTGCAACCCATTCTTAACAAAGGTTGTACAACCCCCACCTGATCTATCTATCCGGTCTAATCTCAAACATTCATAACCTGGAATTACAAAATCTAAACCGATAAAATGTATCTTTGATGAGCATGTCTCTTGGATACATATCAAATCTGGTACTTCTTTAAAACCATCTACAAACTTTTTAACTCCTGCCTATTTCCTATCAAACTCCGGGTGTTCCATTGAAGAATATACCGCATTAAAATATTAATGAGGATCCTCATCATCCACCTCACAAACGTCTTCCATACTGCAAGCCTTCATCATCTGTGATCTGTTTATACCCTGACTCTCCATCATGTATTGATGCAACTTTTCTGGCAACTGTTTTATACTCCAATACCTTTCAGCCGCACCCACCACTAACCTAATGACATATGACCGGTTAGCTGCTTTCTTAGTTCCTACCAATACATCAGAAACAAAAGACAAAAATGACTCCTTACTAAAAATTAACTTGTCAGATGAAGATACAGATGGCAGATTTGACATAGGAACCTGGCTTCCTAGTACCTCTCTTTCACCAGAACTTCCATTTCCACTTTCTCTAGCCACTCTTTGAACCGTCTCTGCATACGTTACCTTGTTCTGATCCCTCACAACCTGCACCCGCCTAGCTTGAACAGTATTCACACAACCGTGGAACCCTGCTGCATGAACCCCATCACAGTTAGGGCACTTAGGAGTCTCTGACTTACAATTTTGTAACATGCCCAGACTTCTGACAATTATAGCAGCGCAACGGTGGTTTAATGTACTCCCTTACATAATAAGCCATACTCCCTAGAAACACTCTTTGTGGCAGTACACCATCTTTAAACGTTAACAGGATGGGCGGATCCCCAGCTCCATCTCTACACTAAAATCTTACCACATCAGTTACTTGGGCTCCCTTAACATTTTCTAAGATTTCCTTTTCAGATAAGCCAGCAGGCATTCCATATACTACTCCTTTGACACCCTGCTTTCTTCCTCTTGGGACCAAAGTCTCCACCTTAACCACCAACTTCCCCACACCTCTAGCATCATCATACTGTTTCCTATTTTTGCAACAAACTCTTAACATTCCATCATATAATATATTAACCTGAAAATCCTTTCCTATCTGATTCTCCAAAGCATTAGTAACCTTTAATGGATTAATTACTCTGAATCCTGCATCTCCTTGATTAGCTCCCTTGACTTTAAACAGCACCACTAACTCCTCAGAACTTCCTGTTCTCCTAACTTTATTTCCTTTTTCCTTTCTTATTTCAGGTCTTTCACTTGATGCCTCCCTCTTAGAACCCTCCTTTTCCTTAACCACTGTATGCCGCCACCCACCACCATCATCATCATCCCTTCCACTCCCTGACGCCATAGGCCTCCAATATCACCTCCTTTTCCCAACACTAATCTAGTATTATTATTACTTATAAAAAAAATAAATTAAATTAAAAAAAAAAAACAAGGCCCGTATATCTTCAACTTGTTTAAGCTCCTGAGAAAAGCCGACGCAGCGTCTCCGTCAATTCAAAATCACAGCTCTAACATCGAATTATCAACAAAATCTATTTATAAATGAAAACATTGAATACCACAACACAATGCCACGTCCGTCCGGAAGTCCGCCGCTGACATCTATTGGATATCTTGCACAGTGTTGCACTATAAATACACAGAAACCAAGGGGACACACCTGGGAGCAAATTAACTAATTAATCAAACACAGCTGGAAACAAATTAGCACAACAAGGACTGGAACAGGAAAGACCAAATAAAAAAAAAACCGGGTAAAACAAAGAAAAAACAAGTCCAAAACACTGACAGCTGTGGAGAGTTGAAGGGGTGTGTGGGTGAGTGTGTGTGTCAAGTGTGGGGATGAGTGGCTGGTTGTGAGAGAGATAAGGAGAGAGAGAATTTAAACATCTCTTTAATCACATTTCTTAATAAATAAAAAAAAACAGCATTTATTTATTTATTTATTTGCATTACAGCTAAAGAAATATTTTAGGCCTTATCCTTTACCGATAAGAACCAGTAAACATAATTTTATATAATTATTTTAATAATTATGTTAATTACAACATAAAAAGATCAAAAGATACATACAGATGGACTTATACATTTTTGTGCTGCAAATAATAATTACAAACTCATTTGATACTGACCTATGACATTCTGTGACTTGAAATTCATCTGAATTTACATAAACTCATAGATGTAACAGTAAAACAGTTCAACTCACAGAAGAAGACTAAGCTGTTAATGCAGGTAAAATTATTTCCCAAATGCTAATAGGTCAATAAAATCATAAATCCTTTAAAACTTTAAAGGTTTTGGTAAAACTTTAAAATAATGCCTCATTTGTTAACATTAGTAAATGCATTGGTAACACTTTATGATAACTGCACTCTACATTTACATTTAGTCATTTTGCAGATGCTTTTATCCAAAACGACTTACAATCGGGGGATACATAAAGCGATTATTCTTAAAGGGGCAAACAGACAGAGGAAGTGATTGTAATACCAAGTTTTAGGCATTGTTCAAATAAGTACAAACTAGAAAGAGAAGAAATAAATTAAGGGGGAAGCTTTTTTATGATTAAGTCAAGTAGCTTCGAAAGAGATGAGTTTCATCTGATATTTGAAAATTGCCAGGGATTCAGCATTTGGATAGGGATGGGAAGATCATTTCACCAGCCAGGAATGGTGAACAAGAATGTCCCGGAAAGTGATTTTGAGCCTCTCTGTGATGGTCAAGTCAAGTCACCTTTATTTATATAGCACTTTAAACAAACAGATTGTATCAAAGCAACTGAACAACATTAATTGGGAAAACAGTGTGTCAATAATGCAAAATGACCAGGCAGTTAAAGGCAGTTCATCATTGAATTCAGTGATGTCATCATACAGCTCAGTTCAGTTTAAATAGCATCTGTGGAATCATTTGTTGACAGAACCAGTCTAATGAGGTCATACTTCCTGGTTCCAGTAAAAACTCTAGCTGCTGCATTTTGAACCAGCTATAGGAGCTGCTGCATTTTGAACCAGGAGCTTGTTTATTAAGCGTGCAGAACAACCACCCAATTAAGGCTACGTTGTTGCTACGAGTAGGCATTTATTTACTTTCCGTTTTTTTTTTTTTTACTTTGCAGCAATGTCGAGGAAAGGCGCTGAGTTTTTTAAATGGGCCAACAGTGAGGTGGAGTTGTTGTTGCTGCGAGTAACACAGGAGTGTAAAGTGACCAAAGCAAGCGAGAATGTAGACTGGGAGATGTGCCAAAACAAATATAATCTTGGCTCAATTGGTCATATGACTAAAAATGCATCATCATATTCAAAAGTATATTAAAATGTATATTTTTTAAATCACAATAATATTTCACAATATTACAGTTTTTCCTGTATTTCTGATCAAACAAATGTATCCTTGATGAGCATAAGAATCTCCCTTTGAACAAAATAATAATATTAATAATAATAATAATAATAATCTTTCAGATCCGAAACATTTGACCAGTAGTGTGTGTGTGTCATTGTGTCAAGTCATTGTTTTCCCCAAAGCACCTAAAAGCCAATTCACACTCCCATTCTCCAACAGGGTGAATACACTGACCAAACAAAAGATAATAAGCATTTAAAAAACAGTTTTGTGGCTGTGTTAAATGAGCATAATGCCGTGTTAGGTGTGAGATTCATTTAACTTGGTTTGCTAGAATACGTCTATTCATAATTGCGCCAGTGTGAATGGGTGATGAATTGCAATAATTAAATCATTAAAAAAATTGGAATATGATTTCCAAATAATTATTGGTAGTCTAGTTTTTGGCGGCCTGTTTTAATTTTTGTTTTAGTCTAATCTTTGTATGAAGCTGCCATTTTAGTTTTTATTAGTTTTAGTCACGTTCATACTCTTTTTAGTATAGTTTTAGTTGATGAAAACTGTTGACATTTTAGTCTAGTTTTAGTCTAATTTTAGTCAATGAAAATTGTATTTCAGTCTCTTTTTAGTAATGCCATTATATTTAACCAAATCAATATAGTACAAGTACCTAGTAGTATAGACAAAACCAACAATTTATTTTAGCCAAACCCATTTCCCCGGCTGACCGGCCATCGGTCCCATTTTCTGCGTCAAGGCTGATTTGTACTCGACGTGTCTGCAAGATCTATTTCGACCTCACTCTGACCGTCACTGTGGTCTAATAGGATTATAACCTTGATAAATCTCTTCAGATCTTATGTAAACAAAGTCATGCCCATGACCCCGGAAGCAGAACGTCACGTGTTATAAAAGACGTGTTAAACTTCCGGCTCGTTCTCTTTACCTTTCTCACCTTAGAGACCTGGTACAGGAAGGAACCGAATTAATATTGTTATTCACCATTCAATTCATCACTCAAAAGTGGTGCAGGTACCTTGTGCCCCCTGTAAATTGTGGAGTTTTTATTTTTGCAATGTATAATTGTGATGAGTTATATTGATATTGAGGGTTCTACATACTAACTATTCAATATTTCAATACAAACACTCAGTTCATGCTATATGTACTTAAGAATTGAGGTTAGTTATTGTATTATTCAGATATTCTAAGTCTAGTTTCTAACATACTAGCCAATCAATATAATGGGTTATTTCTGTTTTCTTTCAGAGTATCCATCAGTAACTAGTTAATATACTTCATATTTAAAAAAAATGTGAGTATTTGTGCCTTTGGAGTCCTATATCACTGTTTGCAGCTGTTGGGGTTTGATAGAGGCCTGCTAAATACGTACTAGTGCAGGCCTTTCTTTGCTTTGTGTGGGCTGGATATTCCCTTCATTACTGTGCGCAGTCAGTGGGATTGTGTTTGGCCTTACGTAGTGTGAGGGTATCATGGCCTCTCATTTCAGGCGATATTGCCAATCTGCAGTGAACCCCAATGATGGACATAGGGAATGCCCTTCATAACTGGGGATGGCTCATTTAAGAGAGGATGTGGATAATCCATGCAAGTTGCTTGTGACCTGCCTAGAGGGGAGCGACTTCACCACGCTAATATACAGTTCTGTACACTGAGCGTTGTAGGGAGAGGGAACGCATAGTCATAAACGTTCTTGCAGGCACTCTCGTGATTGCTATGAGTCACACAGCTCAAGCCATGAGAAGGTGGTGAAAGTAGCTAAACACCCAACTCCCGCCCCACCAGAGGAGGATGTCAACACAGAAACTCAACTACAGATCCTGACTGCTATTCAGAGTTTAGCACAGAGGATAGATCGAGTTGAAGCTCGTCACTCATTTTCACCATCATTACCTCCTGGTCAGGAATGCATTCCCCCATCTGCACAGCAAGGTAATCCTGAAACTGGCGCAGAAGATGTATTATCTATTCTTGTTCCCCACTCGCTGGTTGATAATGCACAGCAGGTGGAAGGAGGGAGCCAGGGAGGACCCCATTCAGATTCTGGTGAAGTGGATGGCAAGTCAATTGGGAAGGATGATTTCCCAGCAAACACTCTTGTTGCTAGAGTATTTAGTGCAGCAAAAATTATTTGTTTACAGCCTTCTGTGTCTGACCCAACTAATTTCTGAGGTGTCTGGGAAGGCATACCTCAGACTAATTCTCCGTCTTGCATTCCAGTGGCAGCTGATTATACCTCCATGTTGAGGACAGCACAGAAGAAACCATCTCAGAAGCCTCAATTCAATGCAGGCTGCAGATGTTTGGCAAATGCCCATTTCCACAAAAAAAAAAAAAAACTGGACTGGGGGATATGCCACTTGTGGAACAGGAAATAGCATCATGGACAACTCTGGGACCAGCTTATGCATCTTCTAACCCTTGCTGTCCCAAGAAGGAGTGTGCGAAAACTGACCGTCTGATCTCACGATCCTTTAATGAAAAACGACACGTGCAGTTCATACAGGCAATGTTTTGGCTATCCTCTTGGCAGCTTTATGGAAAACAATAAATATGGAGGACCAGGATTCTAGGAACCTTGTTGATTCTGCTTTGGCAGCCCACTCACAATTGGCATGTGATGTGGGGGATGCTATGTCTTCGGCTGTTTTATATCGTAGACAGATATGGCTGGCACAAACTTCTTTGCCAGAGACCATAAGAAGTGAACTAATGAATCTGCCGGTAATTCCTGGTCACGTTTTTAATTCAAATTCTCAGGAGGTGCTGGATAGGGTTGAGCACTCCATCACAATGAGAGAAGCTGTCCAGCGGGCTTGTCATAAACCAGCTCTAGTCTTCAGACCAAAATCTCGAGAAACACAAAGACCGCAGCAACCGGCTTGGTCTAGACACACAAGTGGAAATCCTGTTACTGTTCAAGGGCAGAGCTTTCATACCTACAGACAACAGAGAGGTTCACGAAGGGGGGCAGGATGTGATGGCGGCCTTGCATAGGGGTCAGGGGCTGGAAGTTAACTGTACCTCTAAACTTTCACTGGCCTGTTGGGAGAGAGTGGTCACAGACCAGGGGTTTTATCTACAATAACTCACAGGCTACAGTTTCAACGGCACATCAATCTTCTCCACAGAAGATCAGTGATAACAACAGATGCATCACTGACAGGCTGGGGGAGAACATGTGCTAGTGAGAACAGACAGTACCTCAAAAATCACCAAGAAGGGACGAAATCACTAAGTTGTCTCCAGGTAGAAACGGACCTGCTGACATGGACATGGCCACGGCCAAGGCTGTCCTCACTTAGAGCAATCCACATCCCAGGGGTGACAAACAGAGCATCCAACATTTTGTCCAGAACAGGGCCTCTCCCAGGAGAGTGGTGGTAATAGCCCAAATTTGGACCCGATACGGGACAGCTCAGGTAGATCTCTTTGCTTCTAGGGAAACGACCCATTGCCTGGGATGGTACTCCCTCAAGGTACAAGAAGGCAGTTCAGGCTTGGATTCTCTGTCACAAGAGTGGCCGACAGACTTATTATATGTTCCCCCCATTTCCTCTGATTTCTCAGGTCCTCCAGAGGATCATGGAGGGTCATTGCACAGTTCTACTAGTTGCTCCATGCTGGCCAGGAAGACCATAGTTCCTGGACCTAGTTCAGCTGATGCAGGGTCCTCTGTGGCAACTTCCAACATGAGGGAATCTCCTGCGATTGTGGGTATGGCCTCTGCAGAGTCCGTCCCTCAACAGCTAGATGAAATGGTACGTGAGACACTGAACAACACCAGTGCTCTACTCAGGCTAATTACTCTATAAAGTGGAGAATTTTTTCAGACTGGTGTTTAGGCATGAATGTTTATCCAATAATCTGCTCTTTGCCACTTGTCCTTAGATTCCTACAAGCTCAACTGGATCAGGGAAAGGCAACCTGTACAATCAGGGTTTATGCTTCAGCCATTTCAGCATCTTATGGGCAAGTGGATGGCCAGCCCTTGGGCCGACATCCCTTGGTGGGTAAGTTTCTGAAGTAGTTTGTCGGTTATGTTCTACTCACACTTTGCAGGTACCCAATTGGGATTTGCCTTTTGTACTAGAGTCTTTTTTACCAAAGGTGCTTAATCCTCAGTTTAAAAATCGAGTTCTGGAGGTAGTTCAATTTCAACCCCCTTCACATGCAGATCAGCAAAATTTGCTCACCCTCTGTCCAGTAAGGGGATTATGCACCTATGTAAATTTCACTTAAACCTTGAGGAAGTCTCATTCACAGCATTTTGTTTGCTATGGAAGGGCCAGATTGGGGTTGCCGCTTTCTAAGCAACATTTGTTGCATTGGTTGATTGAGGTTATTTCCCAGGCTTTATATGGAAAGAGGGTTACCAGAACCAGAAGTGTAGCTACTTCATTGGCCGCACTAAAAGGAGTTTCGGAGATTTGTGCTGCACCATCATGGTCTACACCATGTATATTTTCAAAATTTTACATAACTGGCACAACGCCTGTTAGCACTGCAGTTTTGATGACAGTTGCCCAGCGATGTTTGAATAGTTCAGAGTCTGTAGTTCCTCGCGACCCTGTTGACATGAGTCATCCTATTAGACCGTAGTGACGGTCAGAGTGAAGTCGAAACAGATTGAATTAGAATTTGAAGTTGAATTAGAATTCATTAAGATTTTAATTATACACTATTTGCTTAAAGTTATCTTGTGTTTGATGTGAAACATAGCCAATAGTTTAAGATTGTTTTAAATTTGTACATAAAGAAATTATTAACTCATCAACTCATTCATGACAAGACTTGTACTGGCCATACTGTCAAATGACTTTTTCTCAGTTCTCACAAGTGATTCACAGCGGTTTTAGAGGACAGTTGCCCTTTCATTTCAAAGAATAGTGCAACGGCGAAGCGACAAATATAAAAGCCTCGTCCATTTGGGAAGGTGGCTCGCAGTCAGCTAGCCAGGCGAAAGTATAAATCCCACATAACTTTGTTTGTTGTCGTCTTATAAATAATGTGAGTGGGGCTTGAGGAAGTGATGTCGGTTGCGTCTGCACAGTGCGACCTGATGCAATCCCTGAAGTGAGACAGAAATACTGCAAAATAATAATACTATGCGACTAAACGAGATGAAATAATGTTATAATATTTTGTTTCATCTCGTTTTGTTCAACGAAAATGAAGAGATATTTTATCTTAGTTTTTATTTTGTAAACCACATTTAGTCTCATTTTTGTTCGTCAACAATTTTGCATTATACATTCAATTAAAGTCATCGTCACGTGACCAGCATATACATTGCATCTTGTCTCACATGATAAAGGTTCGTTGACGAGGATATTAATGTGGTGTTCCAGGCAACCCGTAACCCATGTTTTTCCAACTTTATTCCCATGAAAGTGCACTGGAACAGCAGACAAAACCATGATTTCCCACCTGTAAACTCGTACTAGACTGATGTACACCGAGTTCCGAGCTCTGACATCACACAGCACTCGAAACAACAATGGCAGCCCTTACGGATAATATTGCCTAAGGATGTGGTGTTTATGCAAGTGGTACACGCAGTGCTTAAAGTGGGCCGGTACGCACCGGTACTCAGTACCGCCACTTCCAAATATAGCTCTTGAGCGTACTGCCACCTCTCCGTGTGCCCAGAACATGCTTTTAGCGTACCGGTATGCTCACTGGACATCTGTTTTAATAGAGGTTTTGATCCTTTGCCTGCGCTGCCGCTTTTCAGAGCACACTTGCACGCTTCCTAATTCGTCCCACCGAGAGCAGAGACTACATTACCCATACACCCTTGAGTTTTACAAGTGAAAAGCGCATGTGTCGCTTTTGCCGCTGTCCGTTTCAACAACTCAACTTGGCCGGAGAGGGTGTGTGAAACGCGCACACTCGGCTAGGTAAAAATACAAATACAGTGAACAACACTTAATATGCTCTCCTGGCTTCAGACTCTGAGTACTAAAAGAACACGGTCAGAATCAGATGATTCGCTGGCTGACACCCAACCAAGCCAGAATGATATCGCTGCAGGTCAGACACAAGCTAATGAAGTAATGCAGTAGCTCTTTATAAGGGTATTTTTTCAAAATCCTTTTGCACACAACAATATAACATGCAATATGCAATATATAGTAGCATGTATATCACATCATTTTGTGGTTTCGTGTGGACGCGGATATTTCTTGACATGAGAAAAAAAAAGATCAGACAGGGAAAGCTCTGGTTGCGTTTGGACGTAGCCTTAGTCATAATTTTTGTGACAACAGCAACACTTATTTTAACTGGGTTAGTTAAGGGCCTGATAGGTTAACTACAGCTGATTAGGTTGGACAGTGTTTTCTCTACTTCCTGTTGGCCTTCTGTAGCTAATCGTAGCTCCGTGTAGCTGTTTTTATTTTTTATTTTTTTCTCTATAATCTTTCTTACCATCACTGTCTGTTTGTTCGTTTTTTAAGTTGTAAAATATAACTTAATTCACACCATATTTCTGATATTATCGATCAATCTTATCAGATTAACTTTGATCGTTCACTTTTTCTGTGAGTGCAGTACACCTGCAAAGCGTTAGCACTCGTTAGCTTGTCATTAGCGTTTTCTTTTATCCTCTCCTCTCCTCTCTCACGCTGCAGTTTTTCACAAGTTCATCAGACAACCGCAGTAAGAATATTTCATCAAGCACGGTGAGTAATGGCTTCGCCTTCTATCGTTATTTGCACCTCTTGCCACATGTACAGTCTATCTATCTCTGTCGCTGATGAGGGATTCACATGTGATAAATGCAGGGACATAGGCTGACAGAGAAGATTTCAGAATTAGAGACACGCATCCGAACTTTAATTGAGGACAGTAAGAATGTTAGGGCTCTAGATAGGGCTTTGGATGCGTCTAGCTCAGGGATTCCTGTACATTGTCCGGTTCCAGCAACAGAGCCCCTGCAGCAGGGCAACTGGGTGACGGTGAGACCGCGTAGTCGTGGGTCAAAACACCGCTCTTCTGTTCCGATCAAAACATTAAACAGGTTCTCCCCACTCAGTGATGCACCCACTGAGAAACCTGATGAAAGTGCTCTAGTTATTGGTGATTCTATTGTACGGAATGTGAATATAGAGACACCAGCCACTATAGTCAAATGTTTACCGGGAGCCAGAGCGCCTGACATCTTGGCAAATTTAAAAGTGCTGGCTAATGCTAAACGTAAATACAGTAAGATTGTTATTCATGCCGGCGCTAATGATGTTCGACTTCGCCAGTCGGAGCTCACTAAAAATAACTTTAAATAGGAGTGTGAACTTGCAAGCACGCTTTCAGACACTGTAATATGCTCTGGTCCCCTCCCTGCTTACCGTGGTGACGAGATGCATAGCAGATTGTCTTCACTCAATGGCTGGATGTCTAAGTGGTGCCCACAGAATAACATAGGTTTCATAGACAATTGGACGAGCTTTTTGGGCAGACCTGACCTGTTTAAAAGAGATGGTCTTTAATTCAGGTCAGTTCATTCTCAGCACATAGAGACTCTTTCACCTAGATATCACACTATAGAGACTGTGTCTGTTCCCCGAACTAGAAAATACAAAAAACATTCAAACCAAGTTAAGGCTAACAATTTAATTGAGTTTCAACAAATAAAAAACAATTGCAATATGGATAAACAAATGATAAAGCTTGGCTTATTGAATATCAGATCCATTTCTACGAAAAAATGTAAATAATATGATAACTGATCATAATATAGATGTGCTCTGTTTGACAGAAACTTGGCTAAAACCTGATGATTACATTGTTTTAAATGAGTCCACCCCCCAAGATTACTGTTATAAACATGAGCCGCGTCTAAAAGGCAAAGGGGGAGGAGTTGCTTCAATTTATAACAACGTTTTCAGGATTTCTCAGAGGGCAGGCTTCAAGTATAACTCGTTTGAAGTAATGGTGCTACATATAACATTATCCAGAGAAACAAATGTTAATGATAAATCCCCTGTTATGTTTGTACTGGCTACTGTATACAGACTTTATTAAAGAGTTTGGTGATTTTTACATCTGAGTTAGTTCTGGCTGCAGATAAAGTTTTAATAGTTTGTGATTTTAATATCCATGTCGATAATGAAAAAGATGCATTGGGATCAGCATTTATAGACATTCTGAACTCTATTGGTGTTAGACAACATGTTTCAGGACCTACTCATTGTCGAAATCATACTCTAGATTTAATACTGTCACATGGAATTGATGTTGATAGTGTTGAAATTATTCAGCCAAGTGATGATATCTCAGATCATTATTTAGTTCTGTGCAAACTTCATATAGCCAAAATTGTAAATTCTACTTCTTGTTACAAGTATCGAAGAACCATCACTTCTACCACAAAAGACTGCTTTTTAAGTTATCTTCCTGATGTATCCAAATTCCTTATCATATCCAAAACCTCAGAACAACTTGATGATGTAACAGAAACTATGGACTCTCTCTTTTCTAGCACTTTAAATACAGTTGCTCCTTTACGCTTAAGGAAGGTTAAGGAAAACAGTTTGACACCATGGTATAATGAGCATACTCGCACCCTAAAGAGAGTAGCCCGAAAAATGGAGCGCAGCTGGAGGAAAACAAAACTAGAGGTATTTCGTATTGCTTGGCGGGAAAGTAGCATATCCTACAGAAAAGCATTAAAAACTGCTAGAACTGATTACTTTTCTTCTCTTTTAGAAAAAAACAAACATAACCCCAGGAATTTATTGAATACAGTAGCTAAATTAACGAAAAATAAAGCCTCAACAAGTGTTGACATTTCCCAACACCACAACAGTAATGACTTCATGAACCACTTTACTTCTAAAATCGATACTATTAGAGATAAAATTGCAACCATTCAGCCGTCAGCTACAGTATCACATCAGACAGTGCACTATAGACCCCCTGAGGAACAGTTCCACTCATTCTCTACTATAGGAGAGGAAGAATTGTATAAACTTGTTAAATCACCTAAACCAACAACATGTATGTTAGACCCTATACAATCTAAGCTCCTAAAAGAGGTGCTTCCAGAAGTCATAGGTCCTATTCTGACTATTATTAATTCCTCATTGTCATTAGGATATGTCCCCAAAACCTTCAAACTGGCTGTTATTAAGCCTCTCATAAAAAAAAAACACAACTTGACCCCAAAGAACTTGTTAATTATAGACCAATCTCGAATCTCCCTTTTCTGTCCAAGATACTAGAAAAGGTGGTATCCTCACAATTATATTCCTTCTTAGAGAAAAATGGTATATGTAAGGATTTCCAGTCAGGATTTAGACCGTATCATAGTACTGAGACTGCTCTCCTTAGAGTTACAAATGATCTGCTCTTATCATCTGATCATGGGTGTATCTCTCGATTAGTTTTATTGGATCTTAGTGCTGCGTTTGACACAATTGACCACAGCATTCTTTTGCATAGACTTGAACACTTTGTTGGCATCAGTGGAAGTGCATTAGCATGGTTTAGGTCGTACTTGAAGTGAAGTGAATGAAGATGTAGCATATCGATCACAAGTGCAGTATGGAGTACCTCAAGGCTCAGTACTAGGGCCGCTACTCTTCACGCTTTATATGTTACCCTTGGGAGATATCATCAGGAAACATGGTGTTAGCTTTCACTGTTATGCTGATGATACTCAGCTCTATATTTCTTCACGGCCCGGTGAAACACCCCAATTTGAAAAACTAATGGAATGCATAGTCGATATAAAAAATTGGATGACGAGTAATTTCTTACTGCTAAATTCAGAAGAAACAGAGGTGTTAATTATAGGGCCTAAAAACTCTGCTTGTAATAACCTAGAACACTGTCTAAGACTTGATGGTTGCTCTGTCAATTCTTCGTCATCAGTTAGGAACCTAGGTGTGCTACTTGATCGCAATCTTTCCTTAGAAAGCCACGTTTCTAGCATTTGTAAAACTGCATTTTTCCATCTCAAAAATATATCTAAATTACGGTCTATGCTCTCAATGTCAAATGCAGAAATGTTAATCCATGCATTTATGACTTCAAGGTTAGACTATTGTAATGCTTTATTGGGTGGTTGTTCTGCACGCTTAGTAAACAAACTACAGCTAGTCCAAAATGCAGCAGCAAGAGTTCTTACTAGAACCAGGAAGTATGACCATATTAGCCCGGTCCTGTCCACACTGCACTGGCTCCCTATCAAACATCGTATAGATTTTAAAATATTGCTTATTACTTATAAAGCCCTGAATGGTTTAGCACCTCAGTATTTGAATGAGCTCCTTTTACATTATACTCCTCTACGTCCGCTACATTCTCAAAACTCAGGCAATTTTATAATACCTAGAATATCAAAATCAACTGCGGGCGGCAGATCCTTTTCCTATTTGGCGCCTAAACTCTGGAATGACCTACCTAACATTGTTCGGGAGGCAGACACACTCTTGCCGTTTAAATCTAGATTAAAGACCCATCTCTTTAACCTGACATACACACAACATACTAATATGCTTTTAATATCCAAATCCGTTAAAGGATTTTTAGGCTGCATTAATTAGGTAAACCGGAACCGGAAACAGTTGACATAACATGTACCTTCTACATCATTAGAAGAATGGCATCTACGCTAATATTTGTCTGTTTCTCTCTTGTTCCAAGGTCACCGTGGCCACCAGATCCAGTCTGTATCCAGATCAGAGGGTCACTGCAGTCATCCGGATCCAGTACGTATCCAGACCAGATGGTGGATCAGCACCTAGAAAGGACCTCTACTGCCCAGAAAGACAGCGGAGACCAGGACAACTAGAGCCCCAGATACAGATCCCCTTTAAAGACCTTGTCTCAGAGGACCACCAGGACAAGACCACAGGAAACAGATGATTCTTCTGCACAATCTGACTTTCCTGCAGCCTGGAATTGAACTACTGGTTTCGTCTGGTCAGAGGAGAACTGGCCCCCCAACTGAGCCTGGTTTCTCCCAAGGTTTTTTTCTCCATTCTGTCACCAATGGAGTTTCGGTTCCTTGCCGCTGTCGCCTCTGGCTTGCTTAGTTGGGGTCACTTCATCTACAGCGATATCATTGACTTGATTGCAAATAAATGCACAGACACTATTAAACTGAACAGAGATGACATCACTAAATTCAATGATGAACTGCCTTAACTATCATTTTGCATTATTGAGACACTGTTTTCCAAATGAATGTTGTTCAGTGCTTTGACGCAATGTATTTTGTTTAAAGCACTATATAAATAAAGGTGATTGATTGATTGATTAGCTGTTATATTACAATGCTTGATTCAGGTTCAACGGGGTGGCATGTAATAGATGAGGAATTGTTCATGGTTAATGATGGTTCTTAAATATTTAAATGCAGTGTGTTGAATACCTACTAAGACTTGCATATTTGTGCATAATATTTTTGACCCTGGAAGCTTGCAAAAGGATAATCTTTCATTTATGTGCCAGAAACATAGTGAGAATTCATATTTTGTTGGCTCATTCTGTACTCGTGTTGATGCATATACTCTTTATATTAATGAGTCAATTTATATTGTCACTGTTTTTAAGTTACATTGTGTGGAAATGCATTTACAGTTTTCCAGTGTCCAAATTTTGTTTGTATACTATTTATTTTGAAGGGGCAAATTATAATGTATATGAAACGAAAATATTTACGTGTGGAGATTTTATTCATTTACATAAAGTTTGAGTAAACAGGAATATATTCTATAAAACGTTTACATTTATTTAATAAAATATTTGAATGTTTTAAAATATATTTACATTTATAGAAATTGAATATATTTACAGACATGTAATATGTTAACAAATATTGCAAATTAATGTATGGACATATATTGCAAATTAATACATTTATGTAGTCTGATATCTAAATGTATTTACATATAAATGTAAAAAAAATATATAAATTTACATTTATTTAATATGTTAAAAATATGAAAAAATATATATTTCAAAATATATTTACATTTATAAAATATATTTTATTCTATTTGAATTCAAGATATTTAAATATATGACAATATATTTATTATTAATATATTTCAATCTATGTGACTTCTGTATGGGCAGCCCCAGGGTTATGTAAGGAAGTAGTGGAGTTTGTTTGCTATTTCACTTCTGCTTTTGATTGATGTCGCAGCGGATTTAGAACTTTAAAAAGAATGGTAGACAATGACATTTGTTTGTGAAAGGTGCTCTCTCACTTCTTCACTACTTTTATTGATTGTATCCCATGTATGAACTGATGTTGCGGCAGGAAGAGCACTTCAAAAGAATGGCAGCAGATAAGAATTTACGTTAAATACTGTCAGAGCTTCGTCGACAACTAAATATATGATGCACAGATTAAGGAGGAAGTAGTTTTGTAATACTGATGACCTAGTTCTTAGGAGTTTGTTTTAATGATATTATTCTTCTCTGTTTTTAATGTTGTGGCTGGGTTATTGCCTGACTGATCATTGTCTGACTGTCCCAGTTGAAAATAGTGGATGTAAGATGTATTGTGTTTAATATAAATGGAACTTTTTAGGTTTCTAAAATTCTGTAGTAGTGAGTTTATTCCATTTAATTGATGTGATTTCTATCTTTATATTTCTTTGCTGTAATAGACTGTGTTTTCCCTTTTAGGGATGCACAGTTGAAGTTTACTTTAAATATAATATTTTTTTTTTATCGTTATTTTTATTTTATTTATTTTTTTCTGTGAATTTGGGACCCAGGGTGGCAGAGGAGAGATTAGGCCCAAACAAATTGGGTTAATAATGACTGTGTTATGATGCTGACTTGTGTTTGTGTCACCTGCATTGTCCATTGTTCATTAAGTTCCCAGTGAATATAATTCGAAAGCAACATGTTTAAATTAAATGTAATAATATATTTTAGAGTGCACTGTATTAATATTAATAAATTACTATAAAAGTACTAATAAACCAACAACAATAACAACAATTATTTTCTATATTCAGCCACCAGCTGAAGGGGCACCAATGAGCGCTCATACTGGCACTACATTGCTACATTTGAGTAGGGTTGTGATAAAGAGTGGCATGGTCACCCTGAAATATGACTGACGTCCCAACTGGATCCACCAATATCACTGGGCTAGAGTACTGTCAAACTGATTTTGCCTGTATGCTTTGTCGAGTTTAATGCATCCTTACGGAGGTATCGAAATGTTGAATCAGTTAAATCACTTCTAACAGCAATTAATGGGCAACAGTAATATCAATAACAGTAATATCAATAAATTGTCCAAAATTTTTATCTTTTAACAGTCAATTTACAAATAATGCATTCAGATTTGTGGAACTCACAATTCCATGAATCTCCACAAATTAGTGTTGTTGCTATGTCAATCAATTTGAATGTGACAAGAAACTGGGGCCTCATGTACAAAGACTTGTGTTGAATTCATACTAAAACATTGCGTACGGACAAAGCTGTAAATGTGCGTACGCACAAAAAAAACAGATGTATGAATCTCTGTGTACGAAGGAATTACACGCATATTTTTTGTACATCCCAATTAACGTAAAATTGAGTGCACATGCACGAGCACAACGCCCCACCCAGTCTCCTCCCCTAATTAAATCAATTTAAATATGGTAATGAGTCCACTTTGGCAAAAGATAGCAGTAAGAAAATGGCTAAGACAAGCGGCAAGAAACGAAACTTTATGGAAAGTGAATTGGAGGTGCTACTATCGGAGGTAGAGACTAGAAAAAATATTTTATTTGGAACTTTGTCCTCTGGAATTAATAACAAAAGAAAAAAATATGAGTGGGAGAGTTTGGCTGAAGCCGTCAATGCGGTGGGATCTGAAGGTCGCACTGTAAATGAGCTTAAAAAGAAATGGTCTGATATAAAGGTGGACGTTAAATGGAGAACTGCTGCGCACCGACAAAGTGTGGGCAGAACAGGCAGTGGTAAAGGGGTCGATGAACTTACATCCTTTGAGCAGAGAGTTGCCTCAATTATGGGTGACACTTTGCTCTCTGGAGTAGTATCTGCTGCTGTGGGAGACTCAGGATTTACAGGACTGCGACGAAGTGCCATGCCTGTGCGCGACATTGTGCAGCACACCACAGGCCAGCACAATGCGGCACATATTGTCAGGGCGGTATAACAGCATCCCCCCAGTCCTGACAAGGCGGCGCTACTGACATTTCAGCTGCTCAATCGCTCTACAACTGAACGAGTGCGAGAATGGGCATCATTGTATCTGCGCTCTCGGTCAGTTTGTGGGTTGGTGAGGGGGGTTAAAAGCCACGTCTTTAGTGGATAACCGCGGTCTCCTGAAGGGTTAATTAATAATTATATGCAAAAAAAAACTACAATTAGATGGAATCATAACTTTAAATGCACTTACCAAGAAGCCACCCATCACGCACCCTGCCAGCTTGAAGCCTCATCCCAACCATGCTGTTTGTAAGGATGTATGAATCATGGGTTGACCCAGGCCACCTTGCCACAATATTTGTTAGGCGCATTTGTGCATCACATATTATCTGCACATTTATTATGAATGGAAATGTTTCCGATTCACATATGCAAATTCTTCTTCAGATGGCGCCTTTATAGCAATGTGTGTTTTATAGCAATGTGTGTGCAGTCGATCGCTCCGATAACATTAGGAAAAACGGCTATCGCTGCAAATTTTAATGTTTGGCTGGTCAACTGCATCATATGGGAACCTGATATACCTGGTAGACATGCGGATGATCCCATCCCATACCGCTGGCATTGCCCGGCTCAAAGACGACTGGCTTATTCCTGAGCGGTCTGCCAGTTCCCTTTGGAAAGAACCAGTTGCCAGGAAACCAAGTGTTGTCAGTACCTGCAAGGAAATGGGTATTGCGTGGCTCCTCATTGTCTCTCTCTCTAGATTCGGACCCAACTCAGCACAGAGCTCCAAGAGGATAGCCCTTGGAAATCTGAAACGGCTGATAAGCCAGTCATCATCCTGGTATAGAAAATCATTGTGGTCCCAAAAAACTTGTTCTCGTCGGATTCTGCCATTAGCAATGTCCTCTAATAAGGCCAATGCTGCCATTGCCATAGACTAAGGGTTGTATCAACCGTTATGCTTTTATATGTTCTTATTTAATTTCATAATTTATATAATATTAATTATAATTATAATAAGGCTTGTGTGACAATATATGTCAATTATTTTATAAATTGCTAATTAATTGCAATGCTTCCCACAGGTGGTGGTGCGAGACTTGTAGAACAATTTGTTGTGCAATGTTTGCAACTTCACTTTATTGCCTGTAAGAGTCGCCAACGGACAAAAACAATGAGAAATGAACGTACGCCAGACATGAAATTGGCTTGGAGGAACGCACATTCTTGCGTTAATTTCACTGTTAGTACATCCGACCATGAGCGTGAAAGCTGGCGTACGCAAAGTTTTTGTGCGTACGCAAGGTTGATACATGAGACCCCTGGTGTCTGACAATATGTGTATGTATAAAATCTGGGGAAGCCAATGATCTATAATATAGAACTGGATTACTCATGACAGTGAAGCCGCCGTGCCGCCTTATTAGTAATCCCTAGAGTGAAAAAATGTAAATTAATAGGAAATTGTATTATTTTACTTAGAAAACATCACCTAACAAGTCAGCTTTTATCACTGGTGTCAAAAGTATTCACATTCATTACTCAAGTAGAAGTATAGACACGGGTTTAAAAAGACTTTTGTAGAAGTTAAAATATAAACTCAAGCTTTTTACTCAAGTAAAAGTTTAAAGGTACTTGTTTCAAAACTACTTAAAGTATAAAAGTAAAAGTAATGTAAGGAAAAAAATGACATTAAAAACAAAAGCTTAGGCCGTGCCACAGGGGCCTATTGTGCCCTACACCACCACCTCAGAATTTTTTTTTCCTAAAGGCCACAGGCCATAATGACTATAATGTTATATTAAAATGTTAGTTGAAACATTTAGGATGCACTAGGCTACCTGTTTCAGCTGCATATACAGTTGCAATCAAAACTACTTAACCCCTCAGAGACTGCAGTTCTTTACAAATACAAGCTTTTCTGAAGATCCAGGATAAAATAAAGATTGCATCTGTAACAGTTCACTGACATATTAAAAATGATATGGTCAATATAAACTCACCTAAAGGATTAGTACGAACACCATACTAATACTGCGTAGGACCCCCATTTGCCTTCAGAACTGCCTTAATTATAAGTGGCATTGATTCAACAAGGTGCTGAAAGCATTCTTTAGAAATGTTGGCCCATATTAATAGGATACCATCTTGCAGTTGAGGGAGATTTGTGGGATGCACATCCAGGGCACGAAGCTCCCATTCCACCACATCCCTAAGATGGGTTGAGATCTGGTGACTCTGGAGGGCATTGTAGTACAGTGAACTCATTGTCATGTTCAAGAAACCAATTTGAAATGATTCAAGCTTTGTGACATAGTGCATTATACTGCTGGAAGTAGCCATCAGAGGATGGGTACATGGTGGTCATAAAGGGATGGACAAGGTCAGAAACAATGCTCAAGTAGGCCGTGGCATTTAAACGGTGCCCAATTGGCACTAAGGGGCCTAAAGTGAGCCAAGAAAACATCACACCATTACACCATCACCAGCAGCCTGCACAGTGGTAACAAGGCATGATGGATCCATGTTCTCATTCTGTTTACGCCAAATTCTGACTCTACCATCTGATTGTCTCAACAGAAATCGAGACTCATCAAACCAGGCAACATTTTTCCAGTCTTCAACTGTCCAATTTTGGTGAGCTTGTGCAAACTGCAGCCTCTTTTTCCTATATGTAGTGGAGATGAGTGGTACCCGGTGGGGTCTTCTGCTGTTGTAGTCCATCCACCTCAAGGTTGTGTGTGTTGTGGTTTCACAAATGCTTTGCTGCATACCTCGTTTGTAACGAGTGGTTATTTCAGTCAAAGTTGCTCTTCTATCAGCCTGAATCAGTCCGCCCAATCTCCTCTGACCTCTAGCATCAACAAGGCATTTTCACCCACAGGACTGCCGCATACTGGATGTTTTTCCCTTTTTACACCATTCTTTGTAAACCCTAGAAATGGTTGTGCATGAAAATCCCAGTAACTGAGCAGATTGTGAAATACTAAGACCGGCCCGACTGGCACCAACAACCATGCCACGCTCAGAATTGCTTAAATCACCTTTCTTTCCCATTCTGACATTCTGTTTGGAGTTCAGGAGATTGTCTTGACCAGGACCACACCCCTAAATGCATTGAAGCAACTGCCATGTGATTGGTTGATTAGTTAATTGCATTAATGAGAAATTGAACAGGTGTTCCTAATAATTCTTTAGGTGAGTGTATAATGTACTATTGTACATGTACAATAGTAATAGTGTGAACATTTTAGTATATTGAGGGAACTAATTATTAAATCATGCACATAATGTATTTACTTTTTCCTTCATTTCATGTGCGGGGCTCCGTAATAATGTAATATTTTTGAGTTATATGATTTTTTAATAATACTGCTATGTCATAATTATTCAACCCCTATTCAACATTGCTTTTTTTAAATCACTTATTTGCGTGGTGGGGAATAAAACTCAAAACACAATTAAGCCTTTAGAAACTCGATTAAAAACAGAATAGCTTGAGCTGTGACACATACATACAGTTAGCCCGTGCATGTGCTTAAGTTGAGTAGCAAAAAATGTCAACAAAGATCTCACAAAAGCTAAAGAGAATAAACATTTTATTACTTTAGAAAGGCTAATGCTATATGAAGATTTCTAAAAGTTCCAAGAGACACAGTTCTCAGCCTTATTTCTTAGCTTGAAGTGTGTTGTACCAGAAAAACCTTGAGGGTGTTGAAGAAAAAGCAATATCGTAAAATGTTTAATCAGAGCAACTGAAGAAAACCTCCAATGTACAGCCAAAACTTGCAAGATGACCTGATGAAAGGAGGAAAACCATTTCAATGCAGTGTGTAAGAAGAACACTAGACACGTATGGCTTACATGTTGAGACATCTTGATGAATACCACTCTTGATCAAGAAGAACAAAAGGCAGACTTGAACTTGATAAAAATCATTTGTGTCGACCTATGCTCTCGAGGAATGTTTTATGGAGTGATGTGTCCACATGGATCAGCGGTATGTCTGCTGCAAAACACGCAAAGCTCATAAGCAGAAGAACACCATCTCCATCATCAAACTTGGAGGTGGATCAGTCCTGTTATGGGGTTATGGGGTAGCAGGAAGTGGAAATCATGACTGTATGAAGGACATCATGTATTCTGAAGTATCGGGCCATTTTGACAAGAATTGTGATGCCTTTGGTGCAAAGACTGAAGCTGATAATCAGTGGACTTTCCTGCAGGACAGTCATCTTACACATCAAAATCTACTTCTGCTTGGTTCAGTGATCAGTTATAGAATGTTCTTGAGTGGCCTGTTCAGTCTCTATAATTTAATTCTCATTGAAAATATATGGTTGAATTTAAAGAAAGCAGTGGTGAATGTGAAAACCAAAGATTATCTGGAAGCTTTTTCAGGCAATGAATAGGCCAAGACTGTAGGAGAGAGATGACAGAAGCTTCTAAGCACTTACAGACATCGTTTATTTGTGATTTTAAAGAATAAAAGATTCTGCACAAAATTTGGGTTTTGGGGGGTTGAATCATTTTGAACATAAATGTTCAAATGAGTCCAATTTCATCATGATTCATCAGTGTTCCATTCAACAAACTTTCTCTAATACTTTACTGATGGCTTTGTTAAATTGTTTTCATAAAATTTTGTTCGCCCCAGCAAAATTCCTTGCAGGTCTTAGGGGTTGAATAATTTTGATTGCAACTGTATGCCCATTGAAAATGACTTTAGTACAATGCAAATACATTAAAGAACTAGAGATATGTTGACTAGTTGCCTATACATATTGTAATGGTGCAAAAAGTCAATCTTCAGAGGCATGTCATCAATAACCTATAACCTATGGAATATAAATGTACATCCAATGGACAAGAAAATTGGTGCAGGCTTAGTAACAATTGCCCTTGTATGGTTGTCTATTTACAATAAATATTAGTGCTGTCAAAATGAATGATTAATCCAAGTGATTAATCAAAAATGAAAAATGAAAAATAACTCAAAATCCTGATACCTTTTTCATTGATACCTTCCTGTATTCGCTACGTACGTCTGCTATGTCCAGTGTTGGGGGGGTAACGAGTTACAAAGTTGGTATAGCCTACTTATCAGTCCCTCTTTGTGTGATTTTTGTGATCAAAATGACAGAATTTGCTGTGCCTTTCCACAAAATGTGCAATGATTTTTGCGGCATTTATTATTATTTTGCAGTCAAAATATACCATAGTAAACATTCTACTTACACTGTTATGACTTTTCTGACTTCGAAAACCATGGTAGGTCTCCAGACTAATGTTTGACAACACCAGCACTAGTGCCATTAAGTTCTACAGAAGGTGGCTCCAGCACCTGACAGTAAAGCACTCACCCTAATCACACATGTAAATCTCGGAGATGTCTAATGCCTGCATTTACATATGCAAGATGTATTTTTAAGAGTGCTTGTTCATCTGCAGTACGTCTTTAAGATGTTTCCTGTCAGATGTCAAATAGACATTTATTAGAATGCATGTAAAACTGCTTCTGAGACCATTATCAGAGTACACAGCAGATGATTCCCAGATCTTTAGCAGATGTCTTACACATGTAATAAATATATTACATCTGATAAAACGCACTTTAATTACTGTGTAACGATAGGACACAGGAGACGAGAGATCCGAGAACAGAGTGTTTATTGGGTAATCCAAAAATCAATGTCCAAAACAAGCTGGGGGTCAAAACCATGAAAGCCGTCCAGAAACAAAACAAACATGAAACAAGAAACTACAAGGGAACGCGAGGAAACTGGGTAACGGAAAATAAGGACTCCATGACACAGACAGAAAACAGACCGGTTAAATAGGTAGGATGATGACTGTCACGGTTCAGGGTGCTTCATCGGCTTCCCTGTTGTCTGTATCCTGTCATTGTCTGCAGCTCGTGACCTGGGCAATCAGTGCTGATACATTGGATACATTAGATTTCATGTTGACTTTGTGACAGTACTGTTTGTCTGTTTCCTTACCTGTTTTCCACTGTGTTGCTCAGGACGTCTAGACGAGGAGTCTTATGTTGGTCGCGTGCCCGAGATCTTCTGTCTCGTTTTTTCACGTCCTGTTGGGCATTGCACCAATGGTGGTCTCCACAGCCTGTGTCCACAGGTGACTGTACGGACGGCTCTGGAGTTGTTACACTTGGGTTTTTGTTCGTGTGTGTGTTCACACATGGGATTATTTTTGGATTCACAGTTGTACAAATAAACTGTTTCACTTTATCCTCTGCGTTTGAGTCCTCTCTCTTCACGCCTGACTGAATCTACTGACCATTATGGACTCAGCAGAGGAGATTGATGTCCTCCGTATCCTCAGACAGCAAGGCACGCTGCTGGGTAGACAGCAGGAGGAGATCACCGCTTCACGTCATGCATTTTTGGATCTGTCACTGCAACTGACCCAGCTCACTGAACGGCTTGATCGGCTTCGGATTATTCCTTCAGTGACTCCTGTTGTACAACCTCTGTCCGAGCCAGAGGCCGTGGCTTCCCATCATGCAGAACCTCGTCTCAATCCACCTGCTCCTTACTCCGGTGAGCCCAACTCATGTTGTTCATTTCTGTCACAATGTTCACTGACTTTTTCACTCCAGCCCTCCTGTTTTCCCATGGAGCAATCTAGAGTGGCATTCACCATCACGCTTTTAATCGGACAAGCGAGAGAATGGGGAACGGCCATGTGGGACAATGAACATCAGTGTTGCAGCTCATTTAAGGAGTTTTCAGAGGAGCACCGCAAGGTGTTCGATCGCTCTGCGCTTGGGACAGAGGCGGCGCGGGCGTTATCTTTTCTGCAACAGGGAGGTCGGTTGGTGTCGGATTATTCCATCGAGTTCCGCACTCTCGCTGCGTCATGCGGTTAGAATGCTAAAGCGCAGTGGGATCACTTTCTTCATGGGTTGGCTGACTACATCAAGGACTAGATATATTCTCTCTAACTGCCTCTCAGCCTCGACGGCTTAGTCGACCTCGCCATCCGCGTTGACAACCGGATAGCTCTCCGGTCCCAGCATCGGAGGGGCGTGGTCTCTCATGAACTCTTCTCCGACCTGGTCGCTGGAGCTGCGGGTGATGCCACTTCTCAGCATCTCGTCATGCCTGAGGAGGAGCCCATGCAGATCGGGAGAGCACGGCTGATGATCACCGAAAGGCGCCATCGTCTCACTCACAGTCTGTGTCTTTACTGTGGGGGTGGGTGGGACATGTGTTGGCCTCGTGAACATGGTTTCTGACAGGGGTCCCCAATTTGTGTCTAAGTTTTGGGCAGAGTTCTGTCGACAGCTGGGGGAGACTGCGAGTCTTTCCTCCGGGTATCAGGCAAACGGCTGAGCATGCTAACCAGGATCTGGAGAGAGTCTTGTGTTGTGTGGCATCCGCAGAACCGTCACCTTGGAGTTCCAGATTAACTATGGTGGAGTATGCTCATAACTCCTTCCTGGTCTCATCTACGGGTTTGTCTCCCTTCCAGTGCTGTTTAGGCTACCAGCCACCCTTATTCCCCTCCCAAGAATCTGATGTCGTTGTTCCACCCGCGCACTCGTTTATTCAGAAATGCCTCCGTACGTGGAGGGTCACCAGAGAAGCCCTCACTCGGACTGGTGACAGGAACAAGGTGTCAGCAGACCATCACCGTGCTAAGCCCCCACTTTACATGTGTGGTCAGAAGGTCTGGTTGTCCTCCAAGGACATTCCTCTAAGACTCCCCTCATGTAAACTGGGACCCAAATTTATTGGACCGTTTGCCATATCTAAGGTGCTCAGTCCGGTGTCAGTTAGACTCAATTTAATCTCCCAGTTTAAGAATATCCACCCGGTGTTTAATGTCTCTAAGATAAAGCCTGTCATTCCCTCCCCCCTTCAGCCCCAGACCTCTGTCCATCCGCCTCCTTTACTCATTGAGGGGTCTCCGGCTTATACGGTACGGCGGCTCCTTGATATGAGACGGAGGGATAGAGGTTATCAATACCTGGTAGACTGGGAGGGCTATGGTCCAGAGGAGAGATGCTGGATTCCAGCTCGTGACATTCTGTATCTCGCTCTCATTGACCAATTCCATCTGCATCATGGTGAGTCCTCCAGGAGTCGTCCCTGGGGGGGGGGTACTGTCACGGTTCAGGGTGCTGCATCGGCTTCCCTGTTGTTTGTGTCCTGTCATTGTCTGCAGCTCGTGACCTGGGCAATCAGTGCTGATACATCGGCGCTGGTGTGTGCAGATCACGAGCTGATTGCTCTCACCTGTCGCTTGTTCCCATTTTCCCTTATATTCCCTGCTGTGTCTGTCCTTTGTTGTCAGTAGATTTCGTGTTGACTTTGTGACAGTACTGTTTGTCTGTTTCCGTACCTGTTTTCCACTGTGTTGCTCAGGACGTCTAGACGAGGAGTCTTACGTTGGCCGCGTGCCCGAGATCCTTTGTCTCGTTTTTCCACGTCCCGTTGGGCATTGCACCAGTGGTGGTCTCCACAGCCTGTGTCCGTAGGTGACTGTACGGACGGCTCTGGAGTTGTTACACTTGGGTTTTTGTTCGTATGTGTGTCTCACACATTGGATTATTTTTGGATTCATGGTTGTACAAATAAACTGTTTCACTTTATCCTCTGTGTTTGAGTCCTCTCTCTTCATGCCTGACATAATCTACTGACTATTAAAGTGAAGACACCTGAGTGCAATTAACAGGTGTGCAATTACCGTGATGAAGGGACAATGCTTTGTGGGAAATGTGGTGCCTGCGGTGAGGTGCCTATTGGGAAGTGAGACCACTAGTGGACACCCAGGGAAACACAGACCAGACACTGTGACATACTGTCATTCATAATGTCTAAATATCATTTAATGAATACAAAAAATATAGGCTATATTAGGGAGTGGAAATGGCCTGTAAGTACTTCTCTGCATTCATCTACTAGTGATCATTTAATATCTTTTTGGTTTGCTTTCCTACATTAAAAAACTTAGTTTTAAAAAAGGGGGAAACCTATTTAGGATGAACAAATCATCTTTCTTTCAAATTCTGTAATGCTTAAAGCACTGAAGTGCTGGGAAAAGTTGAGTGAAGTATTTAAAATCACTTGAAAACATTAGACCATTTATGCCACAAGTTGTCCCTGTAGTTTACTGTTAAATCCATGGTCAATGGTGGAGATTTTGTGCTTATTGAAGAATGTTTTTCCTGGTTTCCGAATCAGTGGCGTTTGTTCTGATATCAGCTTTAACAGAATTCTTCACTCAATCTGAATGCATCTCACAAGATTTGACAGAGATGTTGATTCTGTGGTGAATTCACTGCTTTCTTCACTGTATCTCCCAGCGCTGTGTGTCTGGCGCTTTCGGCTTATTTGTCCAGTGTAGCTCTTGTAAATCGTTCCTGATGAGAATGCAAGGCCTTTCTTCAAGTATAACCACAATCAAATTCACTCCATTCAGATGGCGCGATTTATCTGGATTGGTTTTTTTTTCTGTGTTTTTTGTTTTTGAATGATGACAAGTCAGAATTAAAACAAGCCAAAATGAAATAGCAGTTCTACCAGAAAGACTCAGGAGGTGTAGATGAGACTAAAGTATTTATTTACAAAAACAGAATTATTCTGATGTAGGCCCCATCCTACATCAGAAGTTTGTAGATACCCATCAAGTTTGTAGATACCAGCTAATCCTGCCGAAGACGAAGGCAGGGCGGAGCCTACATCCCGCATGGACAGGGCCAACCTGTTGGTGGTGGGGAGGATGGAGGGAAACAGCGGCAGGATCTGCAAAAACAGTAGGATGTGAGAAGTGCACTTTTATATCCCATGTGTTGAGAACCAATTGGCTAGACCTTAATTGGAATGTGACGTGGCATTAAGTCTTCCTAGTAGAACTAGCACTAACGCATTAATTTCTACCAGAAAGACTCAGGATGTGTAGATAAGACTATTTATTTATTATTATATATAGTATTTATTTACAAAAACAGAATTATTTTGGCCTAGGCCTCATCCGTAGTGTGGATCTGAAGTTTGTAGATACCAGCTAATCCTGCCGAAGACGAAGGCAGGGCGTAGCCTACCCCAAAAGAAAGATGAAAAATGTAATACAGTGAAGTATTTTTTATTGGATCCTGGAACATTAATGAAAAGAGATAAATAGCCAGACATAATACAGTATCAGATTATAGCTAAAGTATGAGCTTATATGGCAATTAAGATAGACCACAGAGCCTCCGATAGACAGGCCACAATAGGCCGCAGAAAAGGCCCCAGTGGGCCACAGAGGAGAAGGCCAAAGAAACGGTCTGCAGAAGTAAATTACACTTAAATTATACTTAGTTGTAGCTGTATGATCGTTTCGTCTGAAGAGCTGGTGGGGGTGCTGTTGTAGCTGTATGATCATTTCGCCTGAGGCGCTGGTGGCGGTGCTGTTGTAGCTGTATGATCGTTTTGCCTGAGGCGCTGGTGGCGGAGCTGTTGTAGCTGAATGATCGTGTCACCTGAAGTGCTGATGGGGCTGCTGTTGTAGCTGAATGATCGTGTCGCCTGAAGTGCTGATGGGGCTGCTGTTGTAGCTGAATGATCATATCGCCTGAAGTGCTGGTGGGGCTGCTATTGTAGCTGCATGATCGTTTCACCTGAGGTGCTGCTGGTGCTGCTGGCGCTGCTGTTGTAACTGTATGATCGTTTTACTTGAGGCGCTGCTGGTGGTGCTGTTGTAGCTGAATGATCATTTCACCTGAGGCGCTGCTGGTGGTGCTGTTTTAGCTGTATGACCGTTTCACCTGAGGCGCTGTTGGTGGTGCTGTTGTTAACTGCAGGATCGACCGCTGAGACACTGTAGTGGTGATACTGGTGTTAGCTGTGTGGTCATCCAATTGAGGTGGCGCCTTGGTGGTGGTGATAGCTGCCGATTTAATAATGCTATTTGAACAGAAGTAACAACATTATGTTATGGTGGATGTCAGATTTGTTAGAGATAATTAGAAACACAGAGGCATATTCCTGTAAACAGCTGAAGTTAGGGTGGAAAAAAGGATGTTGGGATGAAACGATGTTTGTGAGTGGGGTGTGTTGCAAGATGCAGTGAGAGAGGGAGTTGGGAGGTAGAGAATGAAATAAGATTTAAATAGAATTGGAGGTTGAAGGGAGACTGGCTGGTCTGCATGAGCAAAGACTAAAGAATACACAAGACGTGTCACTCCTTAAGTTTTGAATGGCGTGAGGGACGTTGAATGGTCATCTGAAATTTAGAAGTAGCTGTAGAGAATTATTAGAAAACATGGAGCTGTATTGCTGATTGTTGTCTATTTACTTATTAAGCCATACCAGCATATGAGGATATATGTCATGGCAAAAATCAGTTAATACTGTACATAAAATCAATCCGTGCACAAGTCTTTAATATATACACGAGTCAAGGGGGGAACAATTTAGACTGTTCAATTTGACCAGCCTGCGTGTCTTTGGGCTGTGAGCCGTATTGCTGTAATCAGCTGAAAAGAAAGGTATGGGAATGGATGTTGGGATGAAAGGATGTTTGTGAGTGCAGTTTTATGAACGAAATGTGAGCCTAGAGAAGAGTGATCATGTTGAATGAGTGCAGGTGGAATTACGTCTTGCCTGCTGCTAAGGGGCGCTGCGGTTTGATGCTGTGGAGGAGAATTCCCATGACGTTACGCGTGACAGAGAGTGGAGTTGCCGGAAGTGCTGAGAGCTCAAAGTTTGTCATGACAGAAGTTTTATTGAAACTAAATTTAGTTGAAATAACTGTTTGTTATCTGTACGATTGAATACCTTGCATTTAAGAGCGTGTTGAAGGCGTGAAAGCGTGAGAGAGCGGCCGCGACGAGAGCGAGAATTCCGTTTCTGCGTCCACCACACAAATAATGATGACGAACTAGGCCCGCGGATCTCACTGCAGAGAATCCGCCTGAGATGAGCCTGTGAGTGGGCGCTTGTGGCCAAGAATGTGCGTGATCGAACGCCACCATTCTGAAAGGGACTGTGATCGGAATCGGGTGAGAGGTGATCGTCGAGTGTCGTCAGTGACATTGAATTAAACAGCATGCCATTCAGACCCAGTAAGTACACCTGTCCTTCGAGAGAATGAGACCAGCAGTGTGGTGTGACATGATCCGGTATATATGGAGGTTCTTAGAAGTCAGGTGATTGTTCGGGCGTACCCCTGCCCCAAACTTTAGTTAATACCAATGATCTCCATGTAGTATAGATTTGTTGAAAAGAGGTAATACAGTATTACACCACCACCACCAGTATTTGCGAATAGATCACTTAGACAGACATAATACAAAATCAGATTATAGCTAAAGTATTATCTTATATGGCAATGAAGATGGGCCGCAGAGCCTCAGAGCGAGAGGCAACCATAGAATAGATAGTAATAGAGGCCGAGAAGACTGGATATTGATAGTGGCCGAGAAGGCCGAATATTGATAGGGCCCACTATAGGCAAGACAGTAATAGAGACCCAGGGGCCATACTGAGGAAAAGAGGTCTTACCTCATAGCTACAAAGGGTAAACCCAAAAAGGGAAGATAATATCAGAAAGAATGCCACTAGGGGAAGGCCAGAGAAACAGGATACAGAAAGAAAATGCCACATAGATAGGCAAACAAAATGGAGGTCACGGAAAGAAATACCATTGGTTGAAAGTGGTAATAGGAATAGTATTTCACCACCACCAGTAATTGCAAATAGATAGTCAAAATAGAAGTGATTATGAAAGCCTTTAAAGATGTATCAGGTTATATCTTAAAAGGATTTAGCTTATAGAGTATAGGAGAAGGGCCACAATATTGATAGAGGCCACGATAGGCCATGCTGAGAGTTAGGCCATGAAAGGCAACAGAAAAGGCCCCAGTGGGCCACAGAAGATGTAACGGCCTTGATAGGCCTTAAAAGAAAAACCACAATGGCCGTGGAGAAAAGCCTAGCTAGGCAGAGGAAAACGTCACAGGCCAATTTTGCGAAGGACAATATTATAACCGTGTTGGAACCGCAGGTGGTGAGTAAAACTTAGTAGAACTTAGTCATTTTCCAAAACCGCTAAGCAAATATATACAGTTTCAATACATACCACATAGAGACGTCCTGCTGTAGTCGTTGCTGCTGCTGCTCTTGTTCAATTTCAGCCTCGGGATCTGATTCTGGATCATAAATATACGGCTGAATCTGACTGTTAGCCATGGTTTGTTTTGGTTGATGGTTTTTCCCTCACGGTAATGTCACAGCTTCCAGACACTCTCAACGCAAAAGCTTACGCGCGCTCGTGATTCTTTAGCTCCGCCCACACGTCACGCCTCCAGCCGCTCGTGTTTTTCCGGGGAAAAAACGGTACAGACTATCTTTCTCTTATAAATATAATAAAACTAAAGACTTTTTGGAGATATGAAGGATGCAGTACTACTCTATAGATACTCAAGATTAACAGGATATTGAGTGAAAATTAGCACCCCCCCCCCCCCCCCCCCCTTTAACATGAGGAGCATATGTGAAGGACCACCACCAGTAGTTTGCAAAGAGTACTATACTGTACCTTGGGTTTTACACAAAATAGTTAAGAGTCTAATCTTGACAGAAATACAATGAGGATGATCATGTACATGACAATAGATGAGGATTACGGGAATTCTAAACCACTGCATTGAGTAAGAGAGACCATTAGTTTAGGTTACATGTAGAGATGTTCCGATACCCTTTTTCTCTTCCTGATACCGATTCCGATACCTGGGCTCTGGGTATCGGCCGATACCGAGTACTGATCCGATACCTGGGTGTGTATCTGTATATAGAGCTGTTAAGTGAAGACCTCAATAGACGGTGATATGTGAAGGCCAAGATTTCATAAACCGTAATGGACAAACTTACTTAATGACGACCATAGAAGTGTTATGCAAAGTGCCACAACAGCAAAGTAAGACCGAAGTCAATAGGTATGAGGAACAGAATGAACCAACACTAGTAGATGCCAAAATAAATAAGCCTTGATTATAACTTGAAGTCTGCATAGGATCAAAATTTACTTTACTTGCTAGCACACATTGCTTGTCTTGATGTAAACAATTAATCATTGTTTGTCTTTGTAATCTTTAATCAAAGTCTGAACATTTACTTCAACTCCGTAATGCATTTTTTTTCTGATGACGACAGTTTGACAGCATGTGCAGAATATCCTTAAACATGCCCCTCCAGCAATTAGTTTGCTATGAGTGAGAGAGACAAGGAGCTCAACCAAAACCATGTGTTCTAATTAATATTCTGTTTCAGCTGGAGATGTCACTACACTGAAATAAAGTCAGCAGCAGCTTCCGGGTCACGTGGACTTTAAAATGCCTGTGGAGCATTGAGCCGAATCTTACCTTACCTTGAAACATTTTAATTCCTAAAAATAAATAATGAGAACATGACATAGATGATGTCATGCGCTAATTACCATATTTATGACATAAGTGCGTCGTATTGTATTGCCTCCCTGCAATTTAATTAAGCCATTTAATTTAATTCTCAGTAAAACTGTTTTTATTACTATATTTTAATGTTTCTGTTGTCAGACAACAGAATGAATATTATAATGTCTGAAACACGGTCCATTTAGACTACAACCAGCTCTCAAACATTATTCTGCACTAATGAAATCAAATACACATACGTTAAAGTCAGTGCAGACTGATGTCGGCTATACTTGCTTGTAAAATAGAGTTAGAAGCACCAGAATATCTTTTTTTTTTTACTGAAAGTGCTGTTCCTCTCTGCGCTCGCTGAACACAGCAGAAGCAGAGAGAGACGCTCGGATGGGAAAGAGAGACCTTGCGCTTGTGCGGCAGCACCAGAGAGTCTCAGACTAAATAATGATTGCCCTAAAAGTCGCTAGATTTGTCGCTAGTCACTTTTTTGGAAGAAAAAAAAGTTGCTAAATCTAGCGTAAATATTGGAACTCTAAAACAGAACTTCTCTGGCTAACTCCTGCAAAACTTGATAGACTCCATTTAACCATATGAACCCTACGAGTGAACTTTTAAAAAGAAACCGGATCGCAAATATAAGTAATGTATGGACTAGGACAAAGATAGAAAAATAAATCTTGATACATTACCATTGCAGAAGGATAAAAATGCTGTACATTTAACAATGCTGCCTTACAAGCCAGTTAAACTTTGATGGCTATTGAATCCTGTGAAAGTATAAAGTCCTTTCACAAAGATTTTTGCAGAACTTTAAAGCAGATGTTATGAGTGAGCACACACTGTTCAGGACATTAAATCATGGGGCACAAACTAAATTAACAATAGTAGTAAATATAACCTCCAAGTCCAGACATTGGTAAAGTTTATGAGGAAATCCTGAGATGAAGTGACCTATGATAGGAAGAACATATAACAGACCATAGAAAGGCCTTGGCAGATTATACGAATGTAGTATGAAATGATTAGTCAATATAATGTGTATTGCGAAAACTTTAGTGTTTGAGCATAGCAACAAAACGTGTCCATTTATGTTCATGCTATTATTCAGAGGATGCTGGTGCAGAAATAGACAGCGAATATAGAATATAGCGAAAATAGACCTCCTTGCAGAATGGTCTACGTGACAGGAGAGACTTAAGTCGTAATACTTACCCCATTCCCATACAAAGCATTCAGGATTTGATGAAACATATAGCATATTTTTACGGAAATGAATAATTCGAGCAACAATCTTTCAGTATAAAAGATTGTATCCTTTGTTAACAAGCCTAAAAATGCCTCGTTACAAACGAGTTAATCCAAAAATTGTATGCATTAATTTGATCAACATTTAATTATGCAGTGCCTGTTTGCTACAGAAGCATGAAACGTCCAGTGTTTTATCTTGAATGTGTGAGTATATATCCTTGCAGAGAATAAAATTAATGCCCAAGTGCCACAAGTGCATAAAACCAAACTGATACTTATAATGCTGTAGACTGATGAAGAGGTGGAGGCGAGGAAACCTAGGCAACCCTGGAAAGCACTCGGAACTCCGCCAATGTTTCACATCCTCTGTCGAGAATACTCCGAAGCCTGTATATCATCCAACACAAACGACTGCAAACATTCACCGTGACACCGAGCAATGCCAATGATCCCATGTGCATCTTGAGAGGAACGTCAAACTCGCAATAGTTTGCATGAAACTAACTTAACTATATGCAAATAACCCAAGGAAAGTCAAGCAATAATACACGCGATCGCTTGAGCAAGAAACAACAAAAACAAACACAATAGAATGTGAGAAGTGCACTTTTATATCCCTCGTGTTGAAAGCCAATTGGCTAGACCTTAATTGGAATGTGATGTGGCATTAAGTCTTCCTGCTTATGCTTTCATTAACAAACCTATTTTTAAAATGTAAGGAGTGGAAAGTACACATAATTGCGTGAAAATGTAAGGAGTAGAAGTAAAAAGTCAGCTGAAAAATAATTACTCCAGTAAAGTATAGATACCTCCAAAAAAATTTACGGACCGCAACTCTGATTGGTTGTTTCTTATCGGGAGCGGTCTGTAACTTTTTTGTGTGTTCAAAGTATACAAAATGTATATAATAAGCGAGTACACCATGAATCCATTTTCCAAACGTGTTTTCGTGTTTTTAGCATGTCCTGAATCACTAGGGTACACCTATAATAAGTGTTTATATTCAGTCTATTTTAGATTGCTTCAGGGGTACCGCGGCGGAGTAGCCCAGTACCTTTGTGATTCTTCATAGACATAAACAGAGAGAAGTAGCTCCGGCTACAATGTCCTTCCACAACACCCAAGCAGTTCTGTTTATTAATGTAATGTAATGATAAAAATTTAACTTTCATATATTTTAGATTCATTGCACACCAACTGAAATATTTCAGGTCTTTTATTGTTTTAATACTGATGATTTTGGCATACAACTCACGAAAACCCAAAATTCCTATCTCAAAAAATTAGCATATTTCATCCGACCAATAAAAGAAAAGTGTTTTTAATACAAAAATAAAGTCAACCTTCAAATAATTATGTTCAGTTATGCACTCAATACTTGGTCGGGAATCCTTTTGCAGAAATGACTGCTTCAATGCGGCGTGGCATGGATGCAATCAGCCTGTGGCACTGCTGAGGTGTTATGGAGGCCCAGGATGCTTCGATAGCGGCCTTAAGCTCATCCAGAGTTTTGGGTCTTGTGTCTCTCAACTTTCTCTTCACAATATCCCACAGATTCTCTATGGGGTTCAGGTCAGGAGAGTTGGCAGGCCAATTGAGCACAGTAATACCATGGTCAGTAAACCATTTACCAGTTGTTTTGGCACTGTGAGCAGTTGCCAGGTCGTGCTGAAAAACTAAATCTTCATCTCCATAAAGCTTTTCAGTAGATGGAAGCATGAATACTTGACACTGGACTTCAGGCATTTTGTCATTTCCTTCTCCCCAGTCTTCCTCCAGACTATGGCACCTTGATTTCAGAATGACATGCAAAATTTGCTATCATCTGAAAAAAGTACTTTGGACCACTGAGCAACAGTCCAATGCTGCTTCTCTGTAGCCCAGGTCAGGCGCTTCTGCCGCTGTTTCTGGTTCAAAAGTGGCTTGACCTGGGGAATGCGGCACCTGTAGCCCATTTCCTGCACACGTCTGTGCACGGTGGCTCTGGATGTTTCTACTCCAGACTCAGTCCACAATCTTCCTCAGGGTCCGGTCACCTCTTTTCGTTGTGCAGCGTTTTTTGCCACACTTTTTCCTTCCCACAGACTTCCCACTAAGGTGCCTTGATACAGCACTCTGGGAACAACCTATTCATTCAGAAATTTCTTTCTGTGTCCTACCCTCTCACTTGAGGGTGTCAATGATGGCCTTCTGGACAGCAGTCAGGTCGGCAGTCTTACCCATGATTGCGGTTTTGAGTAATGAACTAGGTTGGGAGTTTTTAAAAGCCTCAGGAATCTTTTGTAGGTGTTTAGAGTTAATTAGTTGATTCAGATGATTAGGTTAATAGCTTGTTTAGAGAACCTTTTCATGATATGCTAATTTTTTGAGATAGGAATTTTGGGTTTTCATGAGCTGTATGCCAAAATTATCAGTATTAAAACAATAAAAGACCTGAAATATTTCAGTTGGTGTGCAATGAATCTAAAATATATGAAAGTTAAATTTTTATCATTACATTATGGAAAATAATGAACTTTATCACAATATGCTATTTTTTTGAGAAGGACCTGTATATATACTTGAATATGACAAATTATAATAGGAAGAACTATAAATATATAGTAAATAAACCATATATTGTTATAGTCATGTGTTTATTAGTCATGTTGAACCAATGAAAGAAGTTAAGTCTTCTGTTTCCCTTTCATAGGTTCATTTCAATGCTGCGATGATGTCATCGCTTTGGGAACACCTCCGGTGTATGCTCATATATGCATGCTGAGCGCTATTTCATCAGATTTTAATTCCGAATCATCTGTTGCCCATCGGAAAGAGATTCTTCTGTTCTAAGCCATCTATTTATATAGAGCAGTTTACTCCTCTAAGGAGGACACAAGGAGTTTTCCAGTATGTATGGATGCATGTTACACGGACTCAGGAGGAAACAGGTAGGAAGACCGCTTTGCTATCTGTGTTTGAAAATAAATAAGTTGCACAAGGAGAGATGTTCATTCAACCCCCGCTGTTCTAGTTCTTTGGTTGCCGAGGTGCCGCATGAGCTTTACACTTAGGGTGACGGCGATGAGCCCAAGTTTTCAGAGAGGGAGAAAACAGAATTAATCCCCTTTTCTCTCACTCTATTCCCCGGAACACGCACGCTCAGCAGAAGAGCGCCTTGTGAGTCAGGTGGTTAGTCATATCTGATTCCCGCTCCGGAAGTTTGTAATTGGTTCTTTTGGCTGCAGATTGGATGATGCATACTCTACAGCAGCCCCTGGCTCTTGAGCTCGCAGGCGACACAAGCTGTAGATATAAGCTATGGGTTAAGGGGCAGGCTTACTGATATAATATTTCCACCGCTGCTTTACTCCCTCCCTGGATAAAGTGTTTTCTAAAATGTATTAAAATAATATGAGAGACACTGATTTGAGGACGTTGAGTCATGCACTATGGTCTTTGGCGCTTAGAGCTACCAAGCATTAGTTGACTAATTACTATTTCTTTCAGCTCTGCTGCAGCATTGAGCTGAAACAAATAATTGGAAGAGCTCATGTGTTTCAGAGTATTTCTTATAGCAAGCTATAACAGTGAGCAGGCATTTTCCCTTCTCTCTCTGTTACCTGCTTAGCTGTACTAATGCAGACAAAGTTCATTTGATGTGATTATGCTTCCAACTCTTGTTCGTGTAACGTTTTTAAATACAGACTCTGAGGAGTCCTGCAGCAGGTGTTTGTTGTGCATTATGATGTTGGTGCTTCAAGCTACCAAACATTATTTTGCCCGACTACTTACTATTTATTTCAGCTCCACTGCTGTATTGAGCTAAAACAAATAAGTAAAAAAAAATGCATGTGCTTTAGAATATTTCTTGTAGCAAGCTATAATAAGGTGGTTAAAAATTCCCCTTTCTACCTAACGTTACCTGCTGTGCTGTACTAATGCAGACACGTTCATTTGGTTTGGTGCTTATGCTTCCAACTCTTGTTCGTGTACTGTTTTAGACGCAGACTGTGAGGAGTCCTGCACAGATGTTTGTTGTGCACTTATTTTGGCACTTCGTCCTACCAATAATAGTTGCCTGACTACTTCCTTCAGCTCCGCTGCTGCGTCGAGCTGAAACAAATGGAAAAGCTCATGTGTTTCAGAGTATTCTTATAGCAAGCTATAACGTTGAGCTGGCAGGTTTTGCTCTCTCTCTGTTATCGGCTGCGCTGCGCTGCACTGATGCAGTAGATACGTTCATTTGATTTGGCGCTTACACTTCCAACTCTTGTTCGTGTACTGTTTTTAGATGAAGACTCTGATGAGGAGTTCCGCACAGATGTTGTTGTGCACTGTGATTTAGGCGCTTCAAGCTACCAAACATTATTTTGCCCAACTACTTACTATTTCTTTCAGCTCTGCTGCTGCATTGAGCTGAAACAAATAAGTGGAAAAATGTACGTGCTTCAGAATATTTCTTATAACAAGCTATAACAGTGAGTAGGGTAAATTCCCCTTTCTCCCTTACGTTACCTGCTGCACTGTACTAATGCAGACACAAACCTGAACCGGGAACACTTCCCATAACACCCGATGTACTTGCTTACATCATTAGAAGAAAGGCATCTACGCTAATATTAGTATTAGTTTTTCTCTTATTCCGAGGTCACCGTAGCCACCAGATCCAGTCTGTATCCAGATCAGAGGGTCACTGCAGTCACCCGGAACCAGTACGTATCCAGACCAGATGGTGGATCAGCACCTAGAAAGGACCTCTACAGCCCTGTAAGACAGCGTAGACCAGAACAAGTAGAGCCCCAAATACAGATCCCCTGTAAAGACCTTGGCTCAGCCGACCACCAGGACAAGACCAGAGGAAACAGATAATTATTTTGAACTGGCTTTAACTGTCATTTTGCATTATTGACACACTGTTTTCCTAATGAATATTGTTCAGTTGCTTTGACGCAATGTATTTTGTTTAAAAAAAAAAACCTTGGAGGGGGGGAGCAGTTCTCCTATGACCAGACGAAACCAGCAGTTCAATTCCAGGCTGCAGCAAATTCAGATTGTGCAGAAAATCATCTGTTTCTTGTGGTCTTGTCCTGGTGTTCGTCTGAGAAAAGGTCTTTACAGGGGATCTGTATCTCCGCTGTCTTTCAGGGATGTAGAGGTCCTTTCTAGGTCCTGATCCACCATCTGATCTGGATACGTACTGGATTAGGGTGACTGCAGTGACCCTCTGATCTGGATACTTACCGGATCTGGTGGCTACGGTGACCTCGGAATAAGAGAGAAACAGACTAATATTAACGTAGATGCCATTCTTCTGTCACGGACAGAAGAGAGAGACAACAGGTGATTCAGGTAAGTAGAGGTTTAATAGGATATAGGCAGGAATTACGTTATCGGGAACGGAGAACAGATGGTGGCAGGCAAGCTGGGTGATCAGACGGTGGATATTCAGATGATACCAGCGAGGTTTAGGCAGTAGAGTCGTTGTTTCTCTGACGAGACCAGACAGAGAGTGACAGGAGCTGAGGGCTTATGAAGAGGTAGTGGTGATCAGGTGCAGGTGCGGTGACTTCAATAATCAGGGGATAATGAGCGGATGGGAGGAGTCAGGTGATCGGACTTTGATGGTGTGGCAGGTGTTACTGGTGGTTCCGTGACAGTACCCCCCCCTCTACGGGCGGCTCCTGACGCCCGCGCTACACGTCGACGGGGTCGGCCTCGACCTCTCGGCGCAGGGCGGTTAGGGTGGGAGTTGTGGAACTGGGTGAGGAGGGATGGGTCCAGGATGTCATCCCTAGGGACCCAAGAACGTTCTTCGGGGCCATATCCCTCCCAGTCTACTAGATATTCTAGGCGACGGCCCCGCCGACGGGAATCCAGGATATCCTGCACACGGTGAATTGACTCATCTACAGCAATTTCTGGAGGAGGGGGTACGTCCACACCATCAGGTCCTGGGGAAGGAGAAACAAGAGGGTCAGTGAAGGGTTTCAACAGTGAGACATGAAATGATGGTGCGATCCGGTAGTGTGAGGGAAGGTGAAGACGATAGGTGACCTCGTTGACCTGCCTCTCGATAGTGAAGGGACCTATGTATCGGGGACTCAGCTTACGACAGGGTAGGCGAAGACGGATGTCTCTGGTGGAGAGCCAGACCTTTTGACCCGGTTGGTACTGGGGTGTATCTCTCCTCTTGGTGTTGGCCTGGCTCTGGTGTCTTCGCACTGCCCGTTGGAGATGGACGTGTGCTGAGTCCCATACCCTCTCACTCGCTTCGAACCAGGTGTTGACCGCTGGGACTTCTGACGGCTCTCCCGACCAGGGGAAGAGAGGAGGCTGGTACCCGAGTATGCATTGAAATGGTGTTAAACCGGTGGTGTCTTGGCGTAGTGAGTTCTGTGCATACTCGGCCCATGGGAGGTAGCGGCTCCAGCTTCCTTGGTTCTGGTGGCAGTAGGTTCGTAGGTATCTTCCAATCTCTTGAATCTTGCGCTCAGTCTGACCGTTGGATTGGGGATGGTACCCTGAAGATAGGCTGACTGAGACTCCAAGTAACCTGAAGAATGCATGCCAGACTCGGGAAATGAATTGGGGACCTCTGTCAGATACAATGTCTTCTGGTAGACTAAAGTGGCGGAATACTTGGTGGAATAGTAGGTTGGCAGTCTCAAAGGCAGTGGGAAGACCTTTTAAGGGGATGAGCTTACATGCCTTGGAGAAGCGGTCGACCACGACTAGGATGCTGGTGTGAGAATCTGAAGGTGGGAGATCTGTCATGAAATCTACGCCCAGATGGGACCAGGGACGATGTGGTATGGAAAGTGGTTTCAGCTTCCCTTCTGGGAGTCGCCGTGGGGTATTGGAGATGGCACAGACTGAGCACCCACGAACATACTGAGCGACATCCTGCGCGATGGAGGGCCACCAGAACCGGTTGCGAAGGAGTGAGAGGGTTCGGTGGCTGCCTGGGTGTCCAGAGCCCGGAGACGTGTGAACTGAGTCCATGAGGGACAGGCGTAGAGAAGATGGAACGTATGTCTTTCCCTCAGGACCTCCCGGCGGAGCTGGCTCGGAGCGGGTGGCTTCCCGGATACGATCTTCAATAGCCCATTCGATGGGACTGACAATGACGGTTGGAGGGAGTATAGTTTCAGGAGGTGATAATTCGGGTTCTGGTGCATGAAGACGTGAGAGAGCATCTGCTCTGAGATTTTTGTCTCCTGGTCGATAGGTTACTCGAAAATTGAAACGAGTGAAGAAGAGGGCCCATCGGGCTTGACGAGGATTTAGACGTTTGGCTTCCTGAAGATATTGGAGGTTACGGTGGTCCGTAATGACCTCAACTTGATGGTGTGCTCCCTCTAGCCAGTGTCTCCATTCCTCGAAAGCCATCTTTATAGCCAGTAGTTCCCGATTACCGATATCGTAATTACGCTCCGCCGGGGACAGTTTCTTGGAATAGAAGGCACATGGATGGAGTACTGGAGGCTTCCCCTGCTGTTGAGATAGTATTGCTCCCACTCCAGTCGATGAGGCGTCCACTTCGACCACGAAGGGGAGGTCTGGGTTGGGAAGGATCAGGATGGGAGCTGAACAGAAGGCGTTCTTCAGTTTCTGGAAAGCTTGGATGGCAGTTGGGTTCCAGGACAGAGACTTGGGCCGACCCTTAAGGAGGGAGGTGAGAGGTGAACTGATGATACTGTATTGATGGATGAAACGACGGTAGAAGTTTGCGAATCCTAGGAATCTCTGGAGGTCTTTGACGGTGGTAGGTTGCGGCCAGTTTTTGATGGTGTCCACCTTCCTCTGGTCCATTTGGATTCCCTGTGGGCTGATGATGTAGCCGAGGAAGTGAACCGTGGTACAGTGGAACTCACATTTCTCCAATTTAAGGAACAATTGATGATCTCTGAGTTTTTGCAGGACTTGACAGACATGGCGGTGGTGTTCAGATAGGTTCTTGGAGAAGATTAAGATGTCATCAATATAAACGATCACGAATTTGGTCAGGAACTCACGGAACACTTCATTCATGAAGGCTTGGAAAACAGATGGGGAGTTGGACAGCCCATATGGCATAACAAGATATTCATAGTGGCCAGATGGGGTAATGAACGCTGTCTTCCACTCATCGCCTCTTCGGATGCGTATGAGATTATATGAACTTCTGAGGTCCAATTTGGTGAAGATTTTGGCTCCGTGAAGTTGTTCCAGAGCAGTCGGTACCAGAGGAAGGGGATAGCGGAATTTGACCGTTTGCTCGTTGAGTGCCCGGTAGTCAATGCACGGCCTCAAGCCTCCGTCCTTCTTACCCACAAAGAAGAAGCTGGATGCAGCAGGGGAAGTAGATGGTCGAATGAACCGCTGTTGTAGGGCTTCCTTGATGTACTCCTCCATGGCCCTCTGCTCCGGGATGGACAGTGGGTAGATCCGACCCTTGGGTAAGGTGGCTCCAGGCAGCAGGTCAATGGCACAGTCCCATGGCCGATGAGGTGGTAGCTGTGTCGCTTGTTGCTTGCTGAATACATCCTGGAACGCCCGGTACTCAAGGGGAACCTCTGCTAGGTGGTTGGATTCTGGACTTTCGATCGACGTGGAGTGAAGGTGAAGACGAGAGGAAGAAGGGGATTCATCCGGAGCGGGTTTCCGACTGCAGATCTTGATGACGGGTTGAAGACAGGATAAGGAGCAGGATTCACCCCATTGCGTAATTTCCCCTGTGGTCCAGTTGACTCGCGGCGAGTGTTCGGACATCCACGGGCGTCCCAGGATGATATCTACGGTGGACCCCTCCAGCACCAGAAATGAAATCTCCTCCCGATGAAGACATCCAATGCGGAGTGAGACTATGGGGGATTGATGACAGATTTGACCACGGCCCAGCGGTTTACCCAAGATGGTATGGATCTCTAACTTCTTCGTAATCCTTCTCCTCGGGAGGTTGAGCCTCCTGAGGAGTTCGTGGGAGATGAAGTTCCCTGAGGAGCCGGTGTCAATGAGGGCATACGCTGAAACGGAGTGAAGACGGGTCACTAGCATGACTGAGGTACGGCATAAGGGAGATATCATGGGAGGAATCTGGATTGTACTCACCGCTGGGCGTGGTGGTCGTACTGGGCACTGCAGGCGGAGATGTCCTTCGGAACCACAGTAGAGGCAGAGACCATTGTGAATGCGTCGTTGACGTTCTACTGCAGTGAGATGGTAGGAGTCTACTTGCATGGGTTCTGGTGCTGGAAGGTCTGTAGATGGTGTGGGAGGCAGAGGTTGCACAGCGGATTGATCCAGATCACATGCGGTGAGACGTTGAGAGATGCGAATGGTATGCTGAATAAGGTTCTCTAAGCCGACGACATCATCATAAACGGCCACTTGATGGCGGATGGCAGGATTCAATCCATGACGAAAGCAGGTGATAAGCGCAGTTTCATTCCATCCACAGTTGGCGGCTAGAGTGCGGAAACGTAAAGCGTACTCACTCGTGGTCATCTTTCCTTGACGAAGGCGGTACAACTGGTCATGAATGGAGAGAGCGGCAGTGTTGAGGCCAAAGACTTCCTTGAAATGGGTGGTGAAAGCTTCCCATGAACAAGTGAGGGGGCCATTCGCTTCCCAGATAGACTGGGCCCATTGGAGGGCGGAACCTGAGAGGAGGGAGATCAAATAGGCGATTTTAGTACGATCCGTAGGGAAAGCATGTACCTGCATCTCAAAATAGAGCGAACACTGTAGAAGAAATCCGCTGCAAACCTCTGCCTCGCCGGTGTATGTTGCAGGTCGAGCCATGGGACTGTGAGAGGCAGGTATTGAAGGAGAGTGAAAACATGGTGGACCGCCCGCTTGCGCCAACTCGGGGAGAGAGACTCGTGGAGGGCTCTCTTCCAATTTAGCGTCATGTTGCATTTTGTTGGTCTGGTCTTCTGTCACGGACAGAAGAGAGAGACAACAGGTGATTCAGGTAAGTAGAGGTTTAATAGGATATAGGCAGGAATTACGTGATCGGGAACGGAGAACAGATGGTGGCAGGCAAGCTGGGTGATCAGACGGTGGATATTCAGATGATACTAGCGAGGTTTAGGCAGTAGAGTCGTTGTTTCTCTGACGAGACCAGACAGAGAGTGACAGGAGCTGAGGGCTTATGAAGAGGTAGTGGTGATCAGGTGCAGGTGCGGTGACTTCAATAATCAGGGGATAATGAGCGGATGGGAGGAGACAGGTGATCGGACTCTGATGGTGTGGCAGGTGTTACTGGTGGTTCCGTGACATCTTCTCATGATGTAGCAAGTACATCGAGTGTTATGGGAATTGTTCCCGGTTCCAGTTTACCTAATTAATGCAGCCTAAAAATCCTTTAACGGATTTGTATATTAAAGATATATTAGTATGTTATGTGTAAGCCATGTTTAAGAGATGGGTCTTTAATCTAGATTTAAACTGCATGAGTGTGTCTGCCCAAACGATGTTAGGTAGGTTATTCCAGAGTTTAGGCAACAAATAGGAAAAGGATCTGCCGCCCGCAGTTGATTTTGATATTCTAGGTAGTTTCGAGAACGTAGCGGACATAGAGGATTATAATGTAAAAGGAGCTCATTCAAATACTGAGGTGCTAAACCACTCAGGGCTAGTAATAAGCAATATTTTAAAATCTATACGATGTTTGAAAGGGAGCCAGTGCAGTGTTGACAGGACCGGGCTAATATGGTCATACTTCCTGGTTCTTGTAAGAACTCTTGCTGCTGCATTTTGGACTAGCTGTAGTTTGTTTACTAAGCGTGCAGAACAACCACCCAATAAAGCATTAACATAATCTAACCTTGAGGTCATAAATGCATGGATTAAAATTTCTGCAATTGACATTGACAATTGTTTTACACTGTTAGTGATGATATTTGACAAATATTTAGATTTTGCCTCCTTTACAGCCCTTTGGTAATCAAAAAGACAGCCCCTTAATATTTCCAAAGACACATGTAATTTGTTTTTCTTCCATCTCCTTTCTGCCTGTCTACAATGCTGCCTAAGGGTTCGGGTGGCATCATTAATCCAGGGATCTGCTCTTAATTTAGGAGACCTGTGTTTGTAAGGAGCAATAACGTCTAAAATTTTAGAACAGGTGGAATTAAAAGATGAAAGCAGGCCATCAGAGCATATAGAAGAGACAGATTCACTAACGGTATGAAGTTCAGAGTCCATAAAAGCAGCAGAAAATTCCTCACCTTTTGAGGAAGTGAGAATACGACAATAACATGGCGAAGCAATAGACCTGCTAGCTATTGAGGACGGGACTAGGAATTCAACAATAATGGGGAAATGATCTGAGACAGCAGTCTCAGATATTTCAGTTAGGGAGATAGAGAGCCCATGAGAAATAATAAGGTCCAAAGTGTGTCCAATAAGATGTGTAGGTCGATCCACCAATTGATGTAAATGGAAAGATGACAAAATACGTTTAAAATCTGTGGCCAACTGATCAGATGGACAACAAACATGGATATTAAAATCACCACAAATAAAAAGTTGGTCATACTTTGGGACAACATCAGCTAAAAATTCGGAAAACTCTTGAATAAAATTCTTGTTGTATTTAGGTGGAAAATAAACAACAGCACACAAAACAGGGTGTGTACACTCAATTAAAAATAGCTGTATCTCAAAAGAAAAATAATCATTTATATATAAAAGTCGACATTTAAAATTGTCTTTAAAAACAGTAGCCACACCTCCTCCCTGCCCCGACACTCGTGGGGAGCTGAAAAAACAGCACCGAGGTGGGAGGAGCTCTGTAAAGGCACTGTTGTCACCTGGTTTAACCCAGGTTTCCGTCAACAAAAGAAAATCCAAAGAGTGAGAAATAAAAAAATCTTTCAAAATGAAAGTTTTGTTAGTCAGTGATCTAGTGTTGATCAAAGCAACACGTAACGTGTTGAGGCCAGACTGCTGGGAGTTAACGTTACGTGCAAGCGGGCGAAGATTCTCCTTTACGGAATGCCGTCTGCAGATCCTTACGGGCCGTCGGCAAGCATGTGTATACTCAGCATCAGGAATGATGGGTCGAAGCCACCGGTAGCAGTATTCTGAGGAGCACTTCACAGCGCAACCGTCGTACTCTCGAGAGAGCGCCGTGAGACTGCGAGGATCAGATGCCGAAGTCAGAGTCAGGTATGCTCTTCTTAATCTGACAAGTTTACCGCCTCTTTGCCCACGCCGTCTGCTGCGCTTTCTGTAGTGGTTGATGGTAGGTAACAAGCAGGGCACATGCCACAGGTGCAACGGTATGAATGACAGTAATGGTGGCGGCATTTTAGGCTGTCCACTAGAGCCACGAGTTGTAGATTTAACCACATAATCCCTAATATTCAGAAGAGTCTGGCGATCGTATACTAACAGTGGTGACACATTGTGTGCAAAATGTGACAAAATAAGCAAACACAATAACACATAGAGCAAAGGAAGACGGCCAGCCAAACACATCTTGGTAGGCGCCATCTTGGTAATTTTGGTTACTATAATAGCACACCTAGGTTCCTAACTGATCACAAAGAATTGACAGAGCAGCCATCAAGTCTTAGACAGTGTTCTAGGTTATTACATGCAGCGTTTTTAGGTCCTATAATTAACACCTGTTTTTTTTTCAGAATTTAGCAGTAAGAAATTACTTGTCATCCAGTTTTTTATATCAACTATGCATTCCATTAGTTTTTCAAATTGGTGTGTTTCATCGGGACGCAAAGAAAAATAGAGCTGAGTATCATCAGCATAACAGTGAAAGCTGACACCATGTTTCCTGATGATATCTCCCAAGGGTAAAATATAAAGTGTGAAGAGTAGTGGCCCTAGTACTGAGCCTTGAGGTACTCCATACTGCATTTTTGATCAATATGATACATCTTCATTCACTGCTACGAACTGATGGTTACAGGATGGCTGATTACTGCTGTGATGTTGGGAAATGTCAACACTTTTTGAGGCATTTTTTTGTTAATATAGCCACTGTATTGAATAAATACCTGAGGTTATGTTTGTTTTCTTCTAAAAGAGAAGAAAAGTAATCAGATCTAGCAGTTTTTAATGCTTTTCTGTAGGATAGGTTACTTTCCCGCCAAGCAATACGAAATAACTCTAGTTTTGTTTTCCTCCAGCTGCGCTCCATTTTTAGGGCTGCTCTCTTTAGGGTGCGAGTATGCTCATTATACCATGGTGTAATACTGGTTTCCTTAACCTTCCTTAAGTGTAAAGGAGCAACTGTATTTAAAATGCTAGAAAAGAGAGAGTCCATACTTTCTGTTACATCATCAAATTGTTCTGAGGTTTTTGATATGCTAAGGAATTCGGATACATCAGGAAGATAACTTAAAAAGCAGTCTTTTGTGGTAGAAGTGATGGTTCTTCCATATTTGTAACAAGAAGTAGAATTTACAATTTTGGCTATATGAAGTTTGCAAAAAACTAAATGATGATCTGAGATATCATCACTTGGCTGCATAATTTCAACACTATCAACATCAATTCCATGTGACAGTAGTATTAAATCTAGAGTATGATTTTGACAATGAGTAGGTCCTGAATTGTGTTGTCTAACCCCAATAGTGTTCATAATGTCTATAAATATTGACCCCAATGCATCTTTTCCATTATCAACATGGATATTAAAATCACCAACTTTATCTGCAGCCAGGACTATGTAAAATCAGCAAAAAGTCTGTATGGTGCCCTGGTGGCTTGTATACAGTAGCCAGTATAAACATCACAGGGGATTTATCATTAACATTTGTTTCTCTGGAAATTTTTATATGAAGCTCCATTACTTCAAACGAGTTATACTTGAAGCCTGCCCTCTGAGAAATCCTGAAAACGTTATAAATTGAAACAACACCTCCCTCTTTGCCTTTAAGTCTTACTGCTTCCTAGGCCTAGTATATCCTGAGGCTGCTTCAACACTGTTCGCTTTCAGCAAGTGGTTGGAGGCTTTCTTTCTTGCTATGCAGGGTCAGATAGTACTATATCTTTAGCCTATGAGGCACATGGTGTGACTTCGCCTCTTAAGGTGCGTGCTCATTTTACAAGTGCAATGGCTTCTTGAGCAGACTCTTTCCTTGGTCTTCAACCTATCTTAGGTATGTCAGGTGTTATGGTATATCGTTCCCAAAGCAATGATGTCATCGCAGCTTTGAAGTGAAACTATGAAAGGGAACATCTCAGTTACGTATGTTACCTTGGTTCCCTGAACAGGGAACGAGATGCTGCGATCCTGGCCGTTCCGTACCTTCGATAGCGCTTCCTTCGTCATAGGGTAAAGTCTGATGAAATTGCCCTCAGCACGCATATATGAGCATATGTACGTATGGGCGGTGCTAAGCGCTATTGGCCAATAAAATGGCGTGATGGTATAAGGGCTTCAGATATTCATCACACCGGTGGTGTTCCCAAAGCGATGATGTCATCGCAGGATTTTGTTCCCTATTCAGGGAACCAAGGTTACATACAAACCGAGATGTTATTCAGCTGCAGCAACAGGCATTTCCTGGGTTTCTTCTTGGGGGCATATTTGGATTTTCAGCGCGAGAGCTCCCTCTGGCCTTTGGATGGAGATTTTACAGCCATATCTCCTACTAAAATCGCGTATCAGTGGGTGAGGCTAAAGAGGCAGTGATGTAGAAGCTGGCTTTGGTCTTTTCCTGCCGAGGCGGTGCTTAGCCACACTATTACTTCATAAAGTGTCACATTCCACAACTAGTCCTTTTCTGAGCTTGGTTTCAATAAAAGCTATTTTTAAACTAACAAGAATGTTTTGAGTTTTGAAACCTATGTTTTTATAGTACCTGACCTGTTGTATGCCAAAATAGAAATTTGATTTCCTGACCCCTTTAAATATGTATATTTTTAAGGATGTTAAAATACATCATATACTTTTCTAATGTGCTCATACATAGTGAGCTAAGATGTGCAGTAAGTAGACCTGAGTGTACTGTTGTGTTTGATCATTTAACTGTTCAGCCCTTAGAGTAAAAGTTTTACAAATTTAGTGTCTTTGTAGTTACAGAGGCCTCAATCATATGGAAATAGGCATTATTTGACCTTTGCAATAGTTGTACTTGATTTATGTTAGGTTCCTAGTATTCCAGTGACACACATTCCAGCACCAATCTGTAGCCAATATCTTGTACTATGGAATAAAGACTAACCTGTTGTTATACAGTCATTTGTAGCATTCAAACAGTTTCTTTGTGCTGGCATTCAATTTGATTGCAAAACAAAACTGGTGGACAAAACAACAGTATCCATCAGTGAGACAGTTTCCTCTGAAACTAGTGTGTCAGATCAGATATACGGTGTAAAAATTGTCACACATCCTGTTTGTCCTATTCATGTGATCCTCAAAATGATGAATTCGGCCATATTGAAATAGCATCAAAAGTGTTTTCAAAGATTTGTGCATTTGTGAACTTTGTTTTCTTATATTGTTTATATCATCATAGTCCTTGCCTGTTTACTATAGTTTTAAAGTAGGAACAATATTTGGTTATATGGATGTTAATTTTTTTTTTTTTTTTCAAAACAAACCCTTCCATGTACATATTGAGTATTTGGCAAATGCTTTTAAATGCACTCATGTTGGAAACTTGAAATATTTGTGAAAAAGATTTTAAAACTCCTCACTTCACAGTGTCAAAGAGGGATGCTTGTGATTTCAAAGGGCTTTACAGCACATAGCAGCACTCCAGACACTGACCTGATTGAGATGAAGAGGTAGAGACACAAAGAACAAAAAGAGTTGATGCATGCTCTCATGTGTCCGTGAGCACCAGACTGCAGGTGGAGAGTATGAGGAGCATGAGACCTAATGGCTGATATAAAGGAACAATAGAGACAGTAAGAGGTCATTACTCAGCCTGTCATGGCACACACCACCTGCGCTCTTTCCTATTAATGCTTAGACAGACAGACAGAGAGAGAAGAGAGACTGTTGTGACAGTTAGACTTCATGATAAATGAATGGGATATTGATCCAGCTGATCTGAAAGTAATATAACATGTTTTCTTATGTAAATGAGGTCTAAACTCTAAAAGAAAAGCATGAGTAATAAGTGGTATTATTACTTTAACAGGTTATTACATTTAAGTGTTTTTTTTCTTTCTTAAAAAATTAGGATGATGATAAAAAGGTCAAACCTGACAATTAAATGGAAGTGGTATTTGCCTGTAATAACAAATGTCACTGCATTTTTTTTTTTTTTAAACGTTTAATCAGTATGTGTGTTTCCTGAGAAATAGACACATGCTTTCAACATTGCATAGCTCTCTTGCAGTTGAGCGGCATTTAAAAAAAACTTGGTGTGCAATATCTCTTTTAGAGTCAGTGCTCTAGAAGTCCAGCTCCAGTCTGATTTTGACTCTTAAGTTTTAAACAGAAGACTTGAAGTCTTTAAACTTGAAGACTATCTAAAAAGCACCAAAAATGATGTGGGGTCATGTACAGTGAAGTACAAGGCTCAGTGCCACTCGTGAATGTGTCTGAAGGGCTCTGTGGTTCCAGAGATTGTCACATGCAGCTGTCTTTGAGTCTGGCCTATCTCTCATTCACTGTTTGTAAACATCACTGTTTGAAGTTAAAAGCATATCAAGAAGGCTACCAGTATATACCAGAAATATAGGGGTGACAAAGATATAGAGTAACAATTTAATTAACTTTTTTTTTTTTTTTTTATGGCTTGCCTATGGTTTGCCTGTGATACTGTTTAGGTAGAAACCTGTTTGAAAGCAGACATGCATGCAATTCCATTTGTTGGAGCTCTGGAGATAAAACACTTCTGGTTTCCTAAACAGATTTCTGAAATTAAATAGAGCTGAATGTTAAATCATTGCACTACTTCCTGAAGGCTTCAAATTATTTTTTTTGGGGGGGGGGGGGGGGGGGGGGGGGGCATAGTTACACAGTTTGCCACATTTGCAGTGGACAATCAGCTATCCTTTTTATATTTCTATATTCTACATTTGTTGGTATTTTATGATTCTTAATGATGTCATCATCCAGGAAGTGGATGATAAAACACCAATGAATACAGCATTTGTATAGCCTAATTAGAAAATCTGAAAACATAGCTTAAGGGTGTGTAAGTTAATTCCTGTGTGTTTGTCTGTTACAAAATGGCTGTGAGGAGAGATGCTGTCAGCAAAAGGTATTAAAGCTTCTCTTGCCTGCTCTTATTGCCTATTAAATGTCTTCTTGCCTTTATATTCCTGTGTTCTCTTGCTGCTGAAGTGTCAGATATTTTATCTTTCTGTTTAATTGTATCTCTTTTTCTCTGTCAAGTGGAGTGGTTGGAGGTCTGTAGCCTGTCAGGCCACCTCTCTCATTCAAAGCAGCTGATTAATTGTTTGTGATTATACTTGATCCTTTCTGACAGTGGAATATTCTTCGGTGGATTCAGATGGCTTATGAAGAGTGTGTTCGCTTTCTCTAAGATGTCTTAAAAGCTTTCTGTCACAAAGCCCATTATTACATGTCATTAAATCATGTTTTAGACCTTCTATGTTGACACACTGAACAAACATTGGTATTTTTGAGAAATTATCTGAGTAAAAGCTAAAAAGGTATTAGACTATTCCTGTTTTACAATCCCAAATGTGTTTTCCCAAAGATTCTTTAACTTTCCTCATAAAAAGATACATTTGATTAACATAAATACTAATTTATTTTGACACATTTTTATTTATTTCAAAGACAACAGCTAAGTACCAATCATGGCTTTAAACACGTTACCTGAATATATAGAAATATACTCAACACTGATATCAGTCTGTTTAATCAATGTGAATCATAAGTTTACACAAGATTCCACAAGGTATCTACAGTCACTTTAAAACTAAAGACATTAAAACAGCTCAAATACTGAATATAAATTACACATTAATATGTACTTGCTTAGGTTTTTTTTTTTTAGTTAGTTATATACACTCTGTTTGATCTTTCTGCAGTCCCTCAGTATTCCCCGCTGTCATACCTAAAAGGATGCGACATTCGATCAGGGTAACTATTTGAGCTGTAACTGCTGTAGCGATAGCCCTCAAAGTTTTCAGATCTCTCGATTTTAGCTGGGAGCGTGTCCTGGTATGAGAGGGCAGATTTAATCACTCCCGAATCCTCTGGAATCTTGAGGTCCGAGTAGGAATTGGAAGAGGCTTCTTCCAAGATTGAGTTACAGTTAGATAGGCCTTTCACATCATAGAGGTTCTCTCCATATTTGACAACAGATGGCTTGGGGCATGGCTGGTAGGACACTTTTGTGGTTGTGGTTATTATAGTCTGCAATGCTGCCGGGGTGGCAGGGGCAGGTCCTGTGTACCTACATGGGTATTCACTGTTGTAGAAGTGGTGATTGGCATTGGTTGGCAGCTGAGAGTAGTCTCCTCTCTCCCCATAGGCACCTTTACTCAGAATTTGCTTCCAGCCATGATGCTTTCCTGTACTTTCTGTGTAGCTCCGCTCATGGCTCCCTAATGGACTTGTGCCATGAGGCATGGCACTCAAACTACTCCCCGACTTATTGGGTTCTGTCTCAGTTTGTGGGCTTGAAGGATCCTTATACAGTGCTGTTGGATAAGGCCCTGAGCCAAGGTATCCTGGGACTGCAAAGTCATACCCACAAGGAGGGCGGGTCATATACAGACGGTGGTTCGCAGGCTTCTGCAGTGAGCTCGGAGCATCCGCCATGGCCGCTGCTGTGTGTGTGTCATAAGGGAACTTGTAGGACTCTGTGTTCTGGAAAGGAGGATAGTGTTGGGTCTGTATTGGGAAGTTGGACTCTGCAATGATGCTGAAGCGCTCTGGGGCCTCCATGGTGAGCTGGTGGATATTAGGAAAGGCCATGTCGTGATAACGTCCAGGCTGGTGACAACAGAAAATCATAGATAAGTTTTGTGCAAATGACCCTTCATGTGAAGAACTGAGTTTAATACCTTATCCACTCAAAAAATCATTATATCATAGTCAACAGCTTCTGTGTACTGAAAGGTCAAGGTTTTTGATTGTATACTGTGTGTGTGTGTGTGTGTGTGTGTGTGTGTGTGTGTGTGTGCGTGTGCGTGTGCGTGTGTGTGTGCTCTTGTTTTTGTGACATATCAGGACACAACTCTGTATAATGACATGGGTATGTCACAGGTATTACAAGGAGAGGGTGACTTATGAGGACATAACCCATGTCCCCATTTTTCAAAACGCTTATAAATAATACAGAATGAGGTTTTTTTTTTTTTTTTTGAGAAAGTAAAAATGGACAAAGTTTCCTGTGTGAGTTAGGGTTAGGTGTAGGGTTGGTGTAGGACCATAGAATATACAGTTTGTGCAATATAAAAACCATTACGCATATGGGATGTCCCCACTTTTCACAAAAACAAACGTGTGTGTGTGTGTGTATGTGTGTTTGTGTGTATACCGGTATATTTACTCTTGCATGTTTTTTTATCTTAATGTAACAATAGAATAATAATACAGTTCTAAAAAAAGGTGTTTAATCTTATGAACAAATTTTACATCAGTACATAACAACATGATACATAACAATACTTATATATTTCTGGCTACTGAATATCTTCTAAGAGTAAGGTGATTTATAACACATGAGGAACACCATGTTATAGCCTTTTAAGTTATATCAGATTATAGTTCCCATAGTTATAATATAAAATAAGTCTCAAATATTGACATTAATTAAGACCTGCACAGTCTCTCGCTATCTTATGAGTTGTTAAAGAGATGTTGTTCAAGCTGAGTGTTTCTTATGATTTCAGTGGTTATCTAATTTCAGATTTAACCCTTATACAGCTGGAACAATGCAATATGTTTTTGTTCACAATACACAATATTACAATACTCATTCATAATATTTTATGGTTGTTAAAGAAAACTTGAGGTTCATTACCTGAAGCAGACAAAGACCACTTATTAATATTATGGCAACACTATAAAACCTTTTGCATGTTTACAAGAATATCTTGTCATGTTACAGTAAAAAGCCACTTAAAAGATATACTGTAAAAAGACACTGTGCAGATACTAAACAACAACAACATGCAACATATAATACATTATAGAAACTATAAATCATCGCAACTTAACAGGATACAATGTCATGTTTTATGTGTTTTGTGTTAGAAACCATCATAGTCTTCTTATTAAGACTTAAAGATGTTTTAAGATTTAAAGATGTTAACCACATGATGAGTAGGTTAATAGGTTATAATACCTTAAGAATACCCTTCTGATGCATAATAAAATATGATGCATAATAAAATAAAGGTTACACAGAAGGTACAATGGTGTGTCTCAAAAATGTTTTCTAAATGCTACATAATAATACTGTGTTGCTCTCTAAGTATATATATTTAACCTATACCTGGATTTTTGTGTATTTGGGATTAACTTTAAGTGTGACAGTTTTTATGAATATGTGTGTGTTACCTCGGACTCCACCAGTCTTCTTTTCTGTGAAGAGTTAGGTGAAGACATCCTTCTCTTCACTGCACTCCTTCTTGCCTCTGTTTCAGACTTACTCTCTGGTCTGGGGTGGTCATGTATTCCTTTAGCCTTAAAACAGAGCAAATTGAGAATAGAGGAAATATCATGTCTATATGCATAACTATTTAAATATTTAACTACATAATTATACAAGATCTGTTGTACAGTGACATCATTTTGTGCAATTAAACCTGATGTTTTTTTTTTTTTTTTATATTCAATACTTAGTAAACTGTAAAAGAAACTGTTTACCTATGTCTACCTGGTGTTTATTTCTATCTGTTCTAATTCCTCAACAACATGACTGTAGTGTGGTGTAGTCAAAGTATTCAAGTTTATTCAGTAATATTAAATTATATTTTTGACTTTAGTTTCCAGCCCACCATGACCCTGTGAAAGATAATGCAGTGTGGAAAGTAGATTAATGAATGGATTTTTAACTTTTGAATAAGTTAGAAATAAATGCCATTCTTTTGTTATTTGACAAAAGATTTCTACAATATCATTTGCAAATCAAACAATTATCAGTTAAACTCACCTGGAAAAAAATTGCCTTGCCATCTACTCTCCAAAAATTGGTTACTGGATAGCCACTGTGACCTCTGCATGGTATCAACTCGAGAACAGAGTTACAGTTTGGACAAAGCTTTTCTGCAAAGGTACAAATAAATAGTATTATTAAAACTATTTAGCATGAAAAAAAATTTTTACGGAGTATTTTAATTTGATTTGTTTAATTAAATTTTCATGTGTAGGTTTATCATTTATATATACATATATACATATATATATTGAGAAACTGAGCCAAACAGTCAAGGTCATGAGTGATAGGGTCAGCTCTAAACTGACAGAAACGAATCAGTTTATTGAACATTCTCACTGCAAAATCTAAGGTTGATTAACAAGAGTCACTGAGGAGACCACTTTAGAAAAAAAAAAATTCCCTAAAATTGTTTACAGCCTAATGCCACAAAACTATCTTTTTAAGTTTCAATGGGACAGTAGATATTTAGAAAACGTCTATCTACTTGTTCTCTGAAGAAAACAATTGGGTCATCCTAGGTATAGGATGACACCTAAAACGGACTTGTTCTGATCTGAAATAAAATCCATAAACATCCTTAACTCCAAGTATCTAACGCAAAAACGATATACAGGAAATACAATTATTCTTTATATGAATTATTGCTATTTTGAAGGTGATTCAAATGCCACAGCAAGTCTGTAGTGTAAAATATGTTTGTTCTTTCTTATCAGATTTGCTTCTATAGAAGTTGTAACACGACTAACTCGTTTGGTAGATGCTGGTTGTTTGGAGAAAAAGTTCCTCTACATACTTTGCTGTTTCTGTCGTGCTTTGTCACAGATGGCCGGTCTCAGCTGAAGTTTGGACCCGTCTGGGAGAGGGCAGTTTCGTGAACACACCACCACACCAAGGCATGACTTCTTCAGGATCTGACAGTTATGATTGTTAGTGTTCCTCATGGCCCATCCGCTCAGGTGTCTTTGTGCATTCTTGTCTTCACTGCTGTAAATATAACGTACATATCCATCTGTCCACTCCTGGAACGGATCATACTGCTTCATGTCCTGGAAAAAATAAGAAGTCAGATGTTTAATTGCGAGATGACCTCTAATGTCATTCAAAAATTTTGACCGACATACCAAAACTATAAAATGCTTTTTTATGTAGCCTATATGCTACTTTACTGCATGCCAATTAAACACTGAAACAAGAATGAAAAGTATGCTATTCTAAAATAAAAAATAAATAAATAAAAAAAACTCTGTTCCATATTGCCTACAAATGCATAGAAATCATAAATCTTTACCTGTGGAAGCTTGGGGTCGTTTATATCCCAAGTCAGCTTCATGCCGACTGAACACACGCAATCTGAGCTGTCAAACTGATCTGAGGATTTGGACATGATGTGAGTCAACTCCGGATCATAGCAACCATAAGAATTAAAAATCACCTTGAAGACAAAATTCTGTTTCTCAGTCTAGATCAGTTTACAAAATGGAACATACATATCTAAGTAGCGTACTTTAGATCTTTACTTCCAGAAAGTGTCTTTATTTTCTTTTGTAAAATCCACGTTTGTGTGAGTTCGTCCAGTTGCACTTCACACAGGTAATAGTCTCAGGTAAACGCTGCTGTGTCTATGTAAAGAAGGGGGCTGGGCTTACAAACACACACACACACACACAGAAAGAGAGAGAGAGAGAGAGAGAAAGAGAGAGAGACTACCTCAGACACTGCGTTCTTTCACTGTAAATTATCCTTGCGTTTCACCTCCATTAACGACGAATCCTTTCGCAACAAAACCAACGAAAGCACGATATTTGTCTACAGGGTGAAATGGCACAGTTTGTGTTAAAACAATTTTCCTTACACATTCCAGATTTTATCTTTGCGTTTACAGTTTTAAGGCGAAAATGACAGCCTCTTTTAAAAATGAACCCGACGGTGTGGTATTTCAGGAGTAGTCAGCGAAATTTATGTGAGCAACTTTTAATGGGACTGAGACGAAGCTGATGGTCACAGAACAGGACTGGTCCAGTTGGAGAGGTAACGTGATCTACTGCAGGTCATTAGTTGTTTTGTGTAAACGAAAAGTCGCACTGCTGACACAACATGGACCGGTAGTTAAAACAACAAACACAACGCAGCTTATAAAAACGCACACTTTCTATGTATCTATTGGCGATCACTGATGTCATTGAATGAAAATTACAGATACAAGTGATTTTCAGGTGATACATCCACCCTGGAACTTTAAACGAATGGCGCTTCTTTTTCAGTTTGTAATATAAGGATTCTAATAATAATAATAATAATAATAATAATAATAATAATAATAATAATAATAATAATAATAAAATACTAAATTGTAAGATTTTTGTAATTACAGGTAGCCTAATCTATTATCTATCAGCTGGAGTCACTAATCTTTTATCAATAAAATAACATATTGAAAAGCAAGCGAGTCTCCTCCTAAGAGTCTCCTCCTAAATACATACCAAGTCTGAAGTCTGAAAAATGACATATACAAGAATATAAGATACATAAAATGATACGCATACTGTTAGATACATTAGTCTTTTTTTGTTGTTGTTTTTTATTCATTTACCTTTTGAGCTGCATGGTAGTAGTGTGTAGGCTAACCGTTTTTTTTTTTTAAATCTATTGTTGTGGTTGTTCATTAAAATGTATTAATAATGCAATTATAAATTCATAAATAATTTTTAGTTGGAATATAGATTTTGTAGACAGTAACTTTAAACGAATGTTACAAATTGTCCTAATTCTTCACCAAAACGAATGTATTTTTTAAGACGATGTTAATAATCGTTCATTCCATTACGCATTCGTGATTACAATGTTGTTGTTTTTATATATATATTTTTTTAAATAAATTTTATCAAACAATTGCAGCCTATCATTTTTAATTATTTTCTTTGCATTATTGCCTTGTTCCTTTGGATTTGAATTACCATTTTGTCATTCTATGGAGAACAGAGCAACAGTTCACTTATCTCTTATCATTGCTGTTTTGTTCACTAAAATACTATTAAGTAGCTACTACAAAATAGTAATTTAGTGAACAATATATAAATATATAAAACGCAAATGAGCTGTAGAGTTGACAAATGGAAAACTTAGATGTTATTTGCGCACACAGATATTATGTTTTATTACCAAAGTTCGGGGGGAGCATATCAGATATTTAGCATAATTAACATAAGAGGAGCACACTCAAGTTAATCACCACCAAGATGTATAAATACAACAGACTTACTTATATCCATCGATTGTTTATGATCATCCCTCCACCGCACCATCTCCTCACTTCGAGTTCTAACTGCACTTACACAGGAGGGGTACTCTAGATTCGGGCTATTGCCTTCCCCGGACAGCACGCCAAATACGCATTGCTATACTTCACCTAATATATGTAGGCTAAGTGTAAACTCGTGAAATGCAGACACAATATTATTTTAGTCTCACTTCATTTTTTTAAATTATTATTTTACCACCATTCATTTCTAATGTCATGAAGGTGATGTGCAATGTTCCTGTACAATAAACCAAACATAGAGAGTGTAGATATCTACCTAAAATGTACCTTTATAGAATCGTCTGAAGCATTTCGGGGATAGACTGTAATTTGACAGCACATCATATTAGCTAGTTAATATGTATACCTTAATTATATATATATATATATATATATATATATATATATATATATATATATATATGTATACCAAATTATGTGAGCGCGGTATGGGTTGGGTAACCTTTGAGGTCTGGTACAAATTATTCATACAAAATGCATAAAAGGCTCATATGGCTTAATCATTAAAAGATCGCGATTCAAACATACACAATCTTATTGCTATGACGATGATTCCTCTATGTCCCTTACGAAAATTAACCATGGTTTTACTACAAATAAAACCAGAAAACCATGGTTACTATAGTTAAACCATGGTAACCACAAATTAACCATGGTTTTGCTTTATTAACCATAGTTTAACCATGGTATTTCTAGTAAATCTCTGGTTATACAAATGGTAGTCAAAACGCCAAAAAAAACATGGGTTACTACAGTTTTAATATACTAAAACCATGGTTATTTTTCTTAAAGGGTAGCCTATATTAAAAATCTGAAATCACAAGTCTGCTTTCGCGCAGCCGCTGATCCGGAGCAGCGCTCATCATGTAAGATTTATGTTTCAAACAGATTTACAAACAGTCTACACAGTAGGCTACATTTCTGTGTTGCAAACTTTAAATATGAATAACGAAAGTATTTTTTAAAAAAAAATGTATAGTCCTGATATTATTTGATGTTGCGGCAGCCGCATTTCAAAATGAGAAACTGACTTTTGGAACTCATTACGCTTCAAATAAAGATTGTAGGCCTATTTGTTACATTGTGCCAGTATAGGTAGCGACCACCAGTGACAGTTAAAATTATTTGATTTCTAATTCATTCAATCAAGAGATTTGTTCAGAAACGACTGAATCAAGTTCATTCATTTATATTTGTATTTTTAATAGGCTAATTTATAAAGTTTTAGACTCATTTATAACAATAAATAAAACATTATGTAAGAAACCTAAGTGAATTAGCCTATAGGCCTATATTATTTTGGTTTTGTCCAATGTTTTGTTTTCAGAATCGTGGGAATACGGTGATCTCCATTTAAAAAAAATAATTATCCAGAGTCTTAGCTTAATAAATAATATCTAGCATCTAACTAATAGCTGCTATTATTACTGTTTCTAATAGTCTGAAAACGAAAGAATTGGATTCAGCCTAATAACCTTTTCAGTACATTAGCATGTTAATCTAGAAGGCAATGATTAAACTGTATATAAATAAACAAATAAATGGTAATCTTGTAAGTGGAGAAATGCGCTGGTGGAAAAGTTCTGTGAAGCACCCCTCGCTGTCTGTGTCAAAAGTAGCCTTAATTCGAATTCGAAGTTCAATCTTATACTCGAAGCTGCAATAAATAAATAAATAAATTAATTAATAATTCTTTAATTAATTGACCAAAAATTAAATGTTAAGCTACATGGGTTTCTGTTTACAGGCTGGTACAATATATTTAAATATCTAACATCTAACTAATAGCTGCTATTATTACTGTTTCTAATAGTCTGAAAACGAAAGAATTGGATTCAGCCTAATAACCTTTTCAGTACATTAGCATGTTAATCTAGAAGGCAATGATTAAACTGTATATAAATAAACAAATAAATGGTAATCTTGTAAGTGGAGAAATGCGCTGGTGGAAAAGTTCTGTGAAGCACCCCTCGCTGTCTGTGTCAAAAGTAGCCTTAATTCGAATTCGAATTCGAAGTTCAATCTTATACTCGAAGCTGCAATAAATAAATAAATTAATAAATCAATAGTTCTTTAATTAATTGACCAAAAATTAAATGTTAAGTTACATGGGTTTCTGTGTACAGGTTGGTACAAAATATTTAAATATCTAACGCTAAAATATTTGAAAACAAATAAATTACAAGTTGGTATATTTAATATTTACGTAAACGTTGTGGAAAAACTCAATCAACCCTTTCTGAGTCTTGTATTAAAACATATTTTACACGAGACTACGTGACAATAATCTATATATATAGGGTAGAGCACTTTTCAGTCTGCTGTATCATTTTTCCCCTTTAGTACACCTCTCTCTCTCTCTCTCTCTCTCTCTCTCTCTCTTTTTATATATATATATATATATATATATATATATATATATATATATATATATATATATATATATATATATATAGGGTGAATTCGGATAATATGGGACCTTTTTTTTTTTTTTTGCAGTCTTGATTTTGCGATTTATTTCGATATCTATCTCACACATAAGATCAACACATTATACTTTTCTGAAATCCCTAAGATGTTTTATAACCACACCAGAAGAAATAATGTAAATATTATACCCAGAGGAGACGTGCCACACATATTAGTTTTTTGTGTACTGGAAAATCAATTTATTTCTGTACACAGGATGAACCATCTACTGTGTTAATTCATTTTAATTAATTTAAAACTATTACAATTATTTAAATTTTGTTTAACATTGTATTAACATTTTAAAGAACCAACTAAAATTTAAGCAACAATTTGATTAATGTATTATTCAGTCAGTTATTCAAGTTCTTTATTTTATTAAAATTGGGGCTACTCGGGGAACTGCCTCCACTAGCTCTTTGCACTCAGGAATAGCGCCCTTCTACTCCCTTTCCATTGGTTTAGCTTCTTCTTATTTCTCTCATTTCCCTCTCTCTCTTCCTTGCTCTTTCTGTTGCCATCTCTTTTCCTAACGCTGTGGTGCCATTGTATTCTGTAATACATTTCATTGAGTTCATTAAAGGCCACAGATATTTTCATATTTTAGCTGACTAATGACTGTGTGTGTGTGCGTGTGTGGGGGTATGGATGTGTGCTCTTGTTTTTGTGACATATCAGGACACAACTCTGTATAATGACATGGGTATGACACAGTCAGGTATTACAAGGGGAGTGGTTGAAATAAGGTCAGTTGTGGTTTCAACGTTGAAACAACATTGATTCAACGTTTAAAGCTGAACGTTTGAAAAACATCCAGCACATGACCAACTTTCAATGTTGAAATATGGTTGAAATAAGGTCAGTTGTGGTTTCAACATTGAAACAACGTTGATTCAACGTTTAAAGATGAACGGTTGAAAAACTTCCAGCACATGACCAACTTTCAACATTGAAATATGGTTGAAATAAGGTCAGTTGTTTTAATGAAACAACGTTAAAAATGTTTAATGCTAAATGGTAGAAAAAGGTTAACATGCTTTTAAATTATTGATATTAAATTATTTAAATTAATTAATTAATTTATTTTAATAGCATTTTAAAATATTTTAGTCATGATACCTATTCTAAATCTAAAGTTATATGTTAAATATTATCATCATTTACAACAATAAAACTAAATACATTTCGCTGCTTTATTACACTGAAACAACTCCCATTGGTAGTTTTATTTTATTACTTCTATCATGATTGGTTAATCTGGCTGTCATTCAGGAAACTGGACAATGAATCGGTTGGCGCCTTTCTACATTTTAAAATATGACCGTTATAGAGCATCACAGTCCCGCCCACAGCTGGTGCCGGAAGTAAAATTTCAATGCAATTTCTGCATTGACATTTGGGGTATAAGCCATAAAAACGTAACCATATATGGTAGACTTAAAACCAGCGGCTGTACTAAGCGATAGTATGTGCTCATATAAACGCAAAAGGATCATGGGGCACTAACCTTGTTTTGATATAAATGCCTTTTATTCGCGATGTCTTGGCTAAGTACTTCATTACCCACAATCCTGAACAATCCAGTGATGCATCTGATTGGTGGAGCTCGTGTAACCGTCTGGTTAAACCCCGGGAAGGTCCTTGAAGACTGAAGATCATTAATAAAAAAATAAAATAAAATAAAAACCTGTGTTGCGTTTGTAGCGCCCCCTACCTGTCTTTATGTTGATTAAATAGGGCAGCGCACCAGATTCATTAACTATGTGCCTACAGATGTTTAAGTTAGGCCCCTCTGGTGTCACAAATTAATTACTTCTCCTTTAGAAGTTATTAATAATCATGTACTATACTCAAATGTAATATATATATATAATATATTATCTATATACTATAATAAGTAGTCCAGCACAAACTCTTAGATAAGTAACAAAATATAAAGAATTTAATTAGAACAGAAGCAGAAAATCACAGATAGAATTTGAATGCTGTGATGTATTCACACTATCACCTAGACTTTAGATCTGACCAAATTAAACCCCCCAAAAGCTATATCTCAGGGGACAGGAGTACAGGAATGGTCTCTGTAACAAAACACTCAGAATTAAAGGAACGAGTGACTTCACTTGAAATGAAATGTACAAACTTATTCACTCTGGATGTCAGAAATCACTTAGAATATTCACAGATAATAAGCACACTCAATAAACACAATATGAAAGAAAATTAAACTTTGTGGGCCCACCTACATAAACACACACACACACACACCGTTGCAGGCCTGGATCGTAGCTTGTGTTCGTGGTGGCCGGGAAACTAACAAATGGCCCCTTCACTCTCCTGAGCAAAAAAACAAATCAACACTGGTACCTCAATTTGATGTGTGAAGCAAACGGCGATCCTGGACTCCTGTATTAGGCCTCCCGCAGCTCCTCGGTCTTGCTCTCTCTCGCCCGCCGAGGAAACACTCCCGGGACTTAACTTTCTTGAACCAATAAAATAAAGAAAGACCTAACTTGTAGGTTAAAACTACGTTTGTAAAACAATCTAGCTTGATATAGGCTCGCGTTCTTAAAAGCACACACATTTATTTATATATCAATATATAAAGCAGTAAATTCATTACCTGTAGAATATTATTCTACTGGGTTACATGCTCCCCCTACTAAATATCTCATGTCCCCATGATATTATTTTTTTACACTTTAAAAGTGACTTTAGGCTCAGTATAAGCATTTACTTGAGCACAATATTGTGCCATAGGGTGACACCACAGGGTGTTACAGGGTTTCATTTCTGACTCTTTTCCACCCTCTACATTTATCACCATACCTCTATGGACCAGTGTCAAAGGTCGGTTAGTGGGCCGGCCTAGGCTATCATAGATCAGTCTGACAACTGGTGTTGTGTTTCTTTTGGGGCGGGAATGAACAGTCTCTAGTGCTTCTTTAGCATTAGTTATGCCAGGCTCTCCCCATTCTAAACCAGGATCTCCCATTTCCTCAAGAATCTGATCTGAGAGTTTTTCATGTCTTTCTTCAGTGAACATTGGCTCTGCCATTTCTGCAAGAGATCTATCCAGTTCACCTCCAGGGTAAGCAGTTTCCTCCTCCACTGCATTTTCTTCCAGTGCAACATGCGGTGTCTCAACCCTGTCCGGGCAGTAATACCACAGGTTATCCTCTTCACTTTCAGAGTCAGAGTCATTCCTCACAGCTGCATTTCTTTCTCTTAATCCTCTTCTCTGTTTTCTTTCCACAGATCTTGTCCTTGTCTCCGGTGGTGCAGAAACTTTCTTTGGTTCCCCAGTATCAGCCAACCTCACATTGTCTCCAACTGGTAAGAGATGGTCTCGGTGTAATGTTCTTACACATCCCATGCCGGATTCAGGTTTCAGGCGATACACAGGTAAGTTCTTTAGTTGTTCCACCACCAGGTAAGGAACAGAATTCCACTTGTCGCAGAGTTTGTTCTTTCCAGTCAAGGCCAGATTTCTTATCAGCACACGATCTCCTACTGCCAAGGTCCAATGTTTCACTCGTTTGTCGTACAATCGTTTGTTTCTCTGATGACTTTTCTGGGCAGTTTCAGTGGCTAACTGGTAAGCTCTCTGTAAGTCTGACTTCATTCTCTCCACATACTGTCGATGGCTTCCAACTCCCTTTCCATCAGGTGAAGTCCCGAAACATACATCCACCGGCAGACGAGCCTTTCTGCCGAATAGAAGATAATATGGTGAGTACCCAGTCGCCTCATTCTTAGTACAGTTGTAAGCATGTACCAGTCTGTTAATATGTTGACTCCATCTGTTTTTCTCTGAAGGATTTAGGGTACCAAGCATGGAAAGCAGCGTTCTGTTGAACCTTTCTGGCTGGGGGTCTCCTTGTGGATGGTAGGGAGACGTTCTGGATTTTCTGATTCCCAGCATACTCAGTAACTCTTTTATGAGCCCACTCTCAAAATCTCGCCCCCGATCGGAGTGGATACGGGAAGGTAAGCCATAGTGCACAAATAATTTATCACACAGTATCTTGGCCACAGTCAGCGCTTTCTGGTCCTTGGTGGTGAACGCTTGGGCATAGCGTGTGAAATGGTCAGTTACGATGAGAACATTGCCAATACCTTTTGAATCAGGCTCGTCTGAGAGGAAGTCAATGCACACCAAGTCAAACGGCCCACTGCTGGTCATGTGATTCAGTGGTGGAACTTTTTTAGGCAGTGTCTTTCTCGTTACACAACGGCCACAGTTCTTAACATACTGCTCTATGTATGCAGACATTTTAGGCCAATAGAAGCGATCTTTCAGGAGTTCAGTAGTTTTCTCTAATCCTAAATGGCCTGAGTCATCATGCAAGGAGCACAGTACTTTGGACCAGTACCTCTCTGGTAGGACGAGTTGGGTTTTCTCTCTACCACAGGAATTTTTGGTGACTCTGTAAAGAAGTTGACTCATGATCTTTAACTTGGGTCCCTGCCGCTGTAACAGAGCAATGGTCGCATTGGAACTCTTAGCAATGGTAAGTATTCTCCCTGACTCCACTTCTCGCTTCACTGCACCAGCTACAGCAGGGGTTCCCAAACTTTTTAGCCCGCGACCCCATGATAAATGCGCTGCTGCCCCGCGACCCCAAGTGGAAGTGTTTTGTTGTTTAAACACCTTTATAACGATCGCGTTAGTTGAGCTGTATGCGCGATGGGCGCCGCCATCTTAGTTTGTGCCGCAGACGCAGTTCAGAGAATCAGATCTGTTGGATTTACAACACGTGAATTCATCCACTTCTCCCGAAATACATAAAAGTAAGTGGCTGGTGAACTGGGAGAATAATGGAGTAAACTTTAAAGTTACTTACACAATGTGTATCTGATATGAATAAAATGTGTCTAATTATAATGAAAAAGATTATAATTGCCTCTTCCTTTGACATCAGTGTGTATTTTACAAACTCTAAATGTATTGTTTTTTCTAGTACTTATATGTCTGAAACCTAAAATAAACATTATGTGGTTGAAAACACTGAAAAGTTGTGATGACAGCTCTGAGCGCACTTGTCTCTGGCTCAGCGCCAGCCAACTCGCGAGAGCACATTTGAATTTCACGTCATGCACTGACCGGTGTGGTCGTAACAGTTACACTCCAGGGACTAGCCTAGACTGATCACACCTGTGTGATCGTACGTGCGATGCGAAAGAGTTAAATTAATTGAAACAAAAATATATAAAGCCTATATCGAAATCATCTCGCGACCCCTGCGCCGGGGTCGCGACCCCTACTTTGGGAACCACTGAGCTACAGGGTCCTCCTCTTGTGCTTTTCTTAAATCTGCATTAGTCAGCTGTTCCAGTTGACCCAGACCCAAGGCTGTGGGACAAGAGAATGCCTCTGGTATACTCTGAGGTAAAACACCTAAGTGATCCACCAGTCTGGATGATGACTCTTCACTTTCAGTAGTCAAAGCTAGCTGACAGATGGCTCTTACTCCTGACTTGGGTATTTCCTTCCACTCAGAGCAAGCTGTGGATTCACAGGGGTAGCGAGACAACTCATCTGCATCGATGTTATGACTTCCTGGCTTGTATTGCAAGCTAAAGTTATAGGTTGCTAATGCAGCTAACCACCGATGACCTGTCGCACTCAGCTTAGCACTTGACAACACATAGGTAAGTGGATTGTTGTCGGTCTTCACCACAAACTGGGCACCATACAGATAGTCGTGGAACTTGTCCACAACCACCCATTTCAGCGCCAAGAACTGAATGGGGTAACGTTGCTCGGAAGGACTTAGTTTTCTGCTTGCGTAGGCCACAGGCCTAAGTCCACCAGGATGCTCCTGATTCAGAACGGCACCCAGTCTACTGAGACTGGCGTCAACATGCAGTACATAGGGTTTGTTTGTATCTGCAAAAGCAAGTACTGGGGCATGTGTGAGACAGTAAATGATCTTATGGAAAGCTGCCGTACAGTCGTCATCCCAACGCTCTCCAAATGGCTGAGATGCTTTTAAATATTTCTTGCCGTCTATCATCTTTTGGTTTTGCCCAGACGTTGGTGGGTAACCTTTAGTGAGCTCGGTCAAAGGCCTCACATTGGCAGAGTAATCCTTTATGAAACGCCGGTAAAATCCACAAAATCCCAGGAACGACCTCAATGACTTTAGGTTGGTGGGCATTTTCCAGCGTGTTACGGCTTCAATCTTGGCTGGGTCTGGTGATACGGCAGCAGCTGACACAATGTGACCCACATAACGGACTTAGAACTGACAAAACTGACACTTGTCAATCGAGACTTTCAAGCCACACTCACGCAGACGGTTTAGGACTTTTAATAGTATCTCTTCGTGTTCTTCAAGTGTGCGTCCAAAGACAATGATGTCATCGAGGTAGACTATTACTTGGAGTAGGTGCATGTCCCCCACGGCTTTCTCCATTAGCCGTTGAAATGTGGCTGGAACTCCAGTAATTCCTTGAGGCATCCGTTCAAACTGGAAGAATCCAAGGGGGCAGATAAAGGCTGTCTTCTCTTTATCTTCCTCCGCCATGGCTATTTGATAATATCCACTACGGAGGTCCAGTACGGAAAACCATTTACTACCAGCCAAACAGTCCAGGGCATCATCGATCCTGGGAGTGGTGTACTGATCTGGGATGGTACGAGCATTTAGAGTTCGGTAGTCGATGCACATCCTTATTGCCCCACTCTTCTTCCGTGCTATTACTATGGGCGATGCGTATGGACTCCTTGACTCTTTGATAATTCCAGCGACTAACAGATCTTTGATGTGACGTCGCACATCCTCGATGTCCGCTGGCGCCATGCGTCTGGAGCGCTCTCTGAATGGTTTGGAGTCTTTCAGTCTGATGTGATGCTCAACTCCTTCAGCTAATCCCACATCCCACTCACTGGTAGAAAAAACATCACCTCGGGTAGACAACTTTTGATTCAATCTCCGTTCCCAGGCCTCAGGAATGGAAGACTCACCAAAATTAAAACAAGCTTGGGTCTACTGTTTGGGCGCTGTTCTCCAGAACTTACGGTGAGCGTGTCTGTGGGATACACGTTGGCCATTACTGTTCCAGCAGGAATGGAGATATCTTTGGATGTTTCATTATGGATCAGGACTTGAATATTTCGTCCTTCCATTGCTGAAGAGGGAAGCACCACTGGAGTTATGAACGTTCCAGCTGGAAGACTATTCTCTTCAGGGGTGTCTACCACAAAGATCTCCTTTCTTAAAGGCTTGTCAGTCTCCACTTTACATACAGCACATACTTCTCCCCTTGGTGGAACTACGCAATCACCAGGTCCTATCCATCTGACTTTTCCATCAGATCTGTCGGGAATGGTTTTAGTCTCTTGTTTTGCCAGCTGGATTGCAGGGTGTTGAGTCTGGATTCTCAAAGCATGTGCTACACTGGATCCTTCAGCATCATGGCTAAGAGCAGCAAGACGTTTGAAGAAACTGGCGTTTCTTAACAATAATGACTGGCACTTGGGAGGGACCCTGGGGCTCAGGACATACTAGCGCCAAGATGGACAATGGCTCCTCCACACCAGTGACAGAGGCAGGGAAGGTGACATCCACCACAATATACCCCTTGTATGGGTAACTGGAAGAACTAAGACCCCATATGGACAATCCAGTCAAAGGGTGAATGGGCAGATCAGGTAGGTTCCTTGAGTACCAGCTGTCAAACACTATCGTCACTTGTGATCCGCTGTCTAATAGTGCTTGACACCCACAGCCATTAAGCTTCACTTCTACAGTGGATGCTGGCCCTACTAGACCTTTGGGAAGGCGGCTGGAGCTTTACTGTTTTTGCAACGACCTCACCCATGGCGTGTATAATCAACTCAGGGGAACTGTCTGGGGCACTGTGAGGAGAAATCAAAGCTTGTATATCACTGAGAGACTTTCCTTCTTCCATCAATGACTTTGCAAGCTTTTCAGTAAATCCTCCAGTAGCTGTGTCAGATGCAGATTCCTGTGTCTAAATTACTATGACTGACCATGGCTCATTCTTTTCTCCCCAGGACACTTCAGTAGGTATGCACTTAGGGTCAGTGGCTTGTTTGCACTCACACTATACCAGCAGAGAACGTGAGGTAGGTCCTTCTCTCGTGTCTCTTACATGAACTCTTCCTAACGTTTTACTGCTTCCATTGCCTCTTCAATTTCAGCCACTTCTGTGTGAACAGGTACTTTTAAAAGCATTAAAGCATGAGTCTCATCAATGTCAGCATCTTTACACCAGTTGGCCAACTCTGTTTGGAGGAATGGGTCTTTTGTTAGAGCCATGACAACACTGTATGCACTTCTCAGTCTCTTAAAATGCAACAACAGGGTATGCTTTAGCTTAACTTCTCTTTTTTTTTATTTTCTTCTTTCAGGAACTCAGTTGTGACTTGCCATAGGGAGATCCCGGACGAGCCCCCACTTTATGTAGAGCCCCCTACCTGTCTTTATGTTGATTAAATTGGGCAGCGCACCAGATTCAATAACTATGTGCCTACAAATGTTGAAGTTAGGCCCCTCTGGTGTCACAAATTCTACTGGGTTACACGTTTTTGCACGGTAGACTTATCAGTGCAATCATGATCTCCTTGGCTGCCATGAGAGTTTTGCAGGGAGGTCGGTAACTTACCTAGGCTACTGTAGCCTTCATATGGTATGAGTCATATCAAGCATTTCATAATGCCACTGTCAAAACAATATTTAGCCTAAGCATACCTTTTGAGCATTTACTGAACATTTGTGTAATGGCAACGACATGTGTTGACGACTGAGCTGTGATTTCAGTCAGGTACAAAGCACTGCATCACACACGCACACAATATATAAAATACACGATGATAAATATAAAAATCAAAACACAATACCTATATAAAACACTATTTATTTACACGATTGTAAATTCACTACATAAAATAAAATTCACTGGAGGAAAAAGTTAGCGCAGGCGGCCGTCTGAAAGTCGGTCAAAAGGCTTGTTGCCTCGTTCGCAGTTGTGGCTTCAGTCGAATTCAATGGGGCACGGTGGTTTATGGGATGAGTAGTTCCTGCGCTCAAAATGAAAATATGTAGACAGTCTTGTACCTTTGACTTTTTTTTTTTTTTTTTTCTTAATTTTTTTCCTCGAAATGATATGTTATATGCTTATGAGTTCAGTTGTAGCTGGTTATCCTCACACATGCTCTAAAACTCTTTAGATATGGATTTTTCCGAAAGTCAATGGGAGAAATGAATGGGAAATTTACTTCCGGCACCAGAGCTCTCTCGGGCTGTGGGCGGGACTGTGATGCTCTATTGTCGTCTTTCTGTGAGTGAGGCAACTTACTGTGAGCTGCTGCTCGTTATAACTGACTGCTCGGTCGGTCCCGAATTATTTCATATTTGCCTGTACATTTTTTATTTATTTTGAGCGAATTTGAGTCGTGACATGTCAATGGAGAACAAAAACTGTGAACACAAGAAGGGTCAGGTGTTCTGCGAGGTCCTGAAAACATACTGGCAAAATGAGGTAAGAAAATCGCTAACGTTATCTTTATTATCTTTTGAAAATAGTAAAGTATTACCAGAGTTTACAAATGGGTAGCTTAAAGGACATGTAACCTGCAGATAAATAAATACCCGTGTGTATATTTTTGCATTGCTTTATCACAGATGATCAAGTTAGATGCTCACCTAATGTGTTGCTGGTAAGTTATGTGTTAATGTCTGTCTTTTAGAGATTTTCCCATATTTTCCTGATATGAATCCCATGCATTAGGTGTGTTATATATGTTTGTATTCTTATAATAGTTTCAAAGTGTTTTCTGAAACATATAAGTGCAAATGTCGGTATTTAAATAATATAATTTTAATGAATTAATGAAAATGAATAAATAAAAAAAAGGATTGTTTAAAGCCATAAGTGTCAGGCCCCCTCTAGTTGTTATGCAAGTGAATCACTAAATTAAACTAATTAATGTTAATACATTTTAACTTAATCTTTGAGTAAGTTTTTTTTTGCACATTTAAGTATGTTACAGTTAAAGTACAGTACAGTTTTGTAACTTTTGTTATATAATTACATTTAAAATTACATTTTAATTTAAACTTTTTTTTTCATTTACCTGTGTATATAAGCACAGTTGTAGTGTTAATGTTCAAACTGTATTTACCATGGTAAAGTGTCTGACAACAATTAATATTCTTATTAGAATAAAACTGCCTCCTTTTTTAACTGTAGAGCTGTAGCTGAATAGTTTGGCCTACTACGCTGCTGAAATGTAATGTTGGTCATTATGGTGGAACTTAATATTTAATAACAAATATTTTCTGAAGTGGTACTTGCCTTGGTATAAAAAGTTTGAGAACCAATGGTTTAAAGAAATGGTATAATATGAAATCCTGCTTTTTAATAAATTTTCAGTAAACCCTTTCTTCTTTCCCCTTGTAGAGTCATCAAGGATCCAGCTTATTCTTGAACATTGGTAAGAAATTGTTCATCTGCTACATTGCACTGTCACTTCTGGTAGAGATGCTTTGACCTTTTGTGATAGGTTTTTATTGTGCTTAGTTTAATAAAAATTTACTGAATTAGATTTTACTTATTTTACTACACTGTATTGCTAGTGTCCTGATTAAAACAGTGTAACTGGGGCCTCTGAAAACACTGCTTGTGAATAATTTGTTAATATTGTACATTTTCATCTGAATACATTAAATAAGTGTTTAATGAATAGTGTTGTCCACTTTGTTTACAACCTCACTGTTACTGAATTGTAAAGTGAAAATATTGTGCGATTTATTTTGCATTCAGTTTTCAGTTAAATATATTTCACAATATCAAAGTTATTGTGAAACATTGTGAACATACCTAAACTCACTGGTTAAATCTTATGTGCCCTCCAGAAGTTTGCACTCTGCAAGTGAACGATTACTTGCGGTGCCATCCCAAAGAAGTTCACAATCACTCTCACTGACCTTTTCCTGGACTGTGCCCAGCTGGTGGAATGACCTTCCAATCTCAATCCGAACTGCCGAGTCTTTACGCATTTTCAAGAAACATCTTAAAACTCATCTTTTTCACCAGAACTTAACCAACTAATGCTAGCACTTTTCCTTCTTTCGGGAAGTCGTGGCCTAATGGTGGGAAGTCGTGGCCTAATGGTTAGAGAGTTGGACTCCCAATCGAAAGGTTGTGAGTTCGAGTCCCGGGCCGGCAGGAATTGTGGGTTGGGGGAGTGCATGTACAGTTCTCTCTTCACCTTCAATACCGCGACTTAGGTGCCCTTGAGCAAGGCATCGAAACCCCAACTGCTCCCCGGGCGCTGCAGCATAAATGGCTGCCCACTGCTCCGGGTGTGTGTTCACTGCTCTGTGTGTGTGCACTTCGGATGGGTTAAATGCAGAGCACAAATTCTGAGTATGGGTCACCATACTTGGCTGAATGTCACGTCACTTTCTTTCTTTTTTTCTTTTCTTGTCTTTCATATAAAAAAAAAAACCTGGCTATGCGTTCTGTACTAGACTAACTGAGACTTGTCATGGCACTTGTATACTGTTTTTGTTCGCTTGTACACCTGACTGCTTCTGTTGTTCTCATTTGTAAGTCGCTTTGGATAAAATCGTCTATTAAATGATTAAATGTAAATGTTTATACAGGACGGTACAGAAAGTGCACAAGTGGGAGAGAGTGGAAGGGACGGCATCAGAAAGGACCTAGCGCTGGGACACTTTCAAGGATCACCCGAAGCACAACCACACTGTATACACGAGGCACAAGGTACAAGGGTCATAAAGGTACAAGGGTTTGTCTTGTAAGTGCTGCAATAAATATGCATTTATGTGCCAAATTATTTTACAAAAACCTTTAAGTATTATTGTATTTGGATTGGTCTACTACATGTTTTTAGCAATACCTCCATGCATACTCTGCATAATAAAGTGGGATTATTTTCATCTGTTTTATACAGTATGTTTCCAAAATTAAACTGCTGTTTGACAATTTTGAGCATGTGGTAGTTTATTGAAGTTGATTGTAAAGCCATTGCTGCCAGTCATTCGATTTTTAGCCTTGCCTGTACCGTGTTGATCTAAATGCCAACTAGGATCTAGGTGTATTTATACACTGTGCAAGGTACGATGGGGAAACAACGTCGTGTTATCAACGTTGATTAACTTTTCAAAATCAACACCTCATTCAGCTTTCATCCCAGGTCTGCAGCACGACCCTAATTCACCCGTCATGCAGGTAAGACGGTGAAACACCATCGCGATTTCAACGTCGAAAGGTAATTCAACGTTGAATCAACGTTGAAATGCCGGCTGGGTTTAGACTGATAACTTCCGTGCGCAAATGCAGCAAATTTGTCACAGAACGCGTGATATGACAGTTGCGTCCGGCTATATGAACTAGCTGTTTACACTATTTTTATATTTAACGCTAGTTTATCAGTATGTTTGAAAGTATATTTTCAATTACTGGTGATTCCATTATGCTCTCTCTCACGCGCACCTGCGCGGTTTAAAACACCACATAGTTATGCGATGACAAGAACAAAGAGTCTCTCTCTTTCTCCACCCATGCACGATAATATCGTGCATCATCGATCTCACGGGCTGACGATATGATGATTTGAAAATTGACCATATGGCCCCACACTAATGCCGACCCCTCAGAGGACCTCAGATGATGCTAACCCTGAAACAACATACAGAACTAACAAATATTGCTACTTACTATCCAATAACATTATAATTGCTGTTAATAGTGTTCATCGACTGGTTGACTATGTCTTGTATAATTTTTTTTCTGAAAATTCCTGTCATTTGCATATAAACTGATCACCACTTGTAAGCTACTTCCAAATTTTTTTAGAAACTTCATTTTCTGTAATGTTGCTTTGCAGTGATGTGTATCATAAAAGGGCTATACAAATAATTTTGAATTGAATTGAATTGAAGTCCCTAAATATATATTTCCCAGATTACCCAAAGCATGCTGTCCCACATTGTTAATAATATTTGATAATGTGGGACAACAAAAAAATGTCTGAAAGAGAGAGAGAGCGAGAGAGAGAGAGAGAAAACATATTCTCAACACTTTGATAAATATTCTGTTGCTTGAATATATCAAACATAATTTCACAACAATTGGGAACATTGTAATATTTATGACAGATTTATGTCCTTAACATTAATCTAGTCAGAATCCTATATCACGGACCTTGTCATGCAAAAGTAATATGATTTCAGTCACAGGATATCTATGCTGAAATTATAGTAAAAGTCCTGTTGACAAAATTTTTGTTAGAACAGGAAATTAACAAACTGGGGTTTAGGTGTCCCAGATTACCCAATGTTACAGATTATTCACCCTATATATATATATATATATATATATATATATATATATATATATATATATATATATATATAGGGTGAATATCATATTTTATCGTAAATTATCGTATTTAATTTACAATATATCCCATGAATAATAACAATATCAAGAATCTCTAATTTTTCTCCACAAATCTTCAAGTCTCTTTCCATGTTCGTTTTCACTTTAAAAAACAATTGTCAAACATAACATTAATAACATCTATGGTGTTCGGACGAGCTCATTAATATGAAGTTGTAACATGCACTCGTCTGACTGAACATTTCACTGGCGTCTTAATTTTTTGCTATTTAATTCATTCATTTTAAGACGCAGACGAGGCGTAGATGTCAAGCACGACAGATAACACGCGTGTATACATGTTTTATATGGAGACATACACGCAAAAATAACGTCACGTAGACACGTCAATAACGTGTAGCTGTTGATCTTTACAGACATGATGGTGGCGTCACGTTAGAAATTAATGTATGAATTACGTCTGCGGTCTGAACGTCTGCCCGCCTAATTTTCCCTTTTTCTCATACATTTACTGTTATAGACATTATCATAATCTTATTTTGGCAGATTACTCAGGATTACATTTGATTTATTTATTTCTTTAATGCTGAATGTCTGTTATACATTTGGTATCCAAATGATAGATAAAAGTATATTGTCATGTATATACGATTTTATGAGAGACAAATAAAATGGGCTAGTAAAATTCAGAAGAAGTGGTTCATATCATTATTTGTTAGTTTAAGATTTGTTAAAGCCCTGCAGCAGCCGGTCTACATGCCTCAAGTTCATTTATAGATACTTATTATTAAATAACCATTCAGAAACCACTTTATAGCTTATTGGATTTTAAACAAAAAATATTTAGCATACTTCTGATTGCTGGTTACTGCTATTCTTATAATTAAAATTGTTTAACATAAATGTACCATTTAATAGAGCTACACTAAAGTTTTTATAAAGCCAAGCACTCTATTAAATGTAGCCCATCCAGTCATACATTCGCACAGACAAAACCCAATGGTTTTAGGCTATTTGGTAGCTTATATTATTGTCTTATTTGTCGTCTTCGTTTTGCTTTAAAATGAAATAAAACACACTTTCGGATTTACTAAAATAGACAGTGAATTATCATATTTCGTGTAAAATCACGAGTTTTTGTTTATTCACTGACCCTAATGGAAAAATGAAGAAACATAAACAAATGATGTAAAATTACGTAGCCCTGCATGACATGCATATAATATTGTCCTATATCTGCTTATAAAATATCTCTGCTTGTAATAGGCCTAGACATTCCATGCAGTCACGCTCATCTCCCACTAAAAGTGACACTGGGTAAATGCTGGGCAAATTGTTAAATATAATGGGTCTAGGTTAATATCAAACAGTGTAGCTATCATTTATATCAGCAACATATTTTGTGATATCGGCCAGCCCTAAAACTGCTCAACATAAGGCTAAAGCCGTCACAGTATCTGGTCTGTGTTTCCCTGGGTCTCCACTAGTGGTCTCACTTCCCCATAGGCACCTCACCGCAGGCACTACAATTCCCACAAGGCCTTGTCCCTTCGTCACAGTAATTGCACACCTGTTAATTGCACTCAGGTGTCTTCACTTCATAGTCATTATCCTGCCTATTTAAACCGGTCTGTTTTCTGTCTGTGTTATGGAGTCCTTACTTTCCGTCACCTAGTTTCTTTGCATTTCCTTGTGGTTCTAGTTTCTTGTTTCCTGTTTGTTTTGTTTTCGGACGGATGTTTCTGGTTATGACCTTTTGCCTGTTTTTGGATTTAGATTTTGGATTACCCAATAAAACTCCCACTGCTTTTGGATCTCTCGTTTCCAGTGTTCCCGATCGTTACAGAAGGACTCCATCATATCTAAGTCCAGTGGTGTGGGACTTTGTGTCCGTTCCCCAGCTAGTGTGGAGGAATGGAGGGCGAAATTCCTCAAATTAACCACCCTCCGTCAAGAGAGGAATGAGGTGGGTGGTGTGGCACAAGTGTTCTGGACCCTGGCAGGTGGAATGGGATATAATGATGTGGCCCTGAAAGACCTTTTCAACGCCGCTCTGGAAAACCCTGTGCCAGAAAGGGAAATGGACCAGCTGGACACCTTTGATTTTTAGCGGTTCATTTTGGACCTACAACATCGGTCTCCGTGGGATACCCCAGCCACACCGGTCTCTCCCGCTGGGATGGCCGACTTTAGACCGGGGTCTACAGACAGGAGGACCGCCAGCCTAGCACCACTGCACAATATGGCCGCCGGCCCAGCACCACTGCACAAGATGGCCGCCGGCCCAGAACCATGGCACAAGATGGCAACCTGTTCAGTGCCTCTGCACAAGATGAAAGCCACAGCTGACCCTCCAGAGTTGAGTCAGGTTCCCGTTGACGCTACAGAGTCGAGTCAGGTCACCGTATACACTCATGAGTTAATCATACCTCAGAAGTCAAGTCAAGTCACCGGTGATCTTCATGGGCAAAGTCAAGTCACCAATGATTTTCATGGGCAAAGTCAAGTCACCAATGATCTTCATGGGCAAAGTCAAGTCACCAATGATTTTCATGGGCAAAGTCAAGTCACCAATGATCTTCATGGTCAAAGTCAAGTCACCAATGATCTTCATGGGTAAAGTCAAGTCACCAATGATCTTCATGGGCAAAATCAAGTCACCAATGATTTTCATGGGCAAAGTCAAGTCACCAATGATCTTCATGGTCAAAGTCAAGTCACCAATGATCTTCATGGGTAAAGTCAAGTCACCAATGATCTTCATGGGCAAAGTCAAGTCACCAGTGTTATTCATAGGCAAAGTCAAGTCACCAGCTATCTTCATGGGCAAAGTCAAGTCACCATTGATCTTCTTCATGGGTGAAGGCAAGTCACCATTGATCTTCTTCATGGGCAAAGTCAAGTCACCGACTATCTTCATGGGCAAAGGCAAGTCACCATTGATCTTCTTCATTGGCAAAGTCAAGTCACCGACTATCTTCATGGGCAAAGTCAAGTCACCGACTATCTTCATGGACAAAGGCAAGTCACCATTGATCTTCATGAGCAGAGTCAAGTCACCATTGATCTTCATGAGCAGAGTCAAGTCACCATTGATCTTCCTGAATCCAGTCAAAACACCACGGATCTACCAGAGTATCTCCACGTCTCTGCTGAACTAAGCCTCTCCACATCTCTGCTGAACTACCAGAGCCTCTCCACGTCTCTGCTGAACTACCAGAACCTCTCCACGTCTCTGCTGATTTACCAGAGCCTTTCCACGTCCCTGCTGAACTACCAGAGTCTCCCCACGTCTCTGCTGAACTACCAGAGCCTCTCCACATCTCTGCTGAACTACCAGAGCCTCTCCTCGTCTCTGCGGAACTTCCAGAGTCTCGTCACATCGCAGCCGAACTCTCTTGAGTGCTGGACTTACCCTGTTGTGGCCACGGAGGCCACCCTTAACCTGTTCATGTTCTCTGTTTCAGACTTGCCTAACCAGACTTGCTCTCCCGTGTCATCAATCCCACTATGGTGGTCTACGGCGCCGCCCTGGTGGGCTCCTGTCCCAACCGCACAGCTGTGGTGGTATTCTGCGCCGCCCTGGTGGGCTTCTGGTCTCCATGTTTTTGTTTTTTTTGCACTTCCTGTCTCTGTTTCCCTCTATTACCTGGCCCTCCGTCCCTCCCTCTGGTCCTCCGCCGGTCCACCTCACTCCTGGTATCTGTGTTCCTTGGGTTGTTCTTATGTTTGGGTGGAGCATCTGGTAGCTGCTCCGTAGAGGAGGGGGTAATGTCACAGTGTCTGGTCTGTGTTTCCCTGGGTCTCCACTAGTGGTCTTACTTCCCCATAGGCACCTCACCGCAGGCAATACAATTCCAACAAGGCCTTGTCCCTTAATCACAGTGATTGCACACCTGTTAATTGCACTCAGGTGTCTTCACTTCATAGTCATTATCCTGCCTATTTAAACCGGTCTGTTTTCTGTCTGTGTTATGGAGTCCTTACTTTCCATCACCCTTGCGTTCCCTTGTGGTTCTAGTTTCTTGTTTCCTGTTTGTTTTGTTTATGGACGGATGTTTCTGGTTATGATCTTTTGCCTGTTTTTTGATTTTGGATTACCCAATAAAGCTTTTGGATCTCTCGTCTCCTGTGTTCCCAATCATTACAAAAGCTTACAATATGGCTTTTTGTAAAGCTACTTTCTTACGATGTGAAATGAGTAGCCTAACCTCCTGTAACTTGATTCGTCTATATTCATCAAATCATTATTAATAACCCCCCCCCCCATTATTAATATTTTAATTATTATCTGAATGTTACTATGATCATTTATGCATGTATAGTCCCTGATTCCTTTACATATATGAAGACTTGTGCTTGTGTTAATAAATCTCTTTACACCATACCATCTAACCTTGATTTATATCATATAAAGCATTATGTAAAAAAAAAAAATCTATGGCTATACATTTATTTTTGTGATTTAAAACTAATGTCTGCATAAAGTTATGTAGGAAACCAACTAAGGAATTGCACAAAATTTCCCAAAAGATCTTAACTGGAACTTGACATATACAATGACACACACACACACACACACACACACGTATATATATATATATATATATATATATATATATATATATATATATATATATATATGAAGAGTCCAGATGCAAAAGCCTCTAAGTGCTATCTGAAATGTTCATCTAAAATTAGGATTTTTATCAAGCTCCTATCCTTCGGTTGAGTCATTTTACTTTAATGGCTATGTGCAGGTCCTTTTCCAGGCTATTGAAGTGAAATAACTGAACATAAATATAGGAGCCTGATAAAAATACTAATTTTAGATGAAAATTTCCGATGGCACTTAGAGGCTTTTGCATCTGAACTGTTCATATTGTAACAGAAATGAGTCGAACCAGACAAATTAAAGAGTCTATCAAAGCTGTGTGTTGAAACACGAGCCGAATTCCTCAGGAAGTCATAAATCAGTTCTAGTGCCACAAGAACCAAGCAAGATGACCAACCAACTTGTTCACACAACAGCTTTTAACATTAACACCACTAGAACAATTATTTACAATTTCAATTCGAAGAAGAGAAATTTGGTGTCAAATTTGTTGTTCTTAATTGAAATGCAACGCTGGACATCACATGGAAACCCAAAGGGGGTAGGGGCTTTAAACCTCTGTCTTCACAGAACATCTCTTTGTCATGAGAATGGCAAAGAAACTGCTTTTTGTACATGTATATGGACCAGAATTAACTCAAAAAGACTTATAAATGAATCAGTCCATCGCTTCACTCCATATTAATTTATGTGTAACCCACACATTTGACTATCATGTTATAATCACTTATTGTGTATGTTTTTTTTAATAACTATGGTATAGCTTAACGATTCATAATCGTGTATGTTGTGTGATCGAATTTTCTTGCTTGATATTGTCCTGACAATCATTTATTTGTCAAATATATCATAACCTGCTAATAGGAATCATGTCCAAAATTAGACCCTGCAAGGCAGGAAAATTCGGACCACATGCTTGGTAAGATAAACATATGATTTATGATACCCCTGAGCCAAGACAATATCTGATGGTCAAGACGACATTTGAGGTGTGCCCAACAGGCCAGTTTAAATACTTAGGACACCATAAAAATCTTTGCTTTTAGTCTCTAGCTATGCTGCTGCTATCAGTCATGCCAGTTTCTAGTCTCTAGCTATGCTTCTGCTAGCTTGTAGCTTCTAGCCATGCTGTTTAGTCATCACTGTTCTTTGAGCGCGGTTCCAGCGTGCTTCGGCCTGCAAGCCTGCTGCTACTTAGCCACGATGAGAAGGAACACAACCTTGTCTCGTCAAACTTTATTTCTTTTCTTTTCCGTTTGAGAGTTTCGTGTTCTGAGTTAAGTTTTGTAACAGCGAGTCTCCGACGCCTGACCTCGGATGCCCGTTCAACTTCAACCAGCGCACACGACTCTGCACTTTCAGCCAATGCCCAACAACCACGGGCTTTCCAAGACGTCACTTCAGCGACTGAACTTCCAGCCAATCAACGACCTCGGGATAGCCCTTTCACTGACTCCTTTTTCACAGGAGACTCAAGTAACTTTACCTCCAGACTCTGAACTTTACTGGTGTATCTAATATAATTTTAACCTCACTAAGGAACTTAATGCGATGGCTAATTACGTGATTGATGGTTGTTCATGTCTATGCAATTTAACGTATTGCTGTAAACTTGGGATTCCATATTTCCATTCTCTTAAACTCATCTGTCCCTAACTTTCGATCTTCCTGCAACTTGTGTGAATGTGTGAGTGTGTGCGTTTATGTGTTAGATTAGCTTATATGTCTTAGATTTATCTAATAAAGCCTTATTCATATTGAAAAGAGAAGTATCTTGTGTTTTGTGCTTACAAGTTAATGTCTTAAACTGCTGATCTTGTTACTGTGCTAATTGATAGTGTTTTCACTATACTTTGGTTATTAATATCCAGCGCAGATTTGATGTTAAACGGCTTGTTCAGTGAATCGCAGGGCGTCTCAGTGATCAGCCGTGAAACAGTGATTCTGTTAAGATTCCAGAAATGTTCAAATGTAAATTATTAAATGATTCCCTTTGAGCTAAATTGACCTGTTTCCGTTACAATATATATATACTGTATATATATATATATATACAACATTAACGCCGATAACGGCCCACCACAAAAAAATACAGTTAGTCATTTATTAATCCATCAAACAAGTAGCTGCATAAAAGTACGAGTGCTATTTTTAAATTAACCAAGGCACGTTAAGTATTGCGTTCAGACATTCAGACGGGCAGACGTTCTCCACAGGCATGTTAACACATCATTTAGCTTGGTTAGGAAAGAAATGTATGAGGTGTGACTTGTGCAATTTTTGCTACTCACTAAGCAAACTGAGAGGAGAACTAACGTGTATACGCTCGCCAGCCGTCTGGCCAAAATCCCATAGTATTCAGGCATCACGTATATATGACGTCAGACGTAAGATATGAGACGTTAGACATCACGGTCATGTGACATATGCATGGATTAGCATGTGGATAACGTACGCATGGATAAACATCTGGATAACTTGCGCATGGATAAGTGTCTGGATAACGCATGCGTGGATAAGCGTCTGGATAACGTACGCATGGATAAACGTCTGGATAACATATATGCTGGTGTGCAGAATATGCAGGTGCATATGGGCCCGGGCAGTTTGGGGGAATGCCTAGCTGGGGGGAACTTATTATTCAAATCAGGGAACGAACAGAGCCCTGCATGGGCCCGGCCCTTGTCCAACATCTTATGAGAATTCTTGGCCCGAGTCTGACTGCATACACTGTAAACAAAAATTAAGTAAAAATACAGTACAATATACCGTAATAATTTAAAGAAATTTTCCGTATTTTCTTTTTAGAGGCGTTTCTCCGTATTTTTCAAATACGCTTTGCATTGTGGGTACAAGAAGCTCAGTCGACAATTGGCACGAAACCAGTGCTTGAGCAGGCGCCTTTATTCACGGAGATAGTCTCGGTCAAAATTTCATTTTAAAGTTGGATTTAGGATTTTGAGAATGGTTCCTTTGTAAAAAATTTTTTTTGTTAAATGTAACAAACTGTGACTTTAACTTTAACATGGCTTGTTTTAGCAAATGAATGTCGGAGCCGTCGCATTCAACATTTTCAGCAAATTTTCACATCTTAACTTGACTCGAAGTGGAGGTACGTGTTACAGTGTTCACTTTCAGTTTTATAAATAAAGGTTTATTAAGTTTTTATTGTTGTTGAAGCGGTGTAAGGTATTTGTTAATGAGCGTGTCATAAAGCATCAGGCATATTAACTTTACTGAGGTGATATTGAGCAGCTGTGATAACGTTAAATCTGAAGTGCGAAACAACTGTGTTTAGAGCGCTTTGTGCCTTCAACAGGAGCTGACAGAGTAATTGGCAAGAAGAAGACACCATTAACATTATGACTTTTTATTTAAAAGAGATTATACAACCAGGTGAAGATCTGACATCACAGAGTTCTTCAAGGATAACACCTTTTCTGCCAAACGAGGTAGGTTTAGACATTTCATCGGCTTGTTTTATGTTAAACACACACACACACGATAAGTTAATTCTGTAACTTTACTGGCATGCTGTCTGTGAACGCACACGTCATGCATTTGCAGAGAATGCCACTTCATACAAGTTCTCTCTCTCTTACAGACAAAAGCAGGCATTTTTGGCAAGTGAGAGTCTCAAATAAGTTAAAAAGTCTTGACTGGTGTAAAGATTAGGGATGCCTCAGATGTCTGTCTATGTGAGTCATGTTTTAAAGGGACAGTAGTTCATGACATTGATGGTGTTTTTCTTTCATTTTTAATTTTTCTTTTCAAATGGCAGGTCATAATTGCAGCTGTACTATGCATCCCGAGTCCCCACTGCATTCATATCAGGGATGGAATTTAGCACCCGCTACCAGCCAAATGCGGGTGATTTTGTGTTGTGGCGGGTAAACTCACTTCACCTACTGGCCACCGTGGCAGGTAAATAAAAATAGCATACTGTTTCACCAGGCCGGTGGACAAAAAAAAGTTAATTTACATCCCTGGTGTGTGTGCAACACGCAATAAAGTGTAATATCATCCGAAACAACTCTGTGGAGAAAGGTGGTGTAAACCCGGCTCGAAACTGCGGCGTTGTTCCTAGTACAGTGTTTGCAGCTGAAGTTAGTGCCGCTGGCGGAGTGATTTATTTGTTGGTTATTTTCAGTACATTTTATAGCACGCGCTCATGAAGAGTTGAATTTGTTGTCGCCCACAAGTTTCCGCATACTGTCACGTCTCTGTCAAACTCCGGTAAGTTCATTTTCCTCCAGCATTCTGCAACATTTTAGATTATATAGAAAGTTTGTGTTTATCTTAATGTTTTTAACGGCATAATAAGCAAACTAACAAACAGTATTATTGGTCACGTGTCTAATAACTGCTCTCCGGGGTCTTCAAGTACTTTTTCAGAAGTTAGCTCTGTGGCTAGTAAGTCAACCCTCTACATTGCGAGTAAATCACTCGCATAAGCGACTAAATCTTCCTTCTGGCTACTAAATGATGTCTTATATTAGCCAATGGCTAATAAATTCTCTGATTTTACTCGCCAGTGTGTTAGTTGGAGGCTAAGTTTAGCACAGATATTTCCACTCACGAACACTCTCTGACTCTCCATCAAACGATCTGTGTTTTTTTTCCCTCAATGGATCCACAATGCACCTGTATAATGTACCATAAACTCTATTGTTAAGGAGCAAAAATTGCCGTCGCTTTCTCTAACACTCACATAGAGAAAGAGAGAGAGGGGATTGAATGTGCTACATTTAAACAATATTTTTGTTGTATTTTCCCGTCAAAATAACGTTGTTCCTATGGAATTTTATTATTATTATTATTATTATCTTATCAGGAGTTTTGTAAGGTTTTTTTACCCAATAATATATATATATATATATATATATTTTTTTTTTTTACAGAAACACTGAATGACCAAAAAACCACCACCACCAGTCCAGATAAAATGTTCAGTTACAATAACTAATAAGCATTCAAACATGGTTATCAAGTTTACTTCTAATTACTAAAGTACTATTCTTAAACCAATCAATCAATCACCTTTATTTATATATCGCTTTAAACAAAATACATTGCGTCAAAGCTCTGAACAACATTAATTTGGAAAACAGTGTCTCAATAATGCAAAATGATAGTTAAAGGAACACTCCACTTTGAAATAGGGCTTATTCACATTATTTCCTACATTTAGATAGGTGGGCACATGCATTTTTGTGTCAGTGCATGCATTGTTTTAGTTTGACTGGGTCGGCGTTAGCTTAGCTTAGCACAATGAATGTAATCCTTTGTTGTCAGCTAGCATGGCCTGAGTAAAAGTGATCAAAGAATAAAAAAAACCCCACCTAATTACTTATTGTGGCCTGCGTATTCACAACGAGTACAAATAGCGATCCAGATTAACACTAGGCGATTTCCTAAGCAGATATTGACTTGGGACTATATTATGGGGAAGCACAGGCGAAGCACTGCTGCTTTGGCGAAGCACTGCTACTTCGGAGCAGAGATATCACGCAACACATGAAATCCCACGACTTCCGTCAACATACCGGCATGAATAGTAGCTGCCTGGCTATTTTCCTTACAGTACACGAATGGCGATGAACAAAAACGGTGGAGTGTTCCTTTTAAGGCAGTTCATCATTGAATTCAGTTATGTCATCTCTGTTCAGTTAAATAGTGTCTGTGCATTTATTTGCAATCAAGTCAACGATATCGCTGTAGATGAAATGACCCCAAGTAAGCAAGCCAGAGGCGACAGCGGCAAGGAACCGAAACTCCATCGGTGACAGAATAAACAGACAAATATTAGTGTAGATGCCATTCTTCTAATGATGTAGCAAGTACATAGGTTGTTATGTGAAGTGTTTCCGGTTCCGGTTTACCTAATTAATGCAGCCTAAAATCCTTTAATGGATTTGGATATTAAAAGCATAATAGTATGTTATGTGTATGCCAGGTTAAATCTTTAATCTAGATTTAAACTGCAAGAGTGTGCCTGCCTCCCGAACAATGTTAGGTAGGTTATTCCACAGTTTAGGCGCCAAATAGGAAAAGGATCTGCTGCGCACAGTTGATTTTGATATTCTAGGTATTATCAAATTGCCTGAGTTTTGAGAACGTAGCGGATGTAGAGGAGTATAATGTGAAATGAGCTCATTCAAATACTGAGGTGCTAAACCATTCAGGGCTTTATAAGTAATAAGCAATATTTTAAAATCTATACAATGTTTGATAGGGAGCCAGTGCAGCGATGACAGGACCGGGCTAATATTGTCACAGTGTGTCTGGTCTGTGTATCCCTGGGTGTCCACTAGAGGTCTCACTTCCCCTTATCGTCAATGTTCATTGTTTTCAGCTGTTTCCACTTTCATCGTTTGTACCCGTCTATAAATACCTGGTTTGTTTCTGTCTTTGTTACGGAGTCCTTGTTTGATGTCAGAGCGTTACATGTCCGTCTACTCTTGCCTTGCCTTGTCTTGTCTTGTCTTGTCTTGCCTTGTCTTGCCTTGCTTTGCCTTGCCTTGCTTTGCCTTGCCTTGTGTTCGTGTCCTGTTTATGTTCTGTTCTTGATATCCTGGTTTTGACCCTGCTTGGATTGTTTACCCGATTGGATTACCCCTACTAAAGATACATACCTGCACTTGGTTCTCTCATTTCGTTCCTGCAACGCCGAACGTGACAGAAGGACTCCGTCACCAAGAGAACCAGCGGTATGTCGTTTTCCCGTTCCCCAGCCAAGATGGCGGAGAGGCGAGCCAAATATCTGAGGTTAACCGCCCTCCGCCAAGAGGACAATGAAGTGGGTGCCCTGGCTCAGGTGTTCTGGTCCCTGGCAGAGGGCATGGGCTACAATGACACGGCCCTTAAGGATTATTTCAATGACTGTCTGGATGATCCGTTGCCTCAATGGGAGATGGAGGGGTTGGAGATCCTGGACTTTTGGGGGTTTATGGATTACCTGCACCATCGTGCTCAGTGGGATGCAACAACCCCATCTGAGTTTCCAGACAAGATGGCCGCCAGCCCAACGCCACAGCACAAGATGGCTGCTGAGCCAGTGCCTCAGGAAAAGATGGCCGCCGACCCAGCGCCACAGCACAAGTTGGCCGCCAGCCCAGCGCCACAGCTCAAGTTGGCCGCCAGCCCAACGCCACAGCTCAAGATGGCTGCCAGCCCAGCGCCACAGCTCAAGATGGCTGCCAGCCCAGCGCCACAGCTCAAGATGGCCGCCAGCTTAGAGCCACAGCACAAGATGGCCGCCAACCCAGCGCCACAGCACAAGATGGGCGACTCAACGCCTGAGTCGCCAGTCAAGGTGCCACCGACTCGGCGTCATAGAGGACGGAGGACGAAGAGACGAGCGTCTACCGTTCCTCAAGGCCTGGAGAACGTTCCCGAGCGGGCCGCTGCCGTCCAGGAGGACGTTCCCGAGCGGGCCGCTGCCGTCCAGGATGACGTTCTCGAGCGGGCCGCTGCCATCCCCAAGGCGGTGCCCGAGGTGGTGCCCGATGCTGTTCCGGAGGACGAGGCGGTGCCCGAGGCTGTTCCGGATGCCAAGGTGGTGCCCGATGCCGAGGCGGTGCCCGATGCTGTTCCAGAGGCCAAGGTGGTGCCCGATTCCGAGGCAGTGCCCGATGTTGTTCTGGAGGCCGAGACGGTGACCGATGCTGCTCCAGAGGTTGAGGTGGGGGCCGATGCTGTTCCAGAGACCGAGGTGGTGCCCGATGCCGAGGCGGTGCCCGATGCTGTTCCTGTGATCGAGGCGATGCCCGATGCTGTTCCGGAGGCAGAGGTGGTGCCCGATGCCGAGGCGGTGCCCGATGGTGTTCTGGAGGTCGAGGTGGTGCCCGATGCTGTTCTGGAGGTCGAGGTGGTGCCCGATGCCGAGGCGGTGCCCGATGCTGTTCCGGAGGCCGAGGTGGTGCCCGATGCGGTGCCCGATGCTGTTCTGGAGGCCGAGACGGTGACCGATGCTGTTCCGGAGGACGAGGAGGTGCTCGATAGTGTTCCAGAGGTCGAGGCGGGGGCCGATGCTGTTCCGGAGGCCGAGGTGGTGCCCGATGCTGTTCTGGAGGCCGAGGCGGTGACCGATGCTATTCCAGAGGCCGAGGCGGTGCCCGATGTCGAGGCGGTGCCCGAGGCGGTTCCGGAGGCCGAGGCGGTGACCGAGGCCGTTCCGGAGGCCGAGGCGGTGACCGAGGCCGTTCCCGATGCAGTGTCCGAGGCCGCTCCCGATGCCTTGTCCACAGCGGTGCCCAAGACCGTTCCAGAGACAGTGCCCGAAGCCAAGGCGCCTCAGGTCTTCACAGACAGTCCAGAGTCTATTCCGGTTCCGGTGGACTCTCGGGAGTCGAGTCAGGTTCCGGTGGACTCTCGGGAGTCGAGTCAGGTTCCGGGGGACTCTCGGGAGTCGAGTCATGTTCCCGTGGACTCTCGGGAGTCGAGTCATGTTCCGGGGGACTCTCAGGAGTCGAGTCATGTTCCGGGGGACTCTCAGGAGTCGAGTCATGTTCCGGGGGACTCTCAGGAGTCGAGTCATGTTCCGGGGGACTCTCAGGAGTCGAGTCAGGTTCCGGGGGGCTCTCAGGAGTCGAGTCAGGTTCCGGTGGACTCTCCAGAGTCGAGTCAGGCATTTGTGGACCCTCCAGAGCCAGGACCAGTCACCGATGACCCTCCAGAGCCAGGGCCAGTCACCGATTACCCTCCAGAGCCAAGTCAAGTCACTGGGTGGTCTGCTGCTCCGTTCTGGGGGACTCCAGCCTCAACCATGGGGGCGTGTTGGTCATCTGCTCCGCCCTGGGGGACTCCGACGTTGACCACGAGGACATGGTGGTCATCTGCTCCGCCCTGGGGGACTCCGACGTTGACCACGAGGACGTGGTGGTCATCTGCTCCGCCCTGGGGGACTCCGATGTTGACCACGAGGACGTGGTGGTCGTCCGCTCCACCCTGGGGGACTCTGGCGGCGACCACGTGGACGTGGTGGTCTTCCGCTCCGCCCTGGAGGGCTCTGGCTTTGACTACAAGGCCGTGGTGGTCGTCCGCTCCGCCCTGGAGGGCTCTGGCCTTGACCACGAGGATGTGGTGGTCATCTGCTCCACCCTGGGGGACTCCGTGGTTGACCACAAGGACGTGGTGGTCATCCGCTCCGCCCTGGAGGGCTCTGGCTTTGACTACAAGGCCATGGTGGTCTTCCGCTCCGCCCTGGAGGGCTCTGGCTTTGACCACAAATCCGTGGTGATCTTCGGCTCCGCCCTGGTGGGCGCCACATGTGTTCCTTACGGACTTCTGTTTTGTGTATTTGAGTTCTGTGATGTTTCTGTCTGTTCCCCTTAGTTTGTCTGGCCCTCCATCCCTCCCCCTGAACCTCCTCCGGTCCTCCTCCCTCCTGGTCATTTTTGTTCTGTTTGTTGTGTCTGAGGAGCATCTGGTAGATGCTCCTTAGAGGGGGGGTAATGTCACAGTGTGTCTGGTCTGTGTATCCCTGAGTGTCCACTAGAGGTCTCACTTCCCTTTATCGTCAATGTTCATTGTTTTCAGCGCTTTCCACTTTCATCGTTTGTACCTGTCTATAAATACCTGGTTTGTTTCTGTCTTTGTTACGGAGTCCTTGTTTGATGTCAGAGCGTTACATGTCCATCTACTCTTGCCTTGTCTTGCCTTGCTTTGCCTTGCCCTGTGTTCGTGTCCTGTTTATGTTCTGTTTTTGATATCCTGGTTTTGACCCTGCTTGGATTGTTTACCCGATTGGATTACCCCTATTAAACATACATACCTGCACTTGGTTCTCTCGCTTCATTCCTGCAACGCCGAACGTGACAAATATGGTCATACTTCCTGGTTCTAGTAAGAACTCTTGCTGCTGCATTTTGGACTAGCTGTAGTTTGTTTACTAAGTGTGCAGAACAACCACCCAATAAAGCATTACAATAATCTAACCTTGAGGTCATAAATGCATGGATTAACATTTCTGCATTTGACATTGAGAGCATAGGCCGTAATTTAGAAATATTTTTGAGATGGAAAAATGCAGTTTTACAAATGCTAGAAACATGGCTTTCTAAGGAAAGATTGCGATCAAATAGCACACCGAGGTTCCTAACAGATGACGAAGAATTGACAGAGCAACCATCAAGTCTTAGACAGTGTTCTAGGTTATTACAAGCGGAGTTTTTAGGTCCTATAATTAACACCTCTGTTTTCTCTGAATTTAGCAGTAAGAAATTACTTGTCATCCAGTTTTTTATATCGACTATGCATTCCATTAGTTTTTCAAATTGGTGTGTTTCACCGGGCCGCCAAGAAATATAGAGCTGAGAATCATCAGCATAACAGTGAAAGCTAACACCATGTTTCCTGATGATATCTCCCAAGGGTAACATATAAAGCGTGAAGAGTAGCGGCCCTAGTACTGAGCCTTGAGGTACTCCTTACTGCACTTGTGATCGATATGATACATCTTCATTCACTGCTACGAACTGATGGCGGTCATATAAGTACGATTTAAACCATGCTAATGCACTTCCACTGATGCCAACAAAGTGTTCAAATCTATGCAAAAGAAGAGAGCAGTCTCAGTAGTATGATACGGTCTAAATCCTGAATGGAAATCCTCACATATACCATTTTTCTCTAAGAAGGAACATAAATGTTGAGGATACCACCTTTTCTAGTATCTTGGACAGAAAAGGGAGATTCGAGATTGGTCTATAATTAACTAGTTCTTTGGGGTCAAGTTGTGTTTTTGTTTTTGATGATAGGCTTAATAACAGCCAGTTTTAAGGTTTTGGGGACATATTCTAATGACAATGAGGAATTAATAATAGTCAGAAGAGGATCTATGACTTCTGGAAGCACATCTTTTAGGAGCTTAGATGGTATAGGGTCTAACATACGTTGTTGGTTTAGATGATTTAACAAGTTTATACAATTCTTCCTCTCCTATAGTAGAGAATGAGTGGAACTGTTCCTCAGGGGGTCTATAGTGCACTGTCTGATGTGATATTGTAGCTGACAGCTGAATGGTTGCAATTTTATCTCTAATAGTATCAATTTTAGAAGTAAATTAGTTCATAAAGTCATTACTGCTGTGGTGTTGGGAAATGTCAACACTTGTTGAGGCTTTATTCTTTTTAATTTAGCCACTGTATTGAATAAATACCTGGGGTTATGTTTGTTTTCTTCTAAAAGAGAAGAAAAGTAATCAGATCTAGCAGTTTTTAGTGCTTTTCTGTAGGATATGTTACTTTCCCGCCAAGCAATACGAAATACCTCTAGTTTTGTTTTCCTCCAGCTGCGCTCCATTTTTCGGGCTGCTCTCTTTAGGGTGCGAGTGTGCTCATTATAACATGGTGTCAAACTGTTTTCCTTAACCCTTGTGTGTCAATTTGACCCGTTTAGATTTTCTAGTTGTTGGAAATACTGGTTAACCTATGTTTTTTTTTCTTGATATTTAGTGACTTTTTCTCATTTATCATCATGAACATGCATGCAAAGTTTCAACATGCTTGTGTTTTTTGACATATACAAACAAAATTACTATTACGTTTGTGATGTCCGCGGGTCAATTTGACCCGCATTTTTTAACGCTCTAAGGAAACTGTACTGAACCAAAATAATAACATTTCTTGGTTATATTTTGTTATTTGATTATTTTACTACTTTATGAAGCTAAAAAATGAGGATTTCCACACTTATTTCAATACAGAAAAATCTTTTGTATGCCACAGATGGTAAAAATTACCTATCATTTATTTTTTCAAGCTACCTGAAATAATATTAAACCTTTTTTTCTTTTATTGATATTTTGTGACTTTTTCTCATTTATCATCATGGATATGCATGCAAAGTTTCAACATGCTGGGTTTTTTTTACATATACACGCAAAATTAATATTACGTTTGTGATGTTCGTCAGTCAGTTTGACCCTCATAGACAGCCATTCAAAAGAAACTGTACAGACACAAAATAAAAATAAAACAATTTCATGTATGTCAGGGCATCAGCTCCAGTTCTAAAGTGTAAGTGTATCTAAAGTGCTCTAACCCAAACCAAACACACTTCAAAAAGCTAAATCATTGTGTTCAAAATTAATGGCAAATTACAAATGACAAACCTGAGCTACCCAGAGAGATTCTGAACATGGAGGGCAGAAACGTGCATCTGGAGTCAGACCCACAGAAAATAAAGGAGTGAACACAGATGATAGGGGGGAAAAAATGGAAGAGATGTGAAGTGTGCCCATTCAAGCGCAACAGCAAAACCAGCACCATGTGTGTGAAGTGCAAGAAATTAAAATGACAAAAGCACACATTTGCTGTGTGCTCATCATGTCAAAAGTAACTTCATGACTTTATGAGTTTACAAAACAGCCAACTGAAGAAAATATTTTCATTATACAGCTACATTTAATTGTTCAGTTATGATGTTGTAAGAAAAAAAAAGAAAAAAAAATGTATATGCAAAACAAGTCAGCATAATGTTTATTTTCAAATTTTGTCAAAACAAAATATCTTTAAAAATGGTTGAAAAACATTTTCATTAAAACATACCTTCAGATATATTTTTGGGGGACTATTTGACAAATGTTGATAATAAAACTTTACAGTTTGTACCTGAATCTTTGTTGTTTTTCATAGTGTGATTTTTGAGGAATTGTATTGAATCCAATTAGGGTAAATTTGACCCGCTCCATAAAGGGTGTACACAGAAATCGAACAGTGCACAAGAGTTAACCTTCCTTAAGTGGAAAGGAGCAACTGTATTTAAAGTGCTAGAAAAGAGAGAGTCAATAGTTTCTGTTACATCATCAAGTTGTTCTGAGGTTTTGGATATGCTAAGGAATTTGGATACATCAGGAAGATAACTTAAAAAGCAGTTTTTTGTGGTAGAAGTGATGGTTCTTCCATACTTGTAACAAGAAGTAGAATTTACAATTTAGGCTATATGAAGTTTGCAGAGAACTAAATAATGATTTGAGATATCATCACTTGGCAGAATAATTTCAAAACTATCAACATCAATTCCATGTGACAGTATTAAATCTAGAGTATGATTTCGACAATGAGTACTGTAGGTCCTGAAACGTGTTGTCTAACTCCAATAGAGTTCAGAATGTCTATAAATGTTGATCCCAATGCATCTTTTTCATTATCGACATGGATATTAAAATCACCAACTATTATAACTTTATCTGCAGCCAGAACTAACTCGGATGTAAAATCACCAAACTCTTTAATAAAGTCTGTATGGTGCCATGGTGGCCTGTATACAGTAGCCAGTACAAACATAACAGGGGATTTATCATTAACATTTGTTTCTCTGGATAATGTTATATGTAGCACCATTACTTCAAACGAGTTGAAGCCTGCCCTCTGAGAAATCCTGAAAACGTTGTAATAAATTGAAGCAACTCCTCCCCATTTGCCTTTTAGACGTGGCTCATGTTTATAACAATAATCTTGGGGGGTGGACTCATTTAAAATAATGTAATCATCAGGTTTTAGCCAGGTTTCTGTCAAACAGAGTACATCTATATTTTTATCAGTGATCATATTATTTACAAAAAGTGTTTTCGTAGAAATGGATCTGATATTCAATAAGCCAAGCTTTATCATTTGTTTATCCATATTGCTTCTGTTTTTATTTGTTGAAGCTCAATTAAATTGTTAATCTTAACTTGGTTTGGACGTTTTTTGTATTTTCTAGTTCGGGGAACAGACACAGTCTCTATAGTGTGATATCTAGGTGAAAAAGTCTCTATGTGCTGAGAATTAACTGACCTCTGTGACAGGTCTGAAGTTGAACTCAATGTTACAAAACTTAACTCAGAACACGAAACTCTCAAACGGAAAAGAAAAGAAGTAAAGTTTGACGAGACTAGGTGGTGTTTCTTCTCATCGTGGCTAAGTAGCAGCAGGCATGCAGGCCGAAGCACGCTGGAACCGCGCTCAATGAACAGTGATGACAAACACCATGGCTAAAAGCTAAAGCTTAGAAGCAAAGCTAAAAGCAAACTAAAAGCATACTAAAAGCTGGCATGACTGATAGCAAAAGCAAAGCTAAAACTAAAAGCAGGCATGACTAGTAGCAGAAGCAAAGCTAACAACTAAAAGCAAAGATTTTATGGTGTCCTAAGTATTTAAACTGGCCTGTTGGCCACACCTCAAATGTTGTCTTGACCAATCAGATATTCTCTTGGATTCGGGTGTATCATAAATCATATGTTATCTTATCAAGCATGTGGTCCGAATTTTCCCGCTCTTGCATGGTATAATTTTGGACATGATTCCTATAACAAGAATATGATACATTTGTCAAATAACTGATGGTCAGGACTATTTCAAGCAAGCAGATTCAATCACACACATACCAAACATAATTATGAATCCTTAAGATATCCAATACTTATTAAAAGACATATACAATAAGTGATAATAACATTATAGTAAAATGTATGGGTTACATATAAATGAATATGGAGTGAAGCTATGGACTGATATTCATTTATAAGTCTTTTTGAGTTCATTTTGGTCCATATATATCTAGAAAAGACAGTTTCTGAGTCATTCTCTGACATAGGGATGTTCTGTTGAGACCAGAGGTTAAAAGCCCCATTTTGTGTTTGCTTTTTTAATATAATAAACGTATTAATTAATTAATTAATTTCAATAGTACAACCATAGGCTATGGTTAGTTTTTGTAAGGTAAGTTATAAAAGTAAGCCAGCTTACATAACCTTTCACAGTAATTGTGTATTTAGTCAGCTTATTTAGGCTAATAATGTCCACAAAAAAGCAACAACAACAACAAAAAAGCTAAGGAATCATATTATCAGGATGTTAAAATAAACAAAGATCTTTTTAGAACAAACATTGATAAATTATGTCCCAGCCATGTTTTTCACTTTATGGTTCCCTTAAATATTTCCGATGTGGACTGTGTTTTTGCAGCACATTTCTTTATTTGATAGTATTGTGAGTATTTGCAGCGCATGTTGTCAAATTGATGAAGATGTTTTTGCAGGTATTTTTGTCATTTGCAGCACGTGTTTGTTTTGGTGCTAAAGAATCGGGTCAGGACAGACGCAGACTGAAGCACAATAATAATCGAACCATTCCTTTGTACCCACCTTCTTATGGGGCTGCCACTGCCAAAAAAAAACAAAACAAAAAAAACATTCATGTTTATTATTTATTAACAAAAACATCTTAAAAAAAAAAAAAAAAAAAAAAATACGGGATAAAATATAATGTTACAATAAATTATATTTATCAAATAAAACTTACACGATTCCAGCTTTTTTATTTTTTGTTTTCGATAAAGTTTTTAAATACTGTCTCAAATAGTTCTTAAATACTATAAACATGGGGGGTGATTTACAAAATCTACATTTGTGAATAAAGTACTTCGCTAACAAAAGTAAGACATTAATCAACAAACCTTTTTTTCCCATCTTCTTCATAGTTTCCATATTTAATATCTATAAAGGACAGGTTAAATTTAACCACTTTTCTTTCTTTTAACCATAATTGCACTTTTTCCCAAAAGACACTAGAATATTTACAAGCAAAAAAAAAAAAAAATGCTCTGTATCATCTGGAGATGAGTTACAAAACTTACATAATATCATATCCAAATTAAATCTAACCCTTAGAAATTCTCCAGATGGGTAAAAATCATATACAATTTTAAAGTGAGTTTCCCCGTAGAAGCAGTTTTTGTTAAAACACTGTAGGCTAACGATTGCATCATAACCTGCGACTCTCTGTCGCACAGTAGAGAAATTACCTTATGGACCGGAGGAGAAGCTCACAGGCAATCTTTTACTGTCTATGAGACAATCGGGGGGATGTGGAGGCATGAAGTCAAGGGAGAAGTCAATAGAGAGTCCGTAAAAGCAACAGGACAAAATTATTCAACAACTTCTGCAAGATTCGATGGGTGATTCAGATTTCTCTTGGCACAGCTATTAGAAGACTTACAATTGTCAGATAGGTTGCTCACGTGACATCTATGTCATCAAGCTCAGTTTGAGTCTGCGCAGTACGCTTGACCCTCAGTAAGTGTGTGCTTCTAATTGACTTCACTTGTCTCCGTTGAATCCAATGGGGACACTGTGTCCATTTCTTTTACTATCTATGGGAGCTGGTAGCAGCCTCAATAGTGCCGGTAGCGGTAGCCAAAGTGATCATAAAAAGGTGCATCTCAAAAAATTTGAATATCATGGAAAAGTTCTTTATTTTTTGTAATTTAATTTAAAAAAAGCAAACATTTTTGTATTCTAGATTGATTGCATGCAAACTGAAATATTTCAAGAGTTTTATTTTTTATTTTTATGATCCACTTGCAGTTTAGAAAAATTCAAAATTCAATATCTCAACAAATTTGAATATTTTCTCAAAATAGCGGCCTTTAGCTTCTCTGTATTGTTTTTCAGATGTTACTTATCTTCCTCTTCACAATACCCCATAGATTCTCTGTGAGTTTCAGGTCAGGTCAGATGGCTTGCCAATCAAGTACAGTAATATCATGGTCAGCAAAACACTTGGAAGTGTTATTGGTACTCTGGGCAGGTGCTTAAGTCCTGCTGCAAAATGAAATCAGCATATCCATAAAGCTTGTCAGAAGATGGAAGCATAAAGTGATTCAAAATCTCCTGGTAGATGGATGGCTTCATTGACTTTGATCTTGATAATACACAATGGATCAACACCAGCAGACGTCACAGCTCCCCAAATCATCATTGACTTCAGAAACTTCACACTGGTGTAACACTAATGAGCTGATGGTATTTCAGCCATCTGTTCCATACTAGTGAATCCTGACTCTTAACACATTCGGAACTCAAAAGACCAGAACGTGAGTAAACAAGGACCTTCGTTGTTTACATAATTCACCATTTTGGCCGCCCTGAAGTCGGCCACATCCTGCCTTGAGTGACAGTTATTTACGACAAGAAATTCCAGAGTCACGTGGGCGAGCCTCAAAGGAGAAATGAAAACCCCCAACCAAATTCCTGAACACAAAGGAAACCTTTCGTAGAAGTTCCTTACTTTCATCATGTTATTAAAAATATGTATTTTGAATATGTTTTGTGTGTACCATGGTTAATCCTTGTTATGCGAGGATTATAATTTTTCTAGCGTATAAATTGGAATTGTTTCTCCTCACCAACTTTCTCAAAGAAAGCCATGTGCTGCAACCCCCAGTCCCTTGCAGCTCGTAAAATTTTACGACCACACAGGACAGGAAACCTAATCCTTACAAAAGAATGGTAAAATGTACTCAAATGTAGTCTTAATGTGTATATTATTGTTTTTGCGGTGCATTAGAGGTTTCCCATATAAATTGGGACCATCTGCAGTGTTATCATGTGTTAATCAAATCTTTAAATGTGTGTAATTCTGCATTTGAATGTAACTTCATGTTTTGATCATGTATATATATTGTTTTAGTATCTGTGTGATCGTGATGCTTTGACAGACCCATTTATCTAGAGCAAAGTAATGAAAAATGTATTTAATCTGGAATTACGAACTTGCTAGAATATCCCTGATGAAATCGGAGAAGCCCTAAATCATCAGGGGGTTGTCTCCACAGAGACAAAGGAACTTTTCCCTCCGTTTCAGATCGCGGACGTTCATTGGCTGTTCCCTCGAAAAGAGGCGTGAATCATCTCAAGCTATAAAAGTTGACCGAACAAGGTCCGCCCTCTCTTTTTTTACGCTGACTCCCTTCCCTTCGCATGCTCTTCTCTTCTTCTCGTTCTTCGTTCTCGGACACGCTGCTCTCCTGTGCGACCAAGGCCGCGCTCATTTGGCCTCCCCCTCAGCACAGGGACTGAGGAAAGGAATGCCATTTTCATGGCTCCTTTGGAAGCTTTCGTTTTTGTTGTTTGTTTTCTTTTCTTTAATAAGTTTATTCAACTATTCGCCTCTCACACAAGGAAGACGAATTCTGGAACATTGTTTGTTGAACCTTTCAAATACCGCGCGAAGACAGAACAAAGGACCACGTGACTCCACGCTCACGCCAAGATCCAGCGCAGCTTGCACGCGCGTCACACGGCCTCCGGCAGACGCACGCAGTTTTCAAAAGGACCAGCGCACAAAGCATCACAAAAAGACCACGCTCACGCACGAATGGGCCATGCAAGTATCACTTTTCTATGGAGATTTAAATGCTGCTTTAAAGTGTTGCTATGATTTGAGTTGTGTTGGCTTCCAAAAAGGTTACTGACTGATTTTCATACCTGAGCTCATTCTGTGATCTCTCTCGCTTTCTCCATTTTCTCTCTCTCTCTCTTTTATTTGGATTCCGTTATGTCTTGTATGAAGGTTACTGTCTGTATTGTTGTACGCATATTTACTCTGTGTGATTTGTAGTTTTGATGTATCTGCTGGACAAACCACTGTTTGATTTGCAGTAATTTACAGTAAGAGATATCACAATAATTGATATGAAGAATGGAATATTGACATATTAATGATTAAGTTACAGTGCCCTGTAATTAGCTATTGGTATAGTCAATTGAGCTATATTTCATAATCAATAAAATTAAATGTAACTGTCATCTGAGATATATATGAATCATATTCATGATTAATTATTCAAATTCCCTATATATCATTTGAGTTAATTACTATGTAAAACTCATTGTTGTTACAGTTTTGGTGGAGAATGCGGGCATTTCAAACTTCGTTTTGTGAGCAATCAATCTGTGTATATGGTTTTTAATAATGTCTGCATGTGCGCTATGAAATTATGTAACGTTACTTGTGAGATAAGTCACAAGATGCGAACTCACTCAACTGACTGAGGCAAAAAGCTGGTCAGTCAGCGCGCTAGGTATTTGTAGAAACTTAACAGTATAGTCACTGTTATTTTTAATGAAAGTAAACTGCTGTATAATGTAAAAAGTACCCTGTTAAGAAAGATCAAGATCTTTTTACAGTGAGAACATTTTTAATATGAATAATTTAAAGATGAAGAAATCTTTTATTAGTTGCAACATGTAAATCTGAACATGAGCGATGTTCCTCTGATTCAGTTAAAAAGGCCTTATTAAATATCGTTATTGAATTCGTGGTAAACCACATGATATTCAAAAATATAAACGGTAAAAACTCCTGGTCTAAAATTGGCTTACCTACCCGATTTTTAAACCTAAAACATTTAAATCATAAGTGCTTTTTTGATAAATGTCTATTGGAGTGGAGTTGGAATATTCCTGTTTTGTTACATTTGTGTTTTGGAAGTGAACGGGTCCTTCCTTCACCCTATGTTTAATATAGCACCTCAGAGATTAAAACCTTTGGTTTGTTACTTGTGATTTTTGATGCAGAAAATCAGACTGACAAACGATCAGATAATTTCTAAGTCATATTGAAATTGTAATTCCGCTATCTAAACACCAGAGGGAACGCGTGGTTTAGAAATTTCAGGTTACGCCCTGCGTTCTGATTCCAGCTTGCATGAGTGCAAAGCTGCCATCCTGTGGCCGTTTCAGATAATGCACTCTGATTGCTAATTTATAATCCCCTGTGATGTATTTGAATTAGATGTCTAAATTCTGATAATTATTTGCATTTACAGCTTTGCTCTTGCAAATATTATTACAGGGAAACAAAAGAATTTTCCCTGCCTTTGACTGTTTACATTTACTTTGAGTTTGGTTCAAACATGATTTGAATTAAAATGTAATTGTTTAATAGTGGAAATCTAGATGTTTGAGGTCAACTACTGTTTGACCCACTTAGAAGGTAAGCCATCTAGTGGCAGTCTCCTGTTAAATCAACTAACAGACCTCTGTATTTTCCATTCTGTTTTGAATTGCATGTCTACTTTTACCCTTTTTGATTAATCTCACCGTTTGATTAATTTCATAACTATTAATGATAACTTACAATCTATCATGGGTTATTATAGGATATTATTCAGATTTTACTTTTAATTCACATGCTTATTTTAAATTTTGATTTAAACCAGTTTTGAATGTTTAATTTGAATTAAGTTTTCTGCTCAGCAGGTTAAAGACAGAGAAGCAGTACCCCCCCCCCCCCCTTGTGGTGAAAACCAGCTACTCCTTCTCCCTTGTTTCATTCCTGTCTTTTAATTTGATGTTTATTATTTTGCTTCTCTCTTTTGACTTAGGTTATTTTGATAATTACCATTATTATTATCCTTTGTTTTGTTTTATTATTATTAGGTAAAGCTGTTACCTTTCCTCTCTACATATATAGTTACTCAATTGATGTTAAACAAACCAAACCTTAATTAACTTTAAGTTTCCTTTGTTCATCCTTTGTGTATTTGATTGTAGAACTCCCTCGGTGATTGCACAGTCAACTCAGGTTTCCAGTGAGCAAGGCTTCCCGACCGGTGTTACCGATACTGGCTGCGAGTGAAACTCGGTTCCTCTTGTCTCTGTCCGTTAGCGGCACGCAGTGGAGACATCAGCAATTTTGGCACTCCAAAGGTTGTGCTAAAAGTCACAAGCCGTTCGAGACGGCACCACGCCAGAGTAACGGAGGACCGGGGACACTGCAGTTGAGTGTTTGGGGAGCACCGGAGAGGTTGACCAAGCCACTGGTTCCCACCTGAATGACTTCAATTCACCCAGGTGAACCCAATGTGATAAAACCCATCCACTTATTATAAGCCACAGAATATTAGATATTCCCCCCGGATATATTTTAAGTGTTTAACCCTTTTGCTTCTTTAAGCCACACCATATTTCTAGGTTTCCTACCCAGACCCAACTCACCTGTTGGCCCTATCTTAAAAACCTAGCAGTAGGCTTAGGCCTCCTCATTCTCACTAACACATTGTGTTTCTATTGTTTTTATCTCATTTCAAGTGTTGTTTCACTTTGATCTTTTTCTACCCTCTGTTCTGTTGTGATTTGTTTCTTTCATTTCACATAGAGACAGTAACCTGTGAGCCACCAACACGAAGTTAAATCGTAGAGTAACCAGCAGCCGGTGTCATCACACGACCCGCTAGGCTACTGCCTGTCAAATCTCCATTTCAGGTCCTTCATTGACCCAAGTTAATTGGCTACTTAACTGTCTGACTGTTTGCATCAGTTAGCCCCAAAATTCTCATAAACGGCACAGCCCGTATGAATATAGCTCGTTAAACGTAGAACGAACTTGCATTGGTCTTTTTGTGTGTGTGTGCTGTGCTTCTCTCGCCGACAGAGAGTCAGGATGTTCCAGGCATCCAGTCCAGCGGTCCACGGGGGCCACCTCTCGACATGGTTGAAAGCAATGACGACCCCCTTCCTGCCCAAGGACGCCAGTAACCTGCAGCACCCAGAGCAACTAGACACCGAGCTAGATGAACTGATGGCACACGATCCAACCAAAAGCGACTACTACAGAGAACTCGCCAGGATCTTCGGAAGCCTAGTTCACATTCTCGTCGCCCAGGCATGGCTCAGTGAATGGAGCAACATCGCGGAGGAGGCCTGGAAGGACCAGGCCCCAACCCAGAGTCATCTTGGATCAGCTCCTCCTCGAGACCCAGAACCAGCGCGAGAAAGAGCACGACACAGATCCAGAGCTACAGAAAGGAGTTGAAAGACTTCACAATGCCCTGCAAGATCTTCGCCTCGACACAGAAAAGAACTCAACAAAAAACTTCAGCAAGGTGACGCTCTCCTAAAAAGAGCAGAGACTGAACTGAAAGTAAGAGACTATAAAACCTGGGCCTGCAAAACACACTTGCAAGCGGCCTGAGCTAAATTCAACAAGCTTACTCTGCAGAGAGACAAGCTCCAAGATGAACTTGACACTGTTCACACAGAACTGAGACAATCTCACAGATTACAGAGTGGCTGAATCGGAGAAACGCACACCACAAAGTTTCTCCCGGCCCGCCACTCCAACCCTTTCAGCCAAGAACCCAGAGCTGAAAAAGGGGGTGTAAGCTCACTTCTAAGGAAATCACCAGCCAGCTTACAAGAACATCTGTCAACAACGGAGGGAAGAGAACCCTTCCAGAGAACGCATGTCACTAAACCCTGCACTGCTCACAGAGAACTTCACAAGCTAGCCAGAAGCATCTCTACATTCAATCCAGATCCTGCAGGAGGACATGACGTTTATGCTTCTTTACAAGCCATTGACTTTCATTTGCAAACTGTCGCTAACGTGACAGATGTGAACACATTGTACCTGTTAAAAATCACGTCCAGCCGTGATGTGCAGTGTTTTCTGGATCGTCAACCAGAGACTGTCAAAGCGTACTACCAGCAACTGCTACAGACTTTGAATCTTGAATTCTCTGATCCAAACTCAGACCATGGGCTCCTTGCTATGGACCTCAAACAGGGCCGATTTGAAAACCCACAGACTTTCTGTAGTCAGCTACGAAAAGCCTACTTCGGAGCATGCAACGAACCGGGTATGGAACAGGATGTCAACTTAACAACTCTGTTCCTCCTAAACCTACATGCCAGTTGGAGTTTTCATCTCAGAGTCCCAGCGTGTCCACATAACAGGACTACACAAGAGTTACGGAACTTAGCCCACAAAGCTTGCACCAAGCAAAAGACTATTGGTGAAAAGACTGTGAAAAACCCCAAAGTCTCTGTCTCTGAGCACTGCTTGGAGTTAACCGTAGATGGCGCCCCACAACGCCACAGTCACAGACATTTTTACAGAGAGTCAATACCGTTCCAAGCCAGCAGAGGGCAACACAATCGTAATGGTGCTCATCCAACGCACCAGAGCGAGCGATTCCTACCATCCAGGACACAAAGCCCCAACATCCGGCAGTGGAACCACTCTCGACTCGACACTGGTAAGCTCAGTCCTGAGCCCACGTCAGAAAAACACAGTGCAGCAACGTCTGAGACAGCAGAGATCCTGAGGGTGCTGAAAGATCTTCTTCACATGAAAACTCGCAAGGAGGATGAACCAAGCACCCAGAACACTGCCTGTCATCTACAGACCACAGAGCTAACTGTCACAGCACAAAGTGACAAGAACACCCAAGCTCCACAGTCAACAGTTGCACACCCTGAACGAGACAGCACAGGTCCTCACACCAGGTACCACAAACACAAGGTACCAGAAAATGCTGTTTTGACTACCTGCCTTCGCAGCGAGCTACACAAGACCGGTCCTCACCACCCACCGATCGTCACACCTGCCCTGATGCCAACATTCCTGGGCAGCCTTGTCAAAAAGGGGGTGGGCTGAAAAGGAGTCAACAGGGAAGACCTGATCGACACAGGATTAAACCTGACGGTGATCTCATCTCACCTTTTCAAAAGACTCCAATTTGAAGCTAAGAGACAAGATCGAACTCTTACACCTCAAACTTATGAACTGAATGTACAGGTGTACAGACAGAATGACATCCAGTTTGAACAGGTTGTTTCCATTCACCTGACAATCGTTCCGATGAGTCTAATACATCCCATGTATGTCCCACCAATGAACACTCATACATTGCTCATCGACAAAGACCTGCTAGAACACTTTGACACTTTTCTGAACTTCAAACAGCTAAAAGACTTTGCTCAAGTGCGAGAACCTTTTTCTCTCCAGCCACACAGGTTGCTAGAGCCAGACTGTCAGGTCGCAGAGGTCACGGGAACTCCCACAGAGCCAGACGGTCAGGTCACAGAGGTCACGGGAACCCCAGCAGCCAGCCATGAGTACAACGCCCTAACGACAGGCCCAAGTTCAAGCCTCTGTACCTTAGTCAACAAACAGGGTACGGTGGTACCAGCTTACACCAAAGGGGTCGCTGTTCAGCTCAACCTGCAATGTGGTCAAACCTTACACCACACGCTGGGTTTCTTCCAATCCTCACCTGAATGTGTGGAACTCGGACTCACACTTGCAAACAACAAGCATGTCAAACACCAACACCTGTTCCAGCAATGTGATAACATCACAAAAACACACAATGTGATCGGGTACTGGAAGAAGGCAAAAGGACACTCGAAGTTACCAAGTCTAGACAAGGACTTTAAAGATCACACTGACACCCTTGCCAAAATTTGCACACTAAACAACATTCTGTGGTCACTCCCAACCCTCCCACCCACATTCAAGGTTGAAGTGATTACACACAGCATAAGAACTTTACTAGCTAAACTGCCTACCTCAGAATCACTTACGCTGGCTCCGTTGTCTACACAGACCAACATAGCGGACATGCGTGCTTCTGAAAACTCGATAATGACTTTGCTTTACCACCTCTCAGACCCCTCCATCCACCCTGGCAACCAGTCTACAGTCACTGACAACCAAAGCCCCAGACCACTGCATGATACACAAACCATGCTGCGTGCACAGAACAATATTGTGGGTTGTGCACCGTCTGACATCACAATGCCAGGGCTTGTAATGCCACGGAGCAAAAGGGGGATAATGCCAATATATTTCCATGACGCAGCATGTGACAAAACACTGAAGCAAGCGTCATGCCAGCAGCAAGATGTGGCAAAACATGGGCAAGGGCGAGCTAAACCCAGTCGCCGCCCACTAAGCAAAGAGGCTGCCCTGTCCAACCAAAGACAGCCCTCATTTGTTTCTTTCTCCCCTTTCTCTGTACCAGGATGCTGCTGTGGTTTGCCGTGCCGTGCTGTCAGCCAAAGAGAGGACAGCTGCCACCGAGAAAACCGCTGAGACTCCTGACTACCGATGACAGGGCACACTACCCCAGCACTGTAACCGAATACAGCTGTACAAGGTTCCGATGGAGAGAGGACTCCCTCACTCACACTGAGGCCGATGTCAAACACATGTTCAGCCAACATGAGAAAGTGACTGTTACACAAATGGAGTTAAGTGGACACCACCACCGCTCCAAACAGTTCCCGGGAGCTTTGATTAGAGCCGCTGCTGCCGCCAGAATGTTTAACATTGTTATGTCCAGTGTCAATGCAGCGAACCAGACTGTAAACTCCTTCAAACCACGGTTTACTGTCTTCCAGAAGAACTTTACCCAGACTCAGCTGTTTACAGCATTAACAACAGACATGCTGTGGGAGGTTAGCTCCTCCAAAGACAGCCTAACCACGAGTAAAACCCCACTATACATGATACCCTTAAGCCTTGTGTTAACTGTGCTGTCTTATGCCATCACCATGCCAGCTGACCTGCTACAAATACACCTGGCCAACTCTCTGGATAGCGCCTTCCAACCCCAAACAGAGAGTGAACGTGCTCCTGAACCAACCCATCAGCGAGTCAAGCCAAGTCTACAGACCTTAAGACATTGTCAGTGTCAGGATGTGGAAAAGCAACACCCACCCCAAAACACACATTCCAAATGTGGTGGCCTACCACGACAGCGACACACAGCTGTACCTGGCCCCAAACATGCACATGTGTGCTTTGTCCAAAGACATTCATTATCTCTGCCTTAGCAAACCCTTCCTCAGACACAACTCTGAAGGAATCTGCGAGCTGCAACCCTGGGTCAGCGATACGCGCTGCTCTGCCAAAGCCAAGCCTCGTACACAAGTCACAGAAACGCAAGCAGAGATTGTGGGTAACAGATGGCTTGTCAACACTCCTGTGCGCTCAGCTATGCTGACCTACGACCAGCATGACACCGCCACCCATGCCAACCTGCTTGACCAAGTACTGAAAGGTACCACCCAACACATTGACATTACTCCTGTCAACACAGCCCTCCAAGCATAGCCTCGACAGCCCGTTCTGAACCCGTCATCTGCGGTCCGAGTCTGGACTGCTCCCGACACTGCACGGTGCATCTCCACCGTCATTGGTCCCGCCCTGACTCTTGGCGTGACCTTCATCCTATACAGGATACTCAACGAGATGCAAACCTCTACAGCCAAACTCACGACAACTGTGGCTGGAGGTCTCCGATGGAATCCCCGGAAAGGGGGTGCCAAGTCAAAGACAACACCGAACCTCACCAAGCTGAATCCTCAGCTCCAGGAACCACCTGCCATCTTGAACCACCTGCCGTCATGATCCACCTTTCATCTGCCCATAGTGATGATTGCCGTCCGATGATGTCCACACAGGGACTTCATCCGACGGAAAAGGGGGAGATGTAACACTAATGAGCTGATGGTATTTCAGCCATCTGTTCCATACTAGTGAATCCTGACTCTTAACACATTCGGAACTCAAAAGACCAGAACGTGAGTAAAAAAGGACCTTCGTTGTTTACATAATTCACCATTTTGGCCGCCCTGAAGTCGGCCACATCCTGCCTTGAGTGACAGTTATTTACGACAAGAAATTCCAGAGTCACGTGGGCGAGCCTCAAAGGAGAAATGAAAACCCCCAACCAAATTCCTGAACACAAAGGAAACCTTTCGTAGAAGTTCCTTACTTTCATTATGTTATTAATAATATGTATTTTGAATATGTTTTGTGTGTACAATGGTTAATCCTTGTTATGCGAGGATTATAATTTTTCTAGCGTATAAATTGGAATGGTTTCTCCTCACCAACTTTCTCAAAGAAAGCCATGTGCTGCAACCCCCAGTCCCTTGCAGCTCGTAAAATTTTACGACCACACAGGACAGGAAACCTAATCCTTACAAAAGAATGGTAAAATGTACTCAAATGTAGTCTTAATGTGTATATTATTGTTTTTGCGGTGCATTAGAGGTTTCCCATATAAATTGGGACTATCTGCAGTGTTATCATGTGTTAATCAAATCTTTAAATGTGTGTAATTCTGCATTTGAATGTAACTTCATGTTTTGATCATTTATATATATTGTTTTTAGTATCTGTGTGATCGTCATGTTTTGACAGACCCATTTATCTAGAGCAAAGTAATGAAAAATTTATTTAATCTGGAATTACGAACTTGCTAGAATATCCCTGATGAAATCGGAGAAGCCCTAAATCATCAGGGGGTTGTCTCCACAGAGACAAAGGAACTTTTCCCTCCGCTTCAGATCGCGGACGTTCATTGGCTGTTCCCTCGAAAGGAGGCGTGAATCATCTCAAGCTATAAAAGTCGACCGAACAAGGTCCGCCCTCTCTTTTTTTACGCTGACTCCCTTCCCTCCTGCATCGACCCAGGTCGCTCCCGCGAGTCCCTCGGCATTTCGCACGCTCTTCTCTTCTTCTCGTTCTTCGTTCTCGGACACGCTGCTCTCCTGTGCGACCAAGGCCGCGCTCATTTCGCCGTCCCCCTCAGCACAGGGACTGAGGAAAGGAAAGCCATTTTCATGGCTCCTTCGGAAGCTTTCGTTTTTGTTGTTTGTTTTCTTTTCTTTACTAAGTTTATTCAACTATTCGCCTCTCCACACAAGGAAGACGAATTCTGGAACATTGTTTGTTGAACCTTTCAAATACCGCGCGAAGACAGAACAAAGGTCCACGTGACTCCACGCTGACGCCAAGATCCAGCGCAGCTTACACGCGTGCAGTTTTCAAAAGGACCAGCGCACAAAGCGTCACAAAAAGACCACGCTCACGCACGAATGGGCCATGCAAGTATCACTTTTCTATGGAGATTTAAATGCTGCTTTAAAGTGTTGCTATGATTTGAGTTGTGTTGGCTTCCAAAAAGGTTACTGACTGATTTTCATACCTGAGCTCATTCTGTGATCTCTCTCGCTTTCTCCATTTTCTCTCTCTCTCTCTCTCTCTCTCTCTCTCTCCCTCTCTTAACCTCAATGGTTACATAGTCCATTTGTCTTATTCAGTTTTACATGACCAGTTTTTTTATTATTAGGCTATTATTTTATTACAGTTCCATCAACTAATGCACAAATCGTTATAGAATTAGGCCGAGAAGGGTGGGCATATCTTCATTTTGAGCAAATGCAATATACGTCTGCCTGTTTTGTCGTCATGTAGGACCAGCACTGATCCAAATGTCTCATTCATCCTAATCAGTAATGCTGTTTTCCAGGTGCTGAAGCTGAAATATGAGGCATGCTATAGTTTGCCCTTTCGGCGGATAGGAGAGGAGGGCGCAATGAGAGACTGGCGCGTCAGCAGCAGGAGCAGCAACAGCCACAGCTGCCACAGCACCCACCTAGTGATTTTGTTTAAGTGCATGTTTTTTTTTCTTCCACGTTGTGTTTATAGCCTGTGCGTTTTTTTATCCATTAATTATGTGTATGTTGTTGACTGTGTTTTGTGTTAATTGTTGACTTTGTTGTTCATTTTTTATAATTAAAATATGAATTCGTGGTCATTAATTCTGTGTTTGTTAACTTTGTTCACGTTGTTTTAGTATGACAAAAATGCCGAAAATAAGGCAAAAGGTCAATCCAGTTGTCGCTTTACTCCCGTTTATTCAGTGTTTGTAATAGGGTAGCAAAGGCGCGCGCTGGTTTGTATATTATATCTGACGTCACGCAGTAGTAGTGAAGTGAAGTGAAGTGACATTCAGCCAAGTATGGTGACCCATACTCAGAATTTGTGCTCTGCATTTAACCCATCCGAAATGCACACACACAGAGCAGTGAACACACACACACACACTGTGAGCACACACCCGGAGCAGTGGGCAGCCATTTATGCTGCGGCGCCCGGGGAGCAGTTGGGGGTTCGATGCCTTGCTCAAGGGCACCTAAGTCGTGGTATTGAAGGTGGAGAGAGAGCTGTTCATGAACTCCCCCCACCCACAATTCCTTCCGGCACGAGACTAGAACCCACAACCCTTCGATTGGGAGTCCAACCCTCTAACCATTAGGCCACGACTTCCCCTGATGCAGGGTACGATAGAGATGGTCAGTCGGTTGTCTGGACTGCTCCCGACACTGCACGGTGCATCTCCACCGTCATTGGTCCCGCCCTGACTCTTGGCGTGACCTTCATCCTATACAGGATACTCAACGAGATGCAAACCTCTACAGCCAAACTCACGACAACTGTGGCTGGAGGTCTCCGATGGAATCCCCGGAAAGGGGGTGCCAAGTCAAAGACAACACCGAACCTCACCAAGCTGAATCCTCAGCTCCAGGAACCACCTGCCATCTTGAACCACCTGCCGTCATGATCCACCTTTCATCTGCCCATAGTGATGATTGCCGTCCGATGATGTCCACACAGGGACTTCATCCGACGGAAAAGGGGGAGATGTAACACTAATGAGCTGATGGTATTTCAGCCATCTGTTCCATACTAGTGAATCCTGACTCTTAACACATTCGGAACTCAAAAGACCAGAACGTGAGTAAAAAAGGACCTTCGTTGTTTACATAATTCACCATTTTGGCCGCCCTGAAGTCGGCCACATCCTGCCTTGAGTGACAGTTATTTACGACAAGAAATTCCAGAGTCACGTGGGCGAGCCTCAAAGGAGAAATGAAAACCCCCAACCAAATTCCTGAACACAAAGGAAACCTTTCGTAGAAGTTCCTTACTTTCATTATGTTATTAATAATATGTATTTTGAATATGTTTTGTGTGTACAATGGTTAATCCTTGTTATGCGAGGATTATAATTTTTCTAGCGTATAAATTGGAATGGTTTCTCCTCACCAACTTTCTCAAAGAAAGCCATGTGCTGCAACCCCCAGTCCCTTGCAGCTCGTAAAATTTTACGACCACACAGGACAGGAAACCTAATCCTTACAAAAGAATGGTAAAATGTACTCAAATGTAGTCTTAATGTGTATATTATTGTTTTTGCGGTGCATTAGAGGTTTCCCATATAAATTGGGACTATCTGCAGTGTTATCATGTGTTAATCAAATCTTTAAATGTGTGTAATTCTGCATTTGAATGTAACTTCATGTTTTGATCATTTATATATATTGTTTTTAGTATCTGTGTGATCGTCATGTTTTGACAGACCCATTTATCTAGAGCAAAGTAATGAAAAATTTATTTAATCTGGAATTACGAACTTGCTAGAATATCCCTGATGAAATCGGAGAAGCCCTAAATCATCAGGGGGTTGTCTCCACAGAGACAAAGGAACTTTTCCCTCCGCTTCAGATCGCGGACGTTCATTGGCTGTTCCCTCGAAAGGAGGCGTGAATCATCTCAAGCTATAAAAGTCGACCGAACAAGGTCCGCCCTCTCTTTTTTTACGCTGACTCCCTTCCCTCCTGCATCGACCCAGGTCGCTCCCGCGAGTCCCTCGGCATTTCGCACGCTCTTCTCTTCTTCTCGTTCTTCGTTCTCGGACACGCTGCTCTCCTGTGCGACCAAGGCCGCGCTCATTTCGCCGTCCCCCTCAGCACAGGGACTGAGGAAAGGAAAGCCATTTTCATGGCTCCTTCGGAAGCTTTCGTTTTTGTTGTTTGTTTTCTTTTCTTTACTAAGTTTATTCAACTATTCGCCTCTCCACACAAGGAAGACGAATTCTGGAACATTGTTTGTTGAACCTTTCAAATACCGCGCGAAGACAGAACAAAGGTCCACGTGACTCCACGCTGACGCCAAGATCCAGCGCAGCTTACACGCGTGCAGTTTTCAAAAGGACCAGCGCACAAAGCGTCACAAAAAGACCACGCTCACGCACGAATGGGCCATGCAAGTATCACTTTTCTATGGAGATTTAAATGCTGCTTTAAAGTGTTGCTATGATTTGAGTTGTGTTGGCTTCCAAAAAGGTTACTGACTGATTTTCATACCTGAGCTCATTCTGTGATCTCTCTCGCTTTCTCCATTTTCTCTCTCTCTCTCCCTCTCTTTCTCTCTCCCTCTCTCTCTCTCTCTTTTATTTGGATTCCGTTATGTCTTGTATAAAGGTTACTGTCTGTATTGTCGTACGCATATTTACTCTGTGTGATTTGTAGTTTCGATGTATCACTAGTTGAATTATTAAAAACCCTATATTCATGATTGGCTTGGACTCCACCCCACTCACATTACGAGTCACTGAAAGGTCTGATCTTTAGCTACAAGCTTTAAATTTAGAAACTAAATTTATCATAAGGATAGGATAATGTTTTCATGGCCAGAGAATATTTTTCCTTGAATTATAAGGAGTGATAACTTTATTGACAATTGATAGGTCAACAGTGGTTTGCTGGACAAACCACTGTTTGATTTGCAGTAATTTACAGTAAGAGATATCACAATAATTGATATGAAGAATGGAATATTGACATATTAATGAGTAAGTTACAGTGCCCTGTAATTAGTTATTGGTATAGACAATTGAGCTATTTTTCATAATCAATAAAATTAAATGTAACTGTCATCTGAGATATATATTAATCATATTCCTGATTAATTATTCAAATTCCCTATATATCATTTGAGTTAATTACTATGTAAAACTCATTGTTGTTACACTGGACTTCAGTGTGACCATCAGAATGAAAACAAAACAACTCTTGAAATATTTCAGTTTGTGTGCAATGACTGTAGAAAATGAGAAAGTTAGCTTTTTAGAATTAAATTACAAAAAATAAAGATCTTTTCTATGATATTCTAATTTGTTTTAGATGCACCTGTACTATCATCTATGACTGAGCTGGTGATTTTTATGGACTGAAAAAAAATTGACTGCTGGACAACTATTCTGCCTTATTATGTGATAAAAAAGTGTTTGTAGTATATAAACAAATCATTATTATTGGTTATTGCCCAGCAGTTATAGATTTCTAAGCCAATTAAAGGAATTATAGAAAAAATTCAGAAATAATTCTGATATTCTGCTGCTTAAAAAAAAGAAGAAAAAAAACTTGTATTATGATAATGTTGAAAACAGCTAAGTATATATTTTTTTAAGGTTTCTTTGATGAATAGAAAGTTCAAAAGAGCAGCATTTATCTGAAATAGAAATATCTTGTAAAATTATGTCTTTAACATCACCTATCTAAATACAAGTATTAATTTCTATCATTTATTAATGAGAATTAAACTAAAATTATAACCCCAGTTCCACAGACAAGGCTTAAGCTAGTCCCAGACTAAAATGCATGTTTGAGCTGTCTCAACTAAAAATATCTTGCTCTGACATATATTAAAATATGTCAGTGTCATTGTTCTGTGTCAAGATGCACACCTGTAATGTTTTCTTCTAAGGCATTTTTGTAAAAGTTGCTTAATATCTCAATTTAACTAAGGTCTAGTCCTGGCTTAAGATAAACCCCCTTTGTGAAACCGGGCCATAATGACTAAGCTTTTGAATGATATAGTGTATAATGTTGCAAAAGCTTTTTATTTCACACAAATGCTGATCTGTGGATCCTTCTATTCATCAAAGAATGCTGAAAAAAAATAATCTGTTTTAAATATTGATAATCATTGATAATATTAGACTGATTTCTGATTAATGTGAAAATTCACCTTTGATCACAGGAATACATTACATTTAAAATATATTCAAATAGAAAACCGTTATTTTAAATAGTAAAAATATTTCACAATATTACTGCTTTTGCTGTACTTTGGATCAAATAAAGGCAGGCTTCGTGAGCAGAAAAGACTTCTATTGAAGCATAAAAAATCATTCTGTTAAAAAACTGTTAACTAGTAGGCTATATAAATTACAGAAATATTATATCGTAATGTTTATATGTGTGTTTGTGTGTGTGTGTGATTTCTGTGCCCCTCACATCTGAAAAGATGGCTACGTCCCTGCTTGACTACAGAAGCAGATACTTCCAAGTGTATGCTCATTTGACACCCCAACTTAAACAAAGGGATAATAAAACTGCACCATTTGTGTACATATGAAAAAGAAGACGAAAACACACGTGTATCCAGTGAAAAAAGTAAAGACATCACATGATGAAAGTCCAAATATTGGCAACATATCGTGAAAAAAAAAAAAAAATCTGGATCCTTGAAGTAGATCGCCATTCACATTGACATACTGCTCATGTCTGACTGCTACTGCATCCAGGGGCTGGACTGTGCAGAAAAGGAGGGGCTGATTTTATAATCACAGAAAACACCGTTTTTGTTAAATGGAGTGCCTTAAATTATGTATTATGGATAGCCAAACGGCGAAATTAACGGCGTTTTGGATTGCATCAATAAACGCCGATATTAACGGCAGTTCTGCTGTGAAAACGCGTAATTTACGCCGTCTGTGCTACAAAATGCCATATTTTACGGCGTCTTTTTGTCTTAAACGCTGTAAAATACATCTGGTTGATGGCGAATTGTGTACCATTCGGCTGATGGGAAGTTCGATTCTTTTCCGCGAACCGGTTCTTTCGGACGATTCGATTCAATAAACCGGTTGAAAAAACCTGTTCAGCGGTTCTATTACGCTCTACGTAATGACGTCATTGGCGATGACGTAATGGCGTCACGTCTATCAAACATTCAAATATATAAAGTCAGTAATCATAACTTTAGTTAGTTAAAAACCTCGTAATCATGAAGAGTTTACATTTTAGTTTTGCAACAACACCCAAATACAGTAGCAGCAATAATGTGCATATGAGGATTTAAGATATAAAGTGAATAAATTAGGTGTCATCAGCGCAGAAACCATGATCCACTTACTAAACATAATCCATTGCGACGTATTTGTTATTAAATGAATTTACGTTTCACCAGATTGCCCTTCATCCAAGCCCTCGGATTACCCGCGCTCATAACATTAGCACAGAATCAGAATCAATCACCAAAAGAATCTTCGGTTCAGACATGCTGTGAGTCAGAATCGCGCATGCGCAGTATAATCAGCTCCTAGGTTTTATCGGATGTGTCCGAAAGAAATGGTCATCATTAACTATAAATACAGTACAGATATTTCATACATCATCCCTTATTCCTATTAAACATAAGAGTCTTTAGAGTCTTAATTATTGTCCAACTTCCCTGAAAACCCATTTGGCCTATACATTATATGCAATATACGGATTGGAAACATTCATCTAAAAAAAAAAAAAAAATCAAAATAAAATATAGTTATTTTATCACACTTTCCGATGTTTAACAAAATAATTAAAAAATTACACGCATGCGCAGTATCATCAGTTCATCGGTTCTCAAATCGGACGCGTACGACAGAAACGATTCTCGGGTGAGTGTACTGGTGATCCGAAAACCGAAGCAACCGGTTCTTGACGCGGGAACGAGAATCAGCTCATCTGCTATAGCGATATGAGTGTAGCACAGAATAGACCAATTATAGGATAACCGAATCAACTTTTTAATATCATAACATATATTTGCGCTAATGTGCTGAACTTTGAAAGTTAGTCTTAGCGATGTCCAGACGAGTAAAAAAACTTTTTGCGCATTTTAATATGCTTGCCTAGTGCCCACCTAGCCTAAGTGTCGGTTACGTTCAATAAAAAAAACACACATGGCTTGTTTCTCAAGTCCAAATTTCATTTTTGAACTTGTTTGAAATGGATTGAATCATTATGTAAAATAATCTTGGAGATTTCTGAATTGCCTAAATCATAAATGCAACCGGTTGAAGCCTGCAGCAATGTTTTTCTTTTGTTATGGCAGTATAGCCTACTCTGTATATATATTTTTTGAGAATGTTGCACTCCTGTTGCTGTTATTCTGCACGAAACTTCATGCCAATAAATAAGAAATATTGCTGACTTGTGCGTTTCCAGCGCTCTCTTTACGTTCGTCCGTTATTCGATGTTGAAAAAGGAAACGTCTTTTTTTTAGACACGGAAAATCGATTCAATAAACACTTATGTCTTAAAAATCGAAAATGATTTTTTTCACAAAAGTGACAGCCATAGTAGTAGGGAGATGAGTGAAGTAGCCTACTTTTACTCGCTAAGAAGTACGAGGATAAACGACATACAAAAGAGGATGACAATCGATCCTTACCGCACAGATTTCCATTGATTCAATTCTTCCAGTTTTGACGTCTTCGTAAAACAGCATACACCAGCAATAATGCCTTCTGTTTATTCTTCTTATTCTTTTTATTACTAGGCCTAATTGGGGCTACGTCTTAACCTCAATGGTTACATAGTCCATTTGTCTTATTCAGTTTTACATGACCAGTTTTTTTATTATTAGGCTATTATTTTATTACAGTTCCATCAACTAATGCACAAATCGTTATAGAATTAGGCCGAGAAGGGTGGGCATATCTTCATTTTGAGCAAATGCAATATACGTCTGCCTGTTTTGTCGTCATGTAGGACCAGCACTGATCCAAATGTCTCATTCATCCTAATCAGTAATGCTGTTTTCCAGGTGCTGAAGCTGAAATATGAGGCATGCTATAGTTTGCCCTTTCGGCGGATAGGAGAGGAGGGCGCAATGAGAGACTGGCGCGTCAGCAGCAGGAGCAGCAACAGCCACAGCTGCCACAGCACCCACCTAGTGATTTTGTTTAAGTGCATGTTTTTTTTTCTTCCACGTTGTGTTTATAGCCTGTGCGTTTTTTTATCCATTAATTATGTGTATGTTGTTGACTGTGTTTTGTGTTAATTGTTGACTTTGTTGTTCATTTTTTATAATTAAAATATGAATTCGTGGTCATTAATTCTGTGTTTGTTAACTTTGTTCACGTTGTTTTAGTATGACAAAAATGCCGAAAATAAGGCAAAAGGTCAATCCAGTTGTCGCTTTACTCCCGTTTATTCAGTGTTTGTAATAGGGTAGCAAAGGCGCGCGCTGGTTTGTATATTATATCTGACGTCACGCAGTAGTAGTGAAGTGAAGTGAAGTGACATTCAGCCAAGTATGGTGACCCATACTCAGAATTTGTGCTCTGCATTTAACCCATCCGAAATGCACACACACAGAGCAGTGAACACACACACACACACTGTGAGCACACACCCGGAGCAGTGGGCAGCCATTTATGCTGCGGCGCCCGGGGAGCAGTTGGGGGTTCGATGCCTTGCTCAAGGGCACCTAAGTCGTGGTATTGAAGGTGGAGAGAGAGCTGTTCATGAACTCCCCCCACCCACAATTCCTTCCGGCCCGAGACTAGAACCCACAACCCTTCGATTGGGAGTCCAACCCTCTAACCATTAGGCCACGACTTCCCCTGATGCAGGGTACGATAGAGATGGTCAGTCGGTTGTCACGCAGTTAGTATTCAGTATGATAGAGATCATCGGTCGGTAAAATTATAATTGTGAGTGACACTTTCCTCAGCGTGTGCGTGAATGAGAAAGTAAGTAAATCTGCTGTATTACTCGTGATATTGTATTTCTTGGACAGCCGTTATTTCTGATGTTCGATATGGATGAGAGTTAGGAGTTTAGGGGTCGTTACACGACCGCTGTGTTAATTATATTCACGTTTGTACGTTACTTTCTAGCTTCGGTCCACCTGACTCAGTACGTTGGGTTAAATGGGTCACATCGTGTTCAGACATGTTTATACTTTATTCAATACTTGTTGTTATGAATGTTAAGTACTGTGGCTGAGTAAAATATGAAGTGGTGTTAAATATCATTATCTGGACCGCTATTGATGCTTTAAAGTATATAATAGAAGACAGAAAGTTCTATCTACGTTATTGATAACTTAATGCATGGTAGAAAATCTGAGAAGTGTCTGAATCCTTTCTCTCTGCTTACATTTTAGGGTTTAAGAGATATAGTCATATTCTGACTACTGTTTAATTTATGTTTGTAATGTTTATTGAATGAGTGTTGAATGAGTGTATGCATATGTTTCCTTTATTCATTTGTATTTGTTCTCTCTTTATAGAAACCACACTAGAAATTACTCTCACCTTTAAACTCACTCATACAAGAAAGAGGAGGAATAAACAGAATAATAAGAATTATCTCTCCGCTCTTCATTTCATACTCTGGAATATTTGGCCTTAAGTGGTGTTCTGGCCGACACACCTGAGTGAACCTGGTGATAAACCCAGAATTAGCACCTAGACTGAGTGTTTAACCATTATCTTCACTTCACCAGTGGTGATTTAAGCGGATTCGTAACACATCCGGCACAGCTCCGGTAGGCGGATTCATTTCACGCACCCGTTACGTATCTGTAACGGGATGATCGGGCGGTGCTGGATCGGCGCTGGCACATATCCGCAACAACCCCAAAAAAACAGACCAGAAACGGCTTCGGCCCGATGTGCGTTTGGACTCAGTAACGAGTCCGTGAGGCGGATGCGTGCCAGACCCAGCTCTATCGTTTTGCGGTTGAAAATGATTGCGGCCCTGTTCCGTGACAGCGTCCAGTGGCTATCTGGGTCGGTTCTCAAATCGGACACGTCCGACAGAAACGATTCTCGGTTGAGTGTACTGGTGATCCGAAAACCGAAGCAACCGGTTCTCGACTCGAGAACGAGAACTGCTCCAGCAGTGGGCGTGTTCGTTCATTGTTTGGGCTCAGTGTTCATCTTCAGTTCGGTCTTCACGGCAGTTCAGTCAGTGTACTGCAGGGTCGGCCCTGACCAATTTGCTGCCCTAGGCAAGATTTTACCTGGCGCCCCATGCATCACAGCCCATTTCACCCTGTCATTGTGTTCATGATTTAGCATGTATATATATATATATATATATATATATATATATATATATACACACGCACACACACACACACACACACATTACAGCAGAACTGTTTCCAACACTCATAATAAATCATCATATTAGAATGATTTCTAAAGGATCATGTGATAGACTGGATGTCACATGTGACACTGAAGAATGGAGTAATGATGCTGAAAATTCAGCTTTGCATCACAGAAATAAATGATAATTTAAAGTATAATAGATAGAAAACAAATTATTTTAAATTGTAATAATACAATATACATTTTTTCTGTATTTTTGATCAAATAAATGCAGGCTTGATGAGCAGAAGAAACTTCTTTCAAAAACATTAAAAATAGTAATTTTTCCAAACTTTTGGCCTGTGTATCCCCCCAAAACTGCACAACTGTAGAGTAAAACATTAATAAAAAAGTGATAATAAAAAATGCGTCTTAAAACTGACATGATTGTACAAAATCACAGTCTGGGGACTCAGAACTCAGAACAACTGCTAACATTAATTTTAAGGTAAAAATAACTGCCATGAAATTATAGTATCTTACTCCTATGCAATAAATTGTTCTTTCACTACATCTCTTTACCTCTGTCTTTATCCTCTTCTCTTCTTTTTGGCACTGTATCTATCGCAGACTATGCTCATTTATAATGTGTCATGTAAATTCGGCCTTCCGTCACAATCAGGAAACTTTCACCGTGTATAGAACTGGCGCGAGCTGCCAGGCCCGTTTCTACGAGCTGTGTGTTAACAAAAGCAGTGCTGTCTACGTTGGATGCGGCGTCGGGCACGCTACACAACAAATTACCAACAACTGATCGTGCGCGCGCTCTGTTTCTGACACACTTCAAGCACTCGATGGGCGGGGGAAGATTGAAGTGCGGGACTTTTTTTTTTTCTTTATTTGGTAGTATTTCGAATTAATGGTTTTTAAATAGTAGCCTATTATTAAAAAAATATGAAAAAAATAAAAAAATAAAAATCACTCGTTCACTCATTCTGGCACCCCTATGGATGAGTGGCCCTTAGCATTTGCCTATACCGCCTATGCTGCGTGCCGGCCCTGGTGTACTGTTTGAGTAAATTAATTACTCCGGGATATTGGTTTATTCTGACTCAGAGGGAGTGTCAGTCACGTTAAAAAAAGTTAACAGTTTAAGTAATTTGTGGATTAATGCTTATTGGAGACATGAACCGTTTCAAACGATTCAGTTCGATTTGGTGAACTGGTTCAACCGGTTCACTAAGAAGAACCGGTTAAATTGAACGATTCGTTCACGAATCGGCCATCATAGTCCGCCTTCCATAATACGTTCAACGACAGCGCCAAGCGCTTCGCGACGCCCTCGTGTAAATGTACAGTAAGACAATGTATATGCTACATAATACAGACATAAACTATATTACAGTGATATTTAAAACGTCTGCAATTACTGTGGAAATAATCGAGCTTTTGGGGTTATTCATGGTCTGTAGTAATTTCACTTTTTAAAATGTATTTTTATATTCGATGGTCGAAAGGTAAGTAGAGTAGACTATATCATCTCATTGTAACACGTTTTTGAAAATGCTTAATAAAGCATACATTTCCTTGATGGGGATTTTACAGAGGAAGTCACTTCCTATTTCTCGCAAAGGGTCATGGGCGATAAATAAAAAGCGGATATAGAGCTTAATTAAAAGCCATGTGTTTGATTAGACAGTGTGCAGTCTGAAGAGGAGCTCGCCTGTCTGTGTATCATGAGCGTGAGTTCTTTGGAGGTTTATTTTATCACTGTGGGTTTATATTAAACATGTATGGTTATATGGTCTACTTAATCACTTTGATTGATTGTGTATTAGCCTTAGGGTACTTGCACTAATTTTAAAGTTGAAGCACAATGGACCCATATTGAGTTGTTTGTTGTTTTTAGTATTACAGACATTTATCCAGTTCTTCTCTAATTATACAGTTAACAAGTAGACTTCATGATGCCTTTGTCCAAAATAACCTTGGCATGGTTATTATAATTCTTATTGAAGAAAAAGCTTCTGTTTCCTTGGCCGATCGACTGGACGAAGTTGTTATTAAGGCAGGTTATAAACTGAATTTGCTTTTTCTGGATATCCACACAATACCAACGATTTATTGTTCCTTTTTTACGATTGATTGATTGGTTTGCAGTTTTAATTAAGATTCCCCACTGCAAAAGTGGACATTTCTTACCCATATAGAATTGTATTACTACTTGTCAGGAGCTGCATAACATCGAACATAAGAATGTTGCCTTAATATTACGGGCAATTGAACATCTCATTAGTAAAGATGAAGACTGCATCCAGAAACTTGTTCATCATGGCTTGGTTGTGAAGATAAGTATATTTGTCTAATTCTGATTAAAATAAACCTCTAAGTTACTGGTCAGTATGATAATTTATAATCTGCTCACTTTTTAAATGTTGAATTGGTTTGAGATTTCGTCAGAGCATCTTAAAGGACAGCACAAACCACCTAGGGACGCCATGACTCTCATTGAAGTTTTCTACGAGGTTGCCATGGTAATACTTTTTTTTTCTGTTATACATTTTCGCTATAGATCTCTCTATACACACATACACACACACACAAACAAGACTCACCCCCCCCACCTCTTTTTTTTTATTTTCTTTTTTTTTTATATATATACAGGGACTGTGTCAGATCACAATTGCAGGTGACCCATTTGAAGATTTGTATTAATATTATTTTTGTATAGTGTATTAATTATTTATAATTTGGTATGGTTCAAAGGCAGCAATAAGATCTTGGATATATTTTTGTTGCGGTTTGGGGCTGTTGTTTTGGATTATGAAGTGCCTTTCAGTCTGCGTCTAGAGGTAATTGTCATTTAAACTATTGATTAAAAAAAAAAAAAGTCTGGTCAAAATATTTACGCTGTCAAATAATTTTACATCATTTGCACTCAGGCCATCAGAACCATAAACTCTATGTTGGACAGCAGTTCCAAAGATATAAGGAAGAAACTCTGCCAGTCAGATGACCACTTCGGGCTCTTGCAAGTATTCAGCACAAGTTAATTGCCATCATAGAGTAGAGTGGTTGCACACACATTTACACTTCAAATGAGCAACACAAGCAACTTATTGCAAGCAAGGCTGCGCTCTAGTGGACAACAGATTTCTATAGGACACAAACAGACCGAGTTTTCATTAGAACAGGGGTTCTCAGACCTCTTCAGGAAGTATGCCCTGCACATTTTGTTTGTCTCCCTCAATGATCACACCTGATTCATCTCATAAGATTTCGTTGCAAACACTTGCCTTGTCATTTCTTACAGAGAGGACTTGGCAAAAGCATTGACAGATATTGGTGGTAAGCAATCAAATTTTTTCCCAAAAATAATTTAGCGTTTTTGTTTTTGATGCAGTGTTCATATTGTAGGCTTATATATGATGCTGTCACTAGATTATGAAATGCAGGTGGCCATTTCTGAAGCTCTCTGCAGGATGACACCAAGGAAACTAAGAGAAGACTTTGCTGGCAAATGGTTCCGTTTCAGAAGTTTTGCTTCAGCTTTTACTTCAATCCGTGACAAAGATTTTGAAACTGTATGTTCAGGCATTTCATTTTCACTACTCAAATCACTGGAACATTTTGGTTTTAAACAGATTGCAGGAATTTGAGTTTTCTGAGAATTATTATTTTTTATTTATTTATTATTATTATTTTTTTAAGGACTGTAGGACATTTCTGAATGAACTTAATGGTTATTTTGGCAACTCAAGAAGGTATAATTGACTTTATTATAATGCAGGGTTTATCCAGTCATTGCTGTCTGTAAAGTTTTGACTTGTTTGCATGATCTTATCTCTCTGTCCTAGAGTCTTCTCATTCCCTTGTGTTCAGGCATTTCTTGATTCAGCTGAGGTGAGCGTGAAAACGTTCTCTACAAGATTTTTATTTTCTTCCTTTTTTTAATAAGCAGTGGTTGAAGTGGGGCAGTAGGCTACTCTAAAGCGTCAGTGTAAGTGAGATTTAGAAATTACACAAAGTACATTACCCAGGAGGAGGGCATTTGAAACTACTAAACTATTGGAAAGTTCAAGGATCCAGTGAGGAAATACATTATGTAATAAGTTCAAAACGGCGCTAATGCAGAGAAAATATTATTTCATCAGAGATGGCAGAGAGAATATTGACTCTGTGTCCAGATGGCAGTAAATTATTATTTTCATTGTGTATTTGGCTTAAAAGCACAAGTGTTTTATAATGAATGCAGGCTGAAGGTGTTTTAGATTATGTTGGTCAGTGGTTTAGTTATTCCAAATGGATCGGTATGTTAGCATGTGCAGTCAGGTTAAAGGGATAGTTCAGGAAAAAAAGGACTATTCTGTCATGAATTACTCATCCTCATGTTATTCCAAATACGTAAGACCTCTGTTCAGAATAAACAAATTCAAATAATTTTTATGGAATCTGAGAGCTCTGACCCTCCCATAGACTGCAATAATATCAAGGTCAAGAAATATGGCAAGGACATCAGTAAAGTAACAGTTGAACCCCTGATGTCACACAGATTACTTTACCGATGTCCTTGTTACGTTTCTGGACCTTAATTGTAGTAGTACCTTTGCTGTCTATGGGAGGGTCAGAGAGCTATCAGGATGCATCAAAAATATCTTTGTGTTCTGAAGATGAACTGCGGCCTTACAGGTTTGGAACGACATGAGGGTGAGTAATTACATAATTTTTATTTACATTTTTGGGTGAACTAACCGTTTAAGGCAGCAGGTTTAGTGGTCTTCTGGCGTCTCCCTGTGGTCCTGTGTGGTATTGCAGCTTAACTGGTTCATATAACTTCAATATGATATACATTGGGAATTATGAAAATGTATTTTGGGGTGGTGGTGGGGGGGTGTTTTTATTTTTATTAATTGTTTATATTTATTTAAGCACTGCTAATAAATTACATAGGCTATACACTGCAATTTCTCACAACAACAGTGTTTGAATGATCCTTTTTAGTTGTTCAAGCCTGAAGATGAGTTTCTAAAGGAGTTTTGGGTGGATTTCAACATTGGAACGTCAACCATTAGTTTCTTTGTAAATGATCCAAAGGTGTGTCCAAAATATATTTTAATGCACACGTTTTTACGAGTAGTGTAACTAAAATGAGCTTATATTTCTGGTAGAACACACTGTGGGAGTTGATTCACCTGCCTAAAGATGTTGTCAGCATGTATGATTTTCAAGGTGGGATTAATTGTAAATGACCCTTACCAGTAGCTTTTTCTATTCATAATAATTTCATAATAAAAACAACGTTTTCCTTATTGGTATGAAAACTAATTCCAAACCTGAAGTAGACTAAAAGTGATTTGGAATTTATTTTAAGTCCCCCAGTTCACTTTTCTTTTTTCTTAAAAATTTTCTAATTGTTTTTAGAGTGTGGTGATCAGAAGATATTGGAAGTTCACATGAATACCCCACTCTCTCATGGAGAAATGACTGGCAAAATTGTCAAAATCCTCTTTAGTGCAGAGCACAACATCCAAACAGCCCTGACAAGAGTGTTTCCAGATAAACTACAGTCGTCTTCAGCCTCAAAGGTGTTGGCATGTACTGTTTTTAAAGAAATCATGGTGAAATATGTAATTAAACCTCACATACATACCAGTGGTTATAAATTACATGTACTTTATTATAACTAGGAAGCTCTACAATCAGGGGATTGCTTGACTACGATGGAAGGTATGCACCTTACATGCTCTACAAATTTGTTAAAGTTAATTTACAGGGAATTGTACCAGATTTATCAGTGTGAAACATTTATTTTTACAGGAACCCAGCATGAACAAACATCAGTGCCACAGACATTTGCCAGGCATGTAACTCTGCAAAATTTCTGTAAATCCCAGTGTTTAGTTTAGCTATGTTTCCGACTTTGCACTATAAAACAGGAAAACTTTATTAGCAAGTGGACCAACCTTGTTCACAGCATCTATATGTTTTTTGGTCGTTCTGAAATGCCTGAAGAAAAAACGTCAAAGTATTTCTGTATAATAACTTACATGACTGCATTCCTAAACAGTAGGCATTTATTACGTCTGATCTCTCTGAAGCGAAATTAATTACATATGAAATTTATATTCCGTGGTTTCTCCTAATTTTCTTAGAGATATTTAGTACCAGTTTATCAGGAAGTGACGATTTTGTTCTCTTTTGATCGTAGAATGGAAATGTTTTATGCCATATTCCAGTTTCATGCATGTTAAATTGGCCTCTTTGGATGGAAACATGGCTACTGAGGGAGCAGAAAGCATTTTGATTTCTGTATTTGATTTGATAAGACCGATTAATCTTATCTCAAGGTTTTTTTTTTTCCATAGTCCATCTGCTGCAGAAACAAAAGACATCCATCAGGTAACTAGATAATCCAGATAGCAAATGACAAAGGTTGTATGGGCACCCATTTTGACCAAATTCTATGAATTTTTCAGCGTTCCCCTTTGAGTGGACCGAGCAGATATCCCAGATCAAAGTCATCAAGGTATGACTATTTATTGCTGTACATGTATTACAGCTTTTGTAATAGTACATGTATTATTGCTGTTTATGCTTTTCTTTCTTTGGTGAGTGAAGAATCAAAGGAACCTCAGGCCAAGACCTCTTTAAATTTAAGGATCATTCAGATTCTGAGGTATGTGTGTCTGTGTGTGTGTGTAAGAATGCACTGGGTTTTCCCCTACATTATGTGGATCAAATATCCCAACAAGGGTAGAAATGTTCATAATTCTTGACCTCTTTGGGGACGTTTTGTTTTGGTTTCCATGAGAAAACAAGATTATAAATAGAGGATCTGAAGGACCCACCCCTGGAATACAATTTCAAAGGCGGAAAGCAATATAAACCGTCACTATTTGAACCGTGGGACACCCCTTGGATCTGATTTGTCACCCCAGATTCAATTTGACCCCCCCCCCCCCCCCCAACCCCCCAAAACGTGTTGAGGCAGACAATATTTAGAACATTCACTGCTAAATTCAACCACATACAAGTTATTTTAGGTCTCGGAACTTTAATTACTTGCAAAAAATGCATTTGTTGAAAATACACACTGATGTTTGAGCTTGTTGGATACACTGGGGTCTAAGAAAAGTGGCTGTAATCTTGAAAATGGTTTTTATTAGTGTAGCTACAGGTTGTGTAGTTAACTAAAGTTCATGCTATTTTTCTCCTAGTTTAACAGTGACTGACTCATGTAATTCTGGAAAAAATAGGTGAATTTATGTGATGGTAAACCAGGGATGTCAAACTCCGTTTCTGGAGAGAAGCAGCCTGCAGAGTTTAGTTCCAGCACAAAATAGTTTTCAATTAAGGCTACATCCACAAGAAGCCAGCTTTCCCTAACTTTCCTTTTTTTTTTTTTTTCTTAAAGGGTTAGTTCACCCAAATAGCAAAATTATGTCATTAATAACTTACCCTCATGTTGTTCCAAACCTGTAAGACCTCCATTTATCTTTGGAACAGGTTAAGATATTTTAGATTTAGTCAGAGAGCTCTCAGTCCCTCCATTTTGAAGCTGTGTGAACGGTATACTGCCATGTCCAGAAAGGTAAGAAAAACATCATCAAAGTAGTCCATGTGACATTAGAGGGTTAGTTAGAATTTTTTTTAAGCATCGAAAATACATTTTGGTCCAAAAGTAGCAAAAACTACGACTTTATTCAGCATTGTCTTCTCATCCGTGTCTGTTCTGAGAGAGAGTTCAAAGCAAAGCAGTTTGTGATATCCGGTTCGTGAACTAATCATTCGATGTAACCGGATCTTTTTGAACCAGTTCACCAAATCGAACTGAATCATTTTAAACTGTTCGCGTCTCCAATATGCATTAATCCACAAATGACTTAAGCTGTTAACTTTTTTTTTATGTGGTTGACACTCCCTCTGAGTTCAAACAAACCAATTACTCGTGGAACTTGACTCGTGAACGAGTCAGTCTATTGTTCGTTATCTGGTTTGGTGCGGTGTTCATCTTCTGTTCTCTCTTCACAGCAGTTCAGTCAGTGTACTCTTTGACTACATGAATTACTATTGGTTTGTTTGAACTCAGAGGGAGTGTCAGCCACATTAAAAAAAAGTTAACAGCTTCAGTCATTTGTGGAATAATGCGTATTGGAGACGCGAACCATTTAACCCTAAAACCGTATTCTGGACAAATGTGGGCAAAATAATTGTGATTTATTTAAAAAAAATACTTCCCTTGATCTGAGCGGTACAAGACTTGGTTACTTTTCCTAAGTTTGCCCCCTGAACACACACAATTTTTTTGACTCAATTCTACAATGTTAAGTGGGTGAAAAAAAAAAAACTCCTTAATCTTGTATTTGGGTCAAAAATGGGCACCCATAGAAATGAATGGGAAAAACTGTAATTTAGAGCATTCTTTTTGTAAAAATAAATTAATAGATCCAATACAATGCATATCTAACATACACACAAATGAAGGGCTGATCCTGTACAACATTCTCATCATGGCAAAAACTCACACTCATACACACACACAAACACACAAACAATGCATTCAATGAGCCTATGACAGAGCTGGGCTAATGTCTGACCATGTTTTTTGGTATGATCCAATCATCCACCTGGCTCATCACCCTCTCTCTCTCACACACACTCACACACACTCATACACACTCACACACACACACAATGATCTACATTAGAGCATAATTTACATAGAAAATATGGTACTTTTTGAGGTAAATAAATTCAAAAATAAAAAAATAATAAAAAAAGCACCATAAATGGATAGACAAAACTTTATCGAAGACAGTGATGTAACATTTATAATAAATAAAAAATAGGATCACACCTGAGTCCTCTGTGCCCACATTTGTCCACAATTACAGGATTAAGGGCTATAAAGTGAATACAGTTTGAGGGTTAAAATGATTCAGTTTGATTTGGTGAACTGGTTCAGAAAGATCCGGTTATATCGAATGATTCATTCGCAAGCCGGATATCACAAACTGCTTTGTTTTGAACTCTCTCACAACAAACAGGGAAGAGAAGACCATGCTGAAAAAAATCATCGTTTTTGCTATTTTTGGACCAAAATGTATTGTAGATGCTTCAAATTCTAACTGACCCTCTGATTATTTTATTTTTTTCTTAGTACAAAAATATATCTTTACCAGATAGTCAAATCTTTAATTTTGTGAATTTGAATTAGATGTTCAATGTCAATCCAAAACTATTGGGTAAATACATGTTCTGAAAATAAGTGTTTTTATTGATTCCTCTTCTGAATGACAAAGTTGAATTATTATTCGCTTAAATATACATTTTAAGACTGCTCAATTACTCCCATATGACAACCATAAATCATACCCCATTGACTCACATTTTAAACACAAAATCTGCTTTCCTTTTCAGCAAATCACAAATTCACCTCACATTTAAAGATAAAACTGACAAAGATACCAATGTGCTACATGAACAACTTTAGGCTTAACAAATGTGAAACAGAATGTTCCTGACACCTCAACAGTATAAATTAAACCCAAATTGACCTTAATAATACCTAAATTAAAACCTTATTGTACTGTACAACATTATTGTTACTTCAATTAACAAAGATTCATTCTGTCTGTAAATTGAAAGAAACATTGTTGTAAATATCATAACTCCAATGACGACTGCATTGTCACCTACATATATAATTGTCTGTAAATGGTTCTTGATCATGATGTAGACTGTGCACATATAATTATATTCTGTCATTAAGGAAGTATTTCCTTTCTGTCAACCAAAGTTTGTACACCTACAGTAAGTAAGCCTTCTTTCCTGCATGCCGAGCAGCCTCCACTTTTGTCCACAGTTGTTTAAGTATAGCTTTGTCCGTGTTCGTTAAATCCTTGCCAAATTGTAGTTCCTTGGACTTCAGGTAGGTGCTGGTTTTAGCTGCTTTCCAAAGCCTGTCTCGTAATGATGGTTCTTCCTCTCGTGTCATTTCCAATAAGTTTTCTTCCAAGCCGGTGTACAATATCCATGTCATCTTGTATTATGATGGTAAGCTCTGGAAGAACAGTACAACAAATATCCACGAACTGTGCCTGCCTTTGTCTTCACTTGATTGCTCAGCCAGACCGTACAATCTCAAATTCCATTGTCTTTTGTACCGTTCATTCTATAATTGATTTCAGAAACTTTATGTGCATCGCTAAGCTCATGGATCACCATGTCCTTTTAAAAAGTTTTCATGTCATCTTTGACCTCTTTCTCTTTGTTGAAGAGGAATTCTGTTGTTTTCTTTGAAGCATCAATGCTCACCGTATTTACCTTTTAAGAGCTCCTAATCCATTTAATTTATGCATCGCATAAAGTTTTCTTGAATTTCAGACAAGGACGGTTCACCTCTACTTTTCCTCAGGTCTTTGCTCGGGGCAGAATCCAGTAAAGGAACAGTAATGCTGCCTTGCATAACATGCCTGCATTGTTTGAATGTCAGTACTTCAAATGTGCACTTCGTCTTTGTTCATCTTTGTCAGCAGCTTTATTAGGCTTTTTTTCCTTGGCTTTGCTCTTCCTCTCTCTTTGTTTTTCTGTCATTCAGTACAGTCTCTCTGGGTCAGATATTATTTTCAAATGCAACTTACAGCAACTATCCAGGTTATTTATTTGTTAAATGTTCTTACATTTTAGTCGTCCAATTTGTCAATTTATTAGACCAAAAAGAACAATATGAGGTGAAGGAACAAACTTTTATCCTCAGCTTCTCCAACCTACCTCCTCACTGGTCGCCATCTTGCGTAACCCCCACCAGCCATCCCCAACATAGCGGTGTCTGACTAGGGGTGAGACCTGGGCAGATGAGGTCATCGTTTCAGAAACTATACTGATTCACTGTCTACACGAAAATACCAGGGCGCCGTTTTTAGATTTATACTCTGGGATCTGGAACTGAGTTTGACACCCCTGTGTTAAACCATAGATCACTTTAGAACACATTTTGGATACTAAATGACAAGTAATAATGTCAAAGGTCCACTTGTTGTAGAATTGTAGTTTTCTGGCATATGAGTAGGTGTGTGTGTGTGTGTATATGGCTGCCCCAGGTGATCCTTGAGGTGTCTCAGTGTCAGAGTGACACTTTTGACACAGACCTATCAGGGAAGTCACATGACAGGAATCCAAAGACCGTAACATTCATGACTGCTTTGTGGAGGTACCAGGTCAGTGGTGTGCAGAAACGCATATCAGGTCCACTGTCCTCTTAAACACTTACAAGTGGACAATTTAATGATTTTCTCTAAAATTTTGGGGGGGCTCTTGAGTCAGTTTATTCATTTGTTTAACTTGATCTTGCCAGGTTTAATGTACATAAAGTGCAGCTCAAATGGCTACAGAAAAAATCAGAAACTTGTAAAATATATAGTTTCAAGGCCAGTTTTCAAAGCTATAGATTGTGCCATTAGTTAACATGTAACCTTACAAAGTTCTATTCATTTTCTCACATTCAAAGTTTAAAATTAATTTTAAGATTTCCTTTTCGGTTTAGGTTGCACATGCAAAGACACTATTGTTCTGTCAAACGTCATCATCTAACGGGTACGTGACATGTCTGTCTTGTCTAACAATGACCATCTAATTTTAAAATCGGTATGAAGTGCAGGAGTGCCAGTTTGGACGTCAATGTACTGCTGTGCATTTACAGTAGTTTCCCTAAAATGTTCAATTTTCTTCATCAGGTCTACAAAATCCCTCCCTGACATTCTGGGTAGAACTCCTGTTAAGGTTAGGTAGAATATGTAAAGTCTTCATTATTTGCAAAAATGTGTAATTTTATTTATATTAGGCAGTTAGTTGTACATTCAAGAATTCTCTACTTTGCCTAATCTAGCTTCTTAAATCTGGCATTGTACAGTGAAATATTGTCAGCTCTCAGACCAAGTACATATGCCCCTCTTTAGGTAGCTTAGGAGAAAAACATCTGTTGAATGTATAAATGTAAATTATGCAAAGTGTGGTTGATTACAGAAGAAAATGAAGGTGATGTATTCAGATGAATGGTGTGTCCACAAGGACACTCCACATGCTGTCTACAGCAGAAGAAAGCCCAGAGCTAAGGGCAAGCTCAGAGGTAGTTACTCATTGTGCAGGACTACCTCTTTTATTTTTTATTTAATCATTGAGATATGCTGCATCCTTATTTGTGTGTTGTATTTTATTTTTTTACTTTTTCATAGTTCTTCCTCTTTCATCACCCAGCAGTAATGAGGAGGAGTTCTCTAAGGTAGAATATCACTTCAGTAGACTTTCAGTGGGGGAAATAGTTAATTTTATAATGGGTATAAACAAGTGGGTCTTTATGAATCGTCTTCCTAGTATTCAACACCCAAACAAAGACAAGGAAGGGAAAGAGTGACAAGTGAAGACTGGCAGTCTCAAGTCAAACTAGGGAGATCACTGGACATGGAATCATCCTTATTCAAAGAGTCCACTGCTGATTCAGGTACGTATGTTTACTTAAGGCTAATCTCAGAAGAGGGCTTATACCAATTTAAAACTGACCTGTTGTTGTTTCCTCAAGGTTTTCAAAACAAGACTCTTTCTGAAACCAGTTTACCACTAGAGGAACTTGATAATATCATGGAAGAGGTACAAGTTGATTTCAATATGGTTTTCTTATGCAGATTTATATAAACAATCTACATATTTATTCAGCACAATTTGGATAAAGAAACGTCAATTCTGCAGAAAAATGAAGCAGATGAATCATCAGGTGAGACACCCCTCCCCCCCCCCAACCACAATGCCTTTTTGACCGTGTTTACATTAACGCCTCTAAAAATCTTCTAAAATAAGTAATAATCTCAATGCTTAATTGAGGACACATATTTGGTGCACAGAGATATATGTGGGTCTGAAAGAGGACACACAGCTGCACAGACACCCAACATTTCAACCCAGAAGACTATTCATGTCTAGCCCACTAGAGGATGCTGCAGGTAAATGTCTTCAACTGTTTCTGATCTGAAAAAATAGGCGAGCATTTGCTCAAGCTTCACTTTTTCAATTCTCTGCTTTTTCTGCTTGAAAGTGACATGTAGCCAAGTATGGTGTAGCCTACCATACTTTGAATTTATGTTCTGCATTAAACCCATCCAATTGAACACACAGCATGTAGTAGCAAGTAGTGAACACGCTAACTGTGAACCAGGGCCATCCTTAACTGAAGTGGGGCCCAGTGTGAAGTAGGGAACATGTATTAAATAGCTTGCCTCAAGCCCAGGGCCTGGTGTGGCCATACCAGTCGCGCCCCCATAATTACTGCCCGGTATATAACGCACACCCGGAACAGTGGGTTGCCATTTTTGCTGGGGCCCCGGGGAAGGAGTTGGTGCATTGCTTAAGGTTCTTACCTCAGTCATGGTTACAAGTCTGACTCTCTAACCATGAGGCCATGACTGCCCCATTTTTCAATTTCACTTTTGTCTACTTCATGCATTTTTTTTCTGCTCGAGAGAAGGATAAAAAGCAGCCATTTTATGTTACTGCTCGATGCAAACAAAGTGATGCGAATGTCTGAAAAGAGCTCTCACTCTCTCGCTGTCTGTCTGTCTGTCTGTGTGTGTGTACTTAACCATATTTGGGGAAAATATTGCACTGTGGAGTTTGTCAAACCTTGGGACATCCTCATTTGCAAAAATATATTTAAAAATGTTTGTCTGTTTGTCAGAGCGAGTAACTGAAGCATTTGCAGATGAGGAGTCTGAGGAAGAGTTGGGTGCTGGTGTCAGAGCTGCATTTAACTCCTTTAAGACTCAGTTGAGAGTGCACTTTACTGTGAGTACAAAAGCAAACTGGAGCTTTTTTATCATTAAGATTACCCAAGGTTTAGTTCTGTCTTTTTGTGGAAGAAAAAGTGTCTACGTAATGCTGTTCCAAAGTTGTGGTGGTGTTTTTTTTTTTTTTGGTCTAAGCCGTTTTTTCATTCAGTAAAAGTGAATGGATGCTGTCAAACTACTAAGTACACACACACACACACACACACACACACACACATCAGCAATCCATACATCTGAAAAATAGTGCCCAAATACATCGTAAACTACAGTTCACTTCTCTCTTCTGCTGTAGATTAAGATATAGAAAAAAATAATTTAAAATTATTTATTCACCAAAAAAAAATAATTGTCCATGAATGAGGAAAACTAAAAAAAAAAAAAATCTTGTTATACAGTGGCCACCAGCTGTTTTAATTACTACACTGTATCTCATCCTCATGAACTGCACCACATTTGCAAGTTCTTGTTGTGAGATGTTACTCCACTCTTTCACAAAGACATTGGCAAGTTTTTGCAAGGACAGTCCGCTGTTCTTCCTGTTGCAGTGTCTTTGGTCTCTTAAATTACTGACATATTGATCAGAACAGAACACATAGTTCTAATTTCTTCCTTCAGCAGGATTTTGGCATATTCACAAAGGTGATGAGGGAACCTGGGCATCTTTTTTTTTTTTTTTTGTCCGTAGAAAAGTCTCTTAAATATCTAAAGTTTATTATAACTGTGACCACAGTTGCCCTTCCAAACAATAAGCATCTTCGGGACGGTTCTATTTAAGTTTACATAAGTATACGGAGACTCAAACATGTAAGATTACATAATTTGAAATATTTATCTGTTGATTTTTAAGGCTTAGGTGTGTGTGTGTGTGTGTGTGTGTGCGTGTGTGAGAGACACACACACGTGCACAGTGTGCGTGAGTGTGTGTGTGTGTGTGTGTGAGAGACACACACACGTGCACAGTGATGGTATTTTCTGATGGCAGTGGCCTCTTTCAGCAGGATATTGTACCCTGATACGATGCACACATTGCATGTAATGGTGTAAAAAAAACATAATGAAGAGTTAAGGGTCAACTCCTTCCTCTCCTCATGGATGAGAGCATGTTCACACATGCGAAAGAGTGTGGAGATTCCGGGGGGAGTATTATGCTGCCTTGCAACATCATCCAGCGTGACCGTTTTGTTGCATAAAGAGGCATTAAAACTCCAATACCTTTTATTCCTTTATTACAGTTTCGAATAATAAATCTTAATATTTGCACAATTACTTGAAGAAAATCATGTTATGACTTCAAAATAATATTAACATGCTGGGAGATTTGAAAACTAATGATTTTGAACGTTAGCATTGCACATATCCAGCTTCATATCTATGGGTTTTCAAAGGCAAAGGTTTGTTTGGTAGCTCACACGACTCTGAGACATACTTGAGAGGTGAGGAGCTCCGGTTCAAATCCAGTGTAACCATGGTTCGATAAAATGGTTCAAATCTACATACAAGGAAGTTGAAATGGCAAGGCTACATCAACAAATGCGTCTTTATATCGATTTTGCATATGTTAACACTATCGGGTAGGTTTAGGGTTGGGTTTGGTTTAGGGCCTATTTCCAACACGATAGAGCATTAACTTCTAGTAACAGTCCACGGATATCTGAATTCTGAACCGCTGCTATAGTACCATAAGCAACATAATAAAAACAAATACGTAGCCATTTCAATGAAATAAAAACGCCAGGGTTCAAAAATTGAACCAGTATTTTAGCGCCACTCTGTGGACATTTCTCTTTGAAACTGCAGTGAGACGTGCAGTAACATACATAAAAACGGTATTGCACAGAAAGTGCACAGAGGTACATATTTTTATTAGTCCAGGTTGGCTTCATTAAATCGGAGATGTCACTTTGCCCACAATTTTGATGATAAAATCTGATCTGGAGTTACCATGGCAATGAAAAATGTTAAAATCTGAATCACTACCATGTTACAAACAAAAAAATGTTTTTCTTCTTTTAAAGGCCCTAGTTTGGAAATCTAATTGTATGGCTTTGCAATTTCACTGTTTGGCAAGTCGAAAAATGCTGTCATTTGTATGTGGCTCAAACATTGTTCGAAATTCTTATTTTGTGTATGAAAGAAGCTAAACAGAGGGACATGCATGAGGGACACTTTTGGTGAACTAACACCTGATTTGTTTAGTTAACATGGAATTATTTTCTTTGTGATCCAGAGCAGGTATAAAAAGATTGAAGCCAGATCCTTGCAATCTTTAACAGACTGTCAGAGAAATGTGACTTCTCTGTTGGAAACTATACACAATCAAAGGTACGGAGCACAAAACACAGCATTAGCATTCAGCAATTTCTTTAACTTTTGTCCTATTTTGTCTATAAACCATGAAAATCTAGAATAAACATAACCCATTCAGTTTACTAAACACTAACAGTACTTTTTTTTAATCCACATGGTTATAGCTGATATTCATAAAAACAAACCATGGTGTTCTGCATGTAGGTTGGTGCATCTGGAGCAGTTCCAGAACACAGTGGTGCAGCAGTTGACATGTTTGGAGCAGGATTGTCTGTCTCTCAAAACCATAGAGAAAGAGACTGTGGTCTGTCTCAGCTTATCGATCAAATGGGCAAATTGTCATATTTCAGTCAATCTATTTAATGTTTATATTTTCATCTGAACAAAGCCTATTTAATAGAACAAATCAGTGTTGTTCTGTCATATGCACTTGGTCATGTTTCAGAATTTCTGGCAGTCGGAGTCTGACACAGTTCGGGCATTCTGTGATCGACAGCAAAAGAGGTAGTCTAAGCCTGTTTTATGTTTGCTTGAAGCACACATGCCGTGTATGTCTGTATATTTGGAGAACCGTTTCTCTCGCGCTCTCTCTCTCAAATTCAAATGAGCTTTATTGGCATGACTTGCACAGTATTGCCAAAGCATTGTACATTACATGAATAAGGAATAAAAAAATTATATAATAAAACAAAAACAGATTTGTAAAATTAAGTATATGTATACTTTTTTTTTTTTTTCTTCAAACAAGAAAAATATAAAATACAACACAAAAAATATTATAACTTTGCACGTAACATAACAGTACATGTAAGAAATGCTCTTGCTTCAGTTTTGTCCACTGGCTGACAATCTTAGTTTGACAGGCTGATACGTATCTTGCTGCTGTTGTGATCATTTTGGAATTTTCCCCTAAAATGTGATTAAACTTTTCTTTATTTGGTAATGCCATAATGTATATTTCATAATTTATTTTTTTCATTTAAAATTTGTTGGAATTTTTGGAAATAAATATGCAGCTCTTATGTTGTGATGGTAATCACAGTGTAGTAAGAAATGTTCCACTGTCTCCAGCTCTCTCTGAGAGCACCGTGAACACAGTCTCTGCTCTCGCGGCTGACATCTCTGTCTGTGTCGTCCTCTCTCTATAGCCAGACAGTGATCACTCAGTCTGTATTTTGTAAGTGTTTTTCTTAATTTGGGATCTTTTACACAGCTCAAGTATTCTGCTGGTTTGTATTCCCTTTTCAGGTCTAAATACAGCTCCATTTTCTTCTGTAATTTAGTGGCATCTTTCCAATAGGTAATGTTGTTTTTATAACTGTGATTTGGTTGGGCCGGATTGTGCTGTGCTGATTTGGCTGTACAGTCGTGGCCAAAAGTTTTGAGAATTACATAAATATTAGTTTTTAAAAAAGTTTGCTGCTAAACTGCTTTTAGATCTTTGTTTTCAGTTGTTTCTGTGATGTATTGATCAACAATTACATGACATTTATGCAAAGAGTCAGTATTTGCAGTGTTGGCCCTTCTTTTTCAGGACCTCTGCAATTCGACTGGGCATGCTCTCAATCAACTTCTGGGCCAAATCCTGACTGATAGCAACCCTGATAGCAACCCATAATCACTTCTTGGAGTTTGTCAGAATTAGTGGGTTTTTGTTTGTCCACTCACCTCATGAGGATTGACCACAAGTTCTCACTGGGATTAAGATCTGGGGAGTTTCCAGGCCATGGACCCAAAACTTCAACATTCTGGTCCTCGAGCCACTTAGTTATCACTTTTGCCTTGTGGCACGGTGCTCCATCGTGCTGGAAAATGCATTGTTCTTTACCAAACTGTTGTTGGATTGTTGGAAGAAGTTGCTGTTGGAGGGTGTTTTGGTATTTATGGCTGTGTTTTTGGGCAGAATTGTGAGTGAGCCCACTCCCTTGGGTGAGAAGCAACCTCACATATGAATGGTGGCAGGATGCTTTACTGTTGGCATGACACAGGACTGATGGTAGCGCTTACCTTGTCTTCTCCAGACAAGCCTTTTTCCAGATGCCCCAAACAATCGGAAAGGGGCTTCATCGGAGAATATGACTTTGCCCCAGTCCTCAGCAGTCCATTCACTATACTTTCTGCAGAAAATCAATCGGTCCCTTATGGGTTTTTTTTGGAGAGAAGTGGCTTCTTTGCTGTCCTTCTTGACATAAGGCCATCTTCCAAAAGTCTTCGCCTCACTATGCGTGCAGATGCGCTCACACCTGCCTGCTGCCATTCCTGAGCAAGCTCTGCACTGGTGGCACTCCGATCCCGCAGCTGAATCCTCTTTAGGAGACAATCCTGGTGCTTGCTGGACTTTCTTGGATGACCTGAAGCCTTCTTTACAAGAATTGAACCGCTTTCCTTGAAGTTCTTGATGAACCTATAAATTGTTGATTTAGGTGCAATCTTAGCAGCCACAATATCCTTGCCTGTGAAGCCATTTTTATGCAACGCAATGATGGCTGCGCGCGTTTCTTTGCAGGTCACCATGGTTAACAATGGAAGAACAATGATTTCAAGCATCACCCTCCTTTTAACATGTCAAGTCTGCCATTCTAACCCAATCAGCCTGACATAATGATCTCCAGCCTTGTGCTCGTCAACATTCTCATCTGAGTTAACAAGATGATTATTGAAATGATCTCAGCAGGTCCTTTAATGACAGCAATGAAATGCAGTGGAAAGGTTTTTTTGGGATTAAGTTAATTTTCATGGCAAAGAAGGACTATGCAATTCATCTGATCACTCTTCATAACATTCTGGAGTATATGCAAATTGCTATTATAAAAACTTAAGCAGCAACTTTTCCAATATTTATGTAGTTCTCAAAACATTTGGCCACGATTGTAGTTTGAGCACCAGCTGTAGAAGTGTGCTCTTCTGCAGGTTCTGCTCCTGACACCCCAGGGCTTCAGCCTGACATGAGCTCACATCACTGTATTTCAGGTGCTGCTGTAATTTCACAGCTCTCTTCTGAATACTAATTAATAATGGGTACCGCCCTAATTCAGCTCTGCTTGAATTGTTTGTGGTTGCTCTGTTAACTTTTAAGATGCTTTTACAAATTTGGGTATGCATAATTTAAATTTCTTCTTTTTCCCATTTGGAGAAATCTTGGGTTTTTAGAGGTCTCCATATCTCACTGCTGTAAAGTGCAACTGTTTCAATTATTGATTTAATGATTTTTTGCCAGATTTGAATGGGAATTTTGTTTAATTGTATTTTTGATCACGTAGAAGACTCTCAGTGCCTTTTGTTTTCAGTTCATTCACAGCCAGATTGAAGTTCCCTGTTGAGCTGATTTTTAGTCCCAGATAAGTGCATTCATGGGTGTGTTAGAGGACCTGGTTTCCTGCTCTGAAAGTGTATTCATTTTCCTTACACCTGGGACTTTTTTGAAAAATCATTATTTTTGTTGATTTTAAGAGCCCATGTTTGACTGAACGTGTCTATGATGTCGAGTAGCTATTGTAGTCCCTCTTTTGTTGAGCGGACTTCTGTGAAGAGCAGACATCTAACTCTGATTCAGTTAGAATTGGGCCGGGGGAAGTCGAATTGTTTAATTCTTTGGCTAATTCATTTATATAAATGTTAAACAGAGTTGGGCTCAATGGGCAACCTTGTCTGACTCCTCGATGTTGAGAGAAATTCTGTTTGATTATCCCCTATTTTTACAGCACATGTATAGTTTTTATACATGGTGCTGATTAAATCCAATGTTTTCCCTCAAATCCCATCTTCCAGTAGTTTTAGGAAGAGTCCTCTGTGCCAGATTGAATCAAAAGCTTTTTCAAAGTCGATAAAGCAAGCAAAAATTTTGTTTTTGTGTTGGTGTACATGTTTATCAATGATAGTGTTGAGGGTGTAGATGTGGTCAGATGTTCTGTGTTTGGGTAGAAATCCAATTTGACTTTTCCAAGATTTTTGGGGTTTTGAGAGTTTTGTAATCTTTTTGTTAATAATCGAACAGAATATTTTCCCCAGGTTACTATTGACACACATGTGCCTCTGTAATTGCTTGGCTCAAACTTGTCTCCTTGTTTAGAGACTGGTGTGATTAGGCCTTGGTTCCAGGTGTCTGGAAAATATCCTACACTCAAAAAAATATTAAATTTTGGTTTTTACAGTTTTGAATTTCTCATTGGTGTATTTGATCATCTCGTTTAATATTCCGTCGATGCCACATGTCTTGTTGGGTTTTAGCACATGTAGTCTATCTGTAAGCTCATTTATTGTGATTGGGAAGTCCAGGGGGTTCTGATTGTCTTTTTAATCTTTTCTTTCAAGATTTCTAATTTGGTTTTTAATTCATTTAGAGCAAGACTTGTTTCAGTTGTTTTGTACAGATTTTCAAATTGTGTCCTCCATATGTTCCCGTTTTGAATGGCCAATTCTTTCTTTTGTGGTCTTTAGAGAGTGTTCCAGCTGTTCCAAAAGTTATTGGTATTTATTGATTCCTCCATTGTTTGAAATAATTGTTTTGTATGCTCTTCCATTTTTGCTTTTAGAGTTTGTTTGTACACTTTAAGAGATTCATGATACTGAAGTCTGAGTTATTGGTTGTCAGGGTCTGTTTTTTTTTTTTGAAAGATTTCTTACTGTCGTTCTAATTCTTTTACACTCCCCGTCGAAACTCTTCTCATTGGTGTTTTTGGCTTTCTTTTTGCTGATTTTTTTTTTTTTCAAATTGCACATGGATGCTGATTGGTGGAATATGTCCTTTAGTGCCAGATTTATGCCTACTTTATTTTGTGGATATGTGTTAATTATAAATTTGTCCAATAGTAATTTGATAGTTTGACATTCTATTGCACTTTGATAGTTTTCTTTGCGTTTTTTTTTTTTTTTTCTCCATCTCTAGGATTGATGCAGTTTTAATAGCGGAGAGGGCTGTCTGTATATTTCATTGTTTTGAGTTGGTTTTAGATGGTGTAATTTTACAATGGTCTGACAGAGGTGTTTGAGGACTGACTGTGAATGCTCTGAGATGCACTGGGTCAATGTCTGTGATGAAATAATCTATAGTACAGTTACCAAGAAAATAATTAAAGGTGTAACAACCGAAAGAGTCTCCCCGTATGCGACCGTTCATTATATACAGGCCCAGTGACCGACGAAGCTCTAGTAGGCTTCTCCCATTTTTGTTTGTGAAGTTGTCATAATTTTTTCTGAGGTGATTTGAAGGCAGAGAGTGGCAGGTGTTTGTTAGCACACAAGGAGACAAATAGATTACAAAGTCGGGTTCATTTCCAGTTCTGGCATTTAAATCGCCACGTATTAATACATTTCCTTTTGTCTGGAAGTGGCAGATCTCGTCTTGCAGGATAGAAAAGGTTTCTTCATTGTAATAAGGAGATTCAGTCGGGGGTAAGTATGTGGCACATAAGAATATATGACGGTCTGTGGACACTATCTTTTTTTATTTTTAGCCGAATGTATGATTTTTTTTTTTTTTTTTTTTTTTTATAGCTGTGATTAAGTCTGTGAGTTGTGTTCTGTACCATATCAGCCCCCGAGTCTCTGCCCTGTGTCACCCCTCTTAGTTTGGTGGATGGTAAAATGATTTCTCTAAACCCAGTTGGGCAGCCAGTGGACAAATCTCTTACATTCCATTTTTCTTGTAGTATTTTAATGTCAGAATTCAGAATTTCTTTTTTGAAATCTAACTGTTGGCTCTTAACACCAAAAATGGAGGACCTATGTCCTTACATATTCCAACATGAAATTAAGGAATATGTACACAAATCATTTATATTTCAAAAACAAAACTAACATCAGTATGCTGAAACAGATCAAGAAGAATCTTTGAATATTATAATGCATATCTAAGAATATATTTAAAAAATTTATTTATATATATATATATATATATATATATATATATATATATATATATATATATATATATATATATATATATATATATATATATATATATATATAGGTTATTTTATGTACATTCTCTCTAATAGCCACCCTAACACTAGGCCAAATTTTAGTATTGCAATACACCCTATAGACCTTTCAAAGTAATTTATTTTTATTTAAAACTTATAAATATACAACTCTTTTTGTCAAACCATTCAAATATTCAGACAAGGTTTTCTCAAGACTAACAAAGTGTGTTTGTGTGTGTGTGAGGGCAATAAGATATTTGAACTAACTGCAGTTAATTTCAGAACTGTGTATCATAATGTGTACACATCTCATTGTGGATATGCTGTATTATGTACTGTATTTTGTAGTGGCTATTGCATGTTAAGCAGAAATTCATGTGACCAAGGCAAGTTCTTGTACATAAACTAAAAAAAAAAAAGCTTCTGCTCTTCCATAACAGGTTGGATTCTCTCCTCATCCCGTATGTGAATGCTGAATCACAATTTAGTTTATCAGCGAGAAGAGGCGGCAAAATTACTGAGGTGAGCAGTTTGTTCATTACCGCTTTAATCAGCACTGTATGTAGACTTTAGACCTAGATTTCTGGACTATATCCAGGTCAAAAATATCAGATATTTAAATGTTAGCAAGTAAACTGATAATATCCAAGTCTGAGTAGTATTTAAGTTATTACAATTGTCATCTTCTCCAGCCTGCCTCTCCTCAAGATGCTGCCACTCGAGATCCCTTATAGGACCTCACACTATGAAGGTGTTTTTTTTTTTTTTTTTTTCTCATACCGAAAAATCTACTCCTAATAAAATAAATTTTTCTTGACTGGTGTAAAAACATCACATGCTCAAATTTCATATTGCAAGTGCTTCATTTAGTTTATAATAAAGACAATCATCAAGGAACTCTGTGGTCACTTAAAAAAATGTCACACACACACACACACACACACACACACACACACACATATATATATATAAATAAATTAGTGGTGGGCCGTTATCGGCGTCAACGTGCTGCGTTAACGCGAGACTCTTATCGGGCGATTTTTTTTTTTTTTTTAAAATATCGCCGTTAATCTATTCTCAAAGTTGGGTTGGGAGCTGGGTCTAGGCGAGCTATGATGACTTTCACCTTGATATTTTATATAACCGACTGACTGAGGCCAGCCTAAAAAGATGCTCAGGACAGTTGCCGGGCCACTGCTGCGCATCGTCACGAAAGCGTATCTTTTTCACATGTTTTTACGTCTTACCGCTTGTCGATTTAAACATTAAAGCATCCAAATACAAGACGCGGAAAAGCTGAACGGAGTAGCTGGTTACTGGTGTTCGGTGCGCACGAGAGAGAGAGAGAGCCGCGTATCACGGACAGCGACACTGAACCGGGCTCTCTTCTGCGAAGAGAAAGGCGTCTCAAAACACTTGAACATCGAATTTGCTTATTTTTGCTCTTGTGCCGACAAATACAAACAAAATATGTCAAAATATCCATCCTTAGAAATTATGCTCGAAAAAAACTGTCAGTTATTTCTTAAGTGAAAGTAAACAGCTGAGGGGAAAATGGGATGTGTATTATATTGGATGCATTCATCGTCTCTTAAAGTGACTGCGCCTAATTTAGCTGCTGGCTGCTGTAATGTTAATCCAAGAAAATGAAAGAAATTCACTCACTGCTCTTGACTGAAGTAGTTTGTAGTTTTAACAGTCAAACCAAAAATTATTCAGACACCGGGTTCAATTTTTGATCTATATAGCAAAACTGTAATAATGTGAGAAATGTTGAAGGTGTCTGAATAAATGTAGGTTTGATTGTATATTTCATTTTTACATTGAAGACTATCCAGTGCTATTTTACATTTTAATTATTTGGTTTCTGTACCTTGACACCTACAAACTTGAAAAAAAACTTAAACATTGGTGTGAAACAGGCGTAATTTTGTTTGCACCTTGTGCAATGTGGAATTAGTTTAAGCTTTTTCAGGCACATTGTGATGCATTTTGGAAACAGGAGATGAGCCCCTTTTCTAATGCACCCCCTATCTTGATAAACCCCTTGTCAAAGACTTACTGTTTGTCAGTTTTATTTGGGTAACACACATATTCTGAATGCCTCCGTCAGAATTCGAATGAGCCATTTTAATCTAGATTAATCTAGATTAATTTCAAGATCACAGTGAGATTAATCTAGATTAAAAAAAATTAATCTATTCCCACCACTAATATATATATATATATATATATATATATATATATATATATATATATATATATATATATATATATATATATATATATATATATATATATAAATGTGTATGTATACATGTTAAAATACTTCCATGAAATGAAGAGTTGTTCTATTTTGGGTCATGCATCATTAAGTTGTTCACTGTAAAAAAATTCTGTAAATTTACAGCATATTAACAGCGTAAATATACAGTACTGAACTGTTTTCTAAAATTACGGTGTCTTACCGTAAATGCACACGTGATCGGTGGGAGAGGGGGAACCAAAGGCTAGCTGAGGCATGGAGGAGCATGGTTTCAGTCAAAGTTTTATGGATTTCATCTCAAGTTGAGGCTCATTTACAGGTAAGCAGATCAAAGTCTGAATACATTTTTATCTTAAACTGCAGCGTTTTTTAATGTGGGCACAATATTTTAATTTACCTTTGACAAATCTTGCCAAGACGGTGAACTAGCATGTATGCAATTTTTAAAAATTTCTCCTGAAAGTTAAGTGTGTATGTGTGTGTTTGTGAAGGATTTGCATCGTTTTTTTTCTTTCCTGGTGTAAACTCCTGTAAATGTTAAACTTGTAAATAGTTAAATATAAAATACTTGCGTTCGCTGATTATTTCATTGGATATGAATTGAACATATTGCGCAACGGTAGAAGATGAGCACGTGATCGGTGGGGGAGGGGAGCAACGGTTAGCGTCTGATACCAGAGAAAAGCATCATCAGTCTCAGTGAATAAAACCGATATTATCTCAAATATAATCTCGATTACAGATTGCAGATAACGAGGATATGAAGTAAGTGCGTTTTCCTGATTTTCTGAAACACTTACTTACACAATTATATTTACATTTTGCATTGGCGCCAACCCAGTGTAGTTTAAAATGGAGGATTTGTTTTATTTGCATTAATGTTGCTAAGTTAGGTGCGTATAAAGTTGGTAACTTATATACTATCCTTCTATATTGGGAAATCGAAAATAGGCCTGTAAACTTAATTTTATTTAGGAAGCATCGCTTTTTGCATGAGCACTTGACTGGATAGATGGAAAGAGTAGCGTTAGTGTTATGGTGAGAAACGTTAGTTTTTTTCGGAGTGACACATTAGTCTTTCAATATAAGTCGTATCTAAAACTAGTTAGAGTGTAATCTAAATATATTCTGACTTATTGTTAATAAAGTGGGCTTTGTATGTGAGCACATTTAAAATTTAATTTTGCACTGGATTTATTGGCACAAATCTCTTTATCACAGAGGAAACGTTACTTCATTCACTTACATTCTAACTTGTTCCTCAGCCTCAAATACAGTTTTGTGTGTGTGTGTGAGAGAGAGAGAGAGAGAGAGTGTGTGTGTGTGTGTGTGTGTGTGTGAGAGCGAGAGAGAGTGTGTGTGTGGTGTGTGTGTGTGTGTGTGTGAGAGAGAGAGAGAGTGTGTGTGAGAGAAAGAGAGAGAGAGTGTGTGTGTGTGTGTGTGTGTGTGTGAGAGAGAGCGAGCGAGTTAGAGAGAGAGGAAGAGGAGAGAGCAGTAGACAGAACATTTTTAAGTGTTTTTAATGAAAAGTTGAAGGATGTCCTAGGTTGAGAACATAGATATGGTACACCTGCTTGTCAAGATTCTAACGTTAATGTCCCACTTCCAGGAACATGAAGATGGACTGGATTCGCATGCAGATGTAAGTATTTAATTTTCTTCTTTCCACTTCACCACATTATATTATGTAATATTATTGTTTGTGTATCGTGTGTTCTCTACAGGTTGCAGCATCTGCATCTGAGTTTGAGAAGACGCTCAATCTACCTGCCAATCCTCATCTGATTTTGCTGGGTTAGTGTGTCATTGCGCATGATGAAGAAGAAACATTTACTGATGGCTGAGATATAAAATTGTTAACATTGCTGTTGTGCACAATTGTTAAAATTGCTTCTTCAACTGCAGTTGCAACAGTGTTTGCTGTGTACTACATCTTCAACCTGCAGTATCAAGAGGAGGCTTGTTGCACGTTAGAGTTTTTTCAAAGGTAAGTGTTTTCCTTTTTGCGTATATGTTTTTATCACTCTCTTAGAATCTCTGGTAACACTTTATAATAAGTATACAGTAGTAAAGTAATAAATTATTTGCAAACTAGTTACCTCAACCTTTCTCCTGTGTTCTTCCATTTCAGTTTTTTCAGTTCATCATCTGAAACAGTCAAATGTGGTTTTATTCGCATGCCAGACACAGAGAAAATAGGAGAAAGGCATGTAGATCCACATTAAATCCAAACTAGTCAGAATATATATATATATATATATATATATATATATATATAGATCGTTTGCAAATGATTTATAAGTGCTTTATTACTTTATACTTATTATAAAGTTTTACAAAAATAATCTAAATTCTAAACCAAATTAATTAATCAGAATTTTGAAAAATGGTTATTATACACTTCGGTAATGTGTAATGCAACTTTCCTTAGATGATTCTATGGAATAAACCCAGAAAGAGGCTCAAAGACCAAGGTAGTCTCCAAGAAGACGGGGAAGGTGGTGAATAAGAAGTCCACTACAGTCAATCCAAAGGTTGCCACTCTACAAAAAAAATCGAATGGACTTCAAATGGGACTTCATCTAGGCAAGTGAAGTTACACATACATTTTCATTAAATACAGTTCTTAATACAACTTATTTTACAGTTTACACACATAGAATATTTCTCACATTTAAACTTGTTTAACAAAAAAAAAATAAATCAACATTTAAAAGTAGTCAGTTGAAAAAGACTGATGTGACTCATTTTGGTTACTAACGTTGTGTTCCTGTAGTTTGCATTGCATAAAATAAAATAATTTACAGCAAAGAAACGGTTTTATAAATAAAATATCCACAAACCTATATTTGACCCCAAAAAAAAGTCGTCAGTGGCACTGAGAACTACCCTGAAGAGGATACGGTCCACACTCATTACAACCCCTATGTTGTTGCGACTGTTCAGTCCCAGGTTACACAAAAACTATCCAAACACACAAAAAAATTTTGAGGTTTAAATAATATAATGATTTTTATTAAAACCATGATTTATTTATTTATTTTATTTTTATTTTTTTTGAGTACATGCACACTATTAATCAGTTTAGTTGGTCCACTAATGTTGCTCAAATGCACCGTTATCTCTCTGTCCTCTAACCGGTCACCCCACTTTATTCTGGGACCTAGCAATTTACAAATTAAGTACTGGTCATACAAATAGTGTGGAAACAATGAGAAAAAAAAGAGAAAATAAGCATTTTCCATTTCTATGAATTATAAAAAATTGTATGCAAGCGCTCAACTCTGAAAAAAATTAAATAAGATTTACTTTGTGAAAAGTAAAGAATTTGCACAAATATATTTTAAGTAAATTTGACTACTCTAATACAAAGTGCAACTCACCTGTCATTCTCAGGTAAAATCTACTTAATATTTAACTTAACACTCATGAAGAAATTAAGTAAATGTTTTATAATTTTTTTTGTTTTGTCTTAACTTTTTCAAATTACATCTTAATGGTTTAAATACATTTTAGAAATCAAATAGCATGTCCAATTAACTGAAATCCTGAAACTGATTCAGTTAAACAATTTATCAGTAATTTTACGTTTTATTCTCAAATTCCATTTTTATTCCTGTTACAATTAAAACATGGAATAACAATTGTGTAATTATTCCTTAAACATCATTTTTAATGATTATTATTATTTTTATTACTATAATTCTTATTTGTGTTATTATATTACTTTGAAAATGACACATTCTACTGTACAAAAGTGATATATTTCCGTCACAATCACATTTAGACCGAACCTTTATTTTGAAGGATTGATTTGAAGACGCTTGATATTTTTTTTTTTTTTTTTTTTTTTTTTTTTTTGGTGTATGTGGGATAGAGCTGCAACTATTGATTATCTTTTCTGTAAAATAATGTGATGTGTGGGCGGAGCTAAAGAATCACAAGCGCCAGTAGGCTTTTGCATTGAGAGCGTTTGGAAGTTGTGACATTAGTGTGAGGGGGAAAAAAACCATCATCCAAAACAAACCATGGCTAACAGTCAGATTCAGCCGTTTATTTATGATCCAGAATCAGATCCCGAGGCTGAAACTGAACGAGAGCAGCAGCAGCAACGACTCGCTCCGAGCGGGGCTCGAACCCGGCTCTCCGGCATGGGAGGGGACGCACTAACAAGGAGGCAGAGATATTTGAAGCAGTTTTACTCACCGCCTGCGGTTCCAACACACGATCGTGACCCTTTTTCGTTGGGATTGCATCATCCTTAAGAAATAAACGATACGCAAATCCGTCGTCAAACTGGGCCTTGTTTGTAAAACAAGCATCTTCGAAATGCAGGGAACAAACAAAAACACTTGCACAACTCCGTTGATGCTCTGTAAAAATAAACTCCATCCACTGGTCCCTTAATGCTGTTTCTCTTTTGGTAATCTGTGCAGGGTTGTCTTGCCCTGGCAACCAAAAACACACTTCTTTTGTGACATTTCGTGACGCTCTCGCTCTGATCAGTGAATGTCTGTTGTGCTCTCAGTGCTCTGCTCTATGGGAGCGCGCGCTCTTCCGGCAGAAGTGCCTTAGGACCCATATAAGGAAATTCCGCTACATCTAACGTCACACAGAGCCATACTCGAAAAAAACTTTCCGAAACTTGTGACAAACCGAAAGGAGTATTTTTGGGAAAAAAAAACTCCTTCAAACGTACAACTTAATTTTTGAAACTTTGTCCATGTTTAGCATGGGAATCCAACTCTTTAACAGTGTAAAAAACTCAGTACGCATGAAATAGCATTTCACCCCCCCCTTTAATCTAGTGTTCCTTTTTTTGATTAGCTAATTAATCCTTTGGATAACTTTACAAAAATTATAAGTACAACTTCTAACATAATATTGCAACTTTTATTAATTAATACACTAATCCACATCGCAATTTCAGTTAGTGTACAACACTATTTTATTGTATTCATCACAAATGTGACAAATTCTGTGACAATCCACATTATTTGCCTAATTCCGTTTTCATGATTGGATTCCGTGATTGCCTCCCATGTTTTTCACATCGTGGAAATCGTAGGGTCCTAAGTTTCTGAAATGTTTTATATTATTATACAGTATACATGTTTTTTGTTACGTTCTATTAAAATTCTGCTGATGTTATTTTAACTTTAAAAAGGATTTTTCTCAATGTTTATGTTTCAGACTACACCCCTCCCTGGCTACACTTGCATCAGAGTTGGTGAAAGTTTTATGCTTCTGAAACGTTCTTGGACTGTTCTACAAATCCTTGCCAGGTTTTGACTTATTACACCAAAATAAGATTCTTGTTCAGAAGTTGTTTGCCATTTCTTAAAGGCTGTTTTTAGGGGAACGTACACTCCAAGCCCATGCCCATGCATTGTCATACTCATAGCACAAAGCTAGACCTAAAATGGCTGTTTGTTTTGTATTTTATATGGTCAACTTAAATTAGTTTAAATATGTCCACAGACTTCTGCAGGGTTCATTTTGCACATTGTCTTTTGTCTGTTTTGTAAATTGGTTAATTTTCTTCTCTCTTCATCTCATCTTTCTCTAACACATACAAAGACTGATTCTTCCATTTTGATTGCTTATTTATTTTTATTTTTTTGAGAAAGCATTTGAATTATTGGTTGGGCACTTAAATAAATAGTGTTCTATAAGAAATACCCCCTTGGTCTTCTCTTTTCGGTCTATTTGCTGCCACTTTTTAGTATAAATGAAATGCCAGTTTGTGAATTTGTTAAAATACAGATATTTTTAATAAAGTTAATGATTTGCAAAATTGCCAGTTCTACGGTTTAGAAAAAAAAAAAAAAAAAAACTAGAATACAGTAATGATCCTGAAAAATTACGGTACACCGCTGGAAACCCTGCTGCCAGTATATTACTGTTAATTTACAAAAAAAGCTGTAATTCAGAAAACTGTAAAATAGCGGTACACAGCTGGAAACCCTGCTGCCAGTATATTACCATTAATTTACAGAAAAGCTGTAATTCTGGAAACTGTAAAATTACAGTACACTGCTGGAAACCCTGCTGCCAGTATACTACCGTTAATTTACAGGACAATTTTTTACAGTGTTCCTATTAAAATAAAGTAAATATATACAGTCATCTTCTAGAAAAACAGACCAAAAATACTGAACTCATCCTGCATATCCAATAAAATTGTTCTATTATGGGTCATGTATCATACATTCAGTTCTTCCTATTAAAATAAAGTAAATATACACCGTGATGATCTAGAAAAACAGACCAAAAATACTGACAACTCATTCTATAAAGCATTTTATTGGATCTGCAGGATGAGTTGGTCTGTTTGCTGAAAACACCTGCCAAGACTTGCAATAGGATGTAACAAATCCTGGTTCATGGCTATGCCATTGATTTAAAGGTAACTGGCTGTTTAAACAAATGGGTTATTTCCTCTTGTTGAAATGGGAAATATATCAGGGGTGGGCAATTCTGACCCTTGAGATCCACTTTCCTGCAATGTTTAGCTCCAACCCTCAACAACAAACAAATGCATTCATCAAACATTTTCATGTGGTTTTTAACAATCATGCAAATTTATTTTATACAGAATTTTTCATTGGACTTGACATTTTTACCTAACAATCCATATCTGATTATGAAAATTTGGTAAAGGTGTATTAATAGTGCTATGATATAAGATCCTACATATCAGTACATTCAATTACACACTGAATGGTTATATCAGATTAAGACTTGTAGCCTAAGGCTTCCTTTGTTGAAGAATAAATCGTTATAGTGATTTAGGGGATATTACTGAATGTTTTCTTGTCATTAGAGATGAATTGCCAAATATGTGTAATAAAGTAGATACTGTACTCCATAACAGAGGTGTTTATTTTGAATAAGAGTTTGAAAAATATTTTTCTACAAAATTATTGTACAGCATTTCTATTGGCTAGAGTGGAACATATGCAAAACAAAGATACAAAATGGTTAAAAAGTTATATTCAAATTTATAAAATTGCATTTTGATTATCAGATGATTATGGCTGCTATTGTGCTAGTATTCAGCATAAGTGAATCGAGAAGTGCATTCTATATTGCTCCATATTGTGGCATCATTTCAGCTTCTGTTTCGAGTTTTCTCCGTTGAGAGAGGCTGAAAGGCCATTAAAATGACTGTTTTTAAGATCTCCAACCTCAGCAATTCTGTCACCCTCCAGCTTCCTCTTTCTGTATGTCTGCAGAGAAAAGCCATTTATTGTGTAAATTTCTAAGACTGGAAGCATGACAACACACACACACACTGCACTAAAGCTGGGCTCACACTACAGGAGATATAGGCCGATTTATCCCCAATTTTCCCCTCCTGAGAAATGGAGAACAACTATTTGAGGATCTCAATCGGTTCCTATGTTTGGCATGGATTGTCTCGTAATGTCGGGTGTTTGCAGATCAAATCTTCCACCTCCCAATATGCTCTCACACAAATAGTGGCTGACCCGATTAATATCAAACATGTCATTACTTTCATAATAGCCAATATTCAACTGCAAAACAAGCTGCTGTACGGGTCCACTGGATAGAGGAGATAGAGAAACTGCTTGTGGAAGTTTTTGTAAAAGCTGCTTACACTCTGGCTAACATATGTAACCATTGCTGAAATGTCATTGATGATCTGCTGCATGAGATCATGTGAGGATCTCGGGCATGAAAATCTTTATAAAATCTTAGTGCGTGATGCACCATGATTTTCAGATCTTGTAGTGTGTGCGTTTAATATTTGAGGAAATTAAATTGTCAAGATTTTCCTCGTGTGTGTGCTACAACCAGATTTAATAATCGTATAGGATTTTAAAACTCCTGTAGTCTGAACCCTGCTTAAAGCATGATCCTAACCATCAATAGGCAGCATTTTAGTCAGAGTAAATTGAAAAATTACTGAAATAACCAGTGTCAAACTTAAGAGGCACCCTAAAGTCATGGTCCAATTTTCAGTTAAATATGCAGCAGAATTGCCAAGTCACCTTTACTATCAAATTTATCAGAAGCCCAAGGGTCAAAATTCCTTTGGTCAGGCTTGGTCTGATAAGAATTTTGACTTTAATATGATAGAAAGGGGTTGCCATGATTTAGCCAAGATGTTCCTGGATCAACATCTTTTGATGATCCTGGATCACCATTCATGTCCAAAAATCTAGACTTAATCCAATCCCTACCCCTAAACATAATTTATTCCTAAAATCAGTGGGAGATGATAGCTGATTAACGAGTGTAGAAGCACCTTACCCTGATTGTAAGCCTTAAACAGATATGTTCTGAAAAGTTATATCTCTATTCTGATTGGCTGATTGGAATGTTGTTCCAGGATCAACAAGGATGTTGATCCAGAAACATGTTGTACTTGGTGAAATAACGCCTCACCGAACGGGTGGGCACTATCTTGCTGTGTTTAGCTCTTACCCTAATCACATACATCGGTCTTTTATTATCAAGTAATCCTGAATGGCCTACTTTGGTTAAATTTTAATGTTGGATTATGCCTGTTGCACACTGAGGCGCTGCGTAGGATTTAAATCAAACTTCGCTTATGAATACATACATGAAAACACGTGCAAATACACCTATAAATTACTCCCATATACATGCATACTACTGGATGTTCAAAAATAAATATATGAAATACACATGAACACTAATATGAAATCAATACCAATACATATGTTTGCAATGTATGCATATACACTTGTGAATAACTTGCGTATACATATAAACTTGATGGGCATACACCTACAAACACTCGCGTGTATGTATAAGCTCGATCCATGCATGTACACCTACACACACTCGCGCATACATATAAACTCGCTGCATACAAACACACCTGCACATACTCGCATATACATATAAACTTGATCCGTGCATATATAACTATTAAACACTCGCACATAAATATAACTCGATGCGTATGGAAGCCTATGGGTATCAATATTCAATTTGGGATGCAGGCCCGTCATCTAGGGGGGGCATCGGGGGGCAGTGCCCCCCCCCCCCAAATGACTTTTTGTGCCCCCCTAAACATAACGCACAGAACAATTAACCAAATTTGCATTAAACGTTTGATATTGCATGTTATTGATTTAGATCATTGTGATAATGACGTTGTTTCAGCAGAACTTGGCTCAGAGGAACAGTAATCACTACAACGGTAACACTAGAAATGCATAACACATTACCTCCAGAAATGATTCAGACAATTCATTATTCAACGCATTATTACACAGAACATAATTTTAAATATAATTATATTCATAAATGACTGTTAAAACATCCCAAAACAGCACCCAAACCTTGCAAATACCTACCTCATTAATTATTCAAATACAACAGCCAATGGCAAGTCTCCAGCAGCAGACCTTTCAATATGTTATTTTTGTGTTAGTAGTTTAATTCAAATTACAATATGCAGTTTGTGTGTAAGTATATGTATATATAAATCGTTAACAGCAACTTTATCTCGCTCTTATTCTAATTTATGTGCGGTGCTTAAAGCTTTGAATTTCTATGAGCATTCTTTTCTATAACTTGTTGCGGAAGTTCGGCATACTCTTTTAAAACTGTCTTTAACGAGTTCGGGACCCCATTTTTGTTGTTTTTTTGTTACTTTCTACGCCTGAGTTAAGTAGCTCGGTTGCTAAAAACATGGAGGAAGATATGGATACAGCTTCTTTTGAGGCTTCTGCAAACAGCGATACTCTAAAGGTACATAATTATGCAAGACGCTTGGAAAATACATTTGGGAGCTCTCCGGACACTCCTAGTAAGTCCCCTGCTCAGAAGAAATCTCGAAGGAACACCCCCGACACAATATCTAACTCTGTGCTGCTAACGGCAATCGAAAAGGTCAGCAAGTTACAAGAAGAGTCGTTGGTAAAACTGCAGTCCGTCGAGACCTCGGTGAAGGAAAACACCTCTTCAATCTGCAAGCTTACCTGCTCGCTTGAAGCCATGAATAAACAGGTGGATGACGTGACGGAGAAGGTGCTTTGTCTGCAATCAAAGGTGGAGATCCTCGAAAAAGAGAACAAGTCTCTCAAAAGAGAAATGCAGCGGATTGGATTGCTACAAACGCAGATGGAACCTCCGTGTAGCTGGGATACCTGAACGTGAAGGGGAAAACGTAAGCATGGTTATCATTGAGCTTTTCAGGAACCTCTCTCCACACTCCGCGGAGAAACTACAGGACATGGTTGACATCGCACATAGACTTGGCCCCAAGTCTGGAAACTCCATCCCACGGCGTATCATCGTCCAGTTTTTATCCCGCACTTGCCGTGATGCAATATGGGCAGAAGCCAAATGATCTGAGCTGCTGAAACAGAAGAAAATTCGGATCCTGGAAGATCTCACTCAGGAAGACAAAGAGGCTAGAAACAAACTCTGGCCACTCGTTGAAAAGGCAAGAAAGGAAGGAAAGAAAGCTGGGTTTAATGGGCCAGTTGCTTTCTTTAACGGGAAGAGAATTTCTGTGTATGATATATAGTATACCTCTTACACTTTGATTTTTCAAAACCCGATTACAATTTATTTATTTTTATAAATATATATAATATATCTATATATATTTGTATTAACCTTTTTTATTATTATTATTATTTCATTTTTATTGTATTTTTTTTTTTTTTTTTTTTTCTTTCGGGGTCCACAACAGAGTGTGTTGACCTTCCCAAACTTTATTGGGAATTCGAGCTTTATGCTCTGCATATCTTCTAAGAAGTACTTTATTTGTCGTATCTGTTTGTAACAGTTCCATTTACTCCGAGTTGAGTTCCACTACTATTTTTAGTTCGTATTTCTCTTGTTTTTCTTTGAATGTTCAGGGGCTACGTGACTTAAATAAACGAAAAGCTTTATTTTTGTTTTGTAAATCCATGAAAAGGGATGTTTATTTTTTGCAAGAGACACACTCTTGTGTGAATGATGAAAAGTTCTGGCATACCCAGTGGGGAAGCTCTATATCTTTGTCATAACTCTAGTTCGTCAGGTGGGGTCGCTATTCTATCTGATTATGGATTTCAGGGAAAAATTGTAGAAACTCTTTCTTCAGGGATAGGAAGATGGATTATCTCAGTTGTTTTCTTGAATAACAATCTCTTTATAATGGCTAACTTATATGGGTTCAACAATTCTTCAAACAACAAAACTCTTCTTGATATTATAATCTTTAATGTAAATAATCTGAAACTTAAGTATCCCTCTGCCTTTACATTAATTGGTGGTGATTTCAATGAAGCACCAGACTTGGTTGCTGACAGATTTCCATCTAGGTCTGTGTCTAACAGTGTTAACCCCTTAATATGAAAGTTATGTAGATGTCTGAACCTGATTGATGCACATAGATATTTAAACCCCGATAGCCCCATGTTCACTTGGTTTAAATCTGATCTTTCTCAAAAGTCTCGTATAAACCTGTGGCTAATATCTGACTCTTTAATTTCATATTTGACATCAGCAGAAATCTCACCCTCACCTCTAACAGATCATGCAGCAATTGATATTACTTTTTCTGATGATGAATCTAAGCAAAGAAGAAAAGTTAGCCCTGGTTACTGGAAGTTAAATTGTTCTTTTTTACTGTCTGAATCATATTGTCAGCAAATTAGGGAAATTGCAGAGAGTGTGAAGTCTCAGGCTAATATCTCGGCCACATCTAAATGGGAGCAATTTAAATATGAATGCAGAAAATTCTCCGTAAAATTTGGAAAAAATAGAGCATCTGTTAAAAATAAAGAAGTTACAGATTTAATTAGAAAGATGAGCCAAATTTTAATGAATCCCATCCAGGGAGAAGATGTCAAGCAATCTCTTTATACTTTACAAAGCAGGCTGGATGATTTATTTTTAGAGAAAGCAAGAGGCACTTTCATTAGATCGAGAGCTAAATGGCTCGAGTTTGGGGAAAAAAACTCTGCTTACTTTTTCAACCTAGAGAAAAAACGTGGAAGTAATAAGAGGATCTCCTCTCTAAATATTAATAATTCACTATCTAATGACCCCTCCATGATCTCGTCTCATGTTTCTAATTATCATCAAAATTTATACACTTCTTCATTCGATCTTGTTGCTTCATCTTTATTTTTCCAAAAGGTTCATTCTGTGATTCCTAAAATTAATGACCACAATAAAGAACTTTGTGAGGAACCCTTTACTATAGATGATCTTTATAACATAGTAAAAAGAATGCCACACAATAAATCTCCAGGGCCAGATGGGCTCCCATTTGAATTTTTTAAAGTCTTTTGGGACTCTATTACGTGTCTTCTTTACGAAGCCCTTATTGAGTGTATAAACAATGGTGAATTGGCAGAATCAATGAAACAAGGTCTCATTTGTCTTATACCTAAGCCTAATAAGGATCCCAATATTTTGGATAATTGGCGCCCGATCACCCTTTTGAACTCTGATTATAAATTATTAGCTTCTGTATATGCTGAAAAGCTAAAGTCTTGCTTAGCAGACATCATTTCTAACACTCAGTCTGGTTTTCTAAAAGGTAGACACATCTCTAACAATATCAGATTAATTATAGATATTTTAGATTATTCCGAATCTATAAATAAAGATGCATTCATTTTGTTTATTAACTTTTATAAAGCATTCAATACTGTTGAGCATTCCTTTATTTTTGAAGCCCTTCATCAGTTTGGTTTTGGTAGATCCTTTATTAACGCGATTCGTACTCTATATAACGGTATTAATAGCTGTGTCTCCTTAGCTTCCGGCACTTCTCCCCGGTTTTCGGTGGGTCAAGGTATTCGCCAGGGATGCCCCATCTCTCCTTTTCTTTTTCTATTAGCCGCCGAGCTGTTAAGTTTGCATATAAAACACTACAATATTGAAGGTATAAATATTGAAGGGAATACATTGATAATTTGTCAGTTCGCTGATGACGCTTGTCTTTTTCTTAATAATGATTCACAAGTTTCTGTTGCCTTCAATTAATTTATTCTTTTCTCCAAAGCTTCAGGATTAGTAGTAAATCCCCCAAAAAAGTGAAATTTTATATATTCACGACTGTTATGATCCAGATGGGGATCGAACTCCGGTATGTGGTGTGTATAACCTTGGCACTAACCACTGCTCCACTGAAGCAGGTCTAACCCAGATGCAGAGGAAATAACCAAGAGGCTCAGAGTCTGACTCCTAAAGTTCTATACTCAAAACAAAAAAACTCTGTCCTTAAATGTCAGGCAAGAGAGAAGTCCAAAGCAACACTCAACAGAAGACAACTAAATTCTCTAACCAAAAATCCTTGGCAGCATCACAGTCAAAAAGACTTTAGGACTGAACAAGAACAATAGTCAGTGAGGCATTTAAATAGGGTGTGCAATTAGCAAAGAATCAATACAGGTGTGCTACAAGTCTCTAATAAAGAGGTGATCTGGGGTTGAAAGTACGCCATCCAGTGGTGAAACCAGGGAAACTCAGGCAGAACATTACAGAATCCCCTCTTTTTGGAACGGCTCCTGACGTTCCCAACAGCTGGGGTCGGGTGGAGCCGAATGAAGTCCTTAATAAGACTCTTGTCCAGTATGTGGCGAGCAGGGACCCAAGACCGCTCCTCTGGCCCAAATCCCTCCCAGTCCACAAGGTACTGACGTCTTCCACGAACCAGCCGAGAGTCCAGTAGCCGCCGGACAGTGTATGCCGGCTGGTCATCGATGATGCGTGGTGCTGGGGGTGGCCTGGTGGCAGGAAACAGAGGGCTCTATTTAACATGCTTTAAACGTGAAACATGAAAGGTGGGATGAACACGTAAGGACTTGGGTAGCAGAAGCCGGTATGAAACAGGATTTACTTTCCTTATAACCTTGAATGGTCCTATGAACCTTGGAGCCAATTTTTTTGACTCAACTTTGAGGGGAAGGTCCTTGCTTGAAAGCCAGACTTTCTGCCCTGGACGCAGAGTTGGTGCTGGTCTGCGCCGACGGTTGGCCCGTTGCTGTTGTAGCTGTGAAGCCTTAAGAAGCGCAGCCCGGGCCCTCCTCCATACCCTGAGACAGCGTTGAAACAGATGTTGGGCAGCTGGGACTCCCACCTCAGACTCCTGCTCAGAAAACAGAGGAGGTTGAAACCCATATTGACACTCAAAAGGTGACATACCCGTTGAGGAATGGCGAAGAGTATTGTGTGCGAATTCCGCCCAAATTAGGTGTTTACTCCAGGACGCTGGGTTGGATGAGACCAGGCATCTCAAAGTTGTCTCAATCTGTTGATTAGTTCGTTCCGTCTGTCCATTAGACTGGGGATGAAACCCTGATGATAGACTGGCTGTAGCTCCAATCAGCTGGCAGAAGGCCTTCCAGAACCTGGAAGCAAACTGGGGACCACGGTCTGACACAACATCTTGGGGAAAACCATGCAACCTAAACACATGCTGCAAAACAATCTCAGCAGTTTGTGGAGCCGAAGGAAGTTTTGGGAGTGGTACAAGGTGGCAAGCCTTTGAAAATCTATCCACCACTACCAGGATCACTTTGTTACCTTGTGAAGGTGGTAGGTCCGTTACAATGACCATAGAAATATGTGACCATGGCCGAGCAGGAACAGGGAGGGGTAGCAGGAGACCATGTGGGCGGGATCTGGAATCCTTATGCTGAGCACAAACTGAGCAGGCAGCCACATAGGCTCTGATGTCTTCAGCCACCCTAGGACACCAGAAACGTCTGCCAATGAATTCTAGGGTCCTACTAGATCCTGGGTGGCATGTAATTGATGAGGAATGTCCCCACTGCAAAACATCAGACCGCACTGCTTTAGGTACAAAGAGACGGCCTGGAGGTCCATTACCTGGGTCAGCCTCCTGCTGCTGTGCCTCTCTGACGATGGACTCTATTCCCCATCTGACTGGTGCCACAATCTTGGAGGGGGGGGATGATCCTTACTGGGCTTGAGGTCATGTTGGGTGGGTCAAACTGCCTAGAAAGAGCATAAGGCTTTTGATTCTTTGATCCTGGTCGATAGGAGAGAACAAAATCAAATCGGTTAAAGAATAAAGCCCATCGGGCCTGGCGAGAGTTAAGTCTCTTGGCTTCTTGGATATAGGCTAGATTCTTGTGATCGGTCCATACTACAAAGGAGTGTTTGGCTCCCTCCAACCAGTGCCTCCATTCCTCCAATGCTAGTTTGACCGCTAACAACTCCCTGTTACTATATCATAATTTCTTTCCGCAGATGAGAGCTTGTGTGAAAAGAAAGCACATGGATGTAACCTGCTGTCTTTTATGGCTCGCTGGGAAAGTACAGCTCCTACTCCTACCTCTGAAGCATCCACCTCCACTATGAAGGGTAACTCAGGGTCTGGAATAGTAAGCATGGGTGCTGAGGTGAATCTGTCTTTCAGTTTGCAGAAAGCCTTTTCAGCCTCATCTGTCCACTGGAAACCCTTAACACTCTTCCTAGTTAGAGCCGTAAGTGGAGCAGCTATCGCACTGAAATTTCTAATGAACTTTCGATAGAAATTGGAAAAGCCAAGAAAACGTTGTACCTGCTTGGCGGAGGTGGGCTGAGGCCAATCTCTAACTGCTTGGGTCTTTGCAGGGTCCATCTGGATCTGTCCTTTAGACACAATGAAACCCAAAAAGGAAACCTTTTGAACATGAAACTCACTCTTCTCCAGTTTGACAAAGAGATGGTTTCTCAGGAGTTGCTGGAGGACCAGGCGAACATGCTGCACGTGTTCCTGGGGGTTCTTGGAAAAGATAAGAATGTCATCCAAGTATACAAATACAAATCTGTTTAGCATGTCTCTTAGCACATCATTAATCAAAGTCTGAAATACCGCAGGAGCATTTACCAAACCAAAAGGCATAACTTGATACTCATAATGGCCAGTGGATGTATTAAAAGCAGTCTTCCATTCATCACCAGTACGGATGCGGACCAGATGATATGCGTTGCAAAGGTCCAGTTTAGTAAATATAGTAGCCCCCTGGAGTAACTCAAAGGCAGTAGACATTAATGGAAGAGGATAGCGGTTCTTTATGGTAATCTTATGAAGGCCCCTGTAATCTATACAAGGTCGGAGCCCACCATCCTTCTTAGCAACAAAAAAGAAACCAGCTCCAGCTGGTGATGTTGAGGAGCGAATAAAGCCAGATGCCAGAGACGCCTGTATGTAATCCTCCATGGCCTTCCTCTCTGGTGCCGAAAGGGAAAACAATCTCCCTCTTGGTGGGCACGTACCAGGCAACAAGTCGATGGAACAATCGTACGGTCTGTGCGGTGGCAAAGACAAAGCCTTCTCTTTACTGAATACCTCTAACAGGTCTGCATAGTCTAGGGGAACACATGAAAACTCTGGAGAAGTCCTTGGTAACTGTAGAGCAGTCATTAACCAGCTGGGGGTAGCCTGAAGTAACTCGGGAGAAACAGATATTCCAAGAGATGAGGCAGAGAGACACTTATCACAGTCAGACCCATTTGAGAATGTTACTGGAGGGCCAGTCTATCTGGGGATTATGAAGGACCAGCCAAGGGAACCCCAGAATTAAAGGGAATTCTGGTGACTTGATTACATAAAACTGTATAGTTTCTAGGTGACCCCCAATCCGGAGATATAAAGGAATAGAGCGCAGACTCACCTGTCCAGACCCCAGAGGCCTCCCATCTAGTGCAGTGATAGTCAGGGGGTCATCAAGGTTGGTGAGAGGTACTTTAAGACGTCTGGCGACTTCCAAATCCATAAAGTTACCAGCTGCCCCAGAGTCTATGAATGCCTTTAGAGGATGTGACTGATCTTTCCATAAAAGATGAGTATTCACGAGAGCCCCAGAAGAAATTGAGTGGGGAGAGGTTGCTTCTCTCGTCACAGTCCTCCCTTCCCTGGACAAGAGTTGGCTTTTCCCGAAAGAATTGGGCAGGAAGCTCGAAAGTGGCCAGACTCACCACAATACAGGCAGCACCTCTCTTTCATCCTGCGGTCCCGCTCGGAACGGGTGAGCCGTGACCGGCCCAGCTGCATTGGTTCCTCAGTGCATGTTACATACGTGGCAGGGAGGTCAGGAGACATGAGGGGTGCCAAGGATCTTTGACTGGGGACATTTCTAGAAGTTTCAGTGCGCTCTCTACGCCCCTCTCTAAGGCGATTGTCTAGTCTAATGGCCATATCAATCAGGGATTCTAGGTCTGTCACAGGGTCCCGGGCTGCCAGTTCGTCCTTAATATCATCAGCCAGCACCCAAGTGAATGCCACAGTTAGTGCCTCTTGGTTCCAGCCACTCTCCATAGCTAGAGTTCGAAATTCCACAGCTAGTTCAGCAACACTTTGAGAACCCTGGGTCAACTGAAGTAGGCGGCTAGCAGCCTCACGTCCACACACAGGATGATCAAACACTCGCCTCATCTCCTCCATAAAGCGCCTGTAATCTGAACAAACTACTGGTTGTGGAGACTGCTCCCACAAGGCAGTTGCCCAGGCAAGGGCTTTCCCAGATAAAAGAGTAATAATATAAGCCACTTTACTACGTGCTGTTGGGAATCTATTTGGCTGCAATTCAAAGTTCAAGGAGCACTGGGTGAGGAAGCCCTTACATCTGCCGGGGCTTCCATTATACCTTTCAGGATGAGGAAGGTGGACATCTGAACCTTGCACTGCAGTGATAGGAGGTGCTGGTGGGACCTGGGGTTGAGACTCAGCCTCCTGCTGTTGGTTTGAAAGAGACTGAAGATGTTGTAGGATCTCTGTGATCGCCTGACCCAGTTTTGAAACCGCCACCTCTTGTTGTGCAAGTACTTGTTCGTGTCGTTCCATGGTGGCTGCCTGGCTTGAAACAGCAGCAAGGATTCAAGGCTCTGCATTTGATAAAGGTTGGTTCTCCTCTGCTGGGCTCGTATCAATTGTTCAGTCCTACTGTTATGATCCAGATGGGGATCGAACTCAAGGTATGTGGTGTGTATAACCTTGGCACTAACCACTGCTCCACTGAAGCAGGTCTAACCCAGATGCAGAGGAAATAACCAAGAGGCTCAGAGTCTGACTCCTAAAGTTCTTTACTCAAAACAAAAAAAAACTCTGTCCTTAAATGTCAGACAAGAGAGAAGTTCAAAGCAACACTCAACAGAAGACAGCTAAATTCTCTAACCGAAAATCCTTGGCAGCATCACAGTCAAAAAGACTTTAGGACTGAACAAGAACAATAGTCAGTGAGGCATTTAAATAGGGTGTGCAATTAGCAAAGAATCAATACAGGTGTGCTACAAGTCTCTAATAAAGAGGTGATCTGGGGTTGAAAGTACGCCATCCAGTGGTGAAACCAGGGAAACTCAGGCAGAACATTACACACGATTCCAATAAAAATTCTGTTCATGGTATTCTTGTAAAGCGTCATGTAAAATATCTAGGGGTTGATATCTGCAAATCTGATTCAGAGCGTCTCCATCACAACTTTCAGCCAAGGATCACAACTTTCATCCTTTCCTGACTAAGGCTGAGGGCATTTCACGCCTAGTTTATCCTGCTTTTTCCCTTTATGTTGATCAAAAAACAGTTAAAATGATTAACTCTCTGCTATTCCGTTTTATTTGGAAAAATAAGACCGAATATGTTCAAAGGAATCTATAATAAGAAACTATAAGGAGGGTGGTCTTAATGCTTTAGATTTTAATATAATTAACCAGACTTTCAAAATTAATTGGATCAAGAATTGTTTGTCTAATAACGAGTTACCCTGGTTTTGGATCCGTAATCTAGTCTTCAAACTTTTATCTTTTTTGTTTCTGATTTGTTTAATGCTGATGGGGACCTTCTTTCCTTTCCGGACTTTGTGTCTTTCAAAGGTGCAACAATCTCACTAAGAGATTTTAATAAGGTGACTAAAAGTATACCTGTCAGTTTAAAAACTTTGTTTAAAGCGCATTTATGTTATGGCTCTGTAAACAACTATTTTCCTACACTTGCAGTTAATGGTGTTTATTTATTTGATAAAAAATGCAATAGAATAGAGAATAGAATAGAATAGAATAGAATAGCCTTTTATTGTCATTGCACTGTGAAGGTACAACGAAACTAGGGCTGCTCCCTCACCCATCAAGATACATAAAAACAACATACATAAAACTATGGCAGACAAACAAACAATATTCACTCATAAATGTAATAATTTAATATAAACAGTAATAAATATGTGCAAAATAGTATAAAAAGTATATATATATATACACCTATGTCTTCCTAACATTTTTCATATACATAGCAGCTAATAAAAATCTTTGATTATTTATAGTTATTTTAAAAACAAGAGAATGCAAAAGTACTTGACTTATTGCCTTGGGGCGATTAAGAATTAATTTCCTTTAAGAGTTTGTGTGTGTAAAACCATGAGTATTTGCAGTTCGTATAGCCCAGGGGAAAAAACTGTTTGTCATCCTACTAGAATGTGATTTGGTTGACCTGTACCGTCTCCCTGAGGGCAGCAGATCAAACAAGCGGTAGGCAGGGTGTGAGAAATCAGTAGTGATGGCTTTGGTTCTTCTGAGACAGCAGGATGTGGATATGTTTTCCAGGCTGGGCAGAGGACAGCCAATTATCTTCTGGGCAGTGTTAATGACCCTCTGCACTGCTTTTCTATCCTCATCGGTTGAGCCTGCATACCAAACGCTTAAACAATATGTGAATATGCTCACCACAGAGGAGTTATAGAAAGCCAGCAGCAGCTTTGTGTCCATATTGTTCTTTCTGAGGACAGGTAAGAAGTGTAGCCGCTGCTGGGCCTTCTTAACCAGGGCCCTGATGTTGTGGGTCCACGAGTAGTCAGAAGAGATGTAGGTGCCCAGAAACTTAAAGTTGGTGACAATTTCCACCTGGGCTCCATTTATGAGGAGGGGGGTTTAATCCTGTCTGTGCTTCCTGAAGTCCAGAATTAACTTTTGTTTTTGAAATATTTAAAGTCAGGTTATTTTCTGAGCACCAGCGCGGTAAAACCTTCACCTCTGCCCTATAAGCTGACTCATCCCCATTAAAAATACATCCAACCACTGTGGTGTCATCAGCATATTTTATAATATGGTTAGTTGGATAAATTGGAGAGCAATCATAGGTGTACAGTCCATACAGCAGTGGGCTCAAAACGCAGCCTTGAGGAGAGCCAGTACTCAGCGTTAGTGTGGAGGATTGATGTGGGCCTAATCTCACGGATTGTGGACGGCTCGTTAGAAAGTTTTTAATCCAGTTACAGGTGGAGAGGGGGATCTGCAGCTGTAACAGTTTACTGTGAAGAATGTCCGGAATAATTGTGTTAAAAGCTGAGCAATAGTCCACGAAGAGCATCCTTACATAGCTGTTCTTGTTCTCCAGATGGCTCAGCGCTGTATGAAGTGTAAGGGCTATAGCATCCTCTGTGGACCTGTTTGCCCGATAGGCAAACTGGTAGGGGTCGAAGAAAGGGGGTAGGCAGTCTCTAATGTGCTGGGAGACTGATCACTCCAGGCACTTCATAATTACAGACGTCAGAGCGATGGGTCTATAGTCATTTAAGGTGTCTATGGCTGTTTTTTTGGGAATGGGAATAATAATGGAGGCCTTCAGACATGTGGGAATAGTGGCATGTGTCAGGGAGAGATTGAAAAGTTTTGTGAGGATCCCTGCCAGCTGGTCTGCACATGCTTTAACCACCGCTCCTGGGATGCCATCTGGACCAGCAGCTTTTCTCTCAGGTACTTCCTAACCTCATGCTCCTGAAGAGAGAGAGATGAACTGCTGGAGCCGGGTGGGAGGGGCAGTGACTGCCGATGTATGGTATTGGTCTCAAACCGGGCAAAGAAGCTGTTTAGCTCCCCCACCAGGATGCTGCTGCTGGAGGATGTAGAGGGGGGGTGGCCTTTATAGTTGGTTAAGGCCTGTATACCCCTCCACATCTGTCGCGGGTTATTATCAGTCAGATGACCCTCTACTTGCCCCTTATAAGAATCCTTGGCCTGCTTAATACCCCTCCTCAGGTCCGCCCTGGCAGTGCTGTATAGAGCTCTGTCTCCTGTCTTGAAGGCCAGGTTACGGGCTCTGATCAGAGTCTGGACTTCACTTGTCATCCAGGGCTTCCTGTTTGGGAAGATCCGTATAGGTCTTTCCTCTGTGACGTTTCCAATACAACACTTGATGTAAAAGAGGACAGACTCAGTGTGTGTGTCCAGGTTCTGATCTTCAAAAATACTCCATTCTGTGCATGCGAAGCAGTCTTGCAGCTGAATGAGTGCCTTTTCGGGCCAGGCTGTGATGGTCTGTATGGCTGGTTTTGTTTGTCTCCTGAGGGGGGTGTAGGCTGGGGAGAGAAGCAGAGAGAGGTGGTCTGACTGTCCGAGGTGGGGGAGGGGAGATGCTCTGTAGGCATTTTTAATGTTGGAGTAAACATGATCTAAGATGTTTTCTCCCCTAGTAGCACACTTGACATGCTGATAAAATTTGGGGAGAACAGTCTTAAGGCGAGCTTTATTAAAGTCCCCTGCAATGATATGAACGCCGTGCGGATGAGCCATCTGTTGTTTATTTACCATAAGCTGAAGCTGACCAAGTGCCATGGTAACGTTAGCATTTGGGTGGATGTAAACAACAGTCACAATGACTACTGTTAGCTCCAGTGGCAGATAGAAGGGTCGGCACTGAACACAAATGGCCTCTAGGTCCGGTGAGCAATAGGTGTCAATTACTCTGCTGTCTGTACACCAATTTTGAAGTACATAAACACAGAGACCACCTCCTCTGTTCTTACCGGAGGCTTTGGTCCGGTCATGCCGATGGATGGTACGGCCTGTTAATTCCACTGCAGCATCGGGGATTTGCGGGTGTAGCCAAGTTTCGCTAAAAATCAACAGACAGCACTCACGTATGATGTGATTATAGGCGATCATTGACTGCAGCTCGTCCATCTTATTCGCCAGGGATCTAGAGTTTGCAAGGAAGATAGAAGGTAGCGGAGGTCGGTGCGGCTGTTTCCTTAGCCGGGCTAGCAGGCCTGCTCGGCATCTGCGTTTCTGCTTTCTCTCCTTGCGCCGCCTCCGGCGCCTCCCAGACCCGACAACAATCCACACGGCGCCCAGGGATCTCGCTATCTCCAGCGGAATGTTTTGAGTCCGTGAAAAGGAAGTTGTAATATCCATTTTCGCTGCAAATCCGATGTTTATCAATGTTTGACGATCGTAGGTTGTCTTGCTTATGCATGGGTGTATAAAAACAAAACAAAACACACATAAAATACATAAAAAAGTGCAGGGTAACTGGGAGCCTCGAGCCGCTGCGTCAGTGCGCGCCGCCATCTTAGTATATACATCTATACTAATAATAATATACATTTTTTATTAGAAATGCTCTTTCTTCAACTCCAGTATGCCCATCTAAAGCACAATCTAAATGGAGGATCTGTTATCCGAACTCTGATTTAAAAAAAACTTGTGGACCTTTTCTCACAAATTATTTATCCCCAGTAAAATTAAAGAACTCCATTTCAAAATTGCTCATAGATACTACCCTTGTAATTTATTTTTGAGCAGATTTTCTGAGAATATATCTTCAATGTGTTCTTTTTGTAATTCTGATGAAGAATCTATTTTACATCTGTTTTATCATTGCCCATTCTCAAAATCCTTTTGGTCTGAAGTTACCATGTTAATTTTTTCATGCTGTAACAAAATGATAGAATTAACAGAATCTATTATTTTTGTGTCAGATTTTCACTCCAAGGACATTAATCTGGAGCATATTGTTTTATTGCTTTGTCTTCTGGGTAAATTTCACCTACATAAAGCCAGAGCCATCCATTGCAAACCTAACTTTAGAATGTTTTCATCTGATATAAAGTCCCTTTTTACTTCCTTTAAGAATATGTCAAATCCGTTGAACTCAAAGGCTTCAAAAACTTGTAACATTATTGAGTCTATTTTAAGCTGTCTTTAAATTATCCTTTCTTTCCTTTACAATTTTTTTTTATTTTTATTTTTTTTATCTTTAATATGTCTTGTAAATTTGTGTCTCTAACAGAACCTCTTGTGATGATGTCCGTTTGCCCCCTGTTGCTTCAAATATGTTGTTGTTCTTTCAACTGCAATTAAATAAAAAAAATAATAAATAAATAAAAACCTGTCATGTATCCCGTTTTGGCCGGGAAAGTCACGTATTTTACCCTTCTTTCCCACCGTCCTCCCATATTAGTATTTTCCCGTAAATCTCCCGTATTTTAATTTTAATTTTATTTAATTTTAACCTGCATTATTAATAAAATAATAATAAAAAAACATTCCCAATTTGAGCTCCTGTTAATCTTGAGTACCTATAGAGTAGTACTGCATCCTTCATATCTCCAAAAAGTCTTTAGTTTTGTTATATTTATAAGAGAAAAATAGTCTGTGCCGATTTTTTTCAGAAAAACATGAGCGGCTGTAGGCGTGACGTGTGGGCGGAGCTAAAGAATCACGAGCGCGAGTAGGCTTTTGCGTTTTCCTTCGCACTCGCTCTGAGCGGGGCTCGAACCCCGGTCTCCTCTAACAAGGAGGCTAAAGGGCTACAGCCACTAGCGTCTGTTGCTAGTGCATCTCTTGAGATCGGGGAGGTTTACCTGCACAGCCACTACTCGCTGGCCTCCGTTACACTTGGAAAATGGCTAAGTTCCACTTTATGTCGTCTTTTTTTTCTTTAAAGGTGCACAAGATGTTTACTTGATGTGCTTACGTGCCGATAGCCAAGTTAACAACACAGAGATATTTGAAGCAGTTTTACTCACCGCCTGTGGTTCCAACACACGATCGTGACCCTTTTTCGTTGGGAATGCATTATCCTTAAGAAATAAACTATATGCAAATCCGGCGTCAAACTGGGCCTTGTTTGTAAAACAAGCATCTTCGAAATGCAGGGAATAAACAAAAACACTTGCACAACTCCGTCGATGCTCTTTAAAAATAAACTCCGTCCACTGGTCCCTTGATTTTTTTTTTTTTTTTTTTTTTTTTTTTTTGGTAATCTGTGCAGGGTTGTCTTGCCCTCCCAACCAAAAACACACTTCTTTTGTGACATTTCGCGACGCTCTCGTTCTGGTCAGTGAATGTCTCGTCTCTGCTCTACATAAGCGTGCACTCTTCCGGGAGAAGTGGCCTTAGGACCCATATAAGGAAATTCCGCTCCATCTAACGTCACACAGACCCATACAAAAAAAAACTTTCCGAAACTTGTGACAAACCGGAAGGACTCCTTCCGGTTTGTCACAAGTTTCGGAAAGTTTTTTTTTTCAAACGTACAACTTAATTTTTGAAACTTTGTCCATGTTTAGCATGGGAATCCAACTCTTTAACAGTGTAAAAATACTCTGTATGCATGAAATAGCATTTCACCCCCCCCCCCCCCTTTAAAGTATTTTTAGGCTGCATTAATTAGGTGAACCGGGAACACTTGCCATAACACCCTATGTACTTGCTACATTATTAGAAGAATGGCATCTACGCTAATATTTGTCTGTTTCTCTCTTATTCCGAGGTCACCGTAGCCACCAGATCCAGTATGTATCCAGATCAGAGGGTCACTGCAGTCAGCCGGATCCAGTACGTATCCAGACCAGATGGTGGATCAGCACCTAGAAAGGACCTCTACTACCCTGAAAGACAGCAGAGACCAGGACAACTAGAGCTCCAGATACAGATCCCCTGTAATGACATTGTCTCAGAGGACCACCAGGACAAGACCACAGGAAACAGATGATTCTTCTGCACAATCTGACTTTGCTGCAGCCTGGAATTGAACTACTGGTTTCATCTGGTCAGAGGAGAACTGGCCTCCCAACTGAGCTTGGTTTCTCCCAAGGTTTTTTTCTCCATTCTGTCACCTATGGAGTTTCGGTTCCTTGCCGCTGTTGCCTTTGGCTTGCTTTGTTGGGGTCACTTCATCTACAGCGACTAGATCGCAAATAAATGCACATACACTATTTAAACTGAACAAAGATGACATCACTGAATTCAATGATGAACTGCCTTTAACTGTCATTTTGCATTATTGACACACTCTTTTCCGAATTAATGTTGTTCAGTTGCTTTGACACAATGTATTTTGTTTTAAGCGCTATATAAATTAAGGTGACTTGACTTGACTTGCCTTAACTCATTCATAAAATGTCCAAACTACCCCCAAACTTCACATGTTTGATAAGACTCCTGACCTGACCAAATCTACATCCCCATATTCAGTTATAGCCATAGCTCCACCTGCCAGCAACAGGAAGTATCATGTTTTACTTCAAATATTTGGAAAGAGTCAAGGCCTGAATAAATCTAAAGGCCAGTATTCAGATATAATCATAGCGCCACCTCTTGGTAATAGGACACATCATGCTTTATACTAATTCATACATACCATGTTAAATCTTCACCAAATTTCACGTGTTTGATAAAAGTGCTGGACTGAAGAAATCTACATGCCAAAATACAGTTATAGTCATAGTGCCACCAGCTGGCAGCAAGAACATTGGCACATATAAATGTTTTGATATATTCCTCTATATTTATGACTTTAAATGCATAGTTCTTGCAGTTCACTGTTTTACTAAAGCCACCAGCTGGCGGTGAGCCGAGTGCAAGGGCCCGTTCATTGCCGTTTACAGCTTTAATTCTTGTTCGTTTTTTTTTTCTTCTTACAATCACTGTGGGACTAAAGTTTGTATTTGGCAAGACAAGCATTCACATTTGTCTTTATTTTAAGCACCCTGTTCGGATCAATCTATCAAATGCTTGTGGGACACCGTCTTGAATGAACTAACATAATTCTGGAAAATTCCTACTTCTCTGTGCTTCCTGCTTATCTAAAGGATGATTTTGTTTTTAGCTCCTCCTGTCGTTTTAAAGAATACCTCAATGGCGAATACATTAAGTATAAATGCCTTCTTAATTCCTGCATGTGCACACACAGTCAGCAGCTGTTTGCAAAGCAGAGCCAAAGCGTTTAAAGTATAAATCCTGCTTAATGCGCCGCAGACGTATGCAGTGATGAAACTGGCCTTAGAGTCAGAGCTAAACTCTCCAGGACATTTTGACCTTGAGAGCCAGAACAGCCGAACCTTTTTCTCTTAGGTGGCATCATTCTCAAGTTTATATTTACTAAAGAATAGGTCAATTTATTTATTTTTATTAGTAGAAGTTCTGAGTAGTACCTGCATGTAGAAGTTGACAAACAGGGCAACAAGTGTGAACATGTAGAAGGTTTGAAATTTCAGACAGCCCAGAGGGAAACCACAAGGAACGACCCATGCACTTATCGTGTGTGTTATAGTTAATAAAAACTGAACCTGAGACAAAGAGGAGAACATTATTGGGAGACAATCTTCTAACATATGTAATACAATGAAAATAACAGAACATGATATAAATTAGCATGAAAATGTGAAGGGAAATTTAAATGTAAGAGCAAAGTATAATTGGATGGAAAGGTTGCACACTGACCAGCTGAGCCTGTGTGAGGTAGCGTTTCCACCACAGATATTTGTGCATGGATGGAATGGTTGACAAACCATAGTAAGAATACATGAGGATATGGATGAAACTGTTTAGCGTTGGCCCAAAGAAACCTAGAAAAAGATGTTGCATTATACATTTTGAACTGAATGATAACCTATATATATAAACTTATTACAGAACTTTCAAGTTATGCATGGGTACGCAACATACCGTGGGTACGGAAAGTATTCAAGATTATTATTTTATGCTATTGTTAAAACAAAGCAAAATCTAAGCTCATTTTTTAAATCTAATTTTTTTGAAATGTCAATAATATATCTTAAAACTGTGACCTTTCCTTTATGTAACTTTGTCCTTCATTCTCACTTACTCTGTCCGCAGGGTATCCAGTTGAGGACACACCACCAGATATTAAACATAGAGGCATGATGATACACATGTAGGAAACTGATCTGGTTGTTTTTCTTCCTCAGCACAATGAAGATGGTGTCCAGAAATTCAATCAGCTTGGAGAAGTAGTACCACCACAGCACTTTCGCTACCTATCAGTGTAAAATGTGACATTTTCAGTGCAAGTTAAATGCAGTTCTTTACAGGATAATATGACAATGACTTATTTACACAGAGCAGATGATCTTGTTGTTTTTTGACATATGCCTTGAATGTTATTAATGCAATAAGTATAGGTAGATATATTAAAATAAATAATGCAAAGTGCTGTTTTTCTTACTCTGATATCTGCTTCACCAGCTTCATGCAGACCCTGACACTGAAGACGATAACCTGCAGACCAGACTGATGATATCAACTACCAAACACACGAAACACAACATTAGGTAAGAAAAGCGGATACCAACAGATTAGGCACCTAATTTGCTACTATGAGAAAGATACATACATGTAAACATACTGTATGCTCACTTACCTCAACCAGCATGTATAAAGACAAAATAGTAAGAGAGAAGTTGTACAGCAGTAAAATGTGTTTCAGTGAGTATGCTGGTCTGTTTCTCATATATTTTGTTCCCAGGTAGATTGTTAGGAGGTAGGTGATGGTGAGCAAGAATGTTGGTGTGTAGGAATCCAGTAGGAGCCATCCTCTCATACGAGCATCTGACAGCAAACACAGATATCATCAAACTGTTTACAGCATCTTTATTATAAATTGTAGAAGTTACTTAATCTTGTTAGAAAAAATGACTGTTTTTTTTTCTTGGTGACATGCCATATCATTATGCAGAACATCATTATTACTATAAAAGTACATTACTGTGTAGCCATAACTATATGATTTTGAAAGCCAAAAAGCTATTTCTTTATAGGCTGACTGAACATTATATTTTGTAATCAAAAGTAAGCCTAATGTGGCAAGAAAAACAGCTATGGCAGAAGATGGACCAAATAGTTTAAACTATCTTCTTTTAATAAAGAAATAAAGAAATAATTACTAGCAAACACACATATCGAGGGATGAGAACTAGAAGGGTGTGAAAAAAAAGTGACCATAGTTTGATCTGACTGTGTACTAATTTCAGTCTTTAATAATAAAAATGTGTACTCACATGGATGACATTATACTTATTTAACACTATTTTAACATTTATTCAGAGAGAGAAAAAAAAAAAAACTACAAATTTTTGATAAAAAAAAAAAAAAAAAACAACCAACCAAAAAGTCACATGCACCTTTCTGGCACCAATGTATCATTGTATTTCATATATAAAAACATGAACCTATCTGATGACAATATGCAAAAAGTATTACATTAATAAGTTTAAAAGATTTAACAATCTATTTTGATGAATTAAAATGTCACATAAAAATTCCTTACATCAAACTGAGTGTGATTAATTTGACTAAAATAGTAATCCTAGCCACTTAACAATTTGGCCAAGTGAGCGATTTAAAAGCCTTTACACATGCCTTCCCTAGTGGAAAAAAAAACACTTGCATACATACTAAAATCTATTTGAAATACATTTATTTAAAAGTTTAAGAATATGACAAATTCACATATTTATATACTTAAAATACAATAAATAAAAATACAGTTGTACTTTTAGTAAACGGGTCAAATTAAAGTCTGTTAAATTGGAACAACTAATTTTGTACTTAATGTACTCAAATTGTGAGGAAGTCCAAATAAAGATATACTGAAATATATTTTAAATTATTCTCTTTTTTTTTTCTTAGATGATCACAAACTATAAAGCCTACTTATATCATATTGACATTTAGGGTCTATAGAAAACTATTATTAAAACAATCTTATTCCTCTTCTTCTTCTGAGATAAAAAATTTTCTGACTGTATCTCCTCCCAGGGTTTTAATGTTAAAAGAACTGAACTTAGCAGATACCTGGACCATAATGTGTAGTTTTTTGCTATATCTTTTCAAACTGATCAGACTTAAAGGGGTCATTGGATGCCCATTTCCCACAAGTTTATATAATTATTTTGGGCAGGGGTTCTCAAGCCTCTCTATGAATTACCTCCAGCACTGCATGTTTTGTATGTCTCCTTATATCTGACACACCCATTTCAACTCTTGCAGTCTCAACTAATGAGCTGATGAGTTGAATCTGGTGTGATAATTGAGGGAAACACAAAATGTGCAGGGCAGGGGCTACTCCAGGACAGGTTTGAGAACCACTGCTAAAGGATCTTAATGAAAAGTCTGTAACATAGTTCAGTTGAAATTTCTCAATGGTAGTGTAAAACAACACCCTTTTTTTACCATCAAAAACAGCCCTTTTTAGAGCAAGTAGTTTTTTAGCATTTTCCTTTGAATGCAAATGAGCTCTGCTTACCTTGCCGCTTCGTTTTAGCTGCATTCATCCTGAAACTTGCTAATTAGCACATTATTAGGAAAGGCGATTTACAAAGATTCATTAAAAAAACCTTATACTCCTTCTATTGGTGAAGCTGGATCTCGAATGATTTGCACAAACAGACACATTTAGGTAGATTGGGGGCGCATTCCCTTCAAAAACAAATGTAATCCATTGTGTCTTCAACATGTCAGATGTCAGGACTAAATGACAACTGCTACACTCAAAAAAAAAAAAAATGCTGGGTTATTTTTTCAACCCAAATGCTGGGTTTAGACCGCTGTGTAGGACTTTGGGTTGTTTTAACCCAAGTTTGGGTTGAAAATTGGTCGCGATTTTAACCCAGGGGGGCTGGGTTGAGAATGCGGACGTGAAGGAGACCACGCACGTCACGTTAAGATCGTACGTCTCCAGTGCGAACAGCCGGCATTTTCTCAGCGTAGAAAAATGAGAAGCAAGTGAAAGACATTATGGTAAGTTAAAGATTCAAAACTTAAAGTTATAGTTTATTGTTTACCCGGTTGTATGAAAGGCGGAAGGTTTTATGAAAGGCGGAAACAAAGGAGCTTAACGTTATATTTTAAAAAAACAGACGCGGTTTTTGCCTCAGACCGGGAGGTCTTAACGGCCTCATTTAACATTACTGAACGGAAGAGGTACTTTTAATATAACGTCTGTGAATGTCTTATGTCATATTTACGTAAGATTTTACATGATCTACACTTTTTGAAGTGTTAATAGACTGTTATGGTTATGGTTACACTTATGTTAATTTGTTGTCTTATTTTTCGCGGTTAAAATGAATGTACGTTAGTCTACTAAAGGAAACGGCATTGTGTGGTAAAGACTAGCATAATTATTTTGAGGCTGTTGAAGTGGTAATCGTCAAAAGTATGTTTTGCATGTAATATTTCAGACTTGTCGAGGTCGTGTCTTCACTGTGTCTGCACTGAGAGTTAAAGACACAGAAGCTGTTTGTGTGAGAGTCACACACTGTCTGAGGAGGAGGCAGTGTTCTCAACTTCTTCTGAAGAGAGGGACAGACGGTTTAAGGTGCGTAAAATGAATTCCATCAAGATATCTTTATTTTTACTAAGACTAAAATAATGTTTATTTTTGTAGATGCTGAAATCCAGAGACAAGAAAACTTTATTCTTATTAGACTGATGTAAGTTATTTTTTTTTGAAAATTAATGTTTCAGTTGTGTCCTTGCCTGTTTAATTCACATTTTGATGCAACAACAGTGTGATTATATGTTCATATTTTATTGAAACCATTGATGTCCCTCTTTGCAGAACTCAAACTAACTTTGGAGTTAAGGGAACAGAAGTCTGCTTGTGTGAGGAGGAGGTTTTCTCAGCTTCTTTGGAAGAGAGGGAAAGATCGTTTAAGCCAAGTAAACTTCATAAATTCATGTTATCAGTTGTGGTTGTTGTTGTTTTTTTACTAAGAGTAAATTAATATTTGTTTGTTTTGTTTTTGTAGATGTTAAAAGCCAGAGACATGGGAGAATCATTCTTTTGAGATTGAATGCAAGTTATTTTTAGAAAATAAATGTTTCTGTTGTCTCCTGCCGGTTTACTTCACATTGTGATGAAACAACAGTATTATTACGTGCTCATTTAATTAAAACCATTGATGTCTGTGTTTTTCATTGCAGAACTCAAACCAACTTTGGAGTTGTCTGATTTGGAGAGTCATCATTCTTGGTCTTCCTTCTTAAAGGTAAAGTTCACACAAAAAATAAATTAATTGCCCTCATGTCATTCCAAACCTATAAGACTTTTGTCAAGTCAAGTCACCTTTATTTATATAGCGCTTTAAACAAAATACATTGCGTCAAAGCAACTGAACAACATTCATTAGTAAAACAGTGTGTTAATAATGCAAAATGATAGTTAAAGGCAGTTCATCATTGAATTCAGTGATGTCATCTCTGTTCAGTTAAATATTGTCTGTACATTTATTTGCAATCAAGTCAACGATATCGCTGTAGATGAAGTGACCCCAACTAAGCAAGCCAGAGGCAACAGCAGCAAGGAACCGAAACTCCATCGGTGACAGAATGGAGAAAAAAACCTTGGGAGAAACCAGGCTCAGTTGGGGGGCCAGTTCTCCTCTGACCAGATGAAACAAGTAGTTTAATTCCAGGTTGCAGCAAAGTCAGATTGTGTAGAAGAATCATCTGTTTCCTATAGTCTTGTCCTGGTGGTCCTCTGAGACCAGGTCTTTACAGGGGATCTGTATCTGGGGCTCTAGTTGTCCTGGTCTCCGCTGCTTTTCAGGGCAGTAGAGGTCCTTTCTAGGTGCTGATCCACCATCTGGTCTGGATACGTACTGGATCTGGGTGACTGCAGTGACCCTCTGATCTGGATACAGACTGGATCTGGTGGCTACGGTGACCTCGGAATAAGAGAGAAACAGACAAATATTAGCGTAGATGCCATTCTTCTAATGATGTAGCAAGTACATAGGGTGTTATGGGAAGTGTTTCGGGTGCCGGTTTACCTAATTAATGCAGCCTAAAATTCCTTTAACGGATTTGGATATTAAAAACATATTAGTATGTTATGTGTATGCCAGGTTAAAGAGATTGGTCTTTAATCTAGATTTAAACTGCAAGAGTGTGTCTGCCTCCCGAACAATGTTAGGTAGGTTATTCCACAGTTTAGGCGACAAATAGGAAAAGGATCTGCCACCCGCAGTTGATTTTGATATTCTAGGTATTATCAAATTGCCTGAGTTTTATAACGTAGGGGACGTAGAGGATTATAATGTGAAAGGAGCTCATTCAAATACTGAGGTGCTAAACCATTCAGGGCTTTATAAGTAATAAGCAATATTTTAAAATTTATATGATGTTTGATAGGGAGCCTGTGCAGTGTTGACAGGACCAGGCTAATATGGTCATACTTCCTGGTTTTAGTAAGAACTCTTGCTGCTGCATTTTGGACTAGCTGTAGTTTGTTTACTAAGCGTGCAGAACAACCACCCAATAAAGCATTACAATAATCTAACCTTGAGGTCATAAATGCATGGATTAGCATTTCTCCATTTGACATTGATAGCATAGGCCATAATTTAGATATATTGCAATCAAATAGCACACCTAGGTTCCTAACTGATGACGAAGAATTGACAGAGCAGCCATCAAGTCATAGACAGTGTTCTAGGTTATTACAAGCAGAGTTTTTAGGTCCTATAATAAACACTTGTTTTTTCATAATTTAGCAGTAAGAAATTACTCGTCATCCAGTTTATTATATCGACTATGCATTCCATTATTTTTTCAAATTGGTGTGTTTCACCAGGCCGCGAAGAAATATAGAGCTGAGTATCATCAGCATAACAGTTACAGCTAACACCATGTTTCCTGATGATATCTCCCAAGGGTAACATATAAAACGTGAAGAGTAGCAGCCCTAGTACTGAGCCTTGAGGTACTCCATACTGCACTTGTAATCGATATGATACATCTTCATTCACTGCTACGAACTGATGGCGGTCATATGTATGTATGTATGGTGCCCTGAGGGGATTTATCATTAACATTTGTTTCTCTGGATAATGTTATATGAAGTTATACTTGAAGCCTGCCCTCTGAGAAATCCTGAAAATTTTGTCTGTCTTTACAGCACAAATGAATATATTTTGAATTTTCTCATGATTTTGTTAATCCGTTTATAGTCTAGATAATCAGTATTTTCAAGCCTCATAAACACAGAGTTATTGTAGAAGTAATTCATTCCGATATTTATATATGAATAATTCTTAAATTATATGATAGCAAACACGTATGTTCAAAATAAAATACTGGTCTCCCAGAATAGCAATGGAGGACACAAATTAAGAGAATATTAAAAATATTTATTTGTTTTCCAAAAATGACCTGAGTTTGTGTTGGTCTGGAAACAATGTGGGGAGTAAATTATGACCATTTTCATTATTTGGTGAACTAACCCTTTGAAGAGCAGCCCTCCATGTACATGAACATTTGTGAGGTATGTGAATGTCATGTCTGTTTTAATGTTTCAGTAAAGTAGCTTTCTGAAAGCAATATATTTATTCAAACAATATTACATGCCCTCATACTAGTGCTACCATTATAGCCTTCTGGAGTGCTGTGGTGGACCGTGACATTAAACAACCACACAAAGTGTTGAAAATTTTACACAGATTATTTACCTGTCCTTACGGATGTGAATACACCTCTGCCTGAAAATGGATAGAGTTTAATTAAATGTTTTATTTTTTTCAAATGTGTTTCTCTTTTTAGGCCACTAATGAAGAGCAGGCGGTGACTGGGATGAATGCTGGTCTGAGAAGAGAACTTCCTTTCCTCTAAACTGATACAGCAGTGGTTTTAAAGGAGAACGCTGCCCTGAATGATGTAGATGATATCACATGTGCTGATGGGGCTTCTTCATGACTACATCAATTATGCTAAAGAGATCATGAAAGTTTACATTGATGCATGATCTGTATTCATGGACTATGAAACAAACTGTAAGTGCATCACTTGTAAAAACAATGTTAAATGCGTGTTCTGTGTTGTTTAGTAGAAGAATTTACACTCTGTCATTCATACACATGCTCACTCATGTTAATGTTGAGGTTTATTTGTGTACTGTCATGCTAGAATAGTTGGTAAAGAACCTAACTAATTTATTGTATAATAGTGATTTTGTATATTTTTATACAAAATATAAAATGTAACAGCCCAATTTGATCTCAAAGGGGGGGTGAAATGCTATTTCATGCATACTGAGTTTTTTATACTGTTAAAAAGTTGGATTCCCATGCTAAACATGGAAAAAGTTTCAAAAATTAAGTTGTACGTTTGAAGGAGTATTTTTGTTCCAAAGTTTGTTACAAGTTTCGGAAAGTTTTTTTCAAGTATGGGTCTGTGTGACGTTAAATGGAGCGGAATTTCCTTATATGGGTCCTAAGGGCACTTCTGCCAGGAAGAGCGCGCGCTCCCGTAGAGCAGAGCGGAGCAGAGACATTCACTGATCAGAGCGAGAGTGTCGCGTAATGTCACAAAAGAAGTGTGTTTTTGGTTGCGAGGGCAAGGCAACCCTGCACAGATTACCCAAAAAGAAAAACATTAAGGGACCAGTGGACGGAGTTTATTTTTACAGAGCATCGACGGTGTTGTGCAAGTGTTTTTGTTTGTTCCCTGCATTTCGAAGATGCTTGTTTTACAAACAAGGCCCAGTTTGACGCCGGATTTGCGTATCGTTTATTTCTTAAGGATGATGCAATCCCAACGAAAAAGGGCCACGATCGTGTGTTGGAACCGCAGGCGGTGAGTAAAAATGCTTCCAATATCTCTGTGTTGTTAACTTGGCTATCGGCGCGTAAGCACATCAAGTAAACCTAGTACACCTTTTTAAAAAAAAAAAAAGACGACATAAAGTGAAACTTAGTCATTTTCCAAAACCGCTAAGCAAATATATACAGTTTCAAAACATACCACATAGAGACGTCCTGCTGTAGTCATTGCTGCAGCTGCTCTCGTTCAGTTTCAGCCTCTGGATCTGATTCTGGATCATAAATAAACGGCTGAATCTGACTGTTAGCCATGGTTTGATTTGGATGATGAAAAATCGGCACAGACTATTTTTCTCTTATATAATAAAACTAAAGACTTTTTGGAGATATGAAGGATGCAGTACTACTCTATAGGTACTCAAAATTAACAGGAGATTGAGTGAAAATGAGCATTTCACCCCCCCTTTAAGTTATATTCAACAAATGTTCAATGCTCTATGAACTCTATAGCAGTTAATGCCATCCTTTTCTGCCTTTCTTCTTACATGTTACTTTTTGACTTGTTTTTAATAAATATTTTCCTTTTGATAATAATTATTTTTGTGTAAAAGTGATATTTAAAATGAACAAGATTTGTAGGTTTAATACCTAGCTCAATTTGGGTTCATTTTAGACTAGTACCGGTAAGCAGTGTTTCCCACTGCCTTACACTCAATTCGTGGTGGCACTCCGCGAGTTCATTTTCTGCCAGCAGGAGGCGCTAAGAGTGGGAGAGATATGTTTCTCCAGTAACAGCTGCAAAGTGTCGCTGAGCTCACAAACGCTGCCTTTTCAAGCACATGCAAAATTAAATCGAACATTTTCTAAATACAGTAGTTTTCCTTCTGAAATACAGTGATAAAAAAGCACATGCTCTGGTTTTTGAAACCCTGCAATGTAGTAATTTTAAACCATAAAAAAGCAACTGGTTGGGTTAAAATAACCCAGCGTTGGGTTTGTCCCTTTTTGACCCAGCGCTGGGTTGCCAAAATAACCCAAACTGGGTTGTTTTCAAACCAGCAGTTTTTAGAGTGTATGTTCATTAAGCAGGCATGTGATCAGCCAGAGACAAATAAGAAGGAAAATCTTACCACCACTATGGCAGGCCGGAAGGTCCAAAAATAGAGCTACTGACTTGATGTGGGAATTCACTATACATTTGCCAGTAGGTACTGAGTTTACCACTGATAGGCATGCAGTGCATCTGTATATACACTCCCCTCACACAGCGGACCACTGATTCTCCTTAGTCATTGACTCCCTATATTCGCCCAGCAGACGACTCACTTTCCTTAGTCAGCTACTCACTTTCCTCACACATGGGATGACTCATTTTCCTCACGCAGCGGACCACTGACTCTCCTCAGCCGGTGACTTACTTTCCACACCCAACAATCGACTCACTTTACTCATGTGGCCTTAACATTCAACTTTTGTTATGTCAAGAACACAAGGAAATTAAGTCATTTTTAATGAAAAACAAATCTTATGTTGAGATCACGAGGAAATTCAGTCGTTGTAACAAACAACTCTCATTATGTCAAGATAACAAGAAAATTAAGTAAATTTAACAAGAAAACATCTTATGTCGAAATCACGAGAAAATGAAGTCGTTAAACGAGAAAACAAGAAGGAAAAAAATAATAATGCATGGCCACTTAGAACTACTGTCCCGTAGAGCAGAGCGGAGCAGAGACATTCACTGATCAGAGCGAGAGTGTCGCGTAATGTTACAAAAGAAGTGTGTTTTTGGTTGCGATGGCAAGGCAACCCTGCACAGATTACCCAAAAAAAAAACATTAAGGGACCAGTGGACGGAGTTTATTTTTACAGAGCATCGACGGTGTTGTGCAAGTGTTTTTGTTTGTTCCCTGCATTTCGAAGATGCTTGTTTTACAAACAAGGTCCAGTTTGACGCCGGATTTGCGTATCGTTTATTTCTTAAGGATGATGCAATCCCAACGAAAAAGGGTCACGATCGTGTGTTGGAACCGCAGGCGGTGAGTAAAAATGCTTCCAATATCTCTGTGTTGTTAACTTGGCTATCGGCGCGTAAGCACATCAAGTAAACCTAGTACACCTTTTAAAAAAAAAAAAGACGACATAAAGTGAAACTTAGTCATTTTCCAAAACCGCTAAGCAAATATATACAGTTTCAAAACATACCACATAGAGACGTCCTGCTGTAGTCATTGCTGCAGCTGCTCTCGTTCAGTTTCAGCCTCTGGATCTGATTCTGGATCATAAATAAACGGCTGAATCTGACTGTTAGCCATGGTTTGATTTGGATCACGAAAAATCGGCACAGACTATTTTTCTCTTATATAATAAAACTAAAGACTTTTTGGAGATATGAAGGATGCAGTACTACTCTATAGGTACTCAAAATTAACAGGAGATTGAGTGAAAATGAGCATTTCACCCCCCCTTTAAGTTATATTCAACAAATGTTCAATGCTTTATGAACTCTATAGCAGTTAATGCCATCCTTTTCTGCCTTTCTTCTTACATGTTACTTTTTGACTTGTTTTTAATAAATATTTTCCTTTTGATAATAATTATTTTTGTGTAAAAGTGATATTTAAAATGAACAAGATTTGTAGGTTTAATACCTAGCTCAATTTGGGTTCATTTTAGACTAGTACCGGTAAGCAGTGTTTCCCACTGCCTTACACTCAATTCGTGGTGGCACTCCGCGAGTTCATTTTCTGCCAGCAGGAGGCGCTAAGAGTGGGAGAGATATGTTTCTCCAGTAACAGCTGCAAAGTGTCGCTGAGCTCACAATGCTGCCTTTTCAAGCACATGCAAAATTAAATCGAACATTTTCTAAATACAGTAGTTTTCCTTCTGAAATACAGTGATAAAAAAGCACATGCTCTGGTTTTTGAAACCCTGCAATGTAGTAATTTTAAACCATAAAAAAGCAACTGGTTGGGTTAAAATAACCCAGCGTTGGGTTTGTCCCTTTTTGACCCAGCGCTGGGTTGCCAAAATAACCCAAACTGGGTTGTTTTCAAACCAGCAGTTTTTAGAGTGTATGTTCATTAAGCAGGCATGTGATCAGCCAGAGACAAATAAGAAGGAAAATCTTACCACCACTATGGCAGGCCGGAAGGTCCAAAAATAGAGCTACTGACTTGATGTGGGAATTCACTATACATTTGCCAGTAGGTACTGAGTTTACCACTGATAGGCATGCAGTGCATCTGTATATACACTCCCCTCACACAGCGGACCACTGATTCTCCTTAGTCATTGACTCCCTATATTCGCCCAGCAGACGACTCACTTTCCTTAGTCAGCTACTCACTTTCCTCACACATGGGATGACTCATTTTCCTCACGCAGCGGACCACTGACTCTCCTCAGCCGGTGACTTACTTTCCACACCCAACAATCGACTCACTTTACTCATGTGGCCTTAACATTCAACTTTTGTTATGTCAAGAACACAAGGAAATTAAGTCATTTTTAATGAAAAACAAATCTTATGTTGAGATCACGAGGAAATTCAGTCGTTGTAACAAACAACTCTCATTATGTCAAGATAACAAGAAAATTAAGTAAATTTAACAAGAAAACATCTTATGTCGAAATCACGAGAAAATGAAGTCGTTAAACGAGAAAACAAGAAGGAAAAAAATAATAATGCATGGCCACTTAGAACTACTGTCCCGTAGAGCAGAGCGGAGCAGAGACATTCACTGATCAGAGCGAGAGTGTCGCGTAATGTTACAAAAGAAGTGTGTTTTTGGTTGCGATGGCAAGGCAACCCTGCACAGATTACCCAAAAAAAAAACATTAAGGGACCAGTGGACGGAGTTTATTTTTACAGAGCATCGACGGTGTTGTGCAAGTGTTTTTGTTTGTTCCCTGCATTTCGAAGATGCTTGTTTTACAAACAAGGTCCAGTTTGACGCCGGATTTGCGTATCGTTTATTTCTTAAGGATGATGCAATCCCAACGAAAAAGGGTCACGATCGTGTGTTGGAACCGCAGGCGGTGAGTAAAAATGCTTCCAATATCTCTGTGTTGTTAACTTGGCTATCGGCGCGTAAGCACATCAAGTAAACCTAGTACACCTTTTAAAAAAAAAAAAGACGACATAAAGTGAAACTTAGTCATTTTCCAAAACCGCTAAGCAAATATATACAGTTTCAAAACATACCACATAGAGACGTCCTGCTGTAGTCATTGCTGCAGCTGCTCTCGTTCAGTTTCAGCCTCTGGATCTGATTCTGGATCATAAATAAACGGCTGAATCTGACTGTTAGCCATGGTTTGATTTGGATCACGAAAAATCGGCACAGACTATTTTTCTCTTATATAATAAAACTAAAGACTTTTTGGAGATATGAAGGATGCAGTACTACTCTATAGGTACTCAAAATTAACAGGAGATTGAGTGAAAATGAGCATTTCACCCCCCCTTTAAGTTATATTCAACAAATGTTCAATGCTTTATGAACTCTATAGCAGTTAATGCCATCCTTTTCTGCCTTTCTTCTTACATGTTACTTTTTGACTTGTTTTTAATAAATATTTTCCTTTTGATAATAATTATTTTTGTGTAAAAGTGATATTTAAAATGAACAAGATTTGTAGGTTTAATACCTAGCTCAATTTGGGTTCATTTTAGACTAGTACCGGTAAGCAGTGTTTCCCACTGCCTTACACTCAATTCGTGGTGGCACTCCGCGAGTTCATTTTCTGCCAGCAGGAGGCGCTAAGAGTGGGAGAGATATGTTTCTCCAGTAACAGCTGCAAAGTGTCGCTGAGCTCACAAACGCTGCCTTTTCAAGCACATGCAAAATTAAATCGAACATTTTCTAAATACAGTAGTTTTCCTTCTGAAATACAGTGATAAAAAAGCACATGCTCTGGTTTTTGAAGCCCTGCAATGTAGTAATTTTAAACCATAAAAAAGCAACTGGTTGGGTTAAAATAACCCAGTGTTGGGTTTGTCCCTTTTTGACCCAGCGCTGGGTTGCCAAAATAACCCAAACTGGGTTGTTTTCAAACCAGCAGTTTTTAGAGTGTATGTTCATTAAGCAGGCATGTGATCAGCCAGAGACAAATAAGAAGGAAAATCTTACCACCACTATGGCAGGCCGGAAGGTCCAAAAATAGGGCTACTGACTTGATGTGGGAATTCACTATACATTTGCCAGTAGGTACTGAGTTTACCACTGATAGGCATGCAGTGCATCTGTATATACACTCCCCTCACACAGCGGACCACTGATTCTCCTTAGTCATTGACTCCCTATATTCGCCCAGCAGACGACTCACTTTCCTTAGTCAGCTACTCACTTTCCTCACACATGGGATGACTCATTTTCCTCACTCAGCGGACCACTGACTCTCCTCAGCCGGTGACTTACTTTCCACACCCAACAATCGACTCACTTTACTCATGTGGCCTTAACATTCAACTTTTGTTATGTCAAGAACACAAGGAAATTAAGTCATTTTAATGAAAAACAAATCTTATGTTGAGATCACGAGGAAATTCAGTCGTTGTAACAAAAAACAACTCTCATTATGTCAAGATAACAAGAAAATTAAGTAAATTTAACAAGAAAACATCTTATGTCGAAATCACGAGAAAATGAAGTCGTTAAACGAGAAAACAAGAAGGAAAAAAATAATAATGCATGGCCACTTAGAACTACTGTATTTCTTTTTTTTTTTTTTTTACCTTAAACATAGAGACACTAAATGATGTGTCTGCATCATCTGCATTCAAGCATTTCATTGGGAATAGATCACTCATTACAGCAGATTTAGTTCACAAACACCTGACATTTTTGACCTAAATATGATTTTCAGTTACAAAACTTAATCCTAAATTTCGACATTAATAGCTTACTTTTAACATCATCAAACGCACACACGCTCACAAGATCTCCCAGTTCTTACTTGTGAATTCAGTTCACTGGAGACTCGCACTAAATAGTTCATTTGAATCAGTGAGTTGTCGACTCGAGAACTGCTTTAATCGGCTAATTCTAATTCATAAACTAATCATTTGTTGCGATTTTTGATCCGATTTAAAAGGTTAATTGAAAAGACTCTATGAATCAGAATCTGCTTCTGCATGTCGGAGCACATGATATATTATAAGGAGTAACAATATGTTTTATGAAATGTAGTAAAGTAAAAAGCACGATCTTATGCTTTGGAATGTAGTGAAGTAAAAGTTACTTAAAACTACTTCAGTAAAGTACAGATACTTGAAAAATCTACTTAAGTAGAGTAACGAAGTAAAGCTACTCCATTACTGACCACCACTGTCACCACCTTTCACCCCACTTGCAACCACCCTGTTTGCTTGTGTTTTTAAGCCTTGTCAATTAAAATATTCAAGCAATTGTTCACCATTTAAGCACACATTAAACACATTAAAGAGCTAAATTCAGTGATTGTGAAAAATTTTGTGTGACAGAGCCACACCGCATCTCTAACAACGAGCGAGTCCAGAGGCGCTTTCACTTTAGCTTTCCTCTGGATTTGAGGATTGATCACACGTCAGAAATGTGATGTGGCTCTCTGGGCTCCCTTCTGGTGTTCTCTGAAGCAGACAAAAACCTGTTCAGACAATCTGTAACTAATAGATCACCATCAGTCAGGATTTGGCCCAGAAACTTATATCCAGCATGCCAGAGCAAATTGTAGAGGTTATGAAGAGCAAGGGTCAACCCTGTAAATATTGACCCATGATCTAGATCATATCTCTAGAGGTTTTAAAAATGTTGCAGTATTTTTCCTGCTCATCTCGGGTCTGTTCATACTGAACAGATTTGCCTTAACATCTTACATCCGACAGGAGCTTTTGGATATTGATGTGCACTTTTCTAACAGTTTTAACACCAATCCTCTACTCATCCCTGAGATCTCCAGAACAACCAAGGCTATGTACTCAGCTGGGCAGATGTGCTCGCACGTTTGCGTCTCCAGTAAGCATTAATCCACAAATTACTTAAAATGCTAACTTTTTTTAACGTGACTGACACTCCCTCTGAGTCAGAATAAACCAATATCCCGCAGTAATTAATTTACTCAAACAGTACACTGACTGAACTGCTGTAAAGACCGAACTGAAGATGAACACTGAGCAGAGTCAAATAACGAACGAACATGCCCACTGCTGGAGCAGTTCTCGTTCTCAAGTCAAGAACCGGTTGCATCGGTTTTCGGATCACCATTACACTGAACCGAGAATCGTTTCTATTGGACGCGTCCGATTTGAGAACCGATGAGCTGATTCTCGTTCTCGAGTAAAGAACTGGTTGCATCGGTTTTCAGATCACTTGTACACTGAACCCAGTATGTTCAGTGTAGATGCACATGTGTAGATGTATATTTCGGACGCATCCGATTTGAGAACCGATGAACTGATGATACTGCGCATGAGTGTAATTTTTTAAGTATTCTGTTAAACATTGGATAGTGTGATAAAATAACTATTTTATTTTGCTTTTTTTTTTTTTTTTTGATGAATGTTTCTAATCTGTATATTGTAGATGATGTATAGGCCAAAAGGGGTTTTCAGGGAAGTTGGACAATAATTAAGACTCTAAAGACTCTATGTTCAATAGGAATAAGGGATGATTTATGAAATATCTGTACTGTATTAATAGTTAATGATGACACATTCACAAATTGAGTTTGTAGTAAACAGAACATGAACACAGGTAGAGCAGCTGATGAACTGCAGCACATGCTGGTTAGAGCGATTCTCATTCTCGAGTCAAGAACCGGTTGCATCGGTTTTCGGATCATCAGTACTTTCGGACATGTCCGATTCAAGAAGAGGAGCTGATGATACTGCGCATGCGTAATTCAGTGTAAAGCACGTCTGAACCAAACTGGTTCTTTTGGTGATAAATTCTGAACTGATTCTGTGCTAATGTTATGAGCGCGGGTAAACCAAGGGCTTGAATGAAGGGAAATCTGGCGAAACGTAAGTTCATTTAAAAACAAATACATTGCAATGGATTATGTATAGTAAGTGGATCATGGTGTCTGCGCTGATGACACCTAATTTATTTACTTTATATCTTCAAGACTTAAATCTTCGTATGCACATTATTGCTGTTACTGTATTTGGGTGCGTTGTTGAAAAACTTAATTGTAAACATCTCATGATTATGAGGTTTTTAACTGACTAAAGTTGATTACTGACTTTCTATATTTGAATGTTTGATAGACATGACGTCATTACGTCGAGCCTAAAAGAACCGCTGAACTTCCCATCACTAAATCGGACGCGAGGAAACGGGAGCCCGCAAACTCATTTTAAACTCTCGTGCACATGTGACGTACTCTGCTATCAATAAAAGCCCTCGCGTGCGCATGGTCATTCCCCACATCCTCACGCTCGATCATCTCACATCTGCTCGCGTGAACAATTTAATTTTTGTCAGTTGTGGGGCGGGGCTTGCTGTTTTAGTTGTTATCTCAAATGTCATTGGTTATTCCCCTTTTCCTGAAGTCAGTATTGGAATCCTGTTAGAAAAAGATTATAATTCACTTGACTTGACACATGACTTCATCAGTGGACCAGATACATGTGAGATCATTTAATTTGCTTGTTTAATTTTATTTTTGTCTTTAATGTAATTTAATGCATTGTTTATAGAGTAGATCTTTTCTAGATACTTGATTAACTGGAATTCTTCTGATTGCTAGTGATTGCAGTCTTTTAATAAGAGATACACATATTTTACAGACTGTAATGATGCATACACACACACACACACACACACACACATATTTGACACATATTTGAAAGTTAGTTTAGTCTGTGTTCCTATAAAACAGGTTTCATGATTGCATTTGATTTACAGTGTTACTAGTTATTTACTATCAAGATCTGTCCATTCACTAGGATGTTTATGAAAATTGATTCCTGTTTATTGAAAAGAAACTTGAACATTCAATCCCAATGTATTTACTTTTGTTCTTTTTGTTGCATTATTATTTTTTCCCTTTGTAATTGCAGGTCGTGTACATGAATGCAGCAAATAACTGGGCCTTGACATCCTACCAATTATTCTCAGAAGCATTCCAGAAATTTGGCATACTGTCAAGGCAAGTACAGTAAAGAAAAAAAAACATTTGAATTTTCTTTCTTTTTTTTCAGAAATGTATTGCATTTTTTTTTAAATCAGGGTCAAGAGAGACCAAGGACAGGAGGATGTACAGATCGCCAGGTTCATTTAATTTAGTCCTAAATTTAGTAACTTTAGTTATCTGTAGGTAGCTTTTAATGTCACTTTATGTAACAAAATATCTTACAATTATTAATAAATAACTGATCTGTTTTTAAACCTGTTTCTTATAGTATTGAATGCATTTGGTGTGATGTCAGAATCAAGGACTCAGGCATGCGGCTATTGCTGGGGGCCTAAGGACTGAATGTACTAATCTGAGAGATATGAGGTATGGAGACCCTGCTTTCATTACTCTGTCTTCACACTGCTGTTCATGCATATGTCCAAGTGGATTTTAACTATGTATTTAATTGCTAAATCATTAAGATATTGAAGAGCTAAATTTAGATGTTGACGTAACAGCATGTGAAGATGTATATTTCCATTTAGTCATTTAGCAGACACTTATCCAAAGTGGCTTACAGACGAGGACAATGGAAGAAATTAAAATCAACAAAAGAGCACTAATACATACAGTTGTAGCTGCACTGGGTTGTACATAATAATTAACTCAAATGATATATAGAGAATTTGAATAATTAATCAGGAATATGATTAATATATATCTCATATGAAAGTTACATTAATATTATTGATTATGAAAAATAGCTCAATTGCATTTATCAATAACTCATTACAGGGCACTGTAATTTACTCATTAATATGTCAATATTCCATTCTTCATATCAATTATAGTGATATCTCTTACTGTAAATTACAGCAAATCAAACAGTGGTTTGTCCAGCAAACGGCCGTAAGATTAACTTGTCAATTTTCAATAAAGTTATCACTTCTTATAATTCAAGGAAAAATATTCTCTGGCCATGAAAACATTATCCTATCATTATGATAAATTTAGTTACTCGAAGTAAACAGCATGCAGCTAAAGATCAGACACTTCATTGACTCGTAATGTGAGCGGTTCAGAGTCAATCATGAATATATATATATAGGATTTTAAAAAAACTAATATAGGTTTTTAAAAAAACAAAAAACTAATGGAATGCATAGTCGATGTAAAAAATTGGATGACGAGTAATTTCTTACTGCTAAATTCAGAAAAAACAGAGGTGTTAATCATAGGGCCTAAAAACTCTGCTTGTAATAACCTAGAACACTGTCTAAGACTTGATGGTTGCTCTGTCCATTCTTCGTCATCAGTTAGGAACCTAGGTGTGCTACTTGATCGCAATCTTTCCTTAGAAAGCCACGTTTTTAGCATTTGTAAAACTGCATTTTCCATCTCAAAAATATATCTAAATTACGGCTTATGCTCTCAATGTCAAATGCAGAAATGTTAATCCATGCATTTATGACTTCAAGGATAGACTATTGTAATG